>NC_071573.1:23733160-24333160 GCF_024509145.1 Vidua macroura
TCTTTCTTTACCAACTGCATTTTTTCTCTTTCCTGAATATTTGCTTTTTCACAACATTGTGTATGGATTGTAACATCTGTTTCTCTATTTCTTTCTTTACCAGAAACAAACAAACAAATAGAAGGATGTTTTTACCTCTTTTAAAGACAGTAAGGAGTGCATTGACTCTGATTTCATTATGTTCTACATTAGCAAGTTAGCACATATGTTAATTTAAAAACCGTTCCTTCCTCAAGACACAGGGATCAGTTCCTGCTGATATTTGACCTCTCCAGCCACTTGGCAGATCTGGGACTTTTCATACTCAGAAGAGTGCCTTAATTGATAATCAATCAGTTAAATCGTACTCATGCTGCTCACAGTGCCTTTTCCTCTTGTGCAAGTCAGCTGCCCCACCTCCAGTAGAGAGGTTTAAGTGTATCTTTTCCATCCTGAATAGAATGGATAATAAAAATTAATCAGTACGCTCTCCTCTTGTAAAGGAGGAACTGATACCTCATTTAAGTGTGCCAAACACTGTATGAATGCTGTTCCACTCATTTTTTGTGTCACTCCTCTAATTGTTCCAGTTGGTCCTAGATCAGTTCCTGCTTATGCAAAGGCTGTGTCTCCTGTCAGGTCCAGACCACTTCTGAATCATCTGAACTTGCTTTCATGCCATATGTGTGACAGTTCACTTGTAAAAGCCACTCTTGCCTTTGGTAGGAAAGAATAGGTTGGATGACCAAAATTTTCCCTTAATTGCTTTTGTACAGAACCGGGGAGGAGCTGAATAGCAGCTTAATGCTGTGGATTTAGCAATACTTTGGTGAATGGAAACTCACGTATGGACAAAACACATAAAAATGTCTGTCAATTATGTGCTGTGGCATCAAGTAGTTACAGCACAGAACAAGAGAAAAATATAATTCCTTTTACACTTATATAAAACAATTTTCACTGTCATATTCAATTATGTATATCAGGTACTATTCTGCATTTCTAAGGAAATTTATTCTTGGAAGTATTTTTTTTTAATTTCTACTAGATTTAAAAACCTCTAATTAATTTTCCCTAGTATTGTAGGAAACTCCAAAGTTTCCAAATGTTTTTGAAAAACAAAAAATTTGATACAAAACTTAGGGATTACTAAGACATATCAAACAATATTTTTTTCTGTCTGGACTGTCTGTTTTTAAAACCTCCAAGATGTATTCCTGCCTCAGCTTCTGAAAATTTTCTTACATTTGATGTGGCAATGAAGATTTGGTGATTTAAACCACTGACATATCTGCTCTCTTTATTAAATATGTCAGCATCCTTTTAAGATTTAATTGTGAAGCCAATATTTGTTCTCACCTGAATTCTGAATAATGTGCACAAATATGTGTCAGTCTCTTTCTGTACAGACATACCTGTACACATGTGTTTATTTACATGCCAGGTCATGGTATTTCCTCTATGCCACTTCAGAGTCTGGGTATATAACCCACACATAGAGTGTTTTTTCATACCAACATAAAGCCCTTGAATTCAATTTTCAATTGCCTAAACAATTTCAAAAGTTGCTCAGTTAAATACTTTAAAATTCATGTCTAATTCATTAAATTGTTATAGCTGGGAAAATAAGCAAAAAGCAAATCAGAAATTAAAAAAACCCAAAGGTGTAATATTTCATTTTCATCTCTGGGAGAACATACTTCTTCTGAAAAATTAATTTGAAAGTATTTTTATAAAAAGGGATTAAAGACCCCCCAAAAAATCAAATTCAACGTCAGATAAAGGAATCAGTGTGTCCCACTGTAATTCTAGGACAAGAGTCTGTTAACCATTCTGTCTTTCCACGTGAATATTTGCTTTTCAGCAAAAGGCACAGATACAGATATCACAGGGGGCAATAGCCCACTTCAGTTTCCAAATTAAAAAGCTAAACTTCCCTGTGCAAGGCTCCTTTAAACCTCTTTTGTCTAAAATGCCAGTACAGTCTGCTTCCTTCTGACCCAGAATGACAGGAGCATCTGCAGGAGAAGGAAAGACATACATCTGCCTGCCACTGTGCACCCACAGCCTGGCAGGGGACAGCAGCACACATTCCAGGCCTGTGGCTTCCATTTCCATTTCAACTGCTCCAAGAATTCTCCACACAGAAAAGCAACAGGGCTTAAGCTGATTTTATTTATTTTGGCAGTTGTCTACATTGGACTAAAAGGTTTTTTAAAACATTTGATTTTCAAGGATGCAATGCATCACTCAATTTTTCACACCTGGTTATCATACTCTGAATATTCCCTAGGTGTACCAGTTTGGTTTTTTTTTTTTCCTTTTTTGATGAAATATGGGGTTTGTCCTGCACTAGAATAGATTTTTGAGAATGATTTGAAAACCTACCACGTCAACTTTATATTTATATTTCCAAATTCTCCTTGTGTCCTACATAATATCTATAATATCTCAGGGTGGAAAAATGAGTAAAGAATTTTAATTTTAGTTTTTCCCCACTTTCTTTCCAAAATATGTGGTTTCTTTGCATTATGAACTAAAATAGAAGAAAGGTCATCTCCTTGCAACCACTGAGATATTACTCTTCCAATATTTTAGCATTTTGTGTGTACTTTGCTTTTAATTTACATGTGAGAAATTATTAAATAAAGAGGGAAACAATGGATTATTATCTGTCAATCCATATTTTCTCAAGAAAACTGTTCAGCTCTGACTAAAGCTCAAGTTGTTTCATCAAATTACTAATCTGTGCACTGTGTAATTATAAATCAATTAACATAATAAAAACAATTCATAGATCTTAAATAAAATGTCAATTTCATGACTAGTTGTTGAATGGTAGTTCAGACACCAGGAAGCTGACAGTGAATGTGGGACTTTGATAGATGTCTTCTCCAAAGACATCTAAAAACCTCTAAAGACCTTAAACAGTTCCATAAAACTAGATGCCAATTTTTCTGTTTGAATTTATTTCAAGGGGTTGTTCATATATTAACTCTCAAATAATAGCTGTTGCAATTTTTGCTAAATGTTGTTAGAATATATGACTTGGCCTCTTAGTTTCATACTCGAAGTCCTGTTAACATAAAGCAAAATTCCAAACAATACTTCTCAGAAATCTCACATTGTCTATCAAGTGCCAGTACTGCTCCCATTTCTGTCACCTGTGCTTCTGGCATGTAAAATTACAGTATTAAAATTATTGCAATATTACAGGTCTGATTAAATTGAAGTACTGGACACACTGGTTGATTATTTTTTCCCAATTTTATTCCTTTGGTTTATTTCATCTTTAGGGTATACAGTTGGTAAGTACAAATATCCTTTATTGTCTCCTCCACTTTTTTATTTATTTTCTTCAACTGACTGTATTTGAGACTTCCACTTTTGCATTAATTTTTCCCACTTAAATTTATTCAGCTTCACCTGAAAAGAAAAACTCCCAAGAAGCTGCCAAGCAAAGAGCTGTTAATCATTCAGCATAACTATAAAATGAACAGGACTATATGTTATATATAGTAGTACTTCAACTACATTAAGGTTGTCCTAAATGTAGCTATTGTCATCATCAAGATTTTTCCTTGGTACAGGAAGGGTGCCTCCCCCTTCCAAGGATGAGAAACTGAAGTGTCTAAATACATACATGCAATTTTCAAGGGGACAAACCTTGTGTTCTTCAAAGGTGTTCTAGAGCTCAAAGAGCATCCAGAATCCAATCTACTTACTTTCCAGGATATCAACCCATCCATTTTCAAAACTGTACTTCTGTATTTTATAACTGAAGGTCAGATTCTTTGATAAACTCTGTCTAAAATAAAGATAATGTTTATTGTTAATATGTTAGGAATACTTCAATATTTCTTTTCATTTATGTTTATTATCCTGCTAAATTAAAGATAGATACATTACTAGTAGATAGTCATAATAATTGTTTTATGGAAATTGAAAAAGTTGCAGAGTAATGCAGTGGATCTATTCATAAACTTCTCCATAAGGTAGAAAATTATCATATTGACAAACCTTGTGAATGCCAGTCTTGGATAGGAATCTGCTACTCCGTGGCCTTACATCAAATCACTGAACCTATCATGATTTACAAATTCTGTTTACACCAAGAAATAGTGTCATCTCTACCTTAAAAATAATTTAATCAGCCTTGTATAATGCACCACATAGATGTTAGTATATTATTTTTCAAGTGACTTTTATGACAATGTAACCTCTTCCAAACCAGAATAAGATTCTGAAGATATTTTTGTACTGGTTTGACTAAAGTAGTTTTAATTAACTCTGTCAGTTTAAATAATACACTTCTATCTGTAATTCAGCCCTCAGTTTTTATGTCCATAAAGAGGGGATGATAACACTTCCCATATTCTTGCATTTCTTATTAGTACCAAGAAAAACACACCCAGAAAGAGTTCAACCTATTTTACTACAAGCCTCTAACAAGGCAATCGACACAAAACAATCAAAATTTCACTGGAAGTAAAAGATAGAATCCTGTCTCTTATGTGAATGTGAGTTGGGATGAAAATACGTGAGGCCGAAGAGCAAGGATTGGCTTTTGATGGTATTTGACGTGAGCAAAGTCTTGGAAGCTTTTCCCTATCTTAGTGCAATGACACAGAAATTATACATAGTACAATTACTTCTTAAAAATTATTATGTTTGTTGCTTTCCAAAACTTAAAAACAGAAAAAATTATCTTGTGCTATGTTGTCCCACAGACATTTTGATGCAGTTTCTCCTTAAGAGTGAAGAGCTTTGGATAAAAGGCAAAGGACAGACAGTGACTGCAGCAGCGCACTGGTAGAGATTCAACATTTCTCCCTAGACAGCACTTCAAAATTCCTGAATACTTGAGCAAAATCTCTGTTTTGCTGTTCCTTTTGTACTGATTTTTATCCCTTTCCCTCTTTTCACTGTACTGGTTCCCAATCAACACTCCAATCTAAAAAAAAAAAAATCAACTCACAACTGAAGCCATCTTCATCAGTAGCTTATATTCTTTAAAATTAGTGTATTTTAGAGAATTACACTGAATTACTTGAAGGTGCTACCTAACCTGTACAGTTTGGCATAAAAAGGTTTTGTGCTGTGTCATCTTTCTCCAAAACCCCTCCATTTACAAAGTAATGTCTATGGGTCATGCTCAGAAAGAGCCTAGATAACCCTAAGGGAGAATTTATTTTTATCTGTCATCAATTTTCTCAGCACACGCATTGGAAAGAGTCAAACCTAGAACTAGGTAAATATTTGAGGTCCAAAAACCAGCTGTGGCTGCAGTATAGAATTCCTGTATGACTTTTGCAAGTCATTTTATGTCTGTGCTATAGGTTCCCCAACTAAAAAATGGGTATAATTCTACTTGCTTTTTTTTTGCAGTCTGTGAGGATGAAAAATATTGCATAAGAGTTGAAATATTTTTAAAAGTGACAAAGAATGTATCTAAAGGAAAAGGCATCTGCTTGATCTTCCTTAGCTTATTTTGAGGGGTTTGAACCCACTGGAGTTATTTTGGCATTTTTACAGAGTTATTGCTGATTTATCACATCATAAGCAGTCAGAGTTGTTGCTCTCTGGATGTGTGTTGATGTAATTAACAGCCTGCAAGAAATCAAGACTTGCAAAGTCTTGGCTCACCAGAATGTAAAGATATGCACATTTTAGCATAGTGGGGAAAAATATACCAAAAAAATTTAAGTTTGATGATGTAACATCAGGGCAAATTAAATTAATTCCTGGGGAATATATTTTGGATAAAGATCAAATAAATCCCTTTGGATGGAAAGCTTGAAATATGGCTTTGTTGAACATCATTAATGGAACACCTTCTCTCTGCACTGATTAAGCTCATTGACCACGAGCAAGAAGGTTGCCCAGCAAGCTAGTTCTCTTCTTTTTTTATTTCCAGCATGTCTTATTTGAAAGGGATAATTGTGCCCAGTAGATCTTGTTTCTAACGCTTCTTATATATAGTGAAATACAGTAATTTAACAGCTTGCTTGGGGAACAAGAATTTGTTCCAGTTCCTGATTTAAATGTTTATGCTAATTGCTATTTATTGGCTCAGATGCAAATGATAGGTTGGCCAAAGTGAAATTTTATGACGAGCAAACTCCCCCCTTTTGTGCAAATTGAAAAAGTGAAACAAGAAGAGGATGAAATGAGCCGAAGATGGTCTTAATGGCTGCTTTTTAATGGGGAAGATAAAATTAAGACTGATTTACGTGGCCAACTCCCCTGTTTTTTCTTATCAGCTCATTTGGCAGGAAAAATGGAAAAGTAATTGTTCCTCTTTCAATGTGGGTCTCAAACCATTATTTATTGGCTGAAATTAATCGCTGTTTATCCTTCATTCACGTGGAAACCGCTCTATCAGCATTATGAACCCCAGCAACTCAACTAGTCCCTTGCAATTTAGCCAACAGCAAGCACAGATCCTGATGAGCCGTGCCTTAATTTTCTGGGCTGTGGGAGTTAATGAAGACTCCTTTCTTTGGTGGACATATTTGTATTTCTACGACATTAATAACAAAGGTCCGCACTTTCTTTTCTGCAGCATGTAAACTTTTTTTTTTTCCCCTTTTTAGTAGAGAAAAAAATAATAGAGTATTCATAAAGCTGGACAGGGTTGAAAGAAAAGACAGAGAGAAGATAGATAGATTAGGTAGATTAGATAGATGGATAGATAGACATTTCCTTGTACAGGGAAGCTCTTTGGGAATGGAATAATGTAACATGCAACTCTTTGATCCCCTGTTACGGAGTGTGTAATGTGATTGCAATGCTTTGCTGCTGATCAGTGCTTTTATTTAGTCTTTATTCTTTATGTTTTATCTTTGTTCCATCCACCTCCAGCCTGGTAAGTTCACTGTACTGGCCGCCTGTGAATTTAATGCCAAAAGGGAACTATGCAGCTGGGACAGCTACAGCTGCATCTTATCTAATTCTGCCTAAGGGGACCAACTGGTGCTGGCAACAAGCATTTCAGGCAGAAGTCCTTTCCTGATTCTCTTTTTGAAATGGTGCAAAGCATCACCCCATTCTCCATTCCAGAGCCAGGAGGAGAGTCAAAATACTTGTCTTCCCTTTGCTGCCTTTTTTTTTTTTCCCAGCCCCAGAATGCCTTTGGAAATTAGACGCCTGATTTCAGTAGCAGTAGCAGCTGCTGCCATCAAAATATCAGCAAAAAGCAAATACAGTTTACATTGTAATAGAATGAAAAAGGGGTTATTAAGCAGACACATAGGAGCTGTCCTGCTGGCTGAAGCCTAAGGTGTGTCTGGTCTACTGCTGTGTCCTTGACAGTGGCAAGTGGAGAAGAAAAATAAGAAGGTGTGAAGTGGTCTTGTTTGCTTCCTTAAACTAAAGACCAAGTTGATTTCTAATTGTTCAAGATGGGCTGAAACCCCAAAGCACAAATTTTAAAGGATTTAAGACCAGCAAAAGCAGCTGTGGATGAGAAATATCCTTCTACTGAACATTGTTTCTGAAGATCACTCTACAGGGGCATACACACACTTAAATATGCTGGTGTTCAAAGGTTATCCTTATCCTCCCCTTCACAGGACCTAAGAATGAAGTAAAATTGAGCAAATTTTAAGCAAAGCGATGTGTGCTGCAATTTAGGCTTTAGCAATCTGTTTTACAGTAAGATATACTCATGTTGTCTTTCTTCATTAATGTTATGAGGCAGATCACTGGACACACTCATATTTGCCTTTGGCCTGATCTAAAATTACACTGAAAGTCAATAGACATTTTTCTACTGATTTACCTGCGTTTTGGACCTGCTCCAAGATCTGTACATCACCATTTTAGAAAAGGCAGAGGCAGTGAATTTGTCTCAGGTTTGTAAACCCAGTAATGAGTTTCCAGATATGACTTATGTCCAGCTCACTTCTTAGGAAGAGGGCAGGAGTCTGTGTGAAGAATGTATGTAAGACTCTGATATTGATATCAAAAACAATAAAAATCTTCTAGTTAACAATTTACAGATGAACTTTTATTCCTTCATCAGTATATGGTTAGAACCCTTAAGAGAATGCCAGCTTAAATTTCCAGTTAAAAAAACGAAATGTAAATACTTTTAAATTATGTATAAAACAGAGAAGGAAAGGGTTCTCATACTTTTGGATGAAATTATCTGTGCACATAGCCCCACACTGGCTATGAATATTGATTCTGCAACAGGTTAAACAAACTTTGGTGTAGAAGGGAAATATTATTCACGTTAATAAATTCCTAAGTCTACATCACAGTTTCTAAGCCTGGTATTCCCTCATGAGGACCGGGCATCCTCTGGGCCTCAGTTATTTGTTCAAGACCCAATTGTTCTGGTTCAGTTTTCATCCTTACAGCTGGGAAAGTTCCCTTGGGTATGAAAAGTAGCAAGGCAGGGCTATCCTCCACCAATGATCTCTGTCATACATGTCGTACAGGCAACACCAATACAGTTCGTTGTGATAAAAGACAAAAGAGATGGATTGAAGCCCCTCACTTTGTCTCCTGAGGTAAACTACAAAATGCTACTGCCAATCACAGGGGATGGTTACATATTCACATGTACCAAGAGAGGAAAATAACAGTTCAAAGATGTAATTTTGGAAATGCTCAATTTGAGTGCTGCACTGTCACTGGCACAAATCAGATTTTTATGTTTTGTTGCTTATCTAAACTATGGCTTTGATCCTGCTTCTAGTTACTTTACAGGGAATTTTGCCATAAACTTGACCATGGTTCTTTGTGTTAGAAGACAACCACTTTCTTCTCTATTTAAAGACAAACCTGAGTCCTGAGGCTAGATAATAATTATACTTTCATCCAAATGTCTGAAATTGATTGCCAAAATAGGGCACATATTCCTGCACATAAAATCTCCATTCAAAGTCTTGAATTTCAGAGTTATTGATCATATAGTAAGAGCCAATACATGCAATGTGTGTGCTCAGCTCATACCCTCTGCCTCAAGTGCAGGTTTACATGTCTTATGTCACCAGTAAATTGAACCAAAGATCCTGAGAAAACTTTGAAAGCTATTTCTATACCTAGAATTCAGCTCCACTTTTCGAAACTAAGTCAGAAGATTATCACAGACAAAGCAGTGTATTTCCAGAGGCAAATTCTTTCAAACTTAATGCATCCCAGTTGTTTTTCGTTTTTTTTTTTTTTTAAGTATGTATTTTTTATTTTTCAGAAGTGTTACTTGTTTGTTTTGTGCTGTCAGGGAGTTCAGCATGCTCAGAGAATTTCAGTGAAAAGGAAAAGCTGATCTTTCACTGTCCAGTAGACTTAAGACCGATCATCAGTGCCAAGGTGAGTTCTTGTCTGCTAATAATCATTCTTGCCATTGCAGAAATGTGCTTTCCTACTCTGTCATCCAAAGTACTGTGGCTTTAAGACAAAAGACATAGCAAACAACAGATCAGTTTACCTTCGGCTTTGCCAGTTTTTCAGCTATGTCATTACATTCAACAAAGTTGAAGGTACCAGAGGACCCAGAACTTTTTCTGCGGTAAAAAAGATATTTTAATATTATTTT
This sequence comes from Vidua macroura, assembly GCF_024509145.1. Classification (NCBI taxonomy): domain Eukaryota; kingdom Metazoa; phylum Chordata; class Aves; order Passeriformes; family Viduidae; genus Vidua; species Vidua macroura. Next base: position 23,742,687 of record NC_071573.1, read on the forward strand.
TATGATTAAAATGTTAAAGTGATATAAGATTGTTCCAATCCACTTAAGATTACTCTCATTAGTTTCCATAATTGTTAGAGTCCACTTAAGTAATTTATGGGTGGGCCTTTAATGCAGCTGTAGCAATAATTGAATCCTCTTTGGCCTTGCTGACCATAGTGCTTTCCACCTAAATTTCATAATTGATACTGAATACACTCGGATGCCACAGCTGCAAGGTGCAAGAGCCTTGAAGTGATCTGGTACCGTGTTCCATTTTATTCTGTTTATACTCTACAGAGGTGATAAATATTTAGGGAATACATCTTGATTATACAAAAAGTTGTGTGGAGGAGCTCATACCAAAATATATTCTCAGCAGAAAAAGGTCTTTTAAGGACAATGCAGAGTATTCATATGGCAAGCTAGCTGGGGACAGGAAAGCACTGCTTTGTGGTTTTCTCTTATTGATGATTTCAACAGGAGCTCTGCTTTTGATTGCTGAAATATACATAGTTATATATAGTCTATCTGTATAGCTTAAAGTGTTTACACAATTTGGGATACACTTTCATTCTCTGAAGGGAATTTAAGATCTGGACACTCAGAGAAATGTATCATAGCCTAGGTCCAGAGCAACCAAATAGAGCTTAAAAGGGAATGACTCTAGTCTCCCAGCAGATACCAGTATTTCTGTATCTGAAATCTGGGAAATTCCCCAGGCTCTGTTTTACTGTTGAAGTGGATCCAAATTCCAAGTAATATTTCTGGCTCCCTTAGGAATCTGGTGCTGGTCCTCTGTTGCTTCGCACCTTGTGCTATCACCAACCTGTACAAAATAAGTGTAAAACACCACAGGCTCCAGTTTGACATTTACTTCAGTGCAGATATATCAGTTCATACCACCAGAGATAGTGGCCCTAGTTCTGATTTGGCAGCTTTTTAATCTCACTTTGCACTGGAGAAATATATGTACAGTCCACAATAATGGGAAAAAATAGTACTTCAGATGGATTTGATGGTCAAATAATTTCATTTCCGTTCCTCACCCGTCAAAACAAGTGCAATAATATTTTCCTCACAGGAGTCTTGAGGAAAGCCTTGCTTTTCAGCTCAATTTCTAACTCATTTGAGAATAACAAACTGTCCTGCCCTTGGTAGGGTTTTGTCAACAGTTTATCCCAAGATAATGAATCCAAGATAAACTCACCTTCTTCCATTTACATGGCAAGAGAGAAAGACAACCACTTACATTCCACATATTTCTACCATCCTGGTTTCTGAAGGCAGAGCTGCCCTAATTCATACAGCTGAAGCTGTATTTCAAGAGGAGATGAGGGAGGGATGAAGTAGAAAATAGTTTAAATACTTTAAGAATTTTTTTTCTACTGTGAGGTATTGAGGAGTGCCAGGATCAGCTATCCATTCATTTTGGCTGATTGCTTGTGAATTGGCATCTGAGAAACCTTTCAACAAATGTCTTGCATGCTGCGATATCCTTGTGAGAGTCATAGAGCTCAGCCAGCATTTGCAGAGGACTGGACAAAACAGTGCCCACACACTACTTCTCACTAGCCCTAGGGCTAGAAGCATTTCTGACCCATTTATGCACACCTGCCTAACTTCATTTGGCCTGCTTTTTTGGGAAGGACCTTTAGATAGCCACGACTTGCCCAACATCAGAGTGAATCCTCCAGGCCAGCAGGCACAGTCAAGACCTGTCTTGCCACGCTGCTCTATGATTCTGTACTGCTTCACTATGCTCTTCTTTTATGGTCATGTCTATTCCAGTACTGGATGAAAAGAAATCTCAGCCTTTTTACCATGCATCTACATCCTTTGTAACCAAAGCAATCAAGAGCTCTAGTAGATATTATGCTCTGGACCATGGTATTCACTGGAGATTATCTGATTTAGATGAATTTAAATTACGGCTCTTCTTGTCAAGCATAAACACGGCCTCTTGCCTCTTTGGAAACAGAAGAGGGGGCAGAACACGAACAGAAATTATAACATCAGTCGTTCTGAAAGCTAAACTGTGGGTTGTTAGGAAAAATGACCAAGACTCTCCCAAATAATTTGGGAATCAAATTAGTGACTCCATAGCCTAGGTGCACATTTGAAATGAAATCTTCATTTATTTTGAACCAGGTATCTGATTGCTTCACATGGTGTCATCTTATTCTGGTATGATGTAAAACCCTGTTATAGCACTTGCCCAGTACAGCCCATGAGCCTGCAGATCTCTGCTGTAGCTCCCTCAGTAACCTTCCTTCCAGGCCAAGGAATCCCTCTTGGTTCAGCCATTCCTATTGCAAAACACACAACAAACCTTGTCCAGCCTTGTTACTGTTTTTTGTATATTTTTGGCCTTTAAGAACCTATTTTTCAATGCAATGGGACTAGAAATTCATGCAATATACAGGATGAATGAACAATAAATTTTCAGACTAGGAACATTAATTGCACCTCATAAAGGTTGGCAAGTGTTCCCAAAGCTCAAAGATTAGTAGCTCCCAAACACCTAAAATGATGCTGCTACTTTTTTTTGCCTTTGACAGTGAAGTCTTTGCGTCTAATCAGAATTTCTCAGATCCAAGAGAACCTCTTGCCAGCCTACAACTCTCTCCATTAAGACTTCTATGCATGAAACAAAAAACCACAACCAAACTAGCAGTTGACAGATTGGCCAGTTTATCACTTCATCATGACATGGTTATGCATGCCAGTAAGAAAATGATTCCAATGAAGCAATTTATGATTTCAACATCATATGAAAAACATGTAGTCATGTATAAATAATCCTCGAGGTTCTGTCAAGAAACATAATTATAATGAATTATTTTATCATGGTACATAATCTGATGATCAGACAGATACTGGAAGATTTACACCAAGATTATAAAACAGCTGATTTCAGTTGAAGGCTGAAAACAAAGAGGATTTGAGGAGTTTTGGTCCTGATTGGCAATTGTTCTTTACATTCAGCATTTTACATAGATTTGCCACTTTAGCCAGGGACAATTTCTTTGGTGAGGAAATCATCCGCACTCTGTTGGGTGAGGAAATAGATATTACTTTTTTAATGAGCACTCTGGATTTAGGTTCATCAGAAGTCTAAAATGTGAATTGGTCATAAACTGCCAGTGGCTATTTAGAATGAATTTGCCTAAATCAAACTAAGTGTGTTTGGGCTGATGTGTAAAACTTTCAATATTTACTGTAGGTATGTAGGATCCGAATGTAGAACTAATGCACTCATCAATGTATCATATAATGAAGATAAAGAGAACCAAATAATTGGTTTTGAAGGCAAGAAGAACTTGCATTGACATGCAAATTTATGTCAGTCATATATACTGAAGCCAGCAACCAAACAGCTCATTTAAAAAATGAGCCATAAAGACCAACACTGTCAGTGGACACTGAGACAAGATTTATGATGCCCAACAGACACTGCCTTGGAAGATGATTCAGGTAAACCTGTTTCATTACTTATGTAGCCTTTCTGTTCAGTGTGAGTTATCAAAAGTGTGGTACAAAACACATGGATGTGAAAGATAAATAACCAGGTCAACCAAATTAACTGATGGAAATGAGTCCTGTATATAGTCAATACGCCAAATTACTGAAGGTAAGCCTTGTCCAGTCATCAAAAACAAGAAGTTTGTCCTATAGTACCAGGAAATAAGACAAATTTGGGCTAGATTTCTATCAAGGAAAAGCATTTCTCAATTCTTTTTCCTCACACAAAATCACAATTACAGATGCAGATGTTCTGAAGTAGATACACTAAGATTAGTTCAAGTGTTAAACTTTGACATATTTGAATATTGCTATAGCTCATATTTCAAGGCCAGGCATGAAGAAGGAAGGATATAGGTCCTATGAATATCTATCTATTTCCACATTTTAGTGTCAGCAAGTGATAGACAATTTTGTCCTTCTCTTGTCCCATTTCTATAATGTAATAGACAATATACAACTCATGCTGGAGCTGTGGCATTGATACATCTCACACATGCAGTGTTTTAGTAAATCCAGACTTCCTCATTGCAGTGCACTCTACTAAAATTAAAAAAAGCTATATATGGGCCTTACTTCAAGAAAGAATTACTCATTTTCCACACTTTATCCCTTTTCATGACAGCCAAAGGAGTTTAAGGCTCCATTTACTTTAATGACATAGTGTTAGTTTTCTAATATTACAACAGAAATATCCTTTTGACATGACCTGGAAACACCTCTGAGGGTGCTTGCACTTACTGTGTCCTGTTTTGGGGAAAGTGAACAGTTAATACTTGTGGTTGTCATAACAGCGCGGTGGTTCTGTGATGGAGTTATTTTCCTTCAAGGCATGGGCCAGAATTCACAAACTCATTTCATATGGTTTGAAATATGTTTCTATTGCAAGAGAGTTTATTTGTAACTCTCTTGCAACAGAGACAGACCAGATTTCAGCAAGTTTTGGAACAAAAATTGTTCTTCAAATTGAGATCTAATAGCACCTCACAGAACTGTCAAATTGAAATTTCTTTGAAAGAAGCTATTTCATTTTATATAAGTGGCAACTTGTCCTACAGAGGAAGAAATTTCTAAGTCATTGTTAATTACTGTGTTCTCCTTTATTTCACACTAATACATATTTATTGCTACTTAATACTATTTTGTCCTCACATTTTTAGAATGCACTGATTTACCTACAACTAATAGAACTCAAATGGATATAGAAAGGAGCTGTTGACCTATAGAATTTTACGCATTTTCTGACATTGTGCTTTTCTTTTGTGCTTATTCTTTTGTATGTCAGCTAGCATTTCTAGAATCCTGAGATTTTTCTGAAACTTTAGCATTCTTGCCATAAGCAAGAAAGCCACAAGCAATGTTTTGAAGATTTTATTCTGGGTCAAAGAGAATCTGCTGACAATAAGAATTCTTCATGAGTAGACCCTGCTGAATAAGGACTTTGCTGGACTTTTGCTTTTGTTTCACTTAAATATGCTCACAAAATGAGCACAGTGGTGTAGAATTGCTACTAGTTTGCTCTCAGAAAAGTTCTGAAATAGTCTTCTTGCTTAGGACCTTAGTTAACAATACTTAACTAAGATGTATTTTGTATTTATTCATAAAAATCTATGTTTCTAACAATATTTATAGCCCATTAAGATAGTTTTCAGAGAGGTTCATCTGATACCAATATTTCCTCTGAACAAAACATTGAGAATATCAGCCTCTGCTCTCCAAGCTCCCCAGCTGTTACTACAAGCAATCCTATGGATATCAACATTACCTGGCACTCCTCAGTGGATCTGAGATATCTTGTAGATTTTGGTCCTGAACTTCACCACATGGGATAATTTCTCTAAGGCAAGAGGCTTCCTATAGAGGTGACTCTGAAATTCCATTTAAAATTTGTTCTCTTTTCTCTCTTGTGCTTTTTGGGGACCACAAGAAATGAGGTGATAACTTGCTTAGTCTTGACACTGCCCATGGTTTATTATAAGCAATGGAGTATGTGCACTTGTCAGGATTTGCTTCTGTTTCTGAAGTCTCTCTTTTATGCAGGAACTAAATTCAACAAATTATTTGTGCTTTAGTAACAAACAGAAATAACTTCAGCTGTCTCCAGACTTTGGCTGTTGTTGCTGGGATATTGGTTTTGGAAATAAGCTGCTTCTCCTCTGCCCTCACCCCAACATGTTCATAGTCATTTTCTCAGGTTGGTGTAACATCCTGGGGTTATTCAAGGAAAAAGAACTTCAGGGGCCCAGCAAAAATTAATGGTTTTAAACATCAGCAAAGTTTCCCAATCCAGTTCACAGTGGAGTTTTTGTCATGGTTAGGGTTTTTTTGTTTGTTTGTTTGTTTTGTTTGTTTGTTAGTTCATTTGTTAATGTTAGTTAAAATAGGAATGATCTAATTTCCCAAAACTACAAAATCACAGAGTAGTTCTGAGGACTTATTACTGCTGTGCTTGTACCATATTTTGTAAGTGGTAAGACCAAAATGCAGCATTGCTGGGCTACTGCAATTTCTTGACAGGTCCAAGCTTTCAGGTTATTATTAAATGTCATTGCTTTAAGCTTGCTGTGGGCAAAAGGTGTCGGGGTAAATTAAGTACAACAATCTCCAAATTTCCTCTCTCTAGACCTGTTCCTAAGTTGTTTTCTTCAACTTCCATGAGACTTGCAGGTGCTCAGAATAAGGTCTCATCCAGCAAATCAGTATAAACCCTGCATCTGCCAAACATGTGGGAGATATGCATTAGATTTTGGCTGACATCTCTATCTTGGCATGACAAACGCTAAAAAACACTCACCCTCCCCCAAAGTAAAAACAAAAAAAAAAAAGCAAGGAAAACCTTAATATTGGTTAAAATGTCAGTTGAATTGAATGAGAGTGCTGTGATTTGTACCCATGAGGGGAGAAAGGAAGAACAGCAGGCATGTTAGAGGTGCAAAAAAATATTGAGTTTCACACATAGCATGTACGAGCTGACAAGTCTGCTGGCAGCTGCCTGGCCACGGGGGGCTGCAGGGATGGCAGGAAAATACAGTCAGTGCTGTGGTCCTGAGAAATGGGAGAGAAGAAGAGACAGAGCAGGGCAATAGGTACATCTCCTGGCTTGCTAAAGACTAAGTCACTTTGGACCCAACTCTGGGCTCACAGAATTGGGAAAGACCAAAACTCAGTTTCCAAGAGAGTTAAAACACAGTGAGAGGCCCTCTTTTCCATAGGTATTTCCTCTGATTGATCATCTGGCCTTTCCCATGGTTTCATTGTAGTGGATCTGTATGGAGCTTAATGTTTAAACATATTGGGATCTGCTGAGACAAAAGGCAAAATATAAATACAATTTTAGACTTATGATTTCTGCTTTTTCATTATTAGTATGAAGATTTAATAAGAAAACCAATATATGAAATGTACAAAAATCAGAAAATTATCTTTCTGGTAATCAGAACTGCTAATTGGAGAAATGGATTGTTTTGGTTTTCCACAGAAAATAAATTAAATTTCAAAGAAAAACAAATTGAAAGAAAAAAATACTTCAACCTGTAACAAAAAGCTTTTTTATATCTTAATGCTGAAATAGATTGTTAAGCTATATAATCAATAGTTTCCTGGTAGTGAAGAAAAATGGATGAAGAATAATTTCCAGTTTTAATTATTGTATTATTTTCTCATAGCTTTATAAAAAGTAATTAAGTTTACCCAAAGTTCCACTTTCTCTGCAAAAAAAAAAAACCAAAACTTTAAGAGCAAATAGCCTGACAATAAGATCTTACACAATGTAATTTTTTTAAACTTTTCCAAGTATGGAGTTTTTTTTCCAAATTAGACACATTATCATCATATTTGAAGAATAATACTTTCTATAATTGCTTTAGATGGATTTCTGGATTTCTGCTGTGGTTGAGGAATTGAAGTGGAGTTTGTTTTTTTAATGTGTTAAAGTGCCCAGAATTTGGGATGGGCACTTAAGTGCTTTTTTTTATGTAAAGCAAAGCAAAAAAACAGTTATGATAACACCTACAACAGTTATGGCCTGGAAGTTGTGCTCGTGCTGTTGTCCCTATATGCTTTTTACTGGAGTTGGCACAAGGAAAGCCTGACATTACCAGAAGCAGATCTATTTTGTGGATAACTTGGGGGATGAAAGACCCACTTCATCACATCACTTAAGCAAGCCCTTAGCTCATTACACACACTCAAGTTTAATTGACTTGTAGGTTTAAGCAGAGCATAGTCTGTGAGTAGGTCTGTATTGAATAGAGCCATGGTTTTCTCAGCCAGGAGACTGCCAATCCACCCAACCAAATGGGAAGTTCTGGAGTCAGGCCTGTGCCCAGGTTTTCCAGTAACTCCTAAGCCAGCCAAAAGCCTGTTAGGCTTGAGCATCTGCACCTCATCCCAGCTCCAGCAGCAATGGTCCTCCAGTGGCACTGAAGAGCAGTGTAGCATCTGCTTGCAGGTGCCATTTTTTAAAGAAATCAGAAAAGATGGGACCTAGGTAACAGGTTAAAATAACTTGCTGGTGGTTGTGGGGAGCCAGTCTTCCTCCTGCTCTTTTCTGTGCCAATTTTTTGTAACATTCCTAAGAGCAAACACTCAGAAAATGCAGGGTAAAGTTAGGGACTCAGTTTGGGCAGCCTCCCAACTGCATTTACCTTCACAAGCACGGGCACAGCATTGCTGTTTCAGCTAATGACTTCATACTTTAGATCACCATGATATCACAGATAGGAGTTTTAGCAGATTTGAATTCTGTTGAAATCTTTAGACTTATTCCACCTTTATACTGAACGCCAGAGAAGCTCCAGTTAATCTTCTTTAAGGCCCTATTCGCTTAATGGAAACGCTTAGCTGCATAATTGCTTTGAGCCTATTGCTATTCCAAAAGGAAAATATAATAATCTAATGGTATTGTCTCTATAAGCGAATGAGAATTTCAGGAGTAGATGTTGGTGCCACCCATGTGATCCGGAGAGGTTAATGCAGTTAAAGTTATTTCACAGTCCATTAAGGAGCTTACGGTGACCCGTCGACCTTTGAGCCAACAACACGGAATCCATTATCATCACAACGGAGGAGCCGGGGCTCCGCCAGCTCCACAATGGGACCGGGAAATCCCAAGTTAGTACTTAGTCTAAAAAAATGCACTTTTCTTTCTGCTTCTTGGGTCTGGCTATTAATACACCCTCCCGTAATTTGTAACATTAACATTGCTGAAGGTACAGAAAAGGACATTGAAATGAAGACGTCAAAACTGCTGACTTGGTTCGCAGTATGATAATATTGGCTGCATATTGAAATGGTGGATATATATAACAGGAGAGATCAAGATGAAGAAAGTCAAAGAAACTCAGGGAAATTGATGATAAATTATTGAAGGTTCTGCAACTCATTTAAGCAAATAATGGCTTTACTTCACATTTTCTGATACCACAGGGCTGGTGGGGTTTGTTTTGTTTTGTTTTGTTTTGTTTTGTTGTGTTGTTTAAAATTATTTATATGAAGTAGATTTTTGGCAGGAAAAAAAAGGACATTGGGAGTTTACCATATACAGCATAGGTACATTTTAGTTCTGCAGATGTAGTTAATTCATATTTCCTCATCTAAACATTTTTTTTAACTTTAACTATTTTATTTACACATTAGTAACACTCTGCAGAAGTATCCATATTTAATGATACTAAAATAAATACATCATCTTCAATGTAGAAAAGAATTTTTAAAAGATAATGTCAGTCACACAAAAAGCATTGACATGGGATGCTGAGGAAGAAAAAGTAAATTTTAAAATCCTGAAATTTAGCAAGAAAGTGTCACAGATTTTACAGTCAAAGTTAATGTAAATGCCATCTTCCGTGTTGCTTAAGAGAATTAATAAGAATATTGGGATAATATGTGCATGCAATCATGTCCCATTTTATAAAAACTATACTATTAAAATTCTAACATGGAAAAGACCTTACCCCAAAGCTCAATAAACATTAAGCAATTTGATAATGCAAGTATCAAAATTATACAGTTTTTTGATATGGTTAGAGATGAAAAGAGAATGACAAATTTTCCTAAAAGTCCTACAAGTTATTAAGGATCACAGCACTGGAATGTTGACCAGTATTTCTGATACTTCAGGACCCATTTTAAACAAATAAAAATTGAGACTTTGCCACAAGCAAAGCCCCTCAAGTCTGTGGTATAGTAGAACTGACAGAGAAAAAACATGTATAGCTACACCAAGTTCAAGAATGCAAGACAATAACATCTTTTCATAGCTGGTAGTCAGCTCAAATAATTGGAAACAGGGTTAAATCCTCCTGATTACTCTAAAGAAAAAACAATTATGACATTTTTTAATGACAGCACTTACTGTAAACTTTAGTATGGAACTTTAGTCTTTAGTATGGAAAACCTTGAGAAAGTAGTCTGAGTTGCTCTGCTACAAAACATAATTAAAACTTGCATATATCTTCATTTTCTGTATCATGTCTTTAGAGAGATTATGAAAACAATGTATATTGAGATTGGATTATGTAGAAGCGTCTGCAAAAAAACACTGTGGGATATTTTGTGGAATTCCAGAGTGGGTGTTTACTAACTGCATAGTATCTCTTTCACCACTTTACTGAAAAATAAAATTATCTAAAAGACTCTTTTAAATGACAGAGATAATCTCTCTCTGACTCTTTAACAAACATGAAAAGGGGGGCAAATCTGTGGAATGCTGTGAAGCTAGTAGGGTTTGCATCACTGCACATGTTAAAATAGCTCTTTTAAAAATATTGGGGTTTTAGCATCAAAAGGGGGCAGCCAGGCTGTACCTTCCTATTAAAAATCATTGTGGTCACCCTGTCATTAGCTAAATAATTAGGTAAATAGTGATACTGAGGGGAGAATAACAATTTGAGTATGAAATGATAACTAGCCTTAAAAATATTTTATGAGATATGTATTACTTTAGAAAACTGGTGAAATCATCAGGAATTGCCATGAGCAGAATGACATACTGGCAATTTTCCTTCTATTTCTAGTCCTTATTTTTAATGAAGAAGGGGTCATTTTGTTAATTCCTATACTCAGTCACTATTGCAGTGTGCAGCTTAACTGAGCCCCAGTTCCCTCTCTCACACACAGAGGCACTCTCAAATACATTTACAGAGCAGCAATTATTGAGAAAGTAGCCAGGGTAAATGTAGGTTGGCATAATAATATAATACAAGTAATTAATCATGGGGTGTAGGACTCATTATGTCAACAAACTAGATGAAACCTCCTTGGGAGGGTGATATAAAACAATATGTAAGAATGATTTCTTTAAAGTGACAGGCAGAGATAATCAATCAAAACTCTATCTGAAAAAGCAACATATTCATAAACCTGGAATATTTGGGACCAGGAAGTGTAGCTACCATTACTGCAATATAGGATAGCTTTCAGAGAGTTCTTGTGCAAATGGAATTAATAAATAGTATATCAAAACAATAGACATATCTTACCACATCAGATATATATGCATAATAAAAAGTATTTTAAAAATAGATTTAATTTTTCCTAAGGATTTGAACACTTTCCTGAAGATTATAGGAAAAATTATAAAAAATGTGAACCCTCCTCAAGACTCTACATTTTCAAGTAGCAGTGAAAGAAATAAGTAACACTGACACACAGCTAGGAAATCACAACAGTGTACATGAGCAGGAAGCAGAAGCTGATTTTTCTACGTAGAAATCATATACAGGACTACAGATTTCAAGCAAAACTTAGTAATAACTTGTTAGTGAAAAAGCAAGTGAGCAGTGAAAATCTTTGGACATAAATGGAGCTCCAAAGTGAGTCTCAGCCTTCAGCGGCCAAAAATAAACCAGCTCTTGGCTGAAAGACATAAGTGTTATTGTGAAATTGATATCCCTCCTTGGCTTATTCCCAGACAATATGTTGCCTTTCTGGGGGCTGATCAATGTGATTGATGTGATGTGTGAAATCCAGGAGGGAGCTCCCCTTTAATCAAACCCACTGTCCTCCACTGATAGGCAGCTGTGGACTAACATGTTCTTCTGCCTTGCTCTCTCTGGCTCCCCTCAGAAATTAGGACAGGCACATCAGAAAGGACGAGAGGGGAGAGAAAAACGAACTGCAGCACAGGACATGAGAGGGCAGCAATCGAGCGGTGGATTTAGTTGTTAAAAAGCTAAAAGCCCGTGACTCTCCCGGGCAGCCCCTCCCGCACGGGCTGGCTGTGGCGATGGACAGGATGGGTTCGCTCCCGGGACAGAGCCCTGGTGCTGGGTTACCCCCACATCCCTCCCCTGGCTTTCCCTCTCCCTTAGCATCGATCTGAGCTCTTTGTACTGCTTCAGGCTAGCACGAAGGTAAAATAATCAGGGCTAAAAATACCTTAAAAGGTTTTTGGCCATTGCTTTACTCATTTAGACATGATGTAAGCAGCTGTGCAAAGAATTTTAAATACTGACCCATTGCAGTTTTGCGCATCACTGACTTACACATTTCTCTTTTGCTTGTACATCAAAAGATGTGTGTGTCCGAAGGTTGCTGGTTTTGGACTTCAAGCAGCACAATCCTTTAGCTAAACAGCAATTAAATTGTTAATACTTCCCTAGCATGTGGAATACATTAAATTGGTCTACCTTAAAAGGTTAATGTTCCAACATGATTAAAAAAAATTATGTTTTTAGAGGCTTATTCTCATAATTGTAAAGATTTCAGAGGTACAAATCTCATTTGGTTAACTTTTTTTTCTACAATTTTCTGTACTGTTGTAGTACTTGCATATCCACTCTTGATGCCAAGCTGTCAAATAATTATGCCATATGCCACCAGCTAAGAAAGTCCATCCAGGCCTTCTATGGAAAATTTATATGATTTTTAAGTTAAACCAAGAAAAAATAACTTTTTCAAAAATGGAGCAAGTAAAGGAGTTTTGCAAACTAAACATGTTCTTGAATCCAAAGGTGGAGTAGTTAGAGTTAATATATTTTGAATACCCATAATAGGTGGGTAAATAACAGTGATCTAGGAAAGATTAGAAATGCATGCTAACTTCAAGTACGTGAACATCCTTGCAGTGTCTATGCCAGCAGTCATGGACCACGTGTTTTAATGTCTTACAAAAATGAATTTACAGAGAGAGACTGATTTTTTCACTGAATTTGAGCACAGTACTCTGACACTGAAAATGCAAAGGCTTTGTATAGTCCAGCCATCCTACTGCCAAGAGTCCCACCTGACTGTCAGGTTTTATAAGTTTGCCATTGCAGCTGGGAGTTGGAAATGTGAATAAAAACCCAGCAGCGTCAAACCCAGAGCATTAATCTGTTTTTTTTTTTTCCTCTCCCTTTGTGAGTAGCGCCACACTGCTACTGGGGGACCCATGAACATGCAGATAGGCATCCCTGCAAGATCTACCTTGCTGTTGTACTCTTCTGAGTACCAAAAATATATATTTTTTTTTATATTTATTTTTTCTTTATTTGCGTCAGCCAAGACCTTTCCCCATTAGAGAGCATTCAACAATCATTTATGTACAAATGCATCATAAGAGAATTGAACACTTTATTTTCTTTTCCTTTTTTCAAGTTGCATAAGTGAACCCATTTCTTTCAGATTCAGGCAAGACTGCACAGCAGCCTTGCATCGAACAGGAAAAAAAATCCTCAACTAATGCCATGGGGTAAATGAAAATACTGAGAAGGCAGAATTTGCCAAGATACAGTCTTTTAAGCTGAAATTTTTAAACTAGTACCATCATAAATGTACTATCATCATAGACACATGCTTAGAAAATTACACAGAGTGAATATGAAGAATACCTAGCTAGATCTGATCAATTCTATTGCTGTAAAAATTCACACATTTTCCAGATGTAGGCACACAGTATTTGTATTTGTACATCCATGTAACACCCTTATCCAAAAAAATGTAAAGGCCCCAGTTACACCAGTGTTTTTTCCAAATCCAGAGTATTTCAGAGTTTTTCTCAGGTACAGAAAATAACTATTTCATGGGGTTTTTTTTTGTAATTCATTAGCATTTTTATTTTAAATTATTTTAAGTTCTTGGAAAAGACAGCATTCTTGGAGTTTTCTTTTATGTAGTGAAAATTAAAGAATTGTCTGATTACCAAAATGCATCTGGCAAAGTTTAGATCCTCATCTTCATTTCTAAAAATGTCCTTTTCATGGGACAGACACAACAAAACACTAAGAAGGATTAATGAGTGTAACATTACTTTCCTGAATTCTCAGTCCTGCTCTATTTACCTCACCATGTTGGTCCTTGCCTTTGGAGTCTCTGTGTCAAGGCCCAGTTCTTGTGGTGATGGACACTGATTATCTCAGAGAAGGATAAGAAGCTCAAGGTGTCAAGTGAGTTCCTCAGTCACACCAGAGATAACCATCTGAAGGATGTGATGTGAAAAATACCTAGCTTGCAGCCAGCAGTTCCCATGGAAATTAACACAGACTAGAGTACTGCTGGTCTAAACCTCTAACATTTTTTAAAGAAAATCCACAGATGGAATGACATATTTGTGTCTTTATTCATGTTAAGAGCCAACGTTTGGAAGTGATCATTTACATCAAAGAAGAGCTGCATAAATGTTGCCTCCAAATCATAATATTTGCTGGGCAGAAAATTTTATTTTGATATCAGTAAACCACACTATGTTAAACCTCTTACTTTTAATAGCATGCAACACAGTAATATGAGAATGACATACCACAGGTATTAAACATTTCAAATGTGCATCAGCTCACTAAAGCAAGTGTTTGTTGAATGTATGTCAGCAACAATGATCAAAGTGAGGCTACAACACATTCTTTGGCTATGTGTCCATAATGAATATCCCTCTAAGTACATTTTCATGGGAGTCACACTGAAAGATTGCAAGCTCTGATCTCAGCTGGGCAGCTGCGGTGAGTCCTGCAGATAATGTCTAATGCATAAAGACCAAACAATGGGTAGACTGCCAAATTCTTATTTGTCCTTCACATGAAGACCATATTGACTGTTTCAAAAACTCTTTGTATGAGCCATTATTTTCAAATTGTTTCCCAACTTATACTGCAATTGAAAATTGGACAGCTCTTCAATTGCTCCAACATTTCAATTGATTACCAATACAGGTTTTCAGAATTAAGAATATTGCTCTATTCTTTTCCACAGCATCATGTTGACTTTGTGTTGTGGTCATTTAAATATTGCTGCACAGTTTGTGCCGGACTCTGGTGTTTAGATAACAGAAGGGAGAATCAATTAGATTTATTATCTCTAAACTGTACAGTAAGTGATAAGACAAGCCCAACACATAATGTAGCACCCATTTTCAAGGACTTGTGTAGTTGTGCAGTTTTAATAGTTTAAGTAACACAGTGATTTACAGTGAAATATACAATGATGGAAAAGACTCTACTTAAATAGAATTAAAATTATGCCCAAGGAGGAAAATGGAGAAGAAAGTAGGTGAAAGTCCTCATTCATGAAGGAACTGACTATGGCTGATTACCAAGTTGAGGTTACAGCTCTGAGACAAAAGCTGGACTAGAGCAATTTTCTTGAGTTTTCCTGCCTTCTTTTTGTCCAGAAGTCTATCATTACTTGTTTCTATGTCAGGTTTAAAACTCTCCTTAAGCTTCTCTTGCTCTTAGTGTTTTTAGAAGGGGCCTTTGAGTAAAATTGACCAAAAGAGGTGGTAGAAGTGCATTTTAGTTGCTTTGCATCCTTTAACAAATGATCTCCGGCAATGGCTGCAAAGTCAAGTGAAGACAAAGTAATTTTCTGATATCAATAAACTTTAATTCATAATCTGCATGACTGTATTTATGGCCAAAAAAATGTAATGTGAAATATTTTTTCCTCCTCTACTGGAAAGCAAAAACAGCATTTGTTTTTTCTCTAGTCAACACTAGGGATTTCCCTTCATTTGTTCCCAAAGAGATATTCAAATTGATGGGATAGCATTAAGGAAAAGGTCACAAACACAAAGGCTAAAGAACTTGATCCATCCCCTGAAATCAATTGAATGTTTCCTGTTGGTTTCAATGAGGGCAAGGTTGGGCCCATATTACTTTAATCTTTGCTCATAATTCTTCAGAGTCAAGTATACTGCCTTCAATGACTTTGAAAAAAAAAGGAAGCCCATCCCTCTGAATAAATTACTCACAATCAACCTTGGAAATACCTCCCTGTATAAAATACACTCTGTTCTTCTGTCTGAAGATAAGGAATAAGTTTCACATGAGACATTTCCATGTCTACTAATTTCCCTGTACATATTCCTCCATTAATTTTTTCCACCATGATAAAACCTCACTTAATACTGGTTCAAGGTTTATCATGGCTTTTTTTTGACACATGCAGCTCATTCAAAAGCCTATTGACTCATATACTATCTGAACTGAATTTGCCATATTGCCTTATACCTGGGACATATAAAGAGCCAGTAAGTATCCAGTTTACCAAAGAAACTTAAGGCTCCCTCTGGATGTAACAGACCTATAGTTTCCTGAGTATTAAGTTCCCCAGTGAGTGTTCATCTGCTGCCCATTCATGACATGTGTTGTCTAAATAGCACATATTTTACCCCTACAGATAAGAGCAATGCAATCTGGGAAAGTATGAATGATACAAACTCGGAAAGCATGGCAGTTTTCTGAAGCTGTCACATCTCTGGATATTTTATTTTATTATACTTGTCAAGTTATGAAACTGAAAAGTTTAACACTTAGGCTAAAGATTTCTGCAAGAGTCCTAGGCTGACCCAGAAAATGGTCCCAGAAATTCAGATGCTGCTGCTTTTCCTCCATAGCTGTTACAATGATTGAAGGGAATGGCATTGTGCAGCTGAGAACACCAGTTTTTCCATGTGTTCATCAACCAAAGTCCTAATCAGTTTTAGCCCTTGAAGACTCCAACATTCTCTGGAAGTGTTGGTCTTACCTGGCTAGCTGCAGAGCTCTTTTTAAACTATTTTTATTATTTTCTTATTAATATTCTTATTATTCTGCCATTATAATCTGATTGTAGTCTTTTTAATTTTCACTGCCTCTGCTGTTTTTTTGTGTTCTATAGGGGACTGTGATTGATATTTCAATAATACAGAAATTTCTGATCATTCTGTATTTCACTAATATAGAAATTTCTGACCATTCCACAGATCACCCATTAATATTCCCAGAATTCACAGATAGGAATATTGCAATACAAACAGTAAGTGAAACTTTGAGAAAATCTTACATTCTGATCAATTTTCCTATTTACATCAAAAGACAGTGTTCTCAATTTTTCATATGTGATTGATCAGGTCCTACAGGCACAGTCCCTTAACTACCATCTAGTTAGATATACATTTACCAAGGTTCAGGACTTTCATCACTCTTCCTAAATTTTAAGCTCAAAGGTGCTACATCCACTGTTTCTGCAATACAGGGTAAGCCACTATAAAATGTTGTGATGATAATGCTTACTTGAAGTATTTTAATTTGAAAAGAAATCAGAAAAGTTTGAATTATGGAGGTAGACTGTCCAGTGTGGTTTATATCACAACAAAAGCTAGGATCAACATAGAGCTGAAAAAAGGTCCCTCTTTAAAATATTTGGGCCTATTGAAGAAATGTTATATTTCAAAAATCTGTTATTCACACTAAAAATATTTTGGAAAAGAAGTAAAATGCATGAGTTCATTGAGAAGTCTTATTCTATCCTGGGAAATATCAGAAGTAGATTAATATTGAATATTTCCATTGATAATTATTGAATTTCGCAATATTTATATAGTATTAGGACATGGCAAGCCACCATACTTTCAGAACAGTCTGTGCTCTCAAAACTAATTTGTTGCTCTGTGTGTCCATTCACAAATCATCCTACAACTTTAGAAGACAGAGGAACTGTGCTGCCTGGGAACCCCAACTTTTCCTCCAGGGAGATGGCACTGTCACCCGGCACAGCCCACATGGGGAGGAACTGTCCATGAAAGGTAAGGCAGACGTGAGAAAACAGGCAAGGGACAGGGGTGGATGCAGAGGCAAAAAGCACAAAATAACATCATCTAAAATAGCTGCCAGTGACTGTAGGATCTGCCGCAGCTGTAGCAAGAAATCTCCCTCTTCAGCAGCTGAGATCAGCTGCACACCCACTCTACCTAGACCTGGGACTCCAAGGGGGCGCGTGAGTGCAAGCACAACTACTGCACGTGAAAAAACAGCTAAACATTTAAACAGGAAAATCAAATCCAAGAACCTCTAGGACCTTAGCACCTAGACAGACATTTTTTTAAAAGTTAAGTTTCAGATTTAAGTGCACAACATGGCAGTGAAGTGGCATACCAGAGTGATATCCTTTTCCAATTTAACACTGCCGATCCTGTTGGCTGTAAAGAGTCACACGGCGACATTATGCTGAATCCTTGGAGGTTAGTTCTGATGAGAAAGCATGACCAATAGTAGTAATATGACATCACAAACAAAGTTAATTTGGAACTCTTCAAGTGCTGTGCTTTAAAATATATTTCTCAAAAGATTTTCAAACACTTTTTTGTAAGTGTTGTACAATGCCATTTTGCATTTCTGCTCTTACTCCTCTAGATTTAGATAGCCTAAACAGTAAAAAGTGTGTTTGCAATAGTTGAAAGTCAGTTGGATCAAGTCAGTTCTCAAGTGAATCAATGTATCCTGATTTATACCACAGTTGATCTGATTAGTCTCATAAGAGAGGCAGCAGCTTTAATAAAAGCCTCACTGGAAAAAAAATAGTGCACCTACTTATTGCTATCTTTAATATTTTGTGAAAACAAGGAAGACTTGAAGGTAAGCAGCTTTAATGAGCCTATTGATTTCCTTTTTTTAAAATATTAATGAACTGGCTAAAATAAGTGATGTTTTTTAAAAAAAAATATCAGATTTAAACAACATGCATGATGTTTTCTACATGATCCCAAGTGTTTATGTATTAAAAACCAAATTAAAACTGATTAGTTGATAATGACTGCAGATGCTGACCTTTGGAAAGATTTATTAGTCCTGCAAACTGTGAACTGGGCTACCTGCTCATTCTGACCTTGATACAAGAACAGAAACAGCAAATGGTAGATTTAACCCTTGCTGATTCAAAAATAAATTCCTGATAAAAGAAACATCAGTTGTGGTTAAACAGCAGAACTTCAGACTGTGAATATTAATGCAAGTCCTTCTTGTTTGTTTTTTTTTTTTTTTTTAATGAGGCTATTCATGGGAAATTAATTCATATACTCTATCTCCCTGATTGTTTACTAACAAATATCTTTTTAGGCCATATGGAAGGCTTAGTGGAACATTTCATGATATAATCTGTACAGTCACTTTTCATTCACCAGTAAAGCAGGTTGAATGTGTATCATACAAAGATAGTTATTGCCTCCCTTTGGTCTCATGATTGGTCTCATTCAACGTCCACTGCAGACAGCACAAATATTCCCCTTAACTTCAGTTTGTTCAAGTACAGGCACAGATATGGAGAAAATTGTAACTTAAAGGCAGACATTTATCAAGGTAAAATGTCAATAAGTCTTGTAAATATCTGAGAAAATTATTTGATTACAATTTGGGTTTAAATAATGATGATAACTGGAACTACTTTAGGTTACTTTTCATTTATTTATTGTGACTTCTTTTCAGGAGCCTGTTAATGACTCTTTTAAGCTCACAATTCATGTCTATTGACTTTAATACAACCCATTGCAATACTGATAGATCCTGCCTTCAGCAGCTGCTTTATAGCTTAGCTGTATACAAATTACACCTAAATATCAGTACTTAGTCCTGTGCTTTTAAGCATAAAGAAGCCAAGTCTGGACTGCCTGGTAAACGGATTGTGATCAGGGACAACTAGTTACATGAGTTAATATATTAAAAAATGGGGTGAAGAATAGGGAAAGGGGTAGACGAGAAGGGGATTTTGGGTTGGGGTTTTGTGGGCTGTTTCTTTTCTTTTTTTTTTCTTTTTTTTTTTTTTTAGCCACCCTGTGATCTACACTGCAATCTGTTTTGTCCGTTGCTTCTGACAGTATCACAGGGAACCTCGCTTGGTGAGATTGATTGGTACCTCCAACTTAGCCATTTCCTTGCAGAATGGCTGCCTTTTTTTGCCTAATGATGTTACATTTGTCCTGCAGATGATGTAGAGCATGCTGCAGAGGATGAACAGCTCTGCTCTGATCACTCCTTACTTGGCAAGTACTCGCGCTTCACACCAACACTCCTCAGCACCATTAATATTATATATAGATACCCTTGTCACAGATTTACATTCGGTGATCCGAAATCAGGACAGGAAGGGTGAAGTGTGTGGGGGGTGTGTGGGTGAGGAGGTGATCTGATTTATTGTGAGGAATGTTGGTGAATAAAAAAGAAGTGATCAAATTTATATTAATGTCTTGACCTATATTCTCAGTGCTGCTTTTTTCACTGCTCAACCCCAAAGTGTCTTTCCTTCTGCAACAGATTTCAAAAAGTCTTTAAAAACATGAAGGTTCAGTGTCTCAATATGCATTTACTTGCAATAAATTCTTTGAAATCACAGCGTTGTGCACCGGTGAGTGCCCCTGGGGAGATTAATTAGTCATGAAGTAAAGGCCAGCTTCCCAGTCTCTAAAATGGTTCATGCATGATCTGCACATCCACAACTGGATGGGCACAGGAAACCCAAGCACTGAACACAATAAAGCACAGAATATTGCAGAGTTACCTTGAATTTACATACTCACCTGCAGATCCTATGTGTAAGACTTGCTTGGAAGTTCATTAGAGAAAAAGCAGACCTTTAGTGTGTACACCTTACACAGGAAGTGCAATACCAAGCCATATAGAAAAGTTGCACGAAGCTGGTGAATCAGCTGAACTCAGAAAAGTAGAAATAAGATTTCTTGCAACCTAACTTCAGTGTCTTTTATTTAAGTCTTCTAATAATAAAATTTTTAATGCAATAAAGTTTTCATCCAATTGCTTTCATGGGGAACCTGCTCTGGGAATGAATCAGGATGTCGTTAAGAGAAACCTTTCCTGTAAGAATGCTAGCTTTGTTTTTCGGAGGAGCTAGACCACAGGAGATTTCCTGAGGTTTCTTGTGTGGCATTTGCTAAGTTGCCTACATTTATATACTGATTTCCAAGTAACTCCATTGAGGTTTGGAGGTCAAGGTGTTAAAGAGTGAAAAACCACAATTTTTTGAATGTCTGCGCCTCTCCTCTGCTGAGTGAAGTGGAGATAATAAAACCACCTTATCAGTAATGTGATGTATAGTGGAAGTGCTGCTGTTTTCTGCATCTTTTAAACTGAGAGTTAGAACTGTGTAAATAATAATTTTGTGTCATTTGCATAAATTTTTTCTCAAAAATAATAACTGTGAATCAAAAAGTGGGAAATTGACAATTTATGATTAATAAACTGCTTATTTTCCAACTGTTTTACTTCTTTTTTTCAAATAAAGTGTGTTCCTATATGAAACATTGCTTCAAACTGAACAGCTTCACATTGAAAGCATTGAAATAAAATTATTTGCTTTAAAATATCTGTTTCTGATATTGAAATGGACTAATTTACCCCTTCATTTTAAAGGGAAGGTTTTTATTAGTCTTTAGTTTTTAGCAGTAGCAATGGTCAGAAATTAGTACAAATTGACTAAATGTTCCTGGCACCAAGAAGAGATGTTTTTCAGTATAGCAAACGTTTGAGCAGATTGTTGCTCTGCTCTACCTGAGCTTCCTTGGACCATGACAATCCTTGAGGAGAGGGTATATCCACAGAAGCAAACCAAATGGTTCTTCTTGTTCTACAGCAGAAAAGACATGACTCAAGCACTACAGTGGAACATGAACCTGCAATCAATGCAATATTGCAATGAAGCACTAAGGCAAAAAACAGCATTATGAGAACTGCCCAGTGACCCAGCAAGTCAAGATCTCTCTCCTACTCACCTCAGGTGGCTGGTCAGCAGTAAGTTAATGATATCTTTATACTTCTGAAAAGTATATGCAAATAAGTCATTTACAGTCCATTAAATACATGTTCTTGGTACTTGAAATGCACGTCATTGTAATGACTTGAGATATACAATCTAAAATCAAATGTGTACAAAACTTTTTTCCACTTTCCTGCTTCTGCCAGATTGTAACTCTTCTGAAAGCATTTGGCAGGAATATCACCATGTTTTTCCATTTTCACTTAGTGAAGCCACAGTACTTAGCTATTGACCTTGAATAGTTTGCTGCTATCCTCTTCTGTCTGATTTCTAGCTCAGAAGGCCTATCAGTATTTGCAAAATTTAATTTTTCAGAATTTTTGATAAATGGGAAAAAAGAATATTTATCCCTTAAATATGATTTTTGTGTGCATTCATTCACATTTAGATTTATTGGTGATATTCAACCAACACATTAAGCATAAACTAATACCACAGCTGATTACCATCAATGTAACAAGGCATGAACTAATGCACCATAATGCCTCTTTGCAGTTATAAAGTTTTCTATAAAATGCTTTAAAATTACTTATGTTAATTTAGTTACAAGGCTAACATGTGCTGAGCAGAAAATTATGTTGTATTAATTTCAGCATTCTCCTCTCTTATTAGCCAATCATATCACTCTTCATCTTTCTATTTTATAATTATCATTAATTACCAGTTTATAATAAGTTTATTCAGTTAATTCAGTGCTGTTCATGCCCTGAAGCATAAACCAATAATATCATTTGAACTTGCAACTAATTAGAAAATTGTACCTGCATTAGGTAACTTGTTCTGTAAATTATTTCATCCTTTCAGGTAACCTAAGCCTTGGTTTTTTTTGTTGTTTTTTTTTTTTCTTAATTATGAGCAGAGAAAACAGACATTCATGATTCATTCCTTTGAAGTTTGACACATCAAGGTTTTTCATGGGCTTGTTTTGTTATCAGATTTTTTCCAGCAATAAGAAAATAGAATAAGCTAGAATCATTGAATCATAGAATTGGTTAGGTTGGAAAAGACCTTTAAGATCATCAAGTCCAACCATTAACCAAACACTGTCAAGTCCACCACTAAACCCTGTTCCCAAATGCCCCATCAAGATGTCTTTTAAATGCCTCTAAATGACGGTGACTCTGCCACTTCCTCTGGGCAGCCTGTTCAAATGCTTGACAATCCTTTTGGTGAAGACATCTTTCCCAATATCCAATCTAAACCTGCCACTGTGAAACTTGAGGCTTTTTCTTCTTGTCCTTTACTTACTACTTGGAAGAAGAGACTGATCCCCCACTTGCCTGCAGCCTCCTTTCAGACAGTTGTAGAGAGCAATAGGGTCACTCCTGACCCTCCTTTCTCCAGGCTGAATTACTCCAACTCCCCCAGATACTTTTCAAAAGACTTATGCTCCAGACCCTTCACCATCTCCATTGTCCTTCTCTGGACATGCTCCAGAACCTCAATCTAAAATAACTGAAAGCAGAAAGTAAGAACCAAATGTGTTACCTAGAAATCTATATTGTCTGCTTCCATAGCAGAAAAACCCAAAGACATAGACACCTGCAGGTAAAATTTTGGAGTAGAGCTTTCAGGCAACTAAACAGAGTGTTTTATTGAATAATTTTTTCTTGTACACTTTTAAATGGGACTAGACAATGTCATTGATCAAGTACCATAAAGGGTCATCTTGTACTGTATAGAAAAGATAGGCTCTCTTCTGCCTGTAATTTCTTTATGGAATTTTTTAAGAGATTCTTTCAGAATGATTTCTTACAGTAATTCTGCAATTTGAGCTGGAATTTTGATTACGATTTAACAGCTCAACCTTATAAAAGAATATTAACACAGGAATGCTACTAAATAATATCCCTTTCTGCAGGAACAGTGGTTTAATTCCAGTGCACTTTAGATACAGTTGCAGGTTTTCATATAGATTAATTATACAATACCTAACTAAAGAAGTAAGACCTGCAGGAGCAGTACTTGTACATTTTTCAGGTGATGGAGTGAAATACATTTTCCCATTTATAAGCAATACTTGAAATCTATTACTCTTAGCTTAGTTAATTCCACAAACATTCCTCACCAAGTTCACCTAAACATTGCACTTTTAGTACTCCAAATGCAAATACACCTTTTTCCAGTGCTTTAATCCATGACACCAGGTTTTTGCACTGATTATCCCCAGTCTCAAAGCTCCCTTGTAGCACCAAGTCTTAGCAAGGAGGCAGCTGGTCATTCAGTCACTTTAACTGTGACACTCACAAGCTGTGCACTGGGATTTAGATATCCCAGAGAGTCCCTTTTCTATATTTTCTGCTCCTTTATAAGAAGCAGATGTCAAAACTCAAGTGCAGCTTTTGGCTCCCATGACCTTCGGTTGGGCACTCCTGTGGGGTTATGTCAGTCTGCAGAGCTGCCAGTTGCTGCCTTACCATATATGCCATGTGACTCTTGATAATGTTGTCACAAATTTAAGTTGTAGGGTTTCCAAAAGAGTCATTGCTGCTTTGCAAATAGACATGCCACAGGTAGGAGCACTGAGAGTAACAAGGCGAGGTGTTTCTTCCTTCTCATCTTGATGACATGCTTCTAGCCAGTAGCTATCAAACATCACCCACATCACAAACCTGAAATCACTAAACCAGTCTTGCAGGATCAGTGGTTTAAATCTGGGCTAACTCATTTGCCATTTCTTATGAAGCCAGCTTGTGCCAGCTCTGCTGCTGCTTAATCACACTGCAGCTGGGAAAATTCCCTGGCAGAAGAACCACATAAGGAGTGACAGACATCATCTTGGGCCTCGTCATCTTTGGGTGGTATCCCACCCACTGTGTTCATACCATGAACAGAATGTATATGCAGAAGTGCATTTTAATCACAGCTTGAGTAACTGCAAATGGCTTGTGCAGTGTGAATGAGCATGAGGCCAGAGCCCTGAACTGCATCAGAAAATGACTGGTTCACAGCATACCTGTGATCTCTGAGATCTAGCCTGATCCTCTCAACCTTCCTGTTGTGTCCTATCCGTCCTTTCATAGCTCCAGTCGTGACGAGATGACCACTCCCTATGTGCTCTTGGCATCATAGAAACAGCCACGGAGATTAGGACCAGTAGTAATTTTAAATCACCTTTCTCTGTTGCTAAGACTTCAAAGAGAGTAGCAAAAAATTTCAGAAGTGCAATTATGGAATAACTGATACTTCACAGTGATTCTAGCTCTGAATGAGATTTAGATTTTATTTGCTAAATATTTCTTATAAAATAGATTTTTCAATCTTGTTCTTCATATTGCTACAACCCATGCAGAGTGATTAAAAATTCTGATCTCATGCAGATGGTTACAAAGCACAGTTTTGATTAGCCAGAAAATTGTTTTAATAATTTGTTGCTTGGAATAATAAATTAATGCAGATCAAGTCCATACTGCTGTCTGTTGAACAGACATTCAAAATCTGGAAATAAGACCAATAATAAAGACTAAGCTGTATGCTTGGCCTTTAAGTCCTCACTGTTCTGTTTCAAGTATTTGAGATGTTTTCCAGTTGTAGCTAACATTTAATTTCCTTTCATATTCACAGACTGTAAACAAATATTAGGAACTAAAGTGGTGAGGCATATTAATATTATTATTAGCTGGCATTTTGAATAATGGGGTCATGATAAAATTATACAATGGAGAGGAACTCTGAACAAAGATAATCAATTGTCTACAAACTTTATTCCAATATATTATGACTTTCTTACTTAGATAATAACTCTGAAATCTGTGCTTTGATAATTATATGTTGGATGTCATCATGGCTAGGTTAGGCTGTGCTATTTCAAATACAACTATCAACAGAAAGCAGGATTTCACTGATGTTGCACTTTTTTAGAATGCACTTTTCATTATGCACTAAATATCACTCATATGCTTACAAGACCATAAAACATGTATTTATTGGATACCTAATAAGGCAGAAGACAGGCTGAAAAAATAAACACACACGGAGAATACTCTATCATGAGGGAAGGCCTTCAGGGGTGAAGAGGGTTTTGCAGGCAGAAGTAGTGGTGGTGCTTGGTAAGTTGTTTCTGAGGTCTTAATTTGATGTGATTTGAAGAGTGTCCAACTAATAATTAGATTTTGTATATGTCATACATTTATTTTCTACAAATATAAGAGCTAGGAAGTGAAGCTGTAGTTGTGACAGACTGTGAATTGCACTGAAAATTCTCTTAGGGTCACTTTACTTTTCAGATCAAACTGATTACTGGCAGATCTCACCTATAATCTGTAGTTAGGTGAGTAGACCCTCCTCACCCCAGTAGTCCTGTGGCTTCATGTGAATGTAAATTACAAACTTAGACTTACTCTTTAGATGTGTGTGTACTCTCACTTTTAATAATTGAGCCATTGTTTCATATCAGTAATGCAAGTACCGCTGGGTCCTTTCTCATTTAAAACCAACAGGTTTACACATACACACACACACACACACACACACACACACACACACACACAAATACACACACACATAAATACACAAGCTCCCTTTCAAACAGAAAACAGATTTCTCAGTTACTCTCAGTGCAATTCTCTGCAGATGGACTTCAGCTCTTTGGAAAATGAAGTATATTGAAGAAAGGAAACACGTAATACATAGAGCTCTTACCTAGATAAAAGTCAGCTGTCAGTATGTGAGTACTGGTCTCAGAAAACTAATACCAACTGTAGTCATATGTCATGTACCTTTATTCAGAGTTCTGCACTTCCTGTGATGGGTCAGCTCAGTAGAAAAAATAGTCAGAAAATCAATAAGTAGAGTAAGAAATGAAATAAAAAGTAGACCCTTTTTAGGCAGGGTGTTTTCTGTCTTCATCACTGACATATGTAAGCATTTTGTGACTTATACCTTTCTGCTTGCTGCTGAATATGTTTTCTGCATGTAGTGTGAAAACTTTTGATCCAAGACAAAGCAGAGTACACAATTCACTGCAAGGTTATTCTAAACCAATAATACTTCGTAGAGGTTTTGTGTGCTTTTACATGTAAGATCTATCAGAACATGAGAATGATCTGAGTAAAACTTGCATTTCCATATTACAGACACTTGAGGGGTAGTCAATGAATCATGAATCTTCTATTAGTTTGTGGCACAAACATTCTCTGATTTGAAATGTTTTTAGCCATGTTCTGTGCATAAGCAATGCTCAGCTGAAATCCCTCTCTGCAGATAGGGGAAATCCACTGCCACACTAATTTCTGAAACTGTTAAATGAATTCCTCCCCTCTATTAGTTGTCTCTTAGGTGTACTGCATCCCAGATGTCCTATCCAAGTGATGATAACTAGAGTGTGAAGCAGCACTCCAGCTACTTGGAGTGACTGGTCCAGCACAGTAGTTTACCAGTCCAGCTGGTGAACTCTAATGAACTGAGCTCTCATCTCTACCCTACAAACATGGAGCTTCAGCCCACACATCATCACAGGCTTATTTGCAGCCCTCCACCTTCAGTCTGTGCCTTTCTGTGTGAGCCCTCGTACCTAAAAGATCTGTGTGTGTGGAGGGATTCGTGTAGAGTAGTCTAAGGACCACAAAGGATTTAAACTTCCATCTAACACTGCAGCAGAGATGTCCTTTGGGAATATAACTCCTTCAACAGCATTAGTATCTTTTAAAGTTCAAATACAAGCCCATTCACACCTGAAAAAGCTGCATGTATACAAGTGGCACTTAAGAAGGAGAGTGTGGATACAATTTATTGTGTGATTTAATTATTCTGAATTGATTGATAAACACAATTTAGATTTCTATGGGAAATTTTGTTGCAATTTCTCAAAGTCCTTTCCAAATAGCAATGAGATAGAAAAATGTTATTTGTAAAGAAAAATTTATAAAGGAGGAAAGTTAAAGATAGGCTAAGTTACTTAATAAAACTGAAATTCACAGCAGAATCAAGACTTGATGCTACATCACTACACCTCAGTCATTCTCATCTGTTGATAATGATGTTAATGCTCCTCTATTTCACTTGAACATTTATTCTATTCTGGCAAATTTCTGTCAGTATAACTTCTCACCATTGCTGGAACCTGAGCGTCTTTCTGCACCTGAAGTTTCTCAGTGTAGCTGAGAAATTCAGGCATCTTGATGTATTCAACAGCGGTTCATAGATCCCATAAAGTTTTCCAGTTTTCCAAATTGAGGAATAAGTGGTGCTAAAAATCCTATTAATGCTTAATGCCAAAAGGAAGGGATTTTACTGTTCTTATACAATTTCATTTTTTTTCCTCTATCAGTGATTGTGGGATGAACTTTTATGTTGTGGATTAAAAAAATGTAGCTAAACAGATTTTGTTTCTGGGCCCAAGCTTTTACAAAGTGTGCCAACTTCAGTGTGTGAGAGAGATGTGTTTCATCACATCCATTTGAAAACCAATACTACAAAATTTGACAGACATGAAAATAATTAATTTCAGATTGTGGAAAATGGAGAAACAGAAAGTGTCTTAGAATAAGCAGCAGGACAGTGATATCAATTTACTTTTCGTGCAGCAAAAGAGAGAGGTGAGCTCAAATCCTAAGCAATGTGCCAAGAACTGAGACACTGGGGATAATTTATGAGAGTACAATCAAGCAAAAATAGCTAAATATTTTGATCTTCAATATCCTTCTATTAAAGTATGTTCATTTCCATGCACTGTTTAGTTTACAAGTATTGATGGACTGAATGAGTTTTAAGAAACAGCAGGGGATTTATGGCCTTCTGATTTGTTATCTGGGTCATGAATATAAGAATTTCATTCTAATGTCCTGGAGCCATATCATGCCATTGATTTTTTTTTTTTAAGCAGATTTTGCCATTGATTTAAATGGGGAGTTCTGCTTAAAAATCAATGACACAATATGGCCCTGAGACATTAACGCATTCAGAATATTGACAGAAAGGGAAAATAAAACCTTTTGTCAAAAGCTCTGTCTCTCAAAATATTATCCTTTCCCTAGAAGGTTTAGGCATTCCACTGGATATTCTAAAATTAAGCATAAAAGCTGCTGAATGCAAGTTAGCAATTAGATTTTTTTCAAAAAAAAACCATATGACTGGCATCCAACCTTTTAATCAAATAATTGACTAATCACTCGCTATGGTACAGCTTCACAATCAACTCTTCCAACTAAACTCCTCTCCCCTGACCCACTTCTCACCACTTTCCTCTGCACTTCACTTCAGAAAATGTTCAGTACAGCCCATCAAGGAACACTTTAATTCAAGAGGGTCTGGCTGATCAAGAAAAATTAAGTTCCTAATAACAGCAAAATCGAAAGAAATTTGGACAAAATGACTCTCCGCATCACAGATTTTGTTTACTAGTGGGTAATTAATTCTCCACATATGTTGGGAACATCTGTCGCAGTGACCTGCCATCGTATCTGTGAAATGACTGCTGTGCAGCTCCTCTGCAGATCATTAGCAACGCTCTGAAAGGAATCTTCCTCTTTCTGCCCCAAACAGGCATTGCTCTCTGGGGTGTCCACATCCCATGAGCAGCCCAGGTCTCTGTGACCCTGCTCTTCACCTGCTTCCAGCACCTACATCTCCCTCTGAATGATGCAGTCTTCAGAGGAAGATCTGGTGCCTGCTAGAAGGATGTGCAAGAGAGACATTACAAGAAAAATCAGATGGCTTTTGTCCTCTGCTGCATCACTTGAATTTTGTCACTGCTGCCTGGGTTAGCCTCCTTCCCAGCTAAGAAATCATCCTAATTCAGTGTTTTAGCAGCAAAACTGCTTATTCTATTTCTATTTGGCCAAAGGGCTTTGATGAATGGAGAAGAGAAAGGGAAGGGCTCTTTTCTCTCTTTCTGTGCAAAGTTACCTTTTCTGTCTGCATAGAGACATCAAGACAGAACGAAGGCGTACCAAAGGAAGTAAAACAGAGGCCAAGTTTCCAGATTCTATGTCCATATCAAATTATTCTGTAATATCCAAGGGATGAGCTGGTATAGGAAATCTTCCTGATTAGAGAAGGGAGATATCAGTGAATATTGACTCATGTGCAAATCCTTTTTCTACCATAAGTAAAGCAAAAAGCATAACAAATAAACACAAACACTAAGGGAAAAGCCCAGCATCTGCACTTGAAAACCACATTTAGGTCATATATTGGCCAAGTACTGCTCACATGCCAAGGCATAATCACATGCTTCAGAGCTTTACACATTATTTTCAAGGTCATGCAGAAAATATTTTTCTGGTGAGGCAAGTTGCCCTCCCACCCTCCCCCATACCCATAGGGACTAGAATAAGCTGAGGAGGGTGAACACCTGCAGCTCTCCCAAGACACCTGTGTTTACAGTGAATGCCACAAACCCAACATATCTTCTTTCACACGAAACAAAAAAAGATGCAGACATCAAAGAAAATTAATCTGAGATATTGTTATACACAAAACAAAGCACCTACTGTAAGAATCATGTATCTCTCTCCCTCATATTTTATTATCTACAGGGATTTCAGATCCTGCCATTCTCAGATTTCCTTTAATTTTTAAATACCTTTTCTAACCTTCGCCAAATGTGCATTGTACCCCAAATCTATGATTAACTGATGTTTTTAAGTAATTTTCTAATTTTATTTTTTTCAAGGGGCACTGCCACAATAAAATTCTGGATAGATCTGAACCAATGGTGTAACTCCACTGGTATATGAGCAAGAATGCTGATTTACACCCACTGAGATTGGTGAACCTTTCTATTTATTAAAAAACAACAACAATAACAAATCCTTATCACTGTTTCAGATAACAGAAAGGAGAAATCTGAGTTTAAATATTTCTTCTGAAATTAAGAAGCAATTTCTTTCTTCACCGTAAAAGCTGATCATGTCTAGGCTGAAATAAAGTATGACGAAGTCAGTCTGTAAACCATAAGACATATATATAAATATAAAATAAATGTCTTGCTATTGAACACAATTGGTTGTATTCATTTTTCAAGATGCACAGTTTGTTCTGTGAATCTGTTTGTTTGTTGAAGTGTACAAATCACTCCAAAGAAATTGTAGCCAGAGCATAGGGCTGGGAATTGGGAGATGGGAACTACTCCTGACTCAGCTGAAAACTACCTGTGTGACCTTGGAAAACATCTTAGGACTCATGGACTGATGGCTGCTTAATGAGAAAATCAGCTATGAAAAATGGGGGTAGGAGTATCAGGTAAGAACATATGTGTGCTCATGAGAAGAAGAGGAGGCTTCTGAGGGAAATAATTTTTTAATTGGGTCAGTATCTTCAAAGGTTTTGAGACATGTTATATACAAAGTCTGAAATTATCAAGACTGCAGGAACAAGAGCAAGTGGAAGAAGTGCGTCACTAGACTTGCCTTATGGAAAGTGACAGGGTCAGAAGGCAGTTTGGAATGAAACCACATTTAATGCTGGATTTGGTCTTGCATATAAGAAGAGAACATGCTGGGCAGCACAGAAGTGGTTTTGACAGCAGGGGAGAAAGTGAAGTTCAATTGATCCTTTACAATACCAGAAATACTGAAACAATTTTATTAAGAGATGCACACTTGTTGCTTTGGTTTTACCATGGGGATTCATTAAAGAGGAAATGTACTTTGTTGCATTTCTAGCAAGAATAGTTTTCCCACAGGCCTCTGGGGTTTAAGGAGAGAATTTGGACAGACACTAAGAAAATCTATTAGCAATGAAGGGTCTCTAACAAACAATTGCAAGGCCTCCAAGAGACAGCATTCACAATGTATTTATGTATATTCATATCCATTCAACTCTTATCTCATGTGGTACTAGTGAGAGTTGTATCAGATGTGTTATTGCAACATGGCAAGGTTCAGCGCTGTGTAAAGGACTACCAACACTGCATGCCCAGTATATTTCCAGTTAGGAGTGTTCAGCAAATGCTTCAAAGCAGATCTCCTTGTGGATCAATAGCAACAGCAATGAGAGGAAATAGCCTACCAGGATCAGCATGAGCAATTTTTAAGCATTAAGTAATATAGGTGAGTATCATCCCCATCTCCTCCTCTCAGTCCAGTTCCATAAATTCAAGAGGATCAGGGCAGAAGGGAGAGAGTATAATCTCAACCTTTATCTTTGAAGTTCACAACAAATCTACCCACAAGCACTACACCTTGTATCATCTTTACTCCTCCTGTAATCCCTGACAGTGTAGATTCTTCTGCATACTTTCAAACTAGAGAAAGTCTAGAGAAAGTTGTCTGTGAAAAATCAGAACAGCTTTGGAAATTAACAGTGCTTCAAAGATGCAGGGATGTCAAAATGGCTGTGGCCACCCGTAGGAAATATCTCCAGACACCTTTTCAAATGTGTTCCGAAATACTGATCAGTTCTGCAAGAAATCTTGCAAGTTAGACTTTTGTGAAGAGAATTTCTTCATCCTTGCATTGCCCTCCTTTCCACTTCTCACCATTCCTTCACCCACTTCCCGCACTTCCCCCTTCCTTCAAGCTGGAAGAAGTTGGAAGGAATTCCTCCACAGGAGATTTTAAAAGGTTTACTTCCCACAAATTCCTCACATGTAGCATTCCCCCACCCCCTCCATGGCAGACCCTGGTGTGACCAAATATGATTTGCTGTTCCTTCTGCAGGCTGTAATCTCCAGCTCTCCCAGGGGAGCAAAACCAGCAGCCAAATATCTAGTGACAGCTTTGCATGTGTAAATCCATAGCAACTCCATTGAAATCACTGGAATTAGTTTGGCTTGACACCAGTAAGAAGAAGAGCTGGATTTGACTCATTAGCACAATAAGGGAGAAATTAGTTAGATTACACTAAGGATTTCTTTGATAAAAAACATTTAGTTTTCATTTAACCACTGCAAAGGTAACAGCATAATTCCCTTAAGGAATGTTCAGAAATAGTGGCCTATTTACAAAGAAGGAAAACCCTTAAAGAGGAGTATGCTGTCAGGGAGAGTGATATTGATGCCCAGGAGAGCTGTATATAATTAGCTGTCATCATTTACATGGTTAGTTTCTTCACCACATACAAAATATACATAATTACAGTTCACTTACAAAGGATTCATTTGCTGTTTTCCATATCTTATGAATTTTTATGGCACATAAGTCAGTTAACATTAAGTTAAGATCTAGGCCAAAATTTCTAGGAAACTTCCAAGCAACAATCTGTTGTAGATTGCAGGAGAATCAGCTATCACTGCTTGGTACTACAGTTGCTAATCCTTCTAAAGCTCAGTGTTTAGTTATTTATAAATACATCAAATTTTGAGATTGTTGCTCATTTGACTTAGTTACAAACAACTAAAATTTGACGCTTCTGATACATGTTAAAAGCTCAGAAAAGGTTTCAGAAAACCTTAGTCAATATAATTCAGCTATTTAAATTCATTTTAATAGGGAAAAATATCTTTTATGTATTGGAAATTATTCAAAATCCTGCCACTGAGAAACTGTACCAAACTGGAATTTTTAAGGCCAGTATTCTTGTCAGAAATAGGAACACACCCACCTTTAAGAGAGCTATGAACTTCAGCCAAATTTTGATTCTTCAGTAATCTACAGAGACTCTAGCAGGTAAATTGTGCTCTGAGGACCAGAGCACAATAAAAACATTCTCAGGAATTAGATATAGGAAAAAAACGGCAAGAAAACATTCCCAGGTGTTACAACAGACCCAAATATTTCTGAGTCTGCCCATGCCTTTGCTGCTAACAAATTAATGTGATGTTCACTGGCCGTTTAGAATTTCCATCTCCCCTCTTTTTATGGATTTGGGGATGCTAACAACTTACTACAAGAATGAGGCAGTTTGATTTTTTAAAAATAAAGCAGAAAATGAAGGAGCTGAACTAATTTCTATCTGTAACCTCTGTGACAAAGGGGAAATAAAATATTTTTATAAAAAATATTAATCAAGGTCCCCAACTGTAGGGAGAAAATACCTCCTCATTGGCCTATGTACATGAATTTCTAAACAAAATTCTGTAGAATAAGACTGACTCTAGAGTGATTGACTAGAAATCAAAACCTTGTTGTTAGCATGGCATAAAATGCTGGCTTAGAAGAAGTATTCCCTGTTGGCTCAAATTCATTTTAACAGCACTTTAGAGGACTCATATTGTCTTATCAAAAGCTGTATTGACTTTATATTATCTCCCTCCCAGCACAATAATAATTGTGCTTTATGAGTAATAGTAATAGTGTTCTTTCTTCCTGTGTTTTTCGAATTCTTGAGCTACAAGAATCTCTCTTTCCTCAAAACTTAGGTTATGGGAGAAGTTGATCTTAAATGAAGGTTGAGGCCTCACTTCCTCTGAAGAGAGAAAAAGGTGAAACCTGGGAAAATGATACAAGAAAATAGAAGTAGGAGCACATTTTTACCGTGTCTAGAGTAAACTTAACGTGAATTTATGAAATTTATATATATATGCATATATTTGTGGACAAAGTACTTTCTGGAGCTTGATCTGAAGCCCATTAAAAATGACAGCTTAGAAACAGCAGTCAAGAAGCCAGGAACAACTAATGCAGTGGATCGTTCTGGAAAAAAAATTGTTTCCCAATAATTTCCAGACAAAGGAAGAGGAAATAGTGAAAAACACACCAACCATCTCTGGAAATAATGTTTAGGCTCAGCTTATAATGGGTAAATGCCTCCAGGAAATGATTGAAGCTTCTAACATGTGTATGATGCAAAGGAAATGGTCTAGAATATGCAATTGGAGCTTCTTTTAAAGGAATTAACAAATATAAAACCCTCTGTGTACTCATGCTGAAGAATAAGACTGCAGACTGCTTGTTTGCCCCAGAATTTGACACTGGCCTGAGGGCAATATTCAAATTCTACCCACTGTCATTTCTGTGCTCAATGTCCTTCAAATTTCTCAAATCTCTTTCAGCTTTGCTCTGCACAGTGACTGTCAGTGCCATTTCTGTTGATGTTTGTATGTGAACTACAATATTACTGTTATTAGGAAGTAAGAATCACTAATTAATATAGATAGATGATTTTTAAAATTCTGCTTGTATCTCCGTTGGACTGGCGGTATTTGGATGCTGGTAACTGTGGTATACTGAGAGCAATTGAGAAACATTGTTCTAACTAAGCTGGCTTTCTGCACCTTGGTTTGCTAAAGCACCCTTGGTTTGCTAAGCACCCTTGGCACATCTAGAGGCAGGTCTCTGCCTTGGGAAAGACAGAAAAATAGAGGAACTGGAACTGTGAGTTAATTATTTTAAAATCACAGTTAAATATTGGATTTTTTTCTGAGACGAGTAAGATGTTTGGAAGGTTTGACCACAGGTTGCTACTACATTTCCCTGTGCAGTCAAACACTGAAACTTTAGCAGAGCTCCAGCTTCTTCAAGCAAATGTTGTGAGAAACTAACATCTGCTCAAAAAACGTGACTCACATGGCACTTCAATAATGCATTGAAATTGCTGAGGGACATGGTTGGGAAGACTTGCATGTACCACACCTTCCTACACACCACGTGCAAGACTGCATTCAAAAATTTTCAAAGTCTAAGCAGATGCTGTTACCATGACAAATGACTTTTTAATCAGTCATAATTTTGCACTAAGTGCTGTATAAGTGCCCTTTGTTTCACTACTTAAACTGTCAATGGCTAACAATGGAAGTCACAGACTAGTGCCTGTCATTAAAAGCAGTGGAAAAAAAATCAATACAATTTTTAATTAAAGCTGCCCAATGACTTGAGCTTTTAAGAAAGGAATTCTCCTTATCAGTACGTCTTGCCTTCAAGCCCTTTCTGGCACTTCAGAAGTTAATACACAGGCAAATTGTGATATTTCCAACATGCTCCTGGAAACAAGGAGAGAAGGGAGCATGAGAGGAATTCAGGGAAAATATTTTCTATTTGATTGGTATTGGTAGGGTAGGGATAAAGTACATGATGCCTGTGGAAACCCTAAAGCATGCTTTTTATTAGACCTTTGAAAATATGGAATAACATATAAAGAGCTATCCCTGACAGTAAAAGTTGCAGTATAGATTTTTCTGTATAGATTTGTGAAAAAGCAGCTTGAAAAAGCTTCCTATTGCTGTCATCATTATTGGAGTATTTGTGTTATTGACTGCCTCAAGCAACTTGTCTTTGTTTAGTCTTTTCTTACCCCTGAGTGCTCAGGGTTTTTCTTGTTATATTTTTTGTAATACCTTCTGTTTCTCTGTCACCTGCAAATGTGTTTCTGAAGAAGCAGATGCGTTTTTCACTCATGGTAATAAAATCTTTACTGGTGTACCTTTAATGGCAATAACAGAGAACTGTAGAACTGAACTCCAAATTTCTCAATAGAAGAGGAATTTTACAGGAATAAATATAAAGGCTGGGACAAACAGATGATCTTTTTGGGTACTTGCTGGATGGATAAAACTTCTAAATGAGCATACTTATTTGAAATAAGGGAAAATTTTTTGACTAGGTAAAATTGTATTTAAAGGCATAGAATATGAGGCAAGAAGACACTTGTGTACTATAGTACATGTTCATTTATGCTACTAAACTACCAAGCAATTTTGCAGCATATGTGAACTTGGCATGACCTATGAAAACTTGTATTCCTTTTGCATTCTAGAGAAAGTTATAGTCTCAGTAAATAGAAACGATAAAGAGTATGACCTCTTTATTTAACAGCACTTTTAGGTTTTTATAGATTTAGATTGTGATCCTTTTGTTTGCTTCTTCCAACTGAAGATTGTTGGATTATGAACCACAAAATAGAGTATTAAAAATTCTTTATTTCTAGGACAAATGGCTAGATGTTTTTGAATTTGACATTTGATTAAATATTGAAGCAATAATAAGAATAGAATTCAGGATTTCTGTAACACTTTCACCAAGTGTATGGCAGTATGAGTAAGCCAATCCTGTGAGCATTATATGGTTGATAGTGCTTTTACTTCCTTACAAGATGTTTTCATAAGCAATACCTAGTTTCTAACATAAGCTGTATTTCCACTTTATATTTCTGATTTAATCACCTGTGTTCTTTCCCCCTTTTATTTCTCTTTCTGTGATATGTAGACAGTAGAATTTTTGTCATAGGATGTCATTTAGCATGCAGAATTCTTTTTCTTGCTTAAATTATAGAACTTCCATAAGAAGTAAGGAAGAAGGAAATGGCAGTGGAAGAAAAAAAAGCACCAACTGTGCATAAGATATATGCACAATGCTAGCAAATGAAAAAGAATAGAAGTAATGCTTTGGGATCTGACAGTGCATCAAACATTCCTGGTTATAACCAGCATGGCCTATCTACTCTGTCTGAGCTCCAGGGACTTCTTACTCTACTTTCATCCAAGTCAGTCTTTTAAACTTGCTCTGTAATCAAGATTCAGATGTCTGGACTTCTTTAAAGGGAAGCTAGAGATGTGGAGCAGAAGTTGCTGAACATCATCTTCACTGTTCTCTGCTGACAACAGCAGCAATCCACAGTTCCTCAGACTGGTTCCTCAGTGCAACTCAGGAGCATGTTAAAGTTTTAGTTAAAGTTTTGGTAAAGGAAGACTGTTCCTGGAGGGTGTTGAACTGGACTAGGCTGTTACTGTTTTATAAGGCAAGTGACACACACTCCCTTGTGTTCTTTTCTCAGGTTATCCCTGCTGAAGCAGAGAATTCAACTGAGCTGTTGCTTCCAGGCTGAAAGGTTTCCAGAAAAAAAAGTGCCTATGGAAAAGATAATGGTGACTGAAGTACTACAGCTCTGAAGGCAGGACTTGTCTGGCACTTAGAGTATCATCTCCCCTTGGTTCTCTGAGTGTCCACTTGCTTACACTTGAACAAGTTGCTTAGTTTCCATCATGTCTCTGTGCATTGGAATCCAGACTGGCCTTGCAAACACCAAAAGATCAATAGGCAAAGTTCAAAGAAAAAAATTACTGCCTTCCAAAATATGTCTGGTATTTACTGTGGGTCTGTGTCCTCCAACAATGCACTCTTCCCATGCCTGTCTCAGACAATGAGCAGCAGCATTTCTGGGGAGTTTTTGCCTTTTGATCTCCTCTCTGATCTAATGCAATTGTCCACTGGCAGAAGCGCTGTGAGGTGCAGAATAAAGTAATGAAGCTAATCTGATTTCCAACCCCCAACCCCAGTATCTACATGCCCTTATTATATTAGATTCCTAATGAGATTCTCTGTCTGCACTCCAGAAACCAGGCTGGAAATGTATGTATATGTGGGGAGGGGGGGATGTTGTGGAAGGTTGCTTCCATTTACATCCCATCTTTAATGAATAAAATCTGCCCGTCCTTGAGTTGTAAGGAATCTTCCTCCAACATTTCTTGAGGGAGAAGCTTTTAAAATTGCCAAGGAAAAAAAAAATTATATATTTAACACTAATATGTCTTTGGTATGGCAACAAATGTAAGCACAGGAGAAATGCAGGGAGGTATCTTCTTGGGAAGGTCTTGTGCACCTGCCTGATAAAGCTGGAAGATTTCCTGAAGTGATAGTGAGTTGGAGGGGTGCACCTGAGTCAAAATTGCCAGGAAGAACTGAATAAACTCTGGAAAGAACTCTGAACAAAGTGATTTTGTGTTGTTGAGCAGCAAATATAGTTATTTTCTTGTGAGTAGGGAGCTTGTACATTTTTAAAGGTCCCATGAATTGTGGTCACGCAAGTAATGCAATCCATAGTTAATCCTCACTAAAAAACACAGTTCTTATCTTTCTCAGCTATATAGAATCATTTCCAAGCAGTTTTTAATAAAGAAGGTGGGAGCTGCTGGATATTGCAGAGCTGGTCAGTAGTGGGGCCATCCCAGGCTAAAATTCACACAGCAGAACCATGTTTCTCCAGTTTGGCCATAAATAAGCCTTTCCTGCTACACTGGATTCAATGCATCTTAGAAAACAAAGATCTATGACCACCATCTCTGAGCAATGCTCAGAGAGTGTATGGTGGTCACAGAAGGTTTTTACTTTCCTTAGAGGCCAAGTTGCAACTTCAATTATGTCACTGAAATGTACCTGCTGCAATGCAGTAACAGAATAACCATCACCTAACAGAGAAAAACCTCTGGCCTTCCCTCAGTTCAGTGAAAAGCACTGCCAGTAAAGCCTGAATCTAGTTTCATGCTTGATGGGCCCAAACTTGGTCACTTGAAAACTGAGTTTTCCACTTTGTCCTTAGACAGTGGCAGAAAAAAGGCAGATTTTTTTTTTTTTTTGTTAAAAAGGACCCTCATGACTGCTGGGTGTTTATGGATAAAATGCCTTTAAAAGCAGTTTAATAGCCTTGTCTGGTTCCTTCATGGACAAAGGTCCATATCACAGAAGCACTATACATAATTCACCACAAGAGAGCCCCAGAACTAAGCAAGAAAGCTAAATTACCTGTCACTTCCAGAAGAAGTGTTCCCTTTGGGTCAAGGTTGAAATCATTGGTAAACCGATGTGAAGAAGATCACGTTGGTCTCCGTATGGATTCCTTCCCTGTGTCAGGACTGCAGAGAAACAAGGGAGGCAGAATGAACACCAGCTAAAATTTCCAGGTTATTCTCAATTCTTATTCACAAACCAGCAAGCCTGTCCCTGATCAAAGTTTGAGGGATGAAGCAGCATTGATTCTTTCTCTGAAGCAAAACAACGTGTGTGGCAGAGCAGGTATTCTGCTCACAGGGCCATCCTGTCAGAGGTGCGAGGCACTACGCCTGTGTCTGAATACAAAAAACACCTCATTATTACCGGGATGGGAAATGCTGCTAGTTACAGGGAGCAAGTATGACTTCAGGAGTACAGTTCATGAGAAGTAGATGCCATCTGGCTGTCATTAAGTGGCTGATTGTGGCTTTCTGTGATTGACTGGTGGTTGATTGACAGGTGGTAGAGAGGAAAGGGATATAGCGTGTCAGCCAGACCCGCCAGCCTTTTGTTTCAGTCCTCTAATTTTTGTGGTGTGTGTAGCTATCAGGGGGGCAATTTTTCCTTCAGTCCTACTTGCATTGCAGCCTCCATGTCAAGTAGACCTAAAGTCTGTAGAGAAGAACAGGAGAGTGGGGAGAGTATTCCACCAAACACTTAGACTCCTGCAAAGCTTCACCCTTTAATTCTGTGAAAAAGGTGTGATTTAAAGACGATATTTGATCCTATCTTCCCTTTCCCATATGCTGACATTTCCAAAGCCTGTAAGGAATAAATTTATGCTGTGTCACATTAAGTTTATAACAACTATAAATATTTTAACAGTTTAATAACACTTTTTCTAAATGTTAATTTGCAAAACTGAAGCTTAACTGATAGGACACAGAAAAATATAGTCAAATTAAGCTTGCAGTGGTCCATAACAAAATATTTGTGACTGAAGTATTTGTTTCCCCCTAAAAATGAAAGTGACTTAGGCCTATATTCTTCTGAGCAAGGTTTGATTGTT
Source organism: Vidua macroura (assembly GCF_024509145.1). NCBI lineage: Eukaryota > Metazoa > Chordata > Aves > Passeriformes > Viduidae > Vidua > Vidua macroura. The sequence continues at coordinate 23,782,557 of NC_071573.1, forward strand.
AAATATACACAGATTAACTGGTTACTGGTAGTGTAAGCACATGGCAAAGGCTTTATTCAGAGCTGGATCATGAACAGTCTGTGTGCAGTCTCTACGAGTGTGCCACAGGAGTGGATGGAGCTGCTCTTCCTCTCCATAGCACTTACATGGACTATCACTGCAAAACTCCAAATTGCTCAGGTTATGGGATCTCTGCTAAAGACTAGCTTGCAGTCTAGGCAGTGCCATCCTGAGGCTGGAAAGCATCCTAGGGGAGGTGGTGGTTGCAGTAGGGGCTGCTCTGAGCTGGGAGGGTGGAGCAGTCTCTGAGGAAAACTAAATGAGTGAGTAGAGTAAGAAAAGGGAATGCAGATCAGGATGGTCAGTGGTATCTAGCTGACTGTTCCTCAGTTTTCAGAGATTAGCAATGTGTCTTTTCCTCTGCAGGGGGATACATTTTGCCCCAGTGAAGGTTTTGGGAACGGAGCAGTCCATGCTTGTGAAGGGACTTGCCCATGTCCAAGTTAGGCCTTATCAGGTCTGCTTCATTTCCGTTTACACATTAATCTGATGTGTTTCCTTGGGCAAAATCTTCTTTGCTTTCTGCACCAGGACTGTTGCTTCCAAATAAAGAATTAAAATAACTTGTAAAACCTTAACAAAGATACTGGATCAGAAAAGCTGTTTGATATTAATATTGACAGGTCACTGTTGGTATTAATGGGGATTTCTGCTTAAAACTTGGAGCTGCACTTCCTCATATTTATAAACAGAGATTTTATGAAATCCAGGTTTCTAATCTAGCTGAAAGAGCTTTCAGATGAGACATCAATTTTTAAGCGAGTTTCTAAATATGCTTAGTAATTTTAAGAGAAAGTGAACAAAAGAAATAACTTCCTCTGTTCTGATTATCTGGAGTAGAAAAGTAATTTAATATCACTTAAGCTGAAATAGATTTTCATCTAAAACTCATTTCTTGTAGAAATTTGTGAAACAAAATAATAATTAAAAATACAGTGCTTTTCAGGTGCAAAACCATCTATAATCCAATGTATAATATCTTTATGTATTTAGTAAGTAATTGACTACATACATGGGAAATAACTAAATCCACACAAACAAGTTTTAATAGTTCCCATGGTAACTATATATTGTATAAGAATCATCTAAGTAGATAAAAAAATGAATTCATATTTAGAAGACTTGTTTTCTCAGTACCTATTACTTTACTAATACAACTAAATAGGATGAAATTCTTCATAGGAAAGAAAAACATAAGATCTTTATTAGATTAAGCCTGAGTTAAAACATTACTGTTTTGTGGGATTTTTTCCCACTTGTTATGCTTGTGCACTGATAGAGCAGCTCTAGAATACAGTGCAATCCTTTCTACCAAAAAACAAACTTGCACTCCAGCACATACCAGCAAAGAGCTGGTATGTGCTTCTTACAAGAAGGAAAAATGAACTAGATAGGATTTTGCAAGTTCATGCACGCAACTTGATATTTTATTCTGGGACATAGACAAGGCTACTGCTGCTTTAAGGAAAGATGGTCTCCAAGCGGTTTATGAAGTGATAGATCATATATAAATAGGTTGTTTGCTCTCAGTACAGATGCCATCATTACTAACTACTTTCAGGCTCTTTGAGAGCTAAATAATTTCGTAATGCATCATTGAACATTTAGTTGCTTCGATAGCAGATGGTTTCAGGGGTCCATCTGCTCACAGCAATGTTTTCAACAAGCCCCCTTCACCTTCACCAAAAGGTTCAGAAATATTAGAATATTCATTCCTCACCACAGGTGCCTTTCCCAGAGCCTCCCCATACACAGGCATAGTGGGTTGCTCACTTGGAAAGACAGAGGTGGTTACTGAAATATGTGACTTAATCTATTGTGTGTAGATTACGTCTGTCAGCAAATGGAGACAGCAACAATATTGGGAAATATGAAGCATCAGGTTACTTGGAACACAGCTTTCGTTGTCAGGAGTAGGTTTTTAATAAGCTTGCATCTAAATATAAGGAGTTGAATAAATTTTAATAGTATTAATAATTTTAACTGTGCACACACAGTTAACTGTAACTGTATGTTCGCAGAGTTATGAATGCTATTAAAATATGTTCATCTACATTTAGATGCAGTCACAGTTAAAAAATCAGTGCACAGCATAAATATCCAGGTACCAGCTACTGAAGAGAGAAATCTGATGCAGTGGAATGCAAATACGTCAAGTATGTATTGCCTTGTAGTGCTTACAAATGTAATAGCAACAGAATAAGTTATAGTAATCTTTTTTGTAAATTGCCTGTCTTGTATTAACTCTTATACAAGAAATGCAGTGAAGAAACTCAAGATTGATCTGTTAGCTCTTTGTTGCAAGCAAAAAACAAAAACAAAAAAAAAATTAAAAGGCTCACAGACTTATTTTGGCAGAGGAAATAAACATATTTGATCTGTTGATTAATAGGAGATTCATTTCTCTAACTTCCGTTTTTACAGTGGTTTTTCTGAAGCCAGACAAGAGGAATCTCTGATAATGAGAGCACTCGACACAGGCTGATCTGTTGAACACAACTGGAATACAGGAATTAGAAGAGCTTTTGTATCTGAATTACTGTCTCTGTAATTCCCAGGAGAGCTATCTAGTTGCTTGATTTTATCCTCTACAAAGGCATATATTTCTACATAGATTTCCAATTTCATAATGTGTTTAAAAATAGAAATTAATCCTGAATTACCTGAAAATAGCTTTGAGCATTGAGCATCCTTCTAAGAGGAGCTAAAAGATTTGGTTTATGCAAATGACAGAGTTTATTAATTATCTGTAAGAAATAACATGTCACAGCTACATGGTGTACACTGGGATAGGGAATGGTTCAACTTCTGTACTTATATCAGGTTGCTAAATTTTTTTGCGTATAAATTGGGGTACAAATACACAGTAGCCTTTCAGATGTTCCCTGCCTCAAAAACATGTAGTATGTTAGGTATACAAAGAACCTAGCACAGCAGTGAGCTCCACTTCATCAGTAGCTTGAAAATGTTTTGATCTCTGCTCAGGAGTTCCTTTACCTGTATAAAGCTGAAGAAATTCTCATTTCTAAGCAGGATGATAGCTTTGACATAACAAAGCAGAGAGTAAGGGTTAAATTACTTTTGATGTGTCTGCCCTCTGCAGTTCCAAACCTTCTAAAAATGTACATTGCTAGGTTGTCTCTGACCACTGAAGAGCTGTTTCATGACTTTATTTTGGCCCATGTCATAGACTCTTAACCCTGAAGAGGTATGTTGGTGGAAGTGGCTACAAGCAAAGCACCTGAGCTGAAAACTTCAATTGTCATTTAGCCTCACTAACTTCATTCTGTGATGAAGAGTTGAGCAGACATTCCCATCAGTATTTAAGACAACCACTGTCTTCTGAGTATTAGCAGCAGACCACCCCTAGAAAAATCTGAACTAAGGCAAGCCAGCTGTATCCCCTTGGTTGAACACAGACCCAGTCTTCTGAAAGATTAACTCTGAATTTTGCAAGTAGTAGGATCATCTTGATGGCCTCATGCAGGTCAGCCCCCAGAGAGGTCGTTCCTGCACTTTTAAGTCAGTGAAGGAGGATAACAAGACTTTTTAAGTTTATTGTCAGTGGGTTCCAGACAAATCTAGGATGGGTTCCTCTTTCTTTCTCACCAAAACTTGCTTATTTACACAGAAAACTTTCATATTTACAAGACAGGAAACACAAGGGCTCAGTCTGGAGATCAGAGAGTTCAGTGGATGGGCTTCTGCAGCAATCTGGGCAAGAGAAGTGAATAGTGGTTTCCTTCTAATCACATGACCAGTGAGCAAAACATCATCACTACCTTTCCACGTTTGTCAGTGGTCCATGTGGTTCTTTTATTTAGCTAAACTCCTTCCATCCCTGCTGCTAAAACTCTGCTGAGTGAACTGTTCAAAGTCAGGTATTTATCTTGCCTATCTGGAGTTAGGATACAGAGTCGGATAAAATTAGATTTGAGGAGAATTTCTTATTTTGGTTTGCTGGAAAATAAGGCTTTGGTCTCCCTTTCTGACAAAAGGACCAATATTACATGTATGCAGATACATCAGTCACTGAAATATCAGTTGAATTCCTACTGCATTTTGAGACATAAATGCTTTATTTCTGCATAAAGATACTTTTTTATTTTTTTACCATGTACAATAAATCACAGCTGCAAACAGCACTTCTAATAAAATATCTGTCATGAACAATTATTTTATGAAAGGAGATGGTTTATTTGCACTGTAGTTAGGAATTGACATGTCAATAAAAAGTTACTTTTCCTTAACTATAATTAATAGACTGCGTGTGCCTAAATAGGTGTCACACCCCAACAACTGGAATTTGTGGAGAGATATTGGCAAAAATGAAAGTTCCAAACATTGAAAAAGCACTCAAAATTAAAAATTAATACTTTAAAAATATAAAAGGCCCTTCTGTAGTGCTTACTAGTAAAGGTACTGTATGTAGTACATGCATATACATCCACAAGATAATAAAAGCAAACATTAATGTGTTCAAAAAGAAGATCAATGAGAAAGTCAGTTTTATTTTCAGAAGTAAGGGATTAGATTTATACTGTGGCTGTCATTCCCATCTATACTGTCTACTTTGTTTTGTTATAGCATCAGATTATTGCTTTAGATGGCTGTGTAAGGTTGTGATGCTGCAATCTTTCTCCAGTGAGTAGCATCACTGACATTTTATGGGACTGCTCATTTCGTGAGACTGCTCTATTTTGCAGCTGCAGAACCTCAGGCTTGATAGCAGATGATTATTTTTTGTCAGTTATCACATGCTTATCACAACAGGATTTCATGCTACGATGGACAAAAATCTGACAGTTACCAAATAATTAGTTCTAACTTCTCTATGCCCATTAAAAGTAAGAGGGTCAGAAGACCATGATCTAATCAAATATTTTCTCTTCACACCTTTAAAAGATTATGTCAAAAATCTGTTTCAAAAGTGCTCATAATGCTTTTCCAAAACAATGGGAAGTTGTCAGCTCTCTCAAGTGTTTTTTCTGGTGCACTGTCCAGTCAAACTCAAAAGTCCCCGAAAAAAGCAAAACCTACAGACAGGCTGTTACACTTTCTCTTATCTGTCACTGCATCTTACTCACCAACTACTCTAAATCCATTTTTCATTCTCTATTCTGGAGTCCTTGAGATGCCTTACATATATGTTATCTAAATTATGTGGTCCTCACAAAAAAACAGTATAACTCGTGTGAATTTTTTGACGCTGCAAGCCCAGAGGAACCCCTCTCTTCCCTCCTCTGCAGTGTCTTCCAGGATTAAGCCTCTCTCAGACCCTGACAGATTAATGTAAAACATCACTAGTTTCATCCTATTAATACCTTTCAAGCAGTAGCCATGTATACCAACCAAAGCAGGAGAAAAAGAGATTAAAGCCTACTAGTGTGATAAAGTTGGTCTAAATATCACAGGGAACAATTAAGAAACAGAAAGTTTAATCTAAATATGTAAAAGTGAAGTGGTGGAAATAATGTAATAGGTCTTCTAAAACCATTCTGGAGAAAATATTTTAAAGTTTGGTATTGTGATGGCAAAAGGGTGGATTTGATAGTTTTTACAGTTCTTGAGTATCTCCTCACTTCTGTGTATTGAACTTACTGATTTATAATTCCATCAGACTTGATTGAGTTTCTGCTGGATGGCTCACCAGATGCAACTAGCTTTAGGAAGGAGCTTAGAAACTTGCAGCATGAGCATGGAAGGGCTCTAAAAGAGAAAAGGTATCTATATTTGAACCTGGCATTTCACTAGATTTAGGATTTACATTAAGGATCAGGTCAGATCACACTGGATAGTATTGGCTTAATGAAAAACTTTCATGCAACGTAGGATGAAATAGTACCAAGTATACCCACACTACTGTATTTTCTGAGATTTACCAGTAATTTTCCTCTGGGGTGGAATTTTATAACACCACTGGAACAATCTGGTTGCTTTTAGATCAGAAGAGAATAAATTGGGTTTTTTCTTCTCTCCAGAGAAGGAATGATAGCCAAAGCACTGATGTGATTGCAGATTCTGTTCTGCAAGCCCAACTGCACTAAGTACTCCTAAATTTTTATCTTATCTTGCAGTGCAGAATGCTGGGCTAAGAGGGACATGGAAATCACAATTAAAAATAAAATTAACTAAGGGTTTTCAGTTTTGACCTAAAACCAACTTGGCCTGTAGTTAGGATGTTAATACAACTCCTAATCACCCCCATGTTAATTTGGTGTCAGGTTTATATGGTTATATGAGGACAGCTAGTGACTCTTAATACCCATTCAAAATGTGGGACAGCAAGTGCTATATTTCTCATTCTCTTTGAATTGCATTTATCACTTCAAGGCTGGAACAAACCAATTGCAATTTAAATACAATCATTAAAGGAAAATTTTTCTGGTGTTTTATAAAGACATTGCAGCTACTGAACAGCTGACCCATGATTTTAAAGTGTATAAATTATAATGATTAAATCTAAGACAATTTAAGCATTTCTCTAAACATGAAGGTCCATTCTGGTATCCATGTCGATTTTCTATCCACAGCTAGCTGAACTTTCTTGCTTTCCTACTCCCAGTCATAGTAGTCATAATTCCCCTAGTTTAGACTTTCATAAACACTTATTTTAGTGAACACTAAAATAACTGACATTACTAAATTACGCTGATAAGTGTATTTTCTTATAGGAGATCTTTCAGATATTTCTCTAAAATTTAAACTAGAAATATAATTGGGTAAGAGTATGATATAAAAAATAGTCTAAAGTAACTGAAATCATAAAATCTGAGCAGGTAAAAGAGAAAGAGTGCTGGAGAATGAAAGAGAAAGGCAGTTATTTATATATAAAATTATTTATATACACATGCACATACACCCCTCCATATATTCATACATATCCATACTTTTTTGAATAATTAGACACCAAGTCGGTATGTTTTCATTAGAGAAACCTTACCATGAGGCTCTCCCCTATGCTTCAAATACAGAGCAAGATCTGTGTAATCACTTCTCAAACTTTGCACCTACTGTACTCATTTCCTTTTAGTGGATGTCCAATAAGCCTTGACTGATAGCCTTTCCCTTCCGTTGCTTTTGTAACACTTCTAACATTATTTCACAAAGAATTGAGCCATTTCCTTTCCTCACTGCTATGCCTCTCCTGCTATCCCTGCTTGTGCATCTAACAGACCACAGGATTCTTCCTCTCTTTCTGGCCCCTAGGCTTTTCTTTAAAAGAAAAAGCCAACAAACATGCCAAGTTGTATAAAAAAGTGGGATGTCAGTGCACTGGTGAAATAATGACATTCCATGTCTGCAACCCCAATTTTTGAGGCAGCGTACAAGTTGGAAAACCACCAGTGGCAAGAGCAGTTGCCATTTTGAATTTCACTCTGACTCTCCCAGTAACACTGTAGAAGAGACTATCAAGCTTTTAATTTCTGTTTACAAATGCAGGTAGACAGTGGTCTGCGTTGGAATGATACAAAGTATGCCAAATCAATTACTATGTTAAATTTGGGGCTGCACATCTTTTATCTATATAATGAAGGCTATAAGCCCACCAGATATCTTCTTTAAAGATATGTTATAAATAAAGAAAAGTTAGCAAATGACTGAAGGAAAAATTTAGCCTTTTATCAGTTTGGAAAGTTTTGTATTACACATATTTAATTAAAAGTGTACATCAAGCATATATTTTTGTGAAATAGATTCCTGATGATGCAGTGTTTAAATTCAGTCTTCAGTTTATCAGTATTTTACTAAGGAACAGGTATCAGTAAATAATAGTAAATTAAGCTTCTCCATTACTTGAAGTACAAAGAACTTTCTTATATTGTTGTGTGGAAAAACACTCCCCACAACTTCAGATTAGCAGGTATTTTGTTTGTTTCATAAGACTGGGAATGATAATATCACATTTTAATTTAATTTTTCTTTATGCTTTTTTTCATGTGTGTGGTAAACCAGTTGTGCATAATTATCTAGCTAAAGTCCAGTGTGGCACATTAATCTGCTTTGGCACATTAAATATCTTCAGTCTCTGTGCCTGAATTTTAAAAGTAAAATTAAAATACTAAATTTAAAGTGATTTCTAAATGTAGCTACAAATCTGTAAACAATTCTAAAAATAGAATGCTAATATTAAAATGAAGATGCAATTATGGGTCTGTAGATAAAGAATTAGAGGGTAATCCCCTTATTTGATTAGTAGGTCACTTACGATTAAAAGATATCAAAACAGTCCATAAAAATAATTCATACCAATAGAGTAAGTTTTATTATTCTTACAGGAAGTTTGTGGTGGCAATAACTTGCAATTATGTTCCTTTTGGTTTGTTCAGGTGCTGAAATTCTGTTCTTGTTGACCATGGAGTTTTATTTATGTGGTGGGATGTGTATCAACATTTAAAACCAAACAAGCAAGGAAAAGCCAACAATAGTTAATAATTTTAACTTGATTAATTTATAATAGCAACATATAATTAGATTATGGCATATTTATTTATTCGTGTCACTCCTGCAATAAGTGAATCTATATAATTCTTTTCATCTGAAGATTTGGCCAGGTTACGTAAAGTTTTTTTTCTGGATAAAATTGATGAGATTCTTTGCATAGAACTAGGCACAAGGGGTGGGAGTTTGCTTTGGTTTGTTTTTTCTTTCTTTTATGTTTTTGTATTTCAAAAGGATTTTCTGAATAATCATCAAGAAAATGTGTGACTTCTAAAATGCAAGATTACAGTGCAGTATATGAGAGTATTCACTCTTCCTGTTGTTATGAAATTTTAGGATATAGTTTCCCTCCCTCTGATATCTTTAAATCTTTTGTGCACATAAAATGGCTTTGGAGAGGAAAATATTATAGTGTGCAAAAAATGCACCTTGCAGAATGGTCTAGTACACTTAAATCCCAGACGAAGATTTCGGAGTGACCAGTAACTTAGCCCGTATCCAGTTAATTATTTATAAGGTATATTATTTATTAAATCCTAAATATGTTCCAAAAGTGTACACATTAATTTGATTTTTCATCTTTTCAATATAAACTTGGCTGCAGACTTTCCAGTTTACAGATAGCACTTTTGTCCAGTTCAGAACACAAATTGTAAAGTTTACAATTTTCCAGAAGAAAGGGGGACTTCCTTTGTTTCTTTCCTTCTTACCTGGGAAAGTCATCTCACTTTTGAGAAGGATCATGGTATACTGGAAGTGTTACAGCAGCCCTGTAAGCACCATCTTTAACTGGTGCAGTTTTCCTTGTTTACATGCCTGATTATTTTCACCCTTTGAATTAAGATGTTTCCTAGTGTTGGTCACGTGAGAGTAAGCTTAGTGCTATATTTTAAGGAAGGGTGCTCAATTTCACCTAAAAAACCCTAAAATAACATCACATTATTCTAAGGGAGAGGAAGATAGAAGAAGGTGGTTGTTCAATGATTTAAACAACTGCCCTGTGCTCATTTTGGAAAAAGACAGGGGCTCCCTGCACCCATTTCTGCCCCAATTTAATGAAGTTGTTAAAGTAGCAAGACTGACAGGTTAATTATCCTTTATAAAAGGGGGACAAATTGAACTGTGTCTTTCCATCATTTTTTGATATATCAAGAAGCTCCTGAGGTGCTCAGGTGCCACTCTGGTGAATAGAACAACTAATCCACTCTGCTATTCTTTGCTGACCCTGGTCCCCCCATCGGGGCCTTGCAGTATATTGCAGTTGCTTTTTGTTTCACATTCAACAGATTCCACTTTATTATAAATTCAGAAGGATTTTTTTTCCTCCATATGTTGGCTGACAGCTCCCCTGAAATAACTGATGGCTAAATTTAAACTCTGATGAAAATTAACCCGAGTGTTAAATGCAAACAGGAGCTGCTTGGAAAGAAAAGAGTTATCATGGTAAATGCCAAACAGTGGAAAATGTGTGTAAATTAATGGAGTCTCACTGGTGACAAGCTGTCAGGCAGTTTGATGGCTCTCGCTAGTGCTTCAATCCCACTGAAGTTGGCCAGAGGGCAACATGGACAAGTCCTGCTTTTCAAAAAGACCGCGGGATGCTTGACAGTAACGCTAACTAGATCATCTAAAGTTCATGGTCAAATAAGATATTTTTTTTTTCCTTTTTGCAAAGCTTTGCACTAAACAGAGTTCCTGCACAGCTGGGCTATGAATGAGATATCAAATTACAGTTTCTGTACAGCGGTCAAAACAGAATGAAGATTTTTAGAGACCAGAGTTGCGGTGAAAGGAATTCAGAGAAATTTAATTTCAAATAGATATTCATATTGTTTTGTTGCTATATCTGCTGAACACAGAGCAATGCTTGAGGGGTTTCTGGATGAAATCTCGTATTTCTAGATCTATTTTAAAGGGTTTTAAAAATTGATATGAATTTTAGTCTTTTATTGAATCCTTCAATTGAATCATCCCTCATCTCCGAAGAAAGATTTGATATCTATGGTAAGATACACCTTATCTCCTATTCTTTATTCTTCTCTGATATTTTATTTTTCAGCATTTGTATGCTGTACATTTGGGAAATTAATTAGTGGTCTGTTGCATTCAGGTCTTGTTATTTGCTTCTATGGAAGCAATGCCAAATCCTTACAGTGTCTAAATAGTCTCTTATAGTACGTTCCAGCAAAATTTTAACATGAGATAAAGTAATTTAGTGGAAATTAAACTGAAACCACTGTAATGTATCTGAGCTTGTAGTAAGCTCTACAGTCATGAAGGAGTCTGTTTCTGGCTGTGTTTTTGTCAAAAATGGGAAAGCACAATCTTGCTTAAAGGAGCAGTTTTAACATGCTAAAATTAATATTTTGAAGATACAGTCTTAGTTCAGTTAGCAAAGCTGTCACCTAAATCATCTGTATATTTGGCATAAAGTGTAAAATACAATAAAAAGTCACTCTAGTGGATAATTCACAATTGCCACTATTTACATGAGATTAAAATAACAATATGCCTTATGGAAATACCTGTCCATAGTGGTCAGGATAATTTCTCCTAGGCTAATGTTCAAAAGCACCACTTTTAAAATCTTAGCAAATGTCACACAATGAGCAATTATATTTGAATAATACCTTGGAGAGGACAAAGGACAAAGTGCAGATCTACTCTCCATGATCCATCTAACTCAAGTGACCTCACTATTTCACCTCCTGTGACTGATGTCACCCATCCATTCTCTCTTTTTCAGCATTTCAATGCTATTATCAGTTCAGACAGGCACCAGGTTCTCAAAATTCTCCTTTCCTCTCTGCAGACCATTGGCTTCTCTGTGAAAATGATCTCTGATGGGGGAGACAAAATTATGTCCAGAGTCATTAACCTCTTTCCTCTGTAGGAAAGCATCTCTGTCTTGACTCTTGTTGTACTATGACTCTGGACAGGTGGATGAATTCAATGTGTATGCCTTGATACACAAAGTTTGCATCTAACACTGGGAATTCTTAGTTGCTTTAGGTGACAACCAACTAATTGTCTTGTAAATTAAGATGTTTGTCTTCCATTATATTTCCCTTTCCTTGAGCCCCGTGTATGAGGAAGAGTGATAACTGATCTCTCCTTACAACCAGGTATTAAAACATGGATTAGTGATTAGCATACAAGTGGTTCAGCCAAATTCTGTAGGGTTTCTCATATAGCAAAGTTAGTTCACTCTTTGCTAGATGGTACGTGCATTGCGGTGCACAGTTGGAGAAGAAGGAAACTGTTCAAATAGTCTGAATTCTCTGCTCCCTTCACTGGTTACTTGTGCAGGTAGATAAGGAGTACACAGGAATCTTGTGTAGTAAGTCAATACCACACTGCATTAGTCATTGCTCTGTATCACAACCTCCTTACAAAACAGCTCAAAATAAATAATTAAAATAGAAATTAATGCACAATTTCTGCCTTAAACAAAAATATAAATGTCACAAAACTCAGAACTAACATAGCATTGGTTACTATTTAGATTTCTCTCATGTGCCTGCAGTATATACACTCTTGCCTAAATGGGGAAGATTTTCTTCTCTTTAGCTGGAAGCAATACCAGAAACTATTCTTATAGCTGCTGTTTAATAACTATGTTTTAAAGACTTTTTCTCTGTTTTTCACAAATATCATGTGACCAATAACACTGCGTGGTGCTGCTTTACCCTTTCATCATTCGATTTCAAAATTTAAATTATTATATAGAACATAACACTCTGGTCATATTCATAACTCTGAGCCCTTTAACAAGAAATCTTTTTTTCTGTGACCTATAGAATTTAATCTGTGGACTTCATCAGTTTCAAGAAGTCTTTTGATTGCACACTACTATATCAGAGCCTGGAGTAATACTTATTTCATTTAAGAGAATGGGCTTTTTATTTCTACTTCACTGACTAGGGGATTTCATCTGCAAAGTTTCCTAGTGCATAAAGGCCAGAACTTTGAGCTAGACCTCAGAGCACACATGTGGCCACAACAACACAGGGTTTACTCTCCTCGTGTGCTTTCATCACTCTTCATATACCACTGGGAAGGCTGAGAACAGCCTTACCCACCTCTGAATACCCAACAGTCTAACAAAGAGGGTAGTCATATGTGATGCATTAAATCCATTTCTTCCAGTTTCTGCCCAGGGGACTGTGGCCATGGATGTATGATGTATTTCCTTTTTTGTGCATCCCAAAGTGCTGACATGAATAAACACTGCCATTTGTGCATTTCTGCTGCATACAGGATTTGCAGACTCTTCTCTGAAGGTGGGGCTCATTGACAAAAAAATTATGTTTAGGAATTCTTATGCTATCTTGATCTTTGAAGGTTTGGGTGATATTCAAGTCCATGAATTTGCTAACAAGAATTCTTGCCAACTGGATTTGAGCCCAGGCTCAAGCAGGAGTTACTGCTGCTGCTAAGAAACTCCAGAAGATACATGATCAGCCCGTTCCCTTTTCCAGTTTTATGACACGTGCTCCTGCTCCAAAACGGTGAGGTTGCTGGACTTCTCTGTTTGTGGTTTTGGCTACACATAGTGTCAAAAAAACTGAACCTTGGCTTTGCTTGAAGGAGAACTACTTTTCCAGAGCCTGATGTTTCTACTGAAACTCCAAGGAGACAGAACAAGAGCCTAGATCTCTGAATCAGTTCCTCTTTTCCTCTCTCTCATCAAGTCAAAAGGCTCTTTGTATGGTAAACAGCCTGTTTAGCACTGCCTTTGTCATATGTTGTAGGTTGCATGGAGTGGACATGGAGGAGAGGGACTGCAAGAAACATGATTTGAAACCAATTGTCAACAGCTCTGTGATTCAAGAGAAGGGCCATTTTCTATTTCACAGGTAGCGCCCTTTATCTGAGACTCTCCCAGGATAGTTTGTTTCCTGATATAAACACAGGTCTGTGAAATCAGAAGGTAAAATGATGAGCATTGCTGGAGGAACTGGAAGAGCCAGCTCAGGACTGGGTGAAGATTTCAAGTCAGCCAAACAAGGTGGCTGTGCAGCCAGTGTGTGATTCAAGAAAGTCAGGGCTTAGGCAGAAAGAGTTCTCCTAGAAGGGACTAAAGCATGGGGTCCAGCAGCAGTAATGTGAAGCTGCTGCCATGCAGGTGTGCCTCTTCAGGGTGTTAAATTGGCAGCAGGTGAATATAAATAAGGTGCACAGACGGTGTGGGGAGGGAAAGGGGAAATTAATGAACGGTCTAACTGCTGAGCTCGGGAACACAGAATGAAAACATGTTGAACTTGACATGTCTGTGCTGCTGTTTTTGTAAATGCTGATGGCCAGAGTGTCTCTGTGACTTTAAAAAAACCCAAAAGAAGCTTCTATGTATCTTAGGAATGTTAACAGATAACTTTTTTTCTTAATCAATAAAATCCTGGTTGATTATCAAGTGTGACTTTGACCCTATTCCTGAACAAGGGCATTTAAAGAGAAAATAATTTGTAGCTATGCAGTCTTTTGTTGGAAAAAAAAAATTCTCAACTCCTTAGGGAGCTGTAATCTTCAGTGTCCAATATTATGCTACATCTTGCAACTCAGGGCTGTGCAGAGTCACAGCAAGTCTGTTAAGCTATCTCCAGAACAAGAATCAGTGGAAATCTGTCAGCATGGTCCTGTGTGAGTGTTATTTGCACAGCTGGAAGTGTAGAGCAGATCAGATTAAAAAACTTTTAGTCCTTAGCTAATGTCTCTTGCACAGGGCTTTGCTGTGCTATGCCCCAGCCTCACTGGGAGCTGGCAGAGAGATTGCTAATGCAGCTCATTTCTGCTTGGAGCTGACATGCCCCTGTGTCCACAAGAAGACTTCCCGCAGTATTTACCACTCTGTTGATGCTTCTGCCCAAAACTGCTTCCAGTTTGTCAAGATTTAAACATGCCAGTAACTATGAAATAACTAAGTCCTGCCAGATATATTCCTTAGACTGCTTGCTGGTCAGTCTTCCTCTTTTTTTAGTGACTGTGGAATTGAAATTCATAATTGCTCCTGGACAGGGGACTCAAAGACAACCCTTATCTCCGAGATGTAAAATCCCACTCCTTTTCTCAGGCAGACTTGTAGCTGTTTCATGCAAAGGACTTGTCAGTAGGATGGTGGAGGATGACCCACCCAATAGACTAGGCTAATTCTGACATTTTTCACACTTTCCTTCTACCAACAAGCAGATGCATGAGCAAAATTGCTTATTTCTCTGAGTTCACCTTTTGGTGTTGATTTTTACATTAGCATAGATCGTATGAGCTGGTTTTACTTAAGAGCTGTGAATCCATTAATCCATGAACGCATGGATTAAAACAGTCTTCTCCTAATTCTTGCATCTCAGTCTCAACATAGCAAGCAGAGACAAAATGTGGATACAGGCAAAGCAAAATGAAAATACAGCCTGAGAAATGAAGCATTTTTAACCCATAGGAGAGCTTATGGTGTACATACATCCAAAATCTATCCATTGTGTTTCTGTTCTTGCTGCAAATGAGAAATATATAGACAGTGAAATATGAGTATGTAAGGAAAGACAGGAGTTCAGACTGATCAGATGTGGGACTCAGCTTTCCACTTATCAGGCAATGATGGATAATTTGTGGAGAGATTCTGGAAGTGAGCATAAGTGATGAATCTGACACAACAGAGAAAATAATGTTGTAATAATCAGGATATGAAGTGAGCAGATACCATCCAAAAGTTATCTTTATATAGATTGACATGAAAATCTATATCATGGAGATGTTATGCAATAAATATCTCCAAGGCTTAGACACAATCTTCCATCTATGCTGTGTAGAAGATAATGCCAAAGATATGCATTAAAACAACTGAGAATAGCAAATGGGAGAAAGCAAAGAAGTCTGGGTAGGAAGTAATATGTCAGAAAACATAACAAACTTGGAGTTTTTCTGTCATACTGGGCTAAGGGCCCATGTGACAAACCACTGGAAAATATGAAAGGCATGCACATAATTTATGTGGTGACTGAGAATCAACCTAAATTTCTGCAGAAGTTAGGCAAGGATAAAGAGAACTCCCAAACCCTAGACTAAGGGAGGTGAGAGGAGAATGCATGTCCAAATGAGAGATGTTAAGACAGGGAAACACAGCTGCTGTTCAGCTGATCCTTCATCATGGATGCTGCAGTGTGAGAGGAAGAAAGATGTCAGGAGAAGAGGGAAGGGGCTGTCAGTCACAATCAGAGAGAACTAAGGGGAGGAACTGAGTGGAACAACTGGTGGCAGCAGACTTGGATGGGGACTGAGGAGGAGAGAAAGGTTTACTGCAGCCTTGTATGAAAAAAGAAAGGACACAATGGAAAGTTTGGAGAGGAATAGGAAAAGCCTTTTATATTCATGGAACACAGCACCTAAGAGGAAAACAGCATGGGTCCTGGGGAGGAGCCCTTGTGTGTGTCAGCATTGTTGACTAGAAGGAAGGAAAGCTGGAAAGGTATTGGATAAGCTTGTGTAGAAAGAGATAGAAGAAGAAACTTGGAGGACTGGAGGATACACATAACCCACAAGAATATTCACATGGGAGAGATGGACAAGTAATACAAATTAGGTGGGTGGAAAGCTGACTGGCTTTGTATGGATGTCAATGAGGGGTGGGGAACAGGGAGGGAAGAAGGGGTTGTTCCACAGCAAAAGCCCGCAACAGCCCTTTGCACCCGGCACAGAATGGGATCTAAAGCTTGTGTTTTCCTGGGTATCCCTGAACTTGATGGCCACAACATTTACAGCAGCAGTTTAACTCCAGATCTGTGTCTTAAAAGTACTGGGAACCAAGTCTCTTGAATCCTGTGTTATCAGTTTTGGTGGCAGACACCAGTTATTAGGTCTGTGAGAAGAGCATCAGTGATCTCTGAAATCTGTGAATGTACTTCAGTGATAAGAGTGACCCTCTGCTTACACACATAATGAATCAGTGACTTGCTTTTATAAACAATTGGTATTTTATTAGTTTCTAGCCAGATCTGAGTAATTATTAAACAGAGAAATCTGAGAGAACTCTGTTACTGATGTAGAGGGGGTTTGTAGCTGGGGAGGTTTATGACATAGGATACATGTGAAGTCTTGGGAATTGATTTGTTAAAATGGTTCAGAGGACAGGGCTATGTGTGTTTAAGAAATTAGTTTTCTTGCCTTTTCTAGCTCCTTCTTAATGCTTGAAAATGCTGCTCATTCAACATAACCTCTTCAAATCTATTATTTCTTTTATTCTCTTGTTTAAAAGATCTACCTATACTACCTAGAGAGAGAGAGAAAGAGAGTGGGAGGGATCTTCCCTCTGGAAAGCACTTACTTCTCCAATTAATGTATTAGAAAATTCTATATTTGCTATTTGCCTGCAGGTATGTCAAATGAAAGAAGATTTCAGAACTCTCCAGAAACAACTTCACTAAAAATAAGAATAATAATAATAAAATAACAATATAAAAACTCTTACCAACTAAGATACCCCTGGTGTTGTTACCTTTTTAGGCGTCAAGGAACATTTCTGTGGAATGTGTTGGTGCAAGTTGGGCTGAACTGCTGAGAAACACTGGGCAGTCTGTGCTGAGCTGCATTACTCTTGCAGGCCTCTTGTATAGGTGCTTTATCAGACAATGTTCTGACAGATTTTTTACAGGCATGATTTTGTTTTCCCTTCCTTCTTCCATGAATAATTGGAGGAAGTGATTTAAAATCTTTCCTTCTTGTGTGTTGGAGAATATATTTTTTTCTCGAAGCCTTTGCCTACTATCGAAAACGGATTTAAAAAACAATCTCTGAACCTGCTGGGTTTAGAGTTACAATGTTTTCAGGAGGAGTTAGCAGTCAATTGGCCAGGGCTAGGAGCAAACTGAGGTCCTTGCTGGTTTAAAGCAGACCCTAAAATATCCTGAATCCAAGGCCGCTGTGCAGCACCTGACCAGCGACCACCTTTCATATCCCCACCGAATTAAAAACAAGATGCCGAACTGTCCTGTGAGGCTGCCTCAGCCCACAGGTAACTGACACTGCCTCTTCCGAACGGCTCTGGCCCCTCTTGCTCCTCCATCTTCCTACCTTCCCTGCCATCTGTTCCCGCTGCTCCCGCAGCCTCCCCGCTTTCCTCCCGCCAGGGCCTGTCTGAGCAGACGGGTATGAGAGCCTCTGATGAGGTAGGCCTCAGGCCCCTCCATCACTCCTCGCCACGAGGAAAGCACCAGCTGTCTGGCTTCATTTGCATTTTCTCTCCAAAATAATGAAATTAGCCATGAGTATCCTGAGGTGATGCGAGACGCAAATTTAGGCTGGATGTGTCAGCGTGTGCTGGGAAGGGAGAGGGAAGGTCACGGAGGATGCTCGCAGCATTGAAATGGAGGGCAAGGCATCTCCTGCCGGCTGCCAGGGCCCTGTGACCCGGGCAGAGGCCTGACGGGCATCTGGCTCTCCTGGGCCTCTCAGCCCACACCGCCACCACCTCACCGGGCCGAGACGTGCGGCCCGTGTCCCCGCAGACACCCGGAGAGGACACGAGTGTGGCTGAGCTGCCCAGGACCAGCAGCCAGCTCGGGGTGCCGCCGGGCGCAGCTGCAGCGTGAAGGAGCTGCGCGATGGCCGTGTCTGGCCAGGCTGGCCTGGTCGTCCATCGTGCCTTTGCCACAGTGCGACTGTTCCTAATTATTTCGGTGTTTGCTCAGTCAGGGCTTGTCACAGGTGCTGCTCAGCGCTACTCATCTCCTCTTCACATTCCTGAATGTGTTTCAAAGTATTTGCTGAAGTGTTTCCCACAGTACAGAGAATACATCTGAAGAGGCTGGAGTTCCGGCCTCACAAGCTCTTGCTGTCTGCGCACAGTCACTGCTTCTTCTGTTTTTACTGTTGTTCATTCAGGTAAACAATTTTTTACTGCATATATGTTTATATAGAATACAATTATTTCTAAAGCATACAGGGAAGCTGGCTTTTCGCACTCTGCAGCAGTTTCTTTGTCTTAATTATTCTCCAGTGATAAAGGGTCTTTGGATCTTTAAGACAGCTCTTTAAGACAACTCTAGAATAGCACTAACTAGATGAAGGGTTAAAATATTTAGAAAAAAAAGCATTAAAAAAAATAAAAGAGATTTACTTTATTTATGCACATACTTTCTCAGGTAAGATTATGAATTAGCTTGTGTATGTAAACAACTTCTGAGAGAATATTGTGGAATATTCTTGGAAAGTAGAATTTTTATTTCTAAAAAATTAGTGTTGTCACTGAGCTCTATTACAGACTTACACCAAAACTAATCACTGCACTGTGATTTTGCTATCAAATGCTCACATTAAACTCTTCACGAAAACAAAGGATTAGCTATAAAAAAAAAAAAAAAAAAAAAAAGTCCCAGCTGCCAGAACAGATTTGGTCACTCATGGCATCTTCAGGCTAGGTGGCTGGTGAGCAGCCTGTGAAGCTGCACTTCCTCTTGACCATATGGAAAGAACGAGTTTCCTCACAGGTTTTTTGTCTTCTGCTTCATATTCATAGCAACAATCTAGGTTTTCTACCCAAGGCTGGTTTACAGGTCATGGGGTCTTGAGCTGAAGACCACCAAGACAAGACAGAGTGTTCTCCACATGGTCTAAAGTGCGCTGGGGTGCACCCATTAGGTAATAATTTCATGAGCAGCTGCCTGTGCTTTGTCAACATACAGGTTGTGACCTATAGACACTTATAAGACCACAGATTTTATAGCAGCCACAAGTTTTGTGCTATCAGGTTGCATGCTCACATTGTCCAAGAGACAGTGGGAAGGTCTGGTCATACAATGGAGCAGCTTGAAAAAGAGGGTACATTTCAGGAACTGGCAGGTTTGTGGCATTTTTCTAGGTTCTTGAGGTGCTTTTTCCACTTTGTTCATATGTAAATCTTACCTGTACTCTGTAGGCAATGGAGATAATAAATAAGGTTAGAGTGGGGAGAAGATACTCAGTTACAGTTGATCAGATTAAGGTTTTCCCTTATATGCTTAGAATTTAAACATAAAAATGTACTATGTGGTTTGAGTATAATTTCACTTGCTTTTCACTAATTGCTAGGTTTTGGTGGTATCTTCAGGTTTAACTAATTCCTAGCTTTCATCTTCAAGCATATTATACTTTGTTATCTGTTCTGCCTTATCACTTTTCTCCACCTGTGCTTAAAGAGTAAACAAAGGCAGAATGAGCCAAGATGGTCTTGTCTAGATTTTGTTGTCTTCCCTTTACTCTGAAGTGAAAACAGATGCCATAAGACTGGGAGAAGATATTTTCAAATTCACGGGAGTTTCCAGTGGTTAGAAGCAGGTTTTGCTTTTGAAGTACAGCATAACTCTTGCCAAGAGTGCATCTACAGTGGTTCACAGATATAATTTTTTTACTTATTCATCAGACAGAATGTTTTATGGGACTGGCAAAAAGACAGTGGGAAGTCTTTATTATGTCTTGTCCAGATCCAAGTAAAATTACCTTCCTTGATTTCTTTACTGCAGTCTGGTTCTCACCTCTACTATCACGAGTTATTTTACCAAACACAGCAGTGGCTCAGATCTCTTCAGTGCTTGCTCACCACTTAGAATGATGCACCTTGCCTGACAGCTCTTCATGTCAGTCAGGAGTCTGGGTCAGTCACTTATCAATTGACCCTGTGTTAAAGGCAGGCCCTCATTTCAGCACCTGTCAATAGCAGCTTTTGATGCATTTTCAGCCAATGCTGTTCCAGTGGAGCTATTTTTAAGTTAGCATGTATGGACTTTAAAGAAAGGGGACATTGATAAAACTGTGAAAGCAGTTTGGTGTCTGGTTTGTTGGTATTTAATGCATAGATCTTCTTTTTGTCTTTGTCTGGAGGACAATTCTGATTACACCAATATCACTGGGAGATGTGCTAAATGCAGCAAGTCCTACCAATGTACACAGCTAAAGCCCTTGCTAATCTCACATCCCTTTTCTAACACAAATTAACACAAATAAAAGGCTGGTCTCTTGTACTTTGCTAATGTGGAAGGAGAACCTTTTGATTATTTGCTGCAGTTACCATGAGCTCCCAACCTGGGATGGTGTCTACGCTTCTCCTTCTGAGGTGTTAATCACAAATCTGCCAATCCTGTCCCACTTACAAGACAAGGAAAGAAATGTGAACATGTAAAAATTCACAGAGGGGCCCAGGAAAATTTCTCTGACACACTCCTGCTGTGACACCACAGCAATTGAAGAAGGCCTGTCATTTGGTTGTCAACCTTTGACCTCAGCCAGACATATTTTGAAATGATGTGAAAAGAATTGCTGTGCTGTACGGCTGGCTCCTTACAGCTTTGCATGTCTGTCCTTGATGTCAGTCAAAAGTAGTTAACTGGCACCCATGGAGTCTAAAAAAAAAAGCTCCTTTAAAATATCAGTAATGACTTCTGTTAGCAAGACTAGCTCTTGTCAAGTAATGACTTTATGACATAAGGTATTGTTTATCTAGGCATCGTTCTCTTACTTGCATTTTAATGAGCCTAATTAATAATAAGTTAGAAGTCCTCAGCTATTTCTTCACAGCTGGACCATATGCACTAATTACACTGAGTGTGCAAACTTAGTCTAATCCCTTCGTCAAAAGAAATATTTTAATTTAAAAAACCTCAATGTACTTTTTTTTTCACCTGATTGCTAAAGACGTAATCTTTTCATTCTGGCAAATTTGCACAGAATCAAAGTAAACCTGGGAGTGGGAGAATTCTATAATTTATAATTTTTCTAGTGGTAGACTTTCATTCTTAAAATAATTGAGAAAGATCACTCAAGAGCAGAGAGGTGTCAGGTTCATTTCGGATGTGCGTTAGGTTCCATAAAAGTAAGGGATAATAATTTTTAAGTTGAAGGATAATCACCAGTCTCTATGAAGAGATCCTTCCTGAACAGCAGTATAAAGGATAAATATACTTTGGTGCAAACAAATTGGGAGTGTTTCTATTCTCAAAGTGCAACAGAATACATAATACGAGTTATAAAATTCCCCAAAAGTGATGAGATGCTGTTAGTTCCAGTCTAATAATAATAATGCATTTAATATTAGATCAAGCATTACTATTTGAAAATAAGCATGGTGATTTTTTCATAAATGTGTACATTTGCAAACTAATGAAATATATTTTAAAAAAAATAATAATTACTAGGGTTTTTCTTATATCATAACTTGCTTGACTTATATATTGGTGTTTGATTTTTTTTTCAACCAAAGAAAGACCATACAATACTTTTACAAACCTTGGACAAGAAATGTAACTATACAGCTGTCCACAGATTATAACATCAGGGCACATAAGGAGCTAGAATCAGGAATTATAGTTAATTCAATTATTATGTGAGGTCATAAAGTATAGGGATCCAGTTACAAAGAAAGGAGTATTAAATAAAAATTCAGCATTAAAATCCTGTTGGCAGATATGAAAATAACCAGTCATCAGATGCCTATGTTTTCTAGCTCCATACCAGTTCAAAGTCACATTTGTCTGTCTCCACAGGAGAAGCAGAAATCAAAGAACCACCTTGGATGGCAGCACTGTTAGTCCCTTTTGACTATTTTTTTTGTTGTTGTTTTTTTTTTCTAGGCTGTCGTTCGAATGGAGTTGGTCTGCTGACTGAAGAACAATGCTGGTCACTCTTCTTCAATAAACAATGCTGGTGACTTCTTTTTCAGGCAGTCAAAAGCGCAAACTGCAATTCTGCCTCTTCTTCATTTTGCCTGTAAGGCTTCTTAAACTGGGCAGTGACAAGATTTCCTCAGCAGCTTCCACAGCTGTGTGTGTAGATATGTGAACATTTGCCTTGGGAACATGTCCTTAATATTATATCCTGCTGATGGAACCAACAACTCTTAACCCAAAGAAAGTATTTCCCTATTTGCCAAAGGAATAAAATGCTCCTGCATGTGATCCCACATGAAGCCATCACAGAGCTGAAAAGTCATCCCTTATGGTATCATCCCTCCTCCTTCGTATCTTCACCTCTTACCACTGTGCCAAAACCCAAAACAGTTTCAGTTCTTTCAATCAGCTCTCCAATAACTGCAACTTCTGCATCCAGCGAAGTTTTCTTAGGAGCTATTCTGTGTGCCTGAGCCCAAATGCCTATTCTTAAAAAGTTACGCTGCTATGCCTGGCTAGCAGCACTATTAGCTGAGGTATCCACAGGTATCCTATTTATTGGCATATGGTTTTCAGTGGCAGAACTCGAATGAGCAAATTGGAATCAGCAAATGTTTCTAGCAGAAGGGAAAAAACTTTGGTCATAAAGTAAACTTACTATAAGTGCACATTGAAAAGGTCTTTTCTAAAGTTTGGCTATAAAGGAATCCTACATTTACAAGACATTTTTCCCAACAAAACATGACATGAGGCAGTTACCTCAGCCTGGGTGCACATAAAGAATATGAGGCCTTTCAGGAAAGGAAAAATTGACCTGAAAAAAAAAAAAAAATTGGTTTGCCAGACAGACACCCAGTTTCAGACTGGAAACTCACTGATGTGGAACTAAAAGCAGTTATTTGTGGAATTTCTGTCCCCATGGGCTGGTCAGGGGCCACATTTGTATAATTCACATATTGTTCAGAGGTTTATGAAGGCATTTCAATTTTTTTTTTTTATATGTATACAGGCACAAAAACTACATAAATTTGGATTTTTCTCTTTTATCTTCTTGTTCTCTTCCTCTCACCAACCTTTTGGCGCTTTCACTGCAGTGTCAGGACAGTGCAATGAAGTGATGTAAGCAGGTGACCATAGGCTGACACCGTTTTCTCAGCATCAATCCTGACATTGCTCTTGCCACCATGGTCTATTGTATGAAGGTTCATTTTAGCTATTTCAGAGAATTTCAGAAATTGCAGCAAATTTCATGGAAGGCTGTTTGGCCATGTAACAGATTTTTCCAATAAATTTTATTCCTGTTGCTCCCAGTCTAAATTTTCCATTTCTTATTTTCATTCCATTATTCTTTGCTGCACTTTATTGCAGTTTTCTATAAATCTTTATTCCTTCAGGTTTATCCACCTTACAGACCATTGCAAACCATTAGCTCATTCTGCCTTGCTGTTTTTTAGCCAAGCTTTCACTTCGTATCTTCAGACCTTTCAACCTTTGTTTCAGAGAAGTGCTACTAACCTTTCAAATATTGACTTTGCAAATGTAATAGTTCTTTCATAATAAGTTACTCCACGCATAGCAGTTTGCATGAAAATTTAATAATGATGCTTTATCTTCTATTTAGAAAAACAGTCACAGTCAGAGAATATTTTTTACCAAACTGTAACAAGCTATTTTGTAATTTGGAACAGAGCAAAACTTTCCAGGAATACAATTAAATGAGTTTGAGGTTATTATTTTATGTTCTTCTCTTGGAAATCTGAATACTATTGATTATTTGTCTAATTTGTAGTATTTCCTGGTTCTTATCAGACAAACAGGGTTGGTACTCCTGACAATCTCCCCTCTTAAAATTAAGCACTTACAGTCTAATCCTTTGAGTCTGTCTCTCCATGCACAGAAAGCCTTTGCTTACTCTATGCAGCACCTTCCTCTATGAACAGACCTCACTACCCTAAAAGGCAATGTGATGATGGTATGGACATTTTTCAGAAAAGACAGTTCTCTCTTCCTGTTTGCTATTGGCCTATGTTCACCTTCTTTCTTGTGGAGATGCACATTTTTGGAGTATCTCCAGTACATCTAAGAGAAGTCCTTGGTGTCAGGGTGAGCTCTGGAGCCAGATGCTCTCAGCTCCGCTGAACTCAATAAAACCTAGTGCTGAGCAGAGAGAAGGCAGAAAGGACTCTGAGCAGAAGCTGAAGCTCAAGTGAAGTTCCTTCCTAAAGAACCTATAGTGTTCAGGGTCTGACTCAAATCTTCTGGAAATCATCCTGCTTTCCTTTTTGTTGCTATTATCTGTGGCAGCACAGGAACTCCAGTCCTGAACCAAGACACAGGCAGAAAGAGACTAACTGTACCTAAATTACCTTCTCTGTACTTAATTTATGCTGATGCTAAAGTTTGTTCTCTCAAGACCTTCCAAATATAGACACGAAACCCTGGTTTCTTTGGAAAGCAGAGAATGTCTCCCCTCCAGAAGGTTAGTGCTCCAGTTTATAACCTTGATATATTGTCTGATCCTAACCTTGTTATTTAATTAAGTCTGGGCTCTGGAGCGGTGCAATTCCGAGGTGCTAATACCATGTTCAGTGAAGACGAGGACATTGCTCTGCTTTTTTTAAGGGAAAGTAGTAGCGTAAGGATGAGTGTTTAAACACAATGCTAATTATCAGCCACAGGAATTACTTTTAGTGTTATAAAGCCTTTTATTCTTATTTGCTTCTCATAAAAAAAAGATTCAGCTAATTTAGGTACCTATGCAATTATCTTTAGCAGTGATTAATGGATTAATCTAACCATATGGAATTAGCGTATTAGTCTCAATATTGCATCAGATGTCAGATTATTTTTCTGGTTTAGGGCTTGGAGAGTCCATAGAACTGTTCTGGTGAGTAGGGAAGGGTTTTTTACCCCTTTTTTTCTGTTTTTGTTGTCCTTTTTTGTTTAGGCTTTGGATTTTCTTTTTTAGTATAGAGTACTGGTTTTGGATCATGCTGCAAGCCTTACCTCTCCTCTCAGTCCCATCACACAGATTTTTCCAGGGACCTCCCTGTTAAGAGCTAGGAAGGCCTTTTCTTGTATTGTTCCACTATACTTTGCCATTTATGGCCCTTTAAAATAACATGAAATAGGTTAGCTGAAGGTTGCTGACATATCCAGCATTTACTATGCTTAGATAAACCTGCTTTATGTATAGTGGCAAGTTGTTTTCTGTTTTTTTTTTAAGGGAGCTATTTGATGTTGATCAGATCTTTTAAATGATAGAAGTAATCCCAGTGGAGATGGATTAGTAAGCAGAGGGTAGATGAGGCAGTCAAAAGCACAAACTGCAATTTACCACATGGTCTGTGTAATTTATCACACAAACCTCTCTGACACATACATGGTACGTGTGTATCCTACAAGTTTGATTGTGTTGTGCTTATCTACTTACTTAAAATGTTAGCCAGCCTTCTCCCAGTCCAGGAAAAAGGGCTATGTTGCACTGGAAGTTTGCTACTATTTGGTCTACAAAGCACAGTGTAATAAATAAAATATTTAAAGCAGAAATTCTTTGTGCTGAGGATCACCACAAAATTTATATTAAGACAGATGCTGAAAATAAGGCTCACCCTCAGGTTAGATATGAATGCATAAGAAAGAAAAATATAACCTTAAGAACCTGACACAGGTTAATTTAATCAGAAAATACTCTGTGTATGTCTACACAACCTAAAGGCAGTACTGCATAGAGGTATCTGTGCTAGCTAATGCATAGAGATGTATTATGCGTGGTCTGCAGATAACTGCATGGATATTAATGAGATTCAGTCATTTGTGCTAGAGGCAACATTTCTCCTAGATCATTTTATTTGTTCCATATTGTTATCTAGTGCTGCATCAAAAGGGTTTAGCTTGCTGGAGTTCCTTCAAAAATTACATCGTGAAAACAGTGCAGGCTTCATGCTGTGCGCACCTGATAATGTTCTGCACCATCAGTAATTCCTACAACACTTTGTCTTATTATGAAAACACTGAACCAGAATCAATTCTTTCATAGAAAGAGCCTATTGTTTAAAGAAATAACACATATATGCTCTTTTTTTTCTACTGGGACTATAGGTCCCATATAGCTCCTTCAACAATAAGAATATTACCAGTAAATTGTGAATAGTCACCCCTTCTTGCTTACATTTTAAATGAAAAATAAATTCTATACATGCTAAGACAACAGTGTTCACATGAAGAAAAAACATGAGAATAAGATACAAGTTTAAAGATAGACTTTTAGTGATGCCATAACTTAGAAAAGGATTAATAAGATTTTGCTATTTGTTAATATTGCCCAATTATTGATTGTAAATGTTTTTATGTGCAGCAAGGAAATCCAAGTTCTAGGATGAAAAATATAAAAGATTCTTATTGTCTGAGGTTTGACTAAAAGGGTAATACCCAAGACAGATCAATACTAAATAACTTGAAAAATGCATGAATTATTACATTTCTTTAAATACTTCAAAGTACAGTAGCCAAACAGAGGATGACTCCCAAAACCTCAGTGAAGGCTGACAACAGGATTTGTTACTCCCACCTGTGTGTACATGAGTAATAAGTTATTTATCATCCCAGTTAAACTGCTGCACATCGTTCTATTTTGAAGGAAGCACATTTCACATAATCCTCATATTCAATTTTGCAAACCATAGGAAAGTTGGATTTTAAATTTCAGAATTCAAATGAGTTTTGCTTTGTGGAATGTTACAAAAATTATGTATGCCAGTCACCATAACAAGGTTTCTGCATAAGCCAAAAGATAGATTCCTTCATGAAAGTACTTATTTATTAATAGTGGTACAGCTTGAGCTGGGTGTTTCTCAAGAGGGATCCCCTCAAAAAAAAAAAAAACAAAAAAACAAAAAAACAAAAAACAAACAAAACAAAACAAAACAAAAAACCACCAAAAAAAAAAAAACAACCCTGGACAATTCTACCTTTACAATCCAAGTCCCTTGCCTCTCATGCAATAATTTGGATGAATAGTGATATTAAGGTCTGGTCTTATATTTATTTCCTGTTTTGTTGCTAAGCCCTTCAGGCTGGTTCTGTAGTTATCTATTCAGTTGCAGTATGGTTGCTGATGAACTGGTACTTAAGAAACCTACTAGAGTTGCCAGAGGAAGCTTGTGACATGCTGTAAGTTTAATTATGTTCAATTCATTAACACAATTAGAGCTGTGAACAAATCTATCGACACAGCCAGAATCACTTAGAAACAGCTAGTAAGTCATAGATTACAGGGACTTGTTCTCCATCCCTACATGTCGAGCATGATTCCCTGGCAAAATACATCAGTCAGTCATTTGGGAACATAGATTTGATGCCAGAGGTTTCCTCTTTTCCCTGGATTAGATTAGTCATGTTTCAGCAGAAAGGCCTAATAATGAAAAACTACCTGAAAGCAAAGTCCTTAATGTGCACTGACATTGTGTAGTTGTGAATGATTCCTTTGGTGGATTTGCCTAATGATCTGTTTGTTGATAAGGGGGAGATGTATTTCAGGTACAGTACTTGATCAAAATCAGAATTCATGCAATATTTTGGGGGAGGACCTCTGAGAGCTTTAGTTTTCTTCTGAGGATGCATTTGTAACAAAATAAAGTCAGTAAAGGAACTGATAGGGGATTCAAGGAGAAATGTATAGGAGATGTGTAAGGAGGAAAAAAATCTTCCTGAAATTTCTGTTCTGTAAATTTGCCACAGTACCAATCTGCTCCCAAAACTCCCAAAATTATCTGCAAGGTCAGAATACTCTTTGTGAAAGTCTTTTGATGCCACTGAAACTTCAGCTACCTTCCAGTAACCTGACTGCACTCAGGCAGGATTGCTTATAAATCCCCTGGTTGTTTTCCCAGGCCCACTGTGATAAGTGAATCAAGCAGATGGAAGGAACTTACATGAAGTATTTTTGGGCTGTCTTCCCCAGTCTGTAACTTCATTTCTCTGCTTTTTCTCCACCTCACAGGTTAGGAAATTTAAGGAAGTGAGCTAAGGGGGAAAGTGTATCTTCACTTTTGACTGCGAGAAGCTTGAGTGAAGGGTCCCTTGTAATCACATGTTTGGGAAATATGTTCAGGTCAAGTCTGTGTAATGCCAAGTTATTCCTAAAGGTTGTTGAATGGTCCCAGTTTAGTAAGTTACAGATGATGAAAGAATCGTGTGCTTATTGGACTTTTTCTTTTATTTTCTTTAATATAGTTTTAAAAGCTCTTTCACTTGAGCTTCAGGGCCTGGAATAGTCCGAGATAAAATAGTAAGTTTCACACAGGTTTGCTTTCATTAAGCAGCTAGGAACAGCCTAAAATCCATAGCCACTAGGAAATCTACTTACAGAGGTGTGTAGTGAGGCATTGCAGGCGTAAAAATCACATAAACCTTTTGTAGGCACTTACAATATGCTAATTGCAGAGATGTATATAATAATATAATAGAACTGTCTGATCTACCTTAATTGCACTATTAAAAAACATACATACTGTACATACACTATTTCACCAGCAATCCATAGAGCATCTGAGGGCTTTTAATAGCTATCATAAAAATAATAATAAAATATGTAAAGGATAAGCTACCATGAAAATTGCGGAGGAAAATGATGACCTGTGTATTTTGAGATGAAGTATCTTACATGTATGTTATGGCATTACTTACATTCACTAAACAGGTTATTGAAAGGATGCATTTGAGGTTAGGTAACCTGGTGGATTAATGCATAGGCTTTCACATCAGAAGACTAAAGCCAAATTTGATTTTGGCTGTAAGTGATTTGGGTTTTGATAGGTTCCACTTCTTAATGAATCTTTCAAGCAGCAAAACTATGATGGAGTTTGGTATAATTCATCAGAATTAATCTTTCCTGCACTGGAGGAATCCAGGGTAAGTGTACCTGACACCATGAAGGAGGTTGAAATGGAAAAGCTGAACTGCAATCTAACCAATTACACCTTTAATGTTATTAAGCAAATAAAAAATAATTCACTGAGTTGCTGCTATGAGCATTATTCCAGAGCCAGTAATGGCCGGGTGATAACAGGCAGCCCTTTTTAGCATTAACTGAGAGAATGGAGAATGTGATTATCTGTAATTACATACACATCTCACTGTGTAGCTCCAGGAAGAGGTCCCATGCCAACCTCAAGCTAGTTAGACCCAGTATTTTTAGGTACATATACTCCAGTGTATGTTCATGTGTCCAGTCTGGGAAGCAAAGCCATACTCTGTCCACACCATCTCTGTTTGGCACTGTACTGCACTGCGCTTTGTTGGACACACCTGCCTGATTTGTTCATCTTCAGAAATTTCTTCTGCAGTGCTGAAATGTCCCAGCATAAATCACTGGTGACTCCAAAAACTGATATACCTGGTTTCTTTAAAAAACAGAAAGCTAAAAATGCTGTATATCTGTAAACAAACCAAAGCTTTCAATCTTTTCACTGTCTTAACTCTAATATTTTTCTTCCCATTAGCTTTGTGCTTCAATCTGTCGGTGCACAACAGCAGAAAGTCACTGCGGATCTCCCCTTGCCTTAGCTGTGGTAGGAAACTTCCCTTTCACGATCAGGGATAGAGCTCTGCCCCTGGCTGCCCAAATTCAAGCTAACCAGCCTCTTGCCTACAGCACAAGAACTATGTCTGCTTGGAGTTTGCATCAGCAGAGTGGCTGAGACCAACTCAAACGCACAGAAGCTGATTGATGAAGCATGATGCATCCCTTAATTAAGCAGAAGCTACTAATAAAAATGAACTTACTGGATGATTTGTGTGATTCTTGCAAGGCAGCCATATGTGCTGCACACTGGTCGTGGGAAAGGGTGGTATGCAGCTGATGCTGGGAAACTACAAAAGAGGAAACTTGTTAAGGGAGGCAGTTTGGGTGCTGTCACTATTCAGGGCAGTCCATAATTAATGCCCTCCTCGCTTATCCTTGCTCCTGTGATAAGTTGTCCTTTCCTCTCTCTCTGCACCCACTCAGCATTAGTCCTTGCCATCGCTGCTGCTCCCACAACTGTATCTATTTTTACTTCTTCTTTAGCTGTGACTGCAGCATTTGTGGAGGGATAAAATTCCTTGAATCTGCACATCTGTTCCCCTTTCTGTGAGCCATAATCATGTGTGTGTTTGTCTCAGCAAACCTTCACAACAGTCAGGGTCCAGATGCCTCTTCCTGTGTTTCTCTATAACACTTCTCTACAACATTTTCCAAGGGAGTTGGAATGGAAGCACACTTGATGCCTGGGATCAGGAGGAGGCTCCTGGAAGTCCTGCTCTGTGCCATTGGCCACCTGCAGTTGCTTTTCCTAAGTATGCTGTTCACCTCTAAGATCCAGAGGGGTTTCAGTAAGATGGTACAACCTTGTAGGGTTGTATTGCCAACTAATCAACTAAGTAACAGCCTAGAGGTCAGGATGTTGTAAAAACATGGCAACACTTTCTTGGTTACTGTCCATGATCCGCAAGAATTCCTGCTGTGCACCAGAGATACGAGCACAGAATTTAAAGGGAGAAGTGATGTGTGACGCTCGTATCCTCAAGCTCCCCACTCCATATGTCTGAGAATTAAAATATTCCTTCCAGATGTGCGTTCCTCTAACAGGCTGAAGAAAACTGATTCTTTCACCTCATTTGCTTGGGGGACATGATCACATCTTCATGCGAATAAATACTCTTTTTCTGCAATTGTCTGCAGTAAAAATCAGCAAAGAAATCCCTTCTTCCATATAGTCAGTCAACTTTTATTAAGAGCACGCTGGAAATAAGCTGTACAGAAAAAATGTGAATTTTGCACAAAACAAGAAATGCTGTCCTTAACACATGTGATAACAGGCCTTTCTGCAGGTGCTAAGGGTGCAGCTGCAATGTTCAGTTTCCAATGCCATGTTTGAGAGAGATGTGGTCCTAACGAAGTGAAACCAAAGGGTCAGAAGTCTAAATGGCAGCAAAATGAAAGAACTGATGTTCTTTGGTCCAAAAAAAAAAAAAAAAAATTAAAATTGCAGGGATACATAGGAGTCATCTTTCCATTTGTAAAAGGGACCTGATTAAAAAAAAAAAAAAAAAAAAGGGAATAAACTTGTCTCCATGTCCTTGGACTATAGGACAAAAAAATAGCAAGATTAGACTGAAGCAGTGTTGATTCAGAGTTAAGCATTAGGAAAAACTTTTGAACAACAAAGATAGTTAAACACCAGCATAGATTGCCTAGGGATGTTTTGGAATCTCTGTGATTGGAGCTTTATAAGAACAGGTTAGACAAACATCTGTCAGGAATGATTTAGGTATAGTTGATCTTGCCTTGGGGTAGGGGGTTGAATTAGATGACCTCTAAAGGTTCCTTTCAGCCCTCTTATGATTCTATGAAAAAAATATAGGAAATGATTGCATGTAGAATTGAGTTTGGCACCTTTTAGTAAATCTCATTGTTTCTGCTTTCCTGTTGTTCACTTTGCAGCTCAGCCATGCTGAGGACTCCAGGTTCCAACAAGAATCTTAAAAGGCTGTTTGATGCCAAATAGTGCTCTGGTTCTTTTACACTGTTACATTTAATTAGGGTTTCTAATTAATCTTCTCTGTGTATTACACTATATCCAGCCATCAATGTTAATAAAATCTTTGTTTAGTTTAAAGATTCTCTGAAAGTTTTCATTTGGAAAGTGAGACCATCTGGTCTCTCTACCTCACTAGGATTAGATTCTGGGTAAGGCATACTCCATCTGTTTCTGAGATTCACGGACATATTACACAGGAATGTGTGTTGGGGCGAGGCTAAGGAGGGATTTCATTGCAAAGATAACTAAGATACAGTCAGATCTGTCTAGAGAATCTCTTTGATACTCTTGATGCAAAAAATAAGCAAACTTCCTTTTCAAAATGTTCTCAACATCTCTTCAGAGAAGGGTTATTTATTGCTTCCCATTGTGTGAGGTGAAGTCCTCCACTGAGGATTTACTTCAATCCTGAACATATGTAGCACAAAATATTGAAATGGTAAACCCTGTTTGGTAATCACTGGGAGTCCCAGGAAAGATTTCTCAGCCTACCCTGGTGTCACTGAGGAGCCCCTGACACACTGAGAGCTGTGGAACTGAGCTCCTGGCCAACAGTACAGCAGTGCAGAGCAGATTAAGCCCATATATTTAAACACAGTTTGTGAGCTAGGATGAGCCTGATCCCACCACCTTCTTCATTCCTTCAGATCTTCTTAGCACCCACATATAGTGTCTGGTGTTTTAAGAGCCAAATCAAATGCCTTGGTTTACTAAATCTGACTTGGTATTGAACCACAGACTACACATTAATATGCAAAAGGAATATCACTTTTCCAGGTCTTTTTTTACTCAAATTTCTTTGCCACATTCTATAGCCTGTATAGTCAGAAAAATGCCACATGCTGTTGGATTCTCATCCTTCTTGACTGAAACCCAATGAGAGAAGAGCTTTTCAAAATAAAACCACTTCATTAAAAATTGCTGTGAGTATGTGAAATTTCTTCCTCTTTTTAGTGTGCCTTGGTTTTCTTCATGCACAGTTTACTGAAATACACAGCCAAACAAGCAAACAAAAACTAAACAAGAAGCAGAAGACTTTTGAAAGGGGAGAGTATGACAATCTAGCTCCTGGATGCAAAGAATCATTAGCTATGGCTTACTTTCCTTAGCACGGCCATTTAGAACCTCAGTAGATAACAGTGACTTTCATTGATACTGGCAGATTTATGGGGCCATCATTAAAAAAGAGCAAAGTGGCCTTGATCAATGTTTTCAATGGATGAGGTACATACTTGCTTTCCATCAATATCAGACATGCATCACTACTTTTCCTGCCTGTTCTTTTTTTTTTTTTTTGAGAAAAGATATAAATTGTGGCCAAGGGAACACTAGATCTTTTCTTGAGGCTCCCTGATATAGTTTTTCCATGGAACAGACAGATATCCACACAAAAATTTTCTCTGCTCCAGATGTAACTCTTTTCTAGTAGGTTACATTTCAGGTCCCCAAGTAAAGATTCGGAATATTTGGGCATCAATAGTAGTATTTTATATTTTGGAAAAAATCAACATGATTATTATCTTTGATGCATAAAAACAGAGAGGGTATCTATCTTAGAATCCATCACTGACTAACAGATACAAGCAGACTTCATTATCAAAAGGGGCATCACTGGGATCTCAAGGATGAATAAATTATTTTAAGCTCCTGATTACAGTTGACATAGAAATAACTTTCTGCTTTCTATAATGTTGTGTTTTAGGTGTACTTTTTAAAAAGTCAGGTCTGTCAGAAATCGCAAAGTGTTAAGAATATCCAATTTTGCAAACACTTTCAGCAACCCATCAAAGTATTATGATGGAGAGCTGTAAAACACACACCTGCTCTCTCTGAGGTCCGAGGAGTGGTTCTTAGCAAGGAGTGGCAAAAAGCATCAGAATTGCCCAGTAAATCAGGGCAACCACTGGACTGGAGCCACAGACAGGACCCTGACCAGGGTTAGCCCCATTACTCTGATGTCCCTTCCCAATTGGATTTTAAATCTCTCTTGTAAAACCATTTTTTTCTACTTAAAAAAAATTGAGTAGAATAAAAATAAATTGTGAGCAAAATACTTTTGCCATCTTTAAGTACTTTCTCTTGTTAGAGAATATTACTCAGTTATTTCTAAGAGTATTCATTTAAAAATTCTGCATAGCAAGTGCCAAGACTGATCCCTCTAGTCCTTGCTTCTAACTCCTAGATAGCAATAAAATTCTTAATATTTGAATTGATTTGCTAATTCTATGTGACAATCTGAGTAACAGATGTATCAGCTAAATGTGTTCTTGCTGTGAAGAGACAGTTTATCAACATATTTTGAGAAAACAGTATGGCCAGACTCCTTTTATCAGTGTAAAAACTGGGGCAGCCTACTAGTTCTCAAGCTCAGCAGAAGGTTAGTAGTGACTTGT
The DNA here is from genome assembly GCF_024509145.1 of Vidua macroura. NCBI lineage: Eukaryota > Metazoa > Chordata > Aves > Passeriformes > Viduidae > Vidua > Vidua macroura. Next base: position 23,816,658 of record NC_071573.1, read on the forward strand.
TCAAGGTGAATCTTCTCTCCATCTATCTTTATGTACGTATAATGAGGACAAAATCTGAGTCTTCCAAATTTCAGCTGTTTATATGAACTCTTCATATTTATAATAGAATCTAAGATTGCCCAGAAGAAAGAATTCTCAAGAATTATTCGCACAGATGTTATTTTCTTCCCAAGCGGACATAAAACTACAATTATATATAAAAAAGTAAATTATAATTTCTGCCTAGCTGCTGGACTTTGAGAAAAATCCATGAATAACAAAACTATATCAAATATTCACAAGACTGAAACACAAGTTTCACTTTATTCTAATTTTTTTAATTATCAGAACAATTTTTTTTACCCATTAATACAATCAGCTGGGTAAATAAAACCTTGTACTTTCTTTGCCAATTCTGTATCTACTTTCAAAAAAAACCCTATGACATAAGAACATATTTTTCTAGCTTGAATGCCCTCAACAAGAACAGCTGTGTAAATCTTTTGCATCTGACCACCTTTACAAGTTTGTCTATATCAGTCAGATTTCTGCAGAGCAGAAGCAAAGATGAATTAGAGGTGAGCAGGTACTGTTGAAATATTTTGATATTTGGAGCAATCATTATTGAAGAACCAAACAATTGAAAGAAAATTATAGGGGCAGAAATAAAGATACTCAAAAGAGCCAGATTTTACATTTGTGATTTGTGGGGATCTCAAGATGGTATCATGGGGGAGATTTTCAAAAATTGTAACATTGTCTGAATTCAAGCAAATTGTTGATGTTCAAAACCTCACATATGTCTGCCCTTACTCAGAGCTTCTAAAACCTCCCACAAAAGGGCTATGCTTGCACAATGTGCTTCTTTGCATTTTTAGATAATAAATAAGTAGATAAGTAAACCTGCCAGAAACATTTTTAGTCAGTGGAGATACTCTCCCAGTCCAGATGTGGTGAACTACCAGGCTGCTACTGAACATCAAATGAACTTCCACATGCTATCCCTAACAAAGCTATGAATTTTTAAGTCCATGCATGTGAAACTATTGCGGCACTGCTAGCTCCCAGTTGGCCACAGATTTATAACTTTTTCTTTGTTATCATCACAGAGATGTAAATATGTTAAATTTTGATGCAGTAAAAGCACATTGTCCCTTTTGGTACAATTATACTGGAGAAAGAATCATGCAGTCTCCACTGTAAAAATAAATTGTTGAACAAGAATACATACAATTGGAAACCTTTCAAACATCTCAAAGATAAATATTAGACTGATTATTATTAGGTGATTTTGATGCCTTAAGTTTTAGCTTTCATATTTTCCAGATTCTGTACTGCATTAGTATATAACTCTGAACTTCATATAAAGGGTTAGCAAGTCCTCTTCACAGTCTGGTTAGAAAAAACAATCCTTTTCCAGTCTGAGAACCAAGGACACTTGCAGCTTTAGGCCCAAAAGTATAAACAGCAAATTGAGGAGAGCAAACTGGGAGGATGGGACTTCATAACCTGATGCTGTAATTGGATAATTAAGCCCACAATGTAAATGGACCAAAACTTATAAAAGTGTGAAAACTCCTGACCAGTTGTCCATCTTGGGTCCGTCTTGGTTGGAGCCACAGCCAGGCTCTTGTACTGCCCAGGATGTATCCTTTGAAGGCCTTTAATAAATACCTACTTTAATCCTTTAACTCTGTCTAGCCTCTGTTCCAGGTAGCCTCTTTAGGCATCAATTTCATCTCAACACATAGGAGCTGTGAGAAATTAAATAAGCATATTGATAGTTTTTATGAGAAATTAAATAAACCATCACTGTTTTAACATTTCTAGAGTAAGTGCTGGTGGTTAAACAGAAATTAAAACTTCAAAGCAACAGGAGCAAGTATTCTTATATTTTAACAAGAATCATGACTTCTTATTGTAAATGACCAGATCTCACCATTTGATGATGCCTTTGTATAGAGTCATCAAAAGCCTTTCCCGATTCTTGGTGTTCAGCAACAGCTGTGAGATATATGACCATGAATAGAAATGAATGAGAGGTAAATCATGTGTTAATCATTGCCAGAAGTAGGTCAGACATGAGCTCTCTCTCGATGCTAACAGACACAGCTGTCTGTCACAGTCATCCTCCTCAACTGTCATTAGACTGCAAGTGACGAACTAACAAGTTGCAGGAGCTGTGGTACTAGGCAATGGGAAGTGGTCTCAGAATTCCTGCCTCCCCATGGGCAGCAAGACTTTACAGTGAATTCCTCACCACAGAGATCTGGCTTTGAGTCACTGTGCATAGAATAAGAGCTACTGCATTACTGCCTTGCACTAAGCACTCAAGTGACTCACACCATTGCCCAAAACAGTCCTTTCTCTTCCATTTTCCAGTTTAAAGCCTGGATAAAGTGTTCCAAATATTTCCAATAAATGTCACTAGCTGGTCTACATGAGCAGGATGGTTTTTACAGTTCTTCCAGTAACTACTTGCTTTGCTCCTTTGCAATGGCTCTCAAATTTCTACTCTCTTTTCCCCTTGAATTACTTTCCTATTTCTTTTAATATCAGAAACAGGAGGAGCAAACAGGAGACTCTATTCTAAATAAGACACATGAATGTTTGTGAAACTGCAGCAATGTCAATCTCTATAACAGATCCCCGCAAAAATGTAATGAGCAGAGAGGGGACAGGTGTGTATGGATATAAATATATATACACACATATACATAACACTAAACCAAACTATAACCCTAGCCCTAACTCCCAGTATATCCCAGTTGCCTCCAGTGCACACCTAACATTCCCAGTTGCTCCCAGTAGCCCCCAGTATGGTCTCAGTATGTATGTGTTACAAATGAGTATTTGAGTTAATTTAAAGAATCACCAGCGAGGGGATCGGTAAAAACCTGATTTAATATTAAGCATGACAGAGCTCATTGGAAAAGGTTCACTCTGATACTTATGAGGTAGTTTAGGCACTCCGAGGGGAAAAAAGGAACAAAGATCAAAATAGTCAATCAAAACAAAAATAAACTGAGAACTCTGTGTGGGTGTGGGGGTGTGTTTAGGTGCATGTGACAAAACGATAGAAAGGGCAAGGACAAAAAGGAATATGGCCTAAAGGTTTAATGGCACTCAGAAGTACTTAAACTTGATTTATAACTGAAATTTAAGAGTTTAGCAAAGGAACAACACTTAACAGCATTTAACTTAATTTTTAACTTAAATTTAACTTACCTACAGGCCTAACTTACTTAGATAACTAAGGTACTTGAAAAATAAAAGTAATCATCTGGACTAAGTAGGATTTAGGATTATTCTAAATTTTAGAAAATATATCATAACATACATTGATATAATCTGAGTAGGATTAAGATATAAACTTAGACTAAAGAGTTCCATAATGATTATGTTTATGGTGCTGTCAAGGGTTTTTTCAGGAGACTGGGGGGAAGTCAGAAATCCCCTTCTGTTCAAAATAAATGTCCAGGTTTTGTTTAAGAGCCACACAGACCGCTTCAGAATACTCCATTTGCTCTGCTGTCTAGAGCAAAAGATTGATGGCAAACCAATTCTCCTCTCATCTGCAGATCGCAACACTTGGTGGTGGAGGAGATGCAGGATCTTAAGAGGGAGAGAAATATTGCAAACACAAATATTTTAAAGATTTGAGCTTTTTACTCCCAATTGATTTTAACTAATTTCCATAGAACATTTTTTTATGCCATTATTAGCATATAGTAGAAGTATCCAATGCAGGGGAAATGGATCCAGTGGGAGGATAAAAGCAAAGCTCAAACAAAGAAAGAAAACCATGGGGATGAATGATTCCTAGCAGGTACACAGGAATCTTACCTATCTGACATGGATTTGAAAAATAGGAAAAATTAAGCCGGCAAAGGCCTTCTGAACTAAAGAGAGACTCATGTCAGCAACTGTTTGGTCAGTGCCAAAACACAGGTGACTACTAGGCATGAGTGTGATTATTATTGCTGCAAGAACATAAAGTATGAGCAGCCCATTTCAGTTTTTTTTTTACATGCTACACCTATTTCCTCCTCTTACCAGTGATTCACTGGCCCAGATTTTGGTGAAAACACCAGTGAGAAAAACCAAGAAGTTTCCTACTCGAGCAAGAGAAACTACATTAAGGACACATTCAAAGTAAATTGAGCCCCTGTTTTACTTATGTATGAGTGAACACAGCTTTCTTTCTTTCTTTCTTTCTTTCTTTCTTTCTTTCTTTCTTTCTTTCTTTCTTTCTTTCTTTCTTTCTTTCTTTCTTTCTTTCTTTCTTTCTTTCTTTCTTTCTTTCTTTCTTTCTTTCTTTCTTTCTTTCTTTCTTTCTTTCTTTCTTTCTTTCTTTCTTTCTTTCTTTCTTTCTTTCTTTCTTTCTTTCTTTCTTTCTTTCTTTCTTTCTTTCTTTCTTTCTTTCTTTCTTTCTTTCTTTCTTTCTTTCTTTCTTTCTTTCTTTCTTTCTTTCTTTCTTTCTTTCTTTCTTTCTTTCTTTCTTTCTTTCTTTCTCTCTCTCTCTTTCTCTCTCTCTTTCTCTCTTTCTTTCTCTCTTTCTCTCTTTTTCTTTTTCTTTCTGTCTTTCTTTCTCTCTCTCTCTTTTTTATCTCTCTCTCTCTCTTTCTTATCTCTCTCTCTTTTCTTACCACTGAGTAGCTCAGACTTTATAAATCTGAAGAAAAGTTAATAAAAGTTGACAGTAGAAAATGATCTGATGGAATCAAGTGAAGCATGTGTACGAGGAATCACCACTATACCATGCTACAAACTTTGAATAAGTGAGAAGGTGGCTAAACTTGGCCTCACCTTCTTCTCACAATAGTACACAAGATGTATCTCTCTCAAATTTATAAGCACTGTCCCTTCACTGTCATTGTGAACATGTCCAGACTGCAAGTGCCCCTTATTTGTACCACAACATACAGAATGTAAAACATTGGGGTTTTGAGATTGTTTAGTATCTTCAGCCAAACTTAGCTTTTATAAGACAGCAAAAATAAATTAAGAGCAAGAAAGAGGGTTCAGTTTGGGATAATTCTGATCTAGTTTGTACATGTTATTAGCTGTTAAAATAATCTAAAATTGAATTTGAGAATACGACCACCATGTCACATGTACAATATCACCAGTGAATGGATTTTTTAAATCTAAATGTTATTTACATGGAATCTCAACATTTTTCCTGAAGTGGCTGAGTGATTTATCACAACAGATTTCTGCACTTGGGATTTTCTTTACTCAAAGATGCTCAAAGGAAGCAGTTTAATGCAAACTCTCAATATGTCACATTTTGGCAGTGATTGCTTAATGCAGCAGTGCACAAATGAATTGCTCCACTGCATCCTCTGATCATGAATATGAATCGGAGTACTATAAACTGAACTCAATGTACTGATAAGTGACTGCATCTGATTGTGCCAGCAGCCAGATGATTTTCTCATTAATGAGCTGAACTATTAAAAGATGGAAGAATATGAAGCCAAGCCAGCATTGCCTGAGCCTCTTTGCTGACATTTTTCCAGGCCTACCAGAAAGCTTTGTCAACCTGTGAAAGAAAATTCATCCCAAAAAATCATTTCTGAATGAAGACAAATAAAAGTTACAAGGCTCAAATTCTGTTTCGGATTACTTGCATGTGACTCCCTTGTCGTTGAAGTGTGTCTGTTTTAGTATGGGACAATGCAGATATTGATATTAAGGAATTATGCTCCTCCTTTGCTTTTCAGTCTCTGCTATTCTGTATATAGGAGCCCATGGCTGCCAGGAAAAGACAGAGAACCTCATTCAACTAAGCTGACTTCTAAATTCATTAAACTGAAACACAGATTTATGGAAGGCATGTGGCAAACACATCCTCTGCAATAACAATAAGCTGTTAGATATATTTTTAATTTGTATATTTTCAGAGTGTTATTCAATGTCAAGTACTGATGTGTAAAAATCCATTATTGTTTGCAAGCATCACCTTGCTGCTTTGCAGTTTAAATATGGCCCCATCTCAGAAGCACCTTCAGTACAAGTCCAGAGTGAGACATGTAGATCAGTTGCAGAACCCATGTTTCTAGATCTTTACTCCTATAGAAGTGTGACATGTGGCTAACTTAAAAAAAAAAAAAAAAAAAAAAAAAAAAAAAAAGTGAAAAGCACGTCTGCAGGCACCACCACTGCTACGGCAAATCTGCCTCTAGAGGGCATTGCAAGCTAAAGGTTTTCCCTGACAAGTGTTGAGAACATCTTGGATCAACCCAGAAGGCAATTCTTAAATTGCCTAAATTAAGAGATTTTGCTGTGTTTACAACATCAGCTATGCAGCGGTCAAAAAAACTATTGGGCAGCAACACTGAAGGATCTTTAATCCACTGAGCAATAGAAAATAGTTTTGGTAAAAATATATGTTACCAGACATTCTCTAATATATCTGAAGCTTCTCAGGATGAGACAGGTTGTGAGCCAATTTTTGCACATAGCTGTTCACTTTTAATGACTTTGCTTTCATCCTTCTACAAGCACTGACATCCCCACAGGTGGCTGAATCCAAAGACCATTCATTGGTCATCAGCAAGGAGGTGCAAAGAGGCTTTGAATGCTTAGCACCTGGCATGTAGGCCAGTGCACCTGATACAAACCAAATAACATTATTATTTGACTCTGTCAAGATCTATGATCTGTACAAATTGCTCAGATATAAGTGACATCAAAGCATTATGTTCCAGGCTTTTTGTATGTAAGATAAAAATATCTAAGTGACACATCATGAGATGGTAGTGAGCTGGTAGGACAGGCTCTTCCCAGTAGGGACTGTTTTCTAAATGTCTTATTAAGCCTCTGCAGACATGCACTAGGAAAAACCCAAACAGTATTTTTTTTTCCTCTCCTCTGTACACGTGAACTAAATCAGTTCAAATTACAAACCCTACTTTTCTGCTGCTGAAAAGCAAGGAACATTCTTGTGTTGCTGCATGCTGAAGGCAGTATTTTATCATTGTAGAGAACAGCACTCAGGTCCTTTGCAATAGTTCAGCTATGGATGTTTTACTAATCCCATTTGTTCAACTACAATTAGCTGAAATACATTCAATACATTCTTCTTTTTCTGAAAATTGGTATTTGTCTATTTTCCCTGCCATCACAGTGATTCTTTTTGGCTTTTAGGTACCACTAAAGTGAGAGTTTTGCTAAATGTCATAGCCAACTACATTCCTAAGAGGTTACAAGTCTTGCAGACTCTTCCAGGGTCCAGGAGTCCCTTACAAATTTTCAGAGTGCTCAGCTCATTTTCTGGTGCTTTATTTCCTGGTGCCATTTTGTGTGTTAAGATTTTGTACAGCGAGAATAGATATTAACATCTCTTATAAGACAGAAATGTCTGCTTTGAAGCACATAGCATGCTATAAAACAACAATTTTAATAATAAAGAAACCCCGAGTATATAAAAAGTTAAAAATATAATTGTCAAATATACTTGAAAAAGCAAATTGATAATTGAAACAGAAGGGTAAACCATATCAGGAAGAAAGTTATACAGGAATAAAATAAAATCACTTACACAATCAGTATTTATATTGACAGTTGGTTACACAATGATAGCATCAAAATTCTTCCTGTCTTGTTCATTATATTACTGCAGTGAATAGAAATATTAAAATTTTAGCTTTGACTGTCTTTAGTTAAAACTGTAAGTTTGCCACATGCAAACATTTTGATTTAAGCAAGACACCAAAACAAAATGGTCCTTCTAGAATAATTATTACATTGTATAAATGTAAGTAAGTGCTAAATGTACTTAATGAGAAATAAAAGGACTCTGGGATTATACTGTGGCTACACAAAATAGTTTGGATGCTATATGCCCATGAATGACATAAATTCTTTTTGATAAAGAATATTGGATTCCCTGTGAAAAGCAATTTGGAAAAGATGCCCAAATTCCAAACCTCACAGGTAATATGTCTGCTACTTTATTATCTTTGTGGATGTTTATTTATCTAATAAAGTAAACAGACCTGGTTTTGTGTAAGAACATTTCTGGTTATCTGCTTAGAAACAGAAAAGTTTGGGTGTTCTTTTTGGCAAGAGGAGGAAAGGTGTGTATTGTATCAAACAATTCCCATTGGAAGTGTTTGGTTTAACCTCCCTCTGCGCTCTGGCCCTTCAGCCATAAGCACTACCACCCTGCAGTACAGGCTGCATGGGAGGCTGTGCTTTGTCCTGGGGGCAGAGATACTAAAAGGAAGAAAGAGAAAGATTAATCTGATAAAGGCATTGCCATTTCTAATCGGACTGATGGGAAACTGTGGTATGAAGTTAAAGAGGCAACACAGGGTGAATTACTGTGATGAACTACCTTAAAGCTGAAGCAATCAAATAGATAGCTCTCACATATAAAAATTACTATGCCATCTTTATTCATCAACAGTTTTGCACAAGTGTCTTATGTTCAGTCCCTTCCAGGAACAACTAAAGCACTCTGATACATTGGATCAGATTAAATCTTATCTGGGAAACTCAGCCACTGGGGTTGCTGCTTCCTGCTTCCCCAGACTTAATTTCTCATTAAAAAAAATAAACTTTTTAAAGCTTGAGAATAACAAACTCCAAAAAGTAATACCAGTACAGCACAGTGCTTGCTCTTGCAACCTGCTGGAATAGAATTGGAAGGGCTTTTACTCTGGTGTGTGCTAGCAGTAAAACTTCCACATAGCCTGACAGGTGAAAACCTATAGAAGGGAAATTTGTGACTCCTAGTTTATAGAATGAGAGAATGGCTGGGGTTGCAAGGGACCTTAAAGATCATCCAAATCCAACGTCCATGCCATGAGCAGGCACACCTTTCACTAGACCAGGTTCAGAAAGTATTCATACAAACAGACATTGAAGTTTTCTTCACATTTATAGGGGCCATAAGAATCACACTAAAAAAAAATCTAGTACTAAAAAGCCTACCACTGAGTAACAGATAAACAATCAATATTTGATTCAAATATAGTAAAATTATATGAAAAGCAAATATGGTATCATACAAAATTCAGCATAAAATTCCTGTAAAAATCTACTCATATGATTTTAAGAATCAGCTTGTAATTTGATCTTTAGATATGCTGAGATCTTCCCATGATGCTGAATTCTTTGAGCCTTTTGGAGTGGATGAGCTCTGAGGATACTCAATATTTTGCAGGACTGCTTGCTAATGAACGGAGGAAACAAGCATCAGTTTTGTGTCATCAGATGTGTTCTTCTGACAAAGCATTGCACAATTTTGTACTCACAGCATACGGAACTAGGAGTAAATGCACAAGTACTGATAAAGCAAATTAAATGGAAATAGAAACACTGATCTAGAAATAAGGTATATATGTTTTCAGAACTTTATTTTATTTCAAAACTGAAGTTCTTTCACCCACAGAAATGCTAACAGGATTTAAAATAATACATTATCTTCCATTAAATGTATAGCCTGCACTCCTAATGTCATGGATCAGTCAAGGATACCTAACACTGAAGATGACGAACAACAGTGATGAATCAGATACATTTATAGTTGTGAGAAAAAAAATGAGATCTAAATGTTTTCTTTTTTTAGTGTTAAACTCACTTACAAATATGTAATAAATAAATGTGATTCTGAGTATTTTACTTGATGACTCTGGTTTTGTATCCTAAATTATTTATACTAAATAAAATACAGCATTTTCAGAAATAATTTCTTTAAGATAATACTTTTTTTTAATCATTTTTGATAAATCATGGAAGCCATATTGCCTAAAGTTTAAGCAAAAACAATCAAAATTACTTCAGACACAGTATACATCACAAAAAGAGTATTTTATGGGACATTCAGTCACCATGCTGCTGTGTATTTGCTGAAATACATTTGTTGACAACTTTTCATGTGTCTCATGCTTTTTAGTCTCCAGGACAATTACACTATTTGCCCAGTGCTGGAGTAAGTTTTTCCAAACTTTTCAAAGAGAGCAATTGATGAAAACAGTGTTTCAAAGTCCTAAAGAAAAGAGAGAAAAAAAAATGATGTTAGGCTTAAGTGGGTTTGGTTTTTTTTTTTAAGGTATTTTAGAGTTCTAAATATTGTCTTCTAGTTACACTTCATTATATAAACAGATAGAATGCAAATTATACAAAATAATGAATATTAAATATACATTTTTACATTAGATGAATATTACCCTGAAGAGAAAAAAAGAATGGATTTAATTGAAAACAAATATGTATTTCAAACTCTCAGCAACTAGAAGAAATGCAGAAATTTCCTGCTCTAGAAACTATATTTTGCAAATCATGGTATACAAAAGTATAAAAAGTATATAAAGTATTCTCCTCCCTGGCAACCAGGCAGGTTAAAGAAAGCACAATAGCCTTGCTATATTAAAACTTTTCTACCCTGGTTAACATTGAAATAGAGGTAAAACATCTCCATAAGAAATATTTTTTAAAAATTAATATATATTAAGTAAGTACTAGTGGCAACAAATTGATTAGGAGAAGCAGGGTGATTCCTGAACATGTTATTTCCCCAGGTGAATTTCTTGCTTATTACATTCAATTTTTTAAATGCAATTGCTTAAAAATCTAAATTGAATAAGGGAAACACAAGTGAAGCTGTGTCTTAAGAGTACAATGTCAATTCAGCCAGCAAACAAGAAAGTAAAACTAACTAACATATTTTAATTCGTCTACTAAACTAATAAATACTCATGGTAAATGATTCAGCGTATTTAAGATCAAGGTTTTAAAGCCTTCTTAATAAAATTATTTTCTTTGAACTTGAAATACTGAGGATAATATAACAATAGAAATACTTGGTTTGCATTAAAATGGTTTTTACTTTTAGAAAGTAAAATGCCACAGATGAACTCTCAGCTTTCCAGGATCTGATGATTCGTTTTTAAGAAGTTGTTCTGAATACTTTGTACTGTTTTCTAGTGCCCACAAGTAGCTCTATGAAAGTGGATGAAACCAAAACATCTTCATGGAATCAGTTAAAGAAAGCGAAAAGTTTTATTTTTTCAACACATTTTTGAATTTGAAAGGTTTCATTTACTCTTTAAAAGAGAATAAAAGCTTTTTTTTTTTAAGGACATGAAATATGGACAATTTGGATTTAGCTACTTCACAGACCACAGTTCAGCTGTACCTCTAACAACAGAGCACCTCTGACTTCTAATAACTTCATGCAAACACTGACTGGGCCCACCTGCCTTTCATCTGCATTGCATATTGCCAAACTGAGACCACATCATTTCTTACATCTCATACTTAAATTTTTTTACTATGATTCCTCCAAAATTCTGGTACATAAATCTTAAAATAGCAATGTAGACATACATTCAAAAATAAATAATCTATGTGTGCTGTGAAAGTGAGTACTATCCCATTTCTAAATGATTCACAAGATTTACTTTTAATGTTTCTCTATGCCTTGAACTGGCCAATTTCTTATTCAACAGAAACAGCCTATTTGCATACTTTCATATTAAATTTTTAGAACAGCACAATATTCTAATTTTCAGTGTCTGTTTAGCATCACAAGCACCTTCTTATCATAGGAAAAGTTTTCCATATAATTATTATAATAAATATTGTAGTATCTCCAACACAACTGCAAATGGTTTCCTTCTAAAGTGAAACTAGTTATATTTAATTCAGTAAATGAACCAGACTAATTCTGTTCATGGGAATGGAAAAATCAACAAACCAGCTCTAGCTGCTGAGAAAGCAAGCGGATAATCCAGCAATAATTTAGGATTAAGCAGTAATTCAGAGCAAAATGTGGTATCCATTATTTTTAAAACAGAAAGTATCTCGTTAATTAACATGCAGGACAGTTACATACAGCTTAACAAATCAGTTTAACAAGTGGTGAACTTTGGATGAGAAAGGGAAACCAGTGAAACCTGTGCACCCCCCATATCAGGATAAAATCAGGCATGGGAAGGCTGAGCATTGCAGAGATCTTCATTTGCTGGAGCAGACAGCTTTTGCTATTAGGATTCCTGGCCAAACAAAAACAATTGGCTGCCAAAATTAGCTCCTTGGGACGATTTAGGAGCCTTTGAAGTGAACAGTGTTTTTGAGCTGGAACTAAGCCCAGGTCCAGCTTCAAACTCAAATCAAAATGACAAAGAGGAAATTTTTTGTGCCACACGCCCCCTCAGTGTAAGATTACTTTGGTTTGGCAGCTGTACTGTTTATCTTGTTATTTAAAACTATTCCACTAGATACTCACAACTGAGCATTTAAACAACTGGCTCTGATTATGACGACAGCAGTTATGTTTGACCACATTCAGGAAACATACAGAGTCTGATGGATAAATAAAAGCATTGCTGGCTTTAGAGTTACATTAATTAAAGAAGTTTAGGATGTATACTAGGTAAAAATTGCATAGCATGCATTTAAAATATAAATATCTTTTTGGGAAACAGATCTTGTTTCTATTTTTCTGTATTTGAAGATAAAGATTTAAATCAGATTTCAACAGAGGCATAAAGTAAGGTCTGAAAACACCACCTGGCCTTGCAAGACCTACCTCACAGCATAAAAGAAAAGGAATTGAATGCCAGGTTCTCACATCCATCTAATGAAATGGTGACATGACCACTCAAAACATGCAGGGAAGCATAGTGATGCACTGTTCATTGATTCTGATAGCAATCATCTTGAATTTAGGCTTTTTGCTTCATAGCATAGAAGTTATGAAGTTATGTAAATAATCCTTTTCAAGAACATAGGTTGTGAGTAGCGAAAAACAGGCTTCTTCAAAATTATTTTCACCATCAGTTCCTCTCTGTTGGTAGCTGGAATGAATAGACTTACAAATATGAATTCACACATATTAGTGAGCTTGGTCTATAGTTTTGCACTCTTGAGATCACAAGAGCATGGAGCTGAGTTTTATGGAATTTTTCCACAATGCATTCTTAAATCATGCCATATAATTCTCAGCATCAGAGACCTGTAATTCTCAGCACGGAGAATTACTTTGAAATTCCCAAAAAAGTTGATATAACACTTCCTTTTTAAACTTGTCCAGCTTTGAATCCTTTCACTCTAGTAAATTGTAGTTGACTCAAGTTCAACTGGCAGAACTTAACAAGACCTATGGAGCCTTTCAATATATTATATACTTGAGCTTGTGAGCTCATCAGTTCAAAACAATGGAGTCAGAAAAGGTGGCATAAAGCCACCAAAGATTTGTCTCAATCAGCACTCTGATGTCATAGATTAGACTTGCCAAATGGTTACATAGTCTATATTTGGAATGTTATTAAAGCAAATTCCAAAGACATTTTTCATCTGACTATGCAGACTTACATAAATACAGATCACGTACAAACGCTGGCAAATGAACAAGACCTTGTAGACCTTCAGATTGGTTGGGAGGCCCTTGAAAATGACTTCTGTGATATTCTAGAAACAAATTTGTACTAACAGTGTTTCTTTCCAAGCAATTTTGAGAGTACTGTACAATATCCCATAATATAAAAATGCAGTTAAAAATGAGATAGGAATTACCACTGAGTATCTTCTTGGAAATTTAATGAAGTAGAAAGTCAGCTGTCTCAGACCAAAGCAGGAACAGACAAACAGCAGTAGCATATTGGCTCTCAGATTCTAAGGCCAGAGAGCACTATAATTACCATTTATTCTCAGCTCCTGCATACACACTTCAGGGTAATTTCATACATCAAATCTCTCAAGTCCATAATAATTATGAAACTGTTAAGCATGTGATAAACTTGGAACAATAAGCATACAATAAACTCACATTATCTGATTTACAGGATAGGATAGTTTTTCCTTTCTCTGTAATGATAAAACTTGTGTTTGCTGAATAAGTAGAGATTTGGTAGCATGAATTGAGACTAAATTTGTGTTAGGCTGTACAAATATAGATTTCCTTCATGGATTAGTAGAAGCAACTTGTGCAGAAGTTTCAAATATAAATTGTATAATGAAAAGCATTCTCTGAAATGTAAAGCATTCCATCAACAGCAGATATTCAGAGCAGTGATTCCTCTTCTGAGTCAATCAAAAAATACAAAAGACAGTGTATAAATGCATTATGTCAACCATGGCACTGTGTGATGTGTAAAAGGTAAACCAATGCATGAAAAGTTTTCATCTCAGAGAAACTCTTTTGTAGTGATGGAATTGTATCTGTTGCTCCTATAGAGACATTAGGCCTCTTCTGTTCTTCTCTTTATAGAATACCTATTCTGAATGTAAATTCTGTTAGGAATTAATGGCAGAAGGAATAACTGAAAGACAAGCACAGCTGCTGGAATCATAATTCTATCTTCATGCTACTGAGTAGTAAAACCAGGAAACAATACTTTGAAACCACAAGTACACACCAAGACCTTAGAGGAGGCAGTGGGAAATTCTGCACAAATGGCCCTGCAGCAGGTATGTTCTTAGCTTAGGGTAACCCACTGAGCAATCTTGCTTTCCCACAAAGGCAGGAGACATCCCATGTGCATAGCTCCTTTGGAAACCAGGCAGTACTGCCAAGTGTCACTGCACAGCTCTTGTCCACTACCCCACCTGTTTAACACTAAGTGTTAAACATTTGCTATGAGTTTCCTATGGTCCTAATGCTTGTAATAGTAAAATTAAAGTTTTAAATTGAGCTGTCATAGTAAGCCTAATGACCTGCTAGTAACCACAGAGGTCTCTAACAAAGAAGCAAACCAGAAACAACAAGCTGTTAGACAAGTAAAATGTTGATCCAGCTAACTTTTATTTTCAGCAAATTTATCAATACTGGTTAACAATACTTCCAACTAGTACAGGGCCTTCTGACATGACAAAATGAGTGTAACAACCCATTCTGTCAATACAACACAAATGTCATTTCAAGTGCTCAAAACCCACTAAGCTACCCTAAAAAAGATTGATTTATCTGCTCCAATGTTTCTTTGGGGCAAACTTTTCTCACAACTGAAACCAATTAGTGGGCCTGGCACTTGTAGTGCAAAATGTAGGTCAGCATCAAGTAATAAAAAAGTATTGACTTTTCTCTGTCTGTAAGCAGCATGAAAGGGGTGCCATGGCCTTGTCGTATATGAAAAGAGCTCCATTAATTTCACTTATTTCAACCAGGGCTGTCAAATACTAATGCTTCTATTGCACTTTTCACACAAAGTACATTGACACCAATCCTGGCCCCAGTGTAACAAGTTTACAATATTTCAGTCAGTGAAAGGGGTACTATAATTTTTAATTCCCTGTTGTACATTTAGTCTCTTTAAGCAGCACTGCTCATAAGACTTACTAAGAGATATGAGCTGGGACATTAATAACAGCTTCTCTCTTCTTCCCATGGGCAACAGAACCTATTTCTTGGGCACAGCTTCAACAGCTAATTAGCCATAAAGTTCAGGACACAGTTGTTTGGCATAACTGTTTCTGTGACTGGTGGGCACAGACCGCCAATTTTACTTTCTGCCATGAAAAAAAAAAAAAAAAATCTAGGAAGAGGTCTTCCATGACTTAAGGCTATAAAATTGAAATGCTAATGTGTTAACCAATTGGGTCAACCAGCCCCTTCATATAAGAGATAATAACAAAAGCCTGGATCATGCCTTAGGGACTGGATCTCATTGTGTCAGCACAGAGGTATTGACTCCCAGGGAAAAGCGTGCCTCATCAGAGCTCCCTGCCCCACAGCTGACAAGTGACCACTGCTTGAAGGGAGTAGAATTGCACCTTTCCCTATTCAGCTTGCCAACACGATGCAGAGGAGGAGAAGGAGGAACTAACATCTGCTTCTTCCTTCAACTGTCTACTACTGCTACCAGTATGAAAATCTCTACATTTTGTTCTTTTTGGTAGGAACAATGAAGTTTTCATGGAAGCATACATGAGTTTCTCCATATTGTGGATAGACACAGTAGAGGTCAAACTGACTCAAAATGCTATGATCCCGTTTCCCTCTATTCTTTGCAATTTGCCTTCTAAACTGACTTTTCTTTTTTTCAAGTGAAGTTTTATGGTTCTTGTTGACAAGCTTGAGGGCTCTGAGTGTGATGTCTAACTTATTCCCTAATTACCTCCTGCAAATGCAAACATCACCACCAACAATAAAACTCTTTGATTTAAAAAGACTGGGTGACTATGGTAGAAGGCAATTTTCTACTTGCTTTAATGACTTTGTAAGTCTTACCCTTTGAATCAACTTGCTATTAGATCTTAAAATAAAATGATATTGTTTAGCCATCATAAAAGGCAACTTTATAACCTTCTGTGTTACGCTTACATCAGGCAAGTTTCTTTCTTTAGTTAGTTTTAGTCTTTTATTGACATTATGATAATGTGCTGTAAAAAAGAATCAGGAAATTATGTTCACAGTAGGAAATTTAACAACACTATTTTAATATCCTATCTTCCAAAAAGAAAAAGAAAACATTAATTGCTACTTAATTTATGTAACAAACATTTCATTATTTTTACACTTCATTTTTCATGGATATTTATAACTATCACATTTTTTTATCTTTTATGAAATAAAAACGAGGAAGCCAAACTTAAACAGTGCTTTCTAGAAATTATGAAAGATTTCTAGTGATGGCTCATCAGTTTGAAAAGCCACTGACTTGATAACCACATAGGTTTAGATACTTTCTGTGTGATGTGTCAAGTACGAGCAGCACAGCCATGTGTGCTCCCTTGGGACAGCCTAACATGGAAATTAAAACTCCATTCCTCCCTTTCTGGAGTATTTGGAGAAAGAAGTGTTCTGCTACTCATCTGTGCTCACTGAAGTTTCCTTTCGTAGCTCTGTAGCTAAATTGTGCTAATTTGTGCTTTAGAGATAGCTGGAGACAACTGACAATCAAGCTCTAAAACTTCCTGTCCTCATCTGTGCAAAGTAGGAGAGGATGTGTTCTAGGCTTGAAAAGAGCCTACTTTAGCTCCTGCATGGTTAGAAGCAATTTGGAGAAAGGAACAAAAGTGTATCCCCTTTCATAGCTGCACAAATTAGAAAATAGACAGAAAATAATGATGTTCTTCAAAATGCAATAATTTGAGCCAGTGTGCAAGGAAAGCACAGCTATTCCTAAACAAGTAAGATATTCTGCGATAGCCATGTTCATTAAGGATTACAAATGTGTCAACCCTTACTATCCTTTCTCACAAGTAAATTATCTCTGGGCTTTGATGGAAGTTTTGTGCAAGGAAGAATAAAAGATAAAAGGGGGAACGATTTGGTCCAGTAAATGAGTTTTTCCTGTAAGTATTGCCTCTTTAAAATTAACCTGGGATCTGAAACCAGGCTGTCCTTTTTGTCATGTGTAATATAACCAGCAATGAAGATTTGTGGTCCAAATTTGCATGAGTTACATTTACTTAGTACCCCACAGTCATTGTGGTTGCCCAAGAGGAAGGAAGGGTGGAATTCCCAGCTGTACCCTCTACCTCAATTTATTCCATTTATTAATGATCTGCAAGTCAAGGCACTGTCTGGTCCTTCCTCTCAAACATGAACTAGCTTTGCAATGCTTTAGAAAGAAACACATTCTCCCTTACAAATAACTGTTCAGTGAATTAATTTCTTTAAGTGTATAAAGCTAATCTACGGAAGAAGAATAAGTCACCTTGATGTAGACACTTTTCAGGTACTTTTAGACCTGTTCAGAGTCAGTATGAATATTACAAGTATAGTTTGCTGCACGAAGTTGCAGTCCATGCTCTACCATACTTTAGGCAATGTTATAAAACAGCATCACCAAAATTCTAGTCGGAATGTCTGTATATGAACCAAAATAGCCAAAGATGATACTCTATTTTTTTACTATGTAACCTTTTTTCACAAGTTAATCAAATTAAGAAACCAATGTGAATTTCTCTGCAAGCTATTTCATACTTAGATACCTTTGAACTTTACTGAATCTGGGCTAAAAAACAAATGTGCAGTTAAAATAGTTCAGTAAGTATTCAGAATCCCAAGAGGTGTTTATTTGCTGTTGTCATGCAAATATCTACCTCTTACAGTGTATTTTAAGAAAATATTTCTGAAGAGGAGAGTAGAAGTTCACCTTAATCTATTTAAGATGTATAAATAACACTCTAATGAAAAATATATAACCCTTTAAAGAAGTTCTTAAATCTGAGGTGGAGCCTAACAAACATTCCTGTGTACAAAAAAAACCACTGACTTAAAAAGCATCTGATGAAAAAAAGTAAAGGACATATTTTTACGACAGTACTTGTATTTTTAAACCAGCTTCTTGTCGTGTCCATCACACACACTCTGCTAGCAACAGGACTTGCATTAGAAACTACTGCACTTAGGGATAAACATCTTGACTTAGGCCATTTGTAAGCTGCCCCCTTCATTGTCTAATCTGTTCAACTACCACATTCTCTTTCCAGCTGAAAATAAGCAAGTGCCAAGTGCTCACTGCCAAGAAAATCTCAGAACCACTTTTAACCTGCTAGACTAAAGCCAGAAAATGTTTAACCTGCCAAGATCAAGTTGCAACTCTCTAACTTGCCAAAATCATGCCACCAGGTGTTAAGGAGGAAGAATTCTGAGTTGAAATCCTCAAGTGAAAATATTTTTTATCTTACTTGGCTTCTGATATGCAGCAAAACCAGTACTCCAGTTAGATTTCATCTGGTTTCACATGCTTCTGGATGACACTTTCTAACCTGATTGTTTTTTGTGATGAAATTACTAGATATGCAGATCAAAGGAGAACAGTGGATGATTCTGTCTGGCTGAGCTTTAACAAGGCTTTCAACACAATCTCCCAGAGAATCCTTTTAACCAAGCTGGTAAATTATAGTCTAGATGTGCAGATTAATAGATGTAATAGCTTCCTGAAGTCTCAGGTTCAAAGGGTAGCAATGAATGGCTTCTTCTCAACTGGAACCTGGGTACCAACATATTTCCTTAGATGCTGTCTTGGGGCCTATCTTAATATCTTCTCAGTGACCTGGAGGTGGAAATGGAATGCACTCTCCTCAGGTTCCTGGATTACACCAAAGTAATGGCACCATGGAGACACTGGAGGGCTGTCACTCAGAGTGATGCAAACAGGCTTGAGAAATGGCCTGACAGAACCTTACAAAACACAGGATGGACAAATGCACCTGGCACAGACTCACCCCAGAGCAAAGCAGGCTGGAGTCTTACAGGCTGGGCAGCAGCTGGACCTGCTGGTCCTTGTGGGCAACTGGCTAAACATGAGTCAGCAAGATGTCCTAGCACTGATGAAAGCTAAAGAGAAAACCAGCTTTCCTCCTCCGAAATACAAGCTACCTTCAGAAGAGACAGAAATGATCAAACAGGAATATTTTCTCATTTTGCAGGCAGCTGATTTAGCAGATGGGCTAACACTAGAGAAGGTACTCATCTCCCATCCAGTGTTTACAAATGCTCTCATTAATCAATAAAATGGGAACAAAAGCTTTTAGACTAACACTTATTGCTATTTTTTCTCTCTGTCTTTACTCATACATGAGTATGTATCTTCTTTATGAGTCATGTTTTCAGTGGCACTTTTTCTTCTGTGTAAATCCACCAGTTCTTTGATACAGTTCAGGAATAGCATCAGCTACAGTGATTACTCACTCAGGTGCCACAGATTTGTTTGGGCATTGGCATGAAGTTAGTTCTGACAAACTTGCTGATTAGAAGCTTTGGGGAGAAGAGCAGCTGGTTTTTATAGTCAAACATTGTTACAGGTTCAAAACAGTTCAGAAAAATGATATGGATTACACTTATTAGCACAAATTTTAGAAATAGATTGCTGAGCAATTCAAAAATTAAAACCATGCTGCATTGGTTCTGATATGAATACATGTTATGTATGTACTGAATGCAACAGCTTGTGCAGCGATATTCTATGGTAGTGCATAAACAAAAGTTTGTTTCATTTTTCAGCTGGATAACTTATGAACTAGATTCAACACTGCTGGCCATGCTGAGGAATGAATTTAGCCTGAGACTTTAACATCTACGCCTTTAATGTCTATACAGAACTTTCAATGTATAGCTGAGTATGATTATATCTTATAAATGAGGAGGAAATGGGTATTTTTATAATGTTTTATATGCTAATTTATTCATTGACAGTGTAGCAGCAATATAAGTTATACTGTAAAGTTTCCCATACTTGTCTGAGGGCTTCAGATTTGAACTGAAGTGTGGAAATTCTTTAAATAGCAACACATTTTGGTCTTCCTTTTGCCAAAGGCTTGGGCATCTGCAAAAACTACAAATCATGCCAAACTCTTTGAGTGATATATGGAGGACCACAATCCACTAGGAAATAAGCTAAGACGAAGTCATTCATTTCATTTAGGTCTTTCAGTGGAATTTGAACCATCCAGCCCACAAACCACGTCTCAGGAGATTGCAGTGTGCATCCAGCCCACAGTAATAATGATTCATATACATATATGTGTATATGCTTTATTGCTACCTTTAGCTGGATTAAAAGCAATATATCAAATTTTATACTTCTGCTTCTTTTATTAGCTTTCTAGCACTTGATCAACTGATAGAGGCAATAATGAAATGTTTTTTTATAAACTGGAGTTTGTAAGCCCTGTCCTGAGAATGTAATATTTCAAAAAATAGCCTAAGCTTTGGGGAAAAAACCAATTATAGAAACAGCATTAAAAATGCCAAGCACTGGGCAGAAGCAATTCTGGATCAGTTTAAAAAAGTGATTGATGAAACTCTAATCTGAGCTGAAGGAACAGTTTCACGACAAGCTGTGACCATTCCACACACTTCATTAGCTGCCATAATTAGCCTGGTGTTTCAATTTGTTAGAACTGGTGGGGACAATTTTACTCAGAATGCAAACATCAAAAAACAGGGTGCCTCAGACTTCAGAAGAGGCTGATGAGAAGCTTTTCTAGTCTCTGTTAACTAAAAGATTAATTACGGCTGATGGGAGGCTGTACTCTGATTGTCACTCTGTCTATGTGCATTACTTTTAGCATTAGAAGAAAGACATGGTTGACACTACACTGCTCAATCAAGCAGCTTTGCATTAGCGCACAAAGTCTGTTAATATGCAATGTTTTTCTTGTTTCTCTTTTTCCTTTCCCCCCCTCTAAGTTTGAAGCTCTCCTACCTAACAAGTTATTCTTTAAAAGAGCAGGGTGTTCAGTTGGTAATGACAAGAACTTATCATACATGCTGCCATTCCTTCACATGATTACAGGTGAGGAATCCTGACATGTCTCCAAGCTACAAGCCAGGAATATTATTAGCTTCTATTATTGCAGTCAAAATGTTGATTCCTCTCAAATAGTCTCATTATGAGAAATAAAACCAATACAGTTGTGAAACTGGTACCATGTGCTTCAGTCTTTGTACCCCACCCCTCTGCCTCAGGCACGCTTACCTCTATACCTTAACTCATCAAAGCTTGTAAGGTTGTTTATATGGAAGTGAAGTTTGAATTTCAAGTGCAAAGGTTAGTGCTGAATAATTCCATAACTATTTCTAGAACATTAACACATGGCAAATCACCTACTCATAAAAACACTCCTCATGTGGATATGCCTTTCACTTTCCCTACAAGTATTACCAACAAAAACTGTAAGAGAATAAATAATATAGTTTATCGTGGTGGAACATCCTTTTAACTTGAGTTTTTAAAGGGCACATTGAAACAGCTCTTCATTGCATTACATGAATAAACACTGAAGTGTATTCCAAAGTGGATATTGTACCATGATTTAAAATGAGGCAAATTAGTCCAGAATTGATTAATAATATAAATTTTGAAGAAAGAAGCAGTAGAATCTTACGTCAAACCATTAAGACAACAAGCAGTCTGTATTACTTTCCATGTCTCATTCATTCCAACAAAACTCCACAAAGCTTTTACTGTGATTTTTCCTGTTCAAGGAATGCAGGTTACATTAAAATCCATTTTTCTGCACTGAAGTCCTACTGCTCTGAGAATAATATACTTTTGCTCTCTGGAGAGAGCATCAAAACAATAAAACCCCTGCAAACTTACAGCCTTTCTTTCAACTTGGGCTCATACCTTGCATAATATCTTAGAACACCTGTGGGTGTTATTAGCATTTAAATTATAAAACCATACAATCATAATGAGACAGTGTAGCAAAATCTCTAATTCAGACATCATTTCAAGATGCAACAGTCTGTAGTCCTAAGTGCACTTGTTGCAAGAAAGTCATCAAAATATGTGCCTTATCTTAGCCCTCAGTCTTGCAAACTCACCAGCAATGTACGTTTAAAGATGAGATTTTAAGTCTTTTTTTGAGAAAATTGGTAACACCGTTTTTCCTAGAACATTCTGTCTGAATGGCATGAATTTACATATTGATTATATTCATTATGGGTTGGATCCTTATCTGATGCCAATTTTCCCAGCTCCATGGCTATATCTCAGTTATGCTAGGGCTGAGGACCAGCTCTCAAACCTGCAGTTTTCAACAGTTGTATGGCCCATGTAATTCTCAGAGGACTGTGAAAAGCTTTTGGTTACTTTAATTTCAGCTCTATTTAACAAGCACAAACAAGGTCTTGGTGAGTATTATCAAATAATAAGTAGCTTGCTTTTGCAGATAAGTTCCATAAAGAATTTTAAGTGACTTCGAAATATAGCCTTTTTAATTCAATATTGTGGCAAATTGAATTGAGTTGAAATACATTATGTTTGACATACATATAAAAAAGTCTACTTAATTCCAAGAATACTGAACAGTCTATCCAAAACTGATATGAAAAGGCAAGGCCATGGATTTCCCAATTTAGTGTATGGATTTTAAATTCCAACAAACAAAACCATATCCAAATAGTCAACACCTAAAACCAATATAAACAAATTAGGTGTAACTCCAGTATCTACTGTTTCTAGATTAACTGATTTTTTTTGCAATTAAAAGCTGTGCCACAAGTTACTGTAATGTACACTAAGCACATATTGAAGGAATTGGGCAAGATGCTCTATTTCTAAAGTGTTTCTGATTAAATAAGAGGCTTTAAAATGTTTAAGCAATGTGTACAATGGGAATTATTTAGAAAGCTTAAACATACGTACATCTCACTCACAGAAATACTGGTTAAAGTAAACTCGTAAGGTTTTCTTTTATACCACTAAGATGCAAGTTACATTGTTAAATGAGGAAGGTAGGCAAAGCAAGACATTTATCATCCAACAGACAAATGACAGAGGATTGCTAGTTAGACAGTATAATAAGTGCCATCTAATTTTCTCCTTCGAATCAATTTATTCTTCAAAGCCTTGGATCATCATCAAGGGACTGCATTTTCCCGCTGAGAAATTACAGAACTGAAAATCAGGTTTTATAAAATATTCAACTAGTTGCCCACAAACCCTTACAAACAGCCGCTAGAATGGATTTGATTAGACAAGTGGTGACAGTACCTCTTCTTATGCAATAATTGAATGGTTTGACTCTTCTCAGATACTACTGTGTAGCATTACTTCAAAATCAGACCCTGTGACTCATCAGTAACCACTAGAAAGTTTTTTCAGCCTTCCAGTTATGGACAGATTCTTTTCTGCATTTAGTTGAACATTAGCCAAGGGTACATTTTGTATGTTTTAATTTGCTTTACATCTTTCTACAACGAAGAAAATAATTCGAAAGCTCAATGAGAGTTAATAATAATTAATAATTGTATATCAAGCATAGCATTTTTCAAAAGCAACTCAACAGTGATGACCCTAAGGATTTTCTCAAAGGAAACAATGTACAACTCAAGAACCTTTCCAGTGAGAGCACTGAAAGTGATTTTCATAACAAAATGTAATTCTGTAAATAGGACACAGTCATAAGGAACCTGGAAAGATCATTATGTAAACCATCAAAAGTTGGAATTGTCATTTGCTTTCCTGGAAAATGAAATGGGTCCATCCTATAATAAGAGATATTTCATTCTAGTCCTGTGAATGAGAAGTAATGTCTGGTGTTTGCATTTGTGGACATGGCACATTTCTGCTTTCCTCAATACCTTTCCTTCTCAACAGTATATTATGACATTTACCAAAAAAAAAAAAAAAAAAAAAAAAAAAGAGATCACAAGTTGCAAAAGTGACTTTAAGATACTTTTGTCATCCAGTTTCAGAGACCATCTGCTCATTAAGTTGTTCTGTGATATAAAATTGGGCAACACTGCACTTTTTCTATACTATCTAATCAGGTAGCCAAACACCTGAGCTCCAAGGAGCTCACAGCTCTGAGGAGTATTGCTGTTGAGGTAATCAACCTATGTGGAGTGTGGAGGCAGGGAATCACTCAGGTGATTCTTTCATGTGAAGATAGATTAACATTCTGACTCCAAGTGGTTCTTCTGAGAGCAGAAAATATATGTTACAGGGTAGAACAGACAGACTTTTAATGAATAGTACAGTATATATTGTTGTAGGACCAGATCCTTGGATTTAAATGATTAGTTTTGGTGCAGGACTCAGGATAGCAAAAAAAAAGTGAGACGAAGCAGTGGTTTGCTGGAAGAAGATAGTTTATAATTCAAACTAAGGGTCCACTTGGAAATCTGAATAGATGCATCAAGTCATGCCAGCAGTAATAACCATACAGGAGACATGTCATGGGCCGGGGATTGCTGGAGTGCATCCCACTTGGGCAACAACCCTTATTATCCCTGACATGGTTCATGCAGAAACCAGGATTGGAACAAGCAAACTCCTACAGCCCATCTAATAATTGCCTTCTGTCTGCCACATTATGTGAGATCTGTATTGCCTAAGAAAAGACACTGAGGTGATTGAGGAACTAGGAACCTGATATTCCAAATATGCGCTAGCACTTCTCATGTACATTAGTAACTTCTGTCACAAAGCACACTGGTAAATATGGCCTTGAAAGTTTTAAAAGGTAATGAAGCTGACAGTTCAGATGCACATTCATTAGCCAGTATCATGCCATACTAGAAAACATTCTTGGATAATCTTCTTTTCTAATTAAAATGAAAACAAGCAAATTCCTTTGACAAAAATAAAGTCACAGTGTGAAGAAGAAAGAATTTAAAATTTCACACAGATCATACCTATGATCTCAAGTCAAATCACTGGAAGATTAGAAAAATGGAGTTAAAGTGGAACTTAAGTAAATTTCAGTAAAGACAGGGCAGGAAAAGCAAAAAGAGTGTATCAAAAATCCTGCCTCGTAATAACATCATCCACTAGACATGATTGTTTTATGTGTTGGCTCTGAAAGAGATAAAACTAATTTTCAACCAGAAAAAATCTCTTTCAGCCACTACAAGAATTTTTTCTGTTTTCTCTATTAACCCAGATGGAAAATCTGTCAGTTCTTGGACAAAAAGCCAAAATTATGCCTAGTGTAAAGCAATGAAATCATACTTTTCATTATACTTATGTTGTAACATTCTTTATATATATTTTAGCTTGGATTATATACTCATACTTGTTTTTATCTGTTATGTATGTCATGATTTAATTAAATACTTCTGCAACTTCATGCAATCACAGTTGAAGGCAATCACTGTTCAACAAAATTGACTGAAGCTCTTGATTGTGCCTTTAACTGCACTGGCTGAATCTGAGCCTGTAATTCTCTGCCTCTGGTGACAAAGGTAGAAGTGATATAATTTATATATGGAACAACTATTGCCTGCTCTAATGGCTACACAGTACAGTGGGAAAATGCCAGCAGTGTTGACCACACCCCTGCTTCCATTGCTCCACCAGAAGTAGAATTGTGTTGGTGGTGAATTACAAGAGCTATGTTTCCTAGCCCAGGCAAGGCCATGATAAGCAGAATTATTTTAAGTTGATATTTGATTAATGCTGGCAATACTCTATAAGTGATTTCCACTAGACAACATCTAATTATTTCATTATTTCCCATTATTAATGGAATGAAACAATTCAAAACAAACAGCTAGAATGAATGTTTTGCAGGAAGCTCATAAACATCAATTCATACATGTAGAAATCTTACTAAAATTATATCAAGCTGGCCTGTTGAACTTGAAAAGCATATTTTATCCCAATCAATGCATAAAAGTAAAATTATCTATAACGAAGGCATGTTTCTCTGCTGTACAGTTCAGCTGTAATGATCCCCACACACTGCACTTGCACATCAATTATGATAATCATAATCACGGTCGTTAAGCTGAATGTTCATTATTATCAGGATGCTAGTGACAGCAGATTCAATCATCGGGTGCAATGGGCAGGCAGTCACAGTCCCACCCAAGTTTCTGCAGACAGCGTTGTGCCACATTAAATCTACGATGTGTTCCACATCCCACTCCATTCCAAAAGCTGTAGACGGTAAAGGTCAACTTTATGTTCTGTGCAATATGCTTAGGTTCTCTAAATTAATTCTTTGCAGTCCTGGGTATTTTTATGCTTTGTAGATAATAAAATCCCGTTTCGGGCCAAAATGCCTGTGCAAATAATGAAGCTGTGATTCAGTTGTACTGTAATTCACCTATAATAAGGCATCAGAGTGAAGAATCTATCAGAATGGAACATCTTAAACTATCACTTCCTGAATTTTACAAATAAGAAAACATTAAAGTCAGTTTTCTAAAATGCATATGCAAACTAATTCCAATACCAATTAAAGATTGTAAGCTATTATTTCTGCCTCAGCAAATATGAACATATGTGAGTGTTTTTTTACAGCTGAAAGACTATAGTTAGTGTATTTGATCCCTTGGCTGTCCATCTACACTGGAACCTATCATTGTAGATCAAATTCCTAGTGACTAGTAAATTTTTTATATTGAAACTTCTTACACTAATTCTATCAAAGGCATTCCAATGTATTTAGATAGATAATGTAAAACTTAAAATATGTAAGCAGTTTTATGTTTTATATTGATTTACTGAGTAAACTAATTAGATTCAGTTTAATTAAAGGTATAATATTTCTATTCCTTGTTTATTTATAATGAAGAATTAGAACAGAACACTTTTTCCTTAACTCAAACTTCTTTGAAATGTAAACAGAGTGAGATAAAATTTTCAGATCGTAACTAGATGAAAAAAAGAACTATTAATTTTTCCTCACATAGATATGGTAATTATTATATTTAGAGGAAGTCTATGCTAATATCGTTTCATTTTCCAGAAGAAATGTAACAAGGTAATATTTTTCATTGTTGCTCATTTTGCTTCTAAAGTAATTATATAATTTACATACTAATCTTTTTGTGACTTGAATTAAATTGCATAGTAATAAACACATGAAAACCTCAGGAAAATACTACTAGGACATACTCGTGCACACACACAGCCACAAAGAAACTTTTTGTATTTAATATTAAAAAAAGCCAGCTAATATATAAACTAACATCAAATAATACCTCAGCAGCTCAGACGGGTCACTGATCAACTGACCACTGACTAGACTCCTTGGAAGACCTTACCCAGTCTTACCAGAAACAACACAAGAAACTTGTTTAGCATAAGACTGTCAGAAACTGAACAGAGATCATGGCAGTGTTATCAGTTATTCAGGCTGTAATAGAGGTTGCATCTATAAAAATATAACCTTGTGGCAAACTCAAATGAGGGTTGTGTTCAGCAGGCAAGGCACTAAGCAAAAATGCTTTTTTTTTTTTTTAGTATTTTTAAATGCCCTTCAGTCTTGTGATTCATTAGAACAAATAATTTTGTTCATTGCATTGATATATTCAAAGTTTTCATAGAGTTTAGAAATAAGAAAGTGACACAGAGTTCTATTAAATTTAACAGTTAGGAAAGTATGACCTCACACCTGCGTATAAGCCTTTTTCCATTAAAATGCCATGAGGAGCTTGAGGTTTTGTGGTTCTTTTTGGGTTTTTTCCTGATCATAATGACCCATTAAAGCAGTAGGTATGTCATAAATAGCCCTTTTCTCCTCTCATCTCTCTGCTGGGGTAAGGGGCTCCTAATGGAAGTTTCATATTGATTTAGAATTGGGGTGGGAAGGCTCTGTGTCATGTTGGGTTAATGTATACAGCTATTCACTGCCAGAGATTTAGGCTGATATCTATCCAAGATCACAAGTAAAGTGAGTTTTTTTCACTAAGCCCATAGTTTATATATGTGTGGTATGATATACAGTACAAATATCTTAAGGTTTTTAATATCATCATCTGAGCCTGAGCAAGAACTGCTAAGAACTGGAAAAGCAAGTCTTTACAGGACAAGATGAGTACAGAAATAAGACATTTAGGTCCTTTTTATAAATCATACTTATGCTGTGGGACTTCAGCCAGTCATATCTTCCACTCCTTGCTTTTGAAGTTCAGAAATCTGTTTGTTTGATTGTTGATGTTTTATTTTCAAGGAGATATAATTAATGCATGTTGAAATACCAAAACTCTAATCTCAGCTCATTTTTAAACCTTAAAGCTTTGAGGAAAAATCTTTTAAAAATGCTCCTTCTCAAACTAAGATTCCTTGGAACTTGCTGTATATTTAAAGGTTAAACTGCTTTCAAGGAAATAATTTATCATATCTTACAAAATCCCAGAATTGTTTAGGTAGGAAGAGACCTCTTGAGATCACCCTCTACAGCCCCCACACTCAGCTACAGCAGGTTGCCTAGACCATGGATATATCCAAGGATAAAGATTATACAACCTCTTTGGGCAACTTGTACCAGTGCTCTGTCACCCTCACAGAAAAAGAAAAAAGAAAAGTGTTTTCATGTGTTCAGCTGGAATTTAATGCATTTTGCTTGTGTTCATTGACACTTGTCCTGGACACTATGGAGTCTGAGAGAAGTTTGGGGTCTTGTTCTTCCTTTGCACTCATCAGGTGTTTATGCACTTTAATAAGATCTCCCCCGTGCCTCCTCTTTTCCAGACTGAAGTTTTCCAGCTGTCTCAGCTTCTCCTCCTACAAATCTGCTCCAGTCCCCTAACTGTAATGGTAGAGAGTGCAGCACAGAGCCAAAGTCCACTACCCTTTCTGTACTCAGAAATTTTAACGTGATTAAGGTACCTAATACAAATAGAAATAATGTAAACACTACACAAGCTCATGTTCTGAGAAAAATTACCTCTTACAGCACTACAAAACCAGGCATATATGAGATGCTCCTGACAAAGCAGTCAATTTAACAAGGTCATCTTAAAATAAAAACAAGTTTGCACTAGTTTTAAGATTTTGCCAAAGAATGTAAGCACTAAAATATTGTGTTGTTTTAATCAGGTTTTCCTATAATTTCCTGAAGTTTATCTTAATGTGTAAGAGTAAATATACAACCTCTCTTAAATCAGAAAAGGCAAATCAAACAGAATGAAACTTAGGAAAATACATATAACTGAGACTTTACTTAATCAGGGCCTTAAATCCTTAGGACCAACAGGTGTCGAATTTCCTCAAATTGAATTTACCAGAGAGTCAAGCAAATTTCACAACTCATCACAGCTCTATGTGATTTTATAACATGCTAGAAAGAATCCTGTTGGACTGCATGATCTCTAGATGATACTGAAATTCATTTAGTTCTAATAAAACAGCAACCTAAAAAAGTAAATAAATCCTTGATTTTGCAGTGACTTACCTTGTCTGCTATCCACTTCTTAGGGTATACTTCTCTGAAATATTTAGTTCCATAAGCTTCTTGGCCATATTTGCCTGACTTAAAAAGTGATGGCTCATACTTCTCATAATTTTTATGATATGAAGAAAATGGCAGAAATCTGAAATTCAAGAATATTTTGGAATCAGTTATGCTCTTCTCTAGATGCCACAGGATTGATGTAAATCAATGCTGCAGGAGATGACATGGACACATGTTCCTGATATTTTTCACTACTTCCTTAATGTTCCCTCTCAGTATTGTGAGAGGATTACTGTAATTTCTCCTGCAGCTTTGTTCAGATTAAATTTGGAGCAAAGAGACAATGAGTTTCCACAGGATAGAATGAAGACTTTTTCCACAAGGATCTAACTTTGTTCACTTGCATTAGTAGATTATTACTTTGTGTGTATCTGCACTGACAACTGGTGGGATGTGCAGGACAATCAGGGTTCCCTTTGCTGGGAGGTGCCTGCTGATATCTCAGGTCCTAGCAGAGAGTGCAGCCTGTGCCAGCTACCAGTGGCAGGCGCTCCCCATGCACGAGGAGAGAGAACACCTCTGGAGAGAGGCATCCTTTGCTACGTCATAGCCAAAGCTAATTAAACCGTATTATCATTTAACAGAAAAGAAACTTGTGCATATCTGTAAACCACAAAACAGAGAAATTGTTTCTTTAGAATTCACAGACTGAGTACTTTACACTTTAAGTTATTATTATGTCCTAATTAGCAATCTTTTTGAGCCAGGTTCTTTCATTTTCGGTGATAATGATGATGGACTTGCTCCTTATATAATGCCAGCAAGCAGTGAAGCTCCAGCTACCTGCTGGAAGGGGTTTTCAGATGGATGTCCCTAATTGTCAGGGAGAACCACAGGTTTTTTGGGTAGGTTCCATAGCAAACTATACAAAGGAAAGTGAAAAACATCTTGCAGATCTCGTATATAGAAGATCTGCAAGACACCCTACAAACACATCTTAGTTCCATCTATTTCAGTTTCCAGAAGAGTCATAAGAGCAAACAAGTACATTTTACTATAATGTAAAACACTGGGAATTAAGTTTATCATTGTTGTTATTGTGAAGAAATCAACATGTGTTCTTAATTCTAAGAAAAAATATTATTCAGTAAAATTAAGAAGATATGCTTCAGAAGTCCAAAACATCACTTTTAAATATCATGAAGAAGTACAGTTGATTAGAATGCTTCCTTAGCTGAAAGCTTTTCAGAATCCAGAGTCCCTATAAGAGTTAGGCAAACAAAATTTTTATAAAAATAAGGATTAAAATACCCTTCTTTATCTCTCAGCTGATACAGATGCAGAAAACTATTTGTTTTGACTAACTGATTTATCAACAATTGTTTGAGTGTTTTTAAAATTATTTCTCTTTCTTTCCACCTCATAAAAAGAAATGGTTTTAGAATCTTTCCAGCTGTATCAACGTCTTCTATCATGTGCCACAAACAAATGCCATGTAAAGTTAGTGAAAGGAAAACCCTGAGTTAGCAGACTTTTAAATAATAAAAAGCTATAGTAGCATGTGTATACCCATGGGAAAAGACACCCTCACACAAGACAGATTAGGGTACTTGTAATGCTAATTTGCACATGGGATGGACATCACACACACACAAAAATTAATGTGGCCCCAGTGTCCCAGAGAATACATCGAAGGTGCCGTGAGCCGGCTGCTCCACTTGCAGTTTTTATCACTTCTGAATTGCATTTTAATAGTACATTTTTCTTTTGTTCAGACATGAAAGAAAATTGGCTTTCTCAGGGGATTGGATAGCTGAGAAGACAAGGCTTGCAGTTTTGGGATTTACCCTTATATGCACAGAATTTAGTTGAGCCATAGCATTCATAATTTAATATGAATAACATGTCTGTAAAATTTATACACAAAATAATTTTAATATCTTGAGGAAGGTAGAAGTAAATTATTATCATTTTCCTTAAAAAAAATTCTACATAGAGGTTTTAATTTTCCTGTGGATCAGTTAATCTTTGTCTTTTCAGCAAAAAAAAATTCTCAGAGTAATGTAGGTTCTACTATGATTTAAAAAGAACCCCAAAATTAACACTTTGAGACACAATTAGCTGTATTTGCTTTTAAATGAAAGAACAAAAATTTAATAGGGTATAATGGTATCAAGTAGAAGCTTTTTCTTCTGTTGCAGTTCTGCTCTCAGAGTCAGGGGGCAGATCTTTAAAGTGATGATGCTCTAGCAACAAGAAAGGATCACATGCTTGTAAATTCAGTGTCTTCTTGAGAATTTACGTTATGTGAATAAGTAATTAAAAGAATTAGAACAAGTTTTCATGTTAAGTAGGGTAACCAAATTAATGGGAGTAATACCAAAGTCATTATAGCCCCCCAACCAATAATAATAACAAGAAGTAATAGCACTGCAAAATACTTCAGTAATGGTATTATGTTCTGTAGTTCTTTGTATACACCTGACACAGCTTTTCCCAAAATTAATGACAGTATGTGCTCTGAAAGTGACAGAAGAGAGTGATGGAAGAACATTAAATTTAGACAATGTTAGGATACCATTATCAATTGTACAAGTTTAGATTTCAATACTTTAGATTTCAAAACATTCACTCATTATTCCTACATCTAGTGTTCAGCTTTTCCTTGTGATTTAAGTGTAAATTCAGAAATTCTTAAAGGTTTTCAGTAAACATGACAGAGACAGAAGTACCAATCAAAGAAGAATTAAATTCTGTATTGATGTTTTATTGGGCTATAAGAAAAAATCAGTATAAGCTGACACTTCCCCAGAGATTATTTAATGGAAGGTTTCATTTTCCCTAAATAATTAATTTTCCCTAAATAAATATATAGAAAAAATGAAAAATTATTTAATATTAGACTGAATGAGAAATATGTCAAAGAATACAATCAAAATGGTGAAAGGGTTGGAACGAAAAATGGGAAACTAAGAATGGCAGTAGATCTCCTACTCATAGATAACCTGAGAAGGACCAGGACCAAGGCTGGCTGTGTCACTGGTGATGAAGGCCAGTTGCACTGCTGCCAGGACCCCGCTATATTCAACCTAATTAGCCCAAAAAGACCTAGAATTCTCACTTAGTAGCCAAACAAGGGCCTGACAGCTCCTAGAGGTATTTAAATTTCAAAGACACCATAGATATTTGTTGCTAACAAAAATAAAAACTGTTTTATCTCTCATCGGGTCTTGGACCTTCCTTCTACTATTAATTTCATCTTTCTAATCCTTTTTTTCCCCTCACACATTTACAGTCCCCCTCCATGATTTTTGTTCCTACATTCCTCACCTACCATTTCTTCCCTTTAGTCTGCCTCTTTTATTACAATCTCTCTCACTATTTTGACAGGAGATGGGAAAAGCCTTTTAGATACTGAAGGTTTTCCAGTTGGGCTGACAGAGGTGACAGAAGCAGCAGCAGGAGCTGGTTTCTGGTGCCTATGGCAGTGTGAGAGGAGTACAGCAGCGCAAGCAGGAAGGAGAATTTCTCAGGTCCATCACTGACTGCTGGGCAGCAGTGTCCCAATGCTGTATGGAACCTACCAATAGGACACAGGACAGAGGCAGTGACTTTTTATTGAAATTTAAATGGCCACAAAAAGCCAGACTGGTCCCTCAGTGTGTTCTCTGAACCTGCCCAAGAGGCAAAATCCCAGCAGTCTACTGGAGCAAGCAGGTGATCCTGGTCCCAGAAATGCTTCAGAACACACCCAGGCTTCTGAGAAAGAACTGCCAGATCTACTGCTGGACTGTCACACATGCTGCACTTCCAGGGCACAGTTAGAAATATAAAAGAGTACTGTTATATGGCTTTTCAAACTTTCACATTTGTATGTACTGTACATTTTTGCAATTGAGTAGGAAAAATGCCAGCAAAATATTAACTCTATGACATTGTTAAATTTTTATCTAAAGTGTTTTTATACAATAGCAATTCAATTCTTTGTTGCCTTGATTTAATTCAAATTTATCTCACTTTGAAGAACTCCATGAACAATTACCTCCAAACATGCCACGCTTCTCTATCAGGAATCTGTGAATATTTTATCTTCTTTTTTTTCTTTAATAAAACACAACATTAATTTTAAGCTTTCAAATTTGGATTATACCTGAAGTAATTTTTTCATCAAATCCAATCTTTTCACTTGGGGAACAAAGAAGGACGCATAATGGTTTTCCATAGCAAACAACTGCAGCAGGGCAGACATTATTTAGTTTATAATGCATGTGTATTAAAATCAAAGTGTTAGATACAAGAATAAAGATGGAATATTTTATTTAGCATATCTAACGATATTATCTTTAGTGCACCGTTTTTGCCATGAGAAGCCTGCTTGGGTGCATTAGTACAAATATTGTTTCTGGTAATGTACTAAATACACGGTTTATTGAAAAAGTATCAATCACTTTGATTGTAACATCAGTAAATCTAAATATTCTCTGGCCACTTTTATTTAACTCCTGTCTGCAATAATGTAAAGTGGCAAAAAAAGCACAGCCTAGTTCCTGTAGGAAGTAAAAGAGATCTCTTCTGCAGCAAATTCTGGAACTTCTTAATTATACACAGACTTATTATCTGCATCCCCAGTGTTATAAAGTACCAGAACTTCATTAGAAAAATTAAGATGGAAAAATGAAGGCGCTACTTTGTAAATTTCCAGTGGAAATTAGCTGGAAGAAGCAGAGGAATACTGGATCAAAAGAGGGTAATCATGCTTAACTGTGCCCTAGAGCACCCGCATGTATAATACGATTTGCACAGTAACTACCTCTCCTATTACTGCTTGTTTGGAGTATTCTGTGTTAATGGGGTTAGCTAATTTAGTATTTTAACTTAAAAAGACTCTGCTGATTAATAAATGTTGCACACTGTGCTAGTAATTAAAATAAATGGAAGAGTTACAAATAGAAGTTGAATTGTTAAGAAAACATTATCTGAAAATATATGATAATCCCTGTTTATCATAATACAATAACAGTCCGGAAAATATGCAAATTGCTGAAGTTGCAAAGCATATGACAAACTAAGTATAATTTGAAAAAAGTTTTCAGATGTGTTGTGTTTGTATGACAAAAAATGTAGTAGCCATTTTCACTGTAGTTAAGTCAGAAATACACTAAAAGATTTTATAACTCTAGGAATTAAAAGATTTTTAAAAATTCTAAATCCTAAAGTGACTTGGATTTTAAGTTTTCTTACCATTAATACCAGGCAGCTCATAACACTGGTGCTCTCCAAGTACAGAGCTTATGTAGGTCACTAATTTCTCTGCAAATGTATCTGTCCTGCCCAGCACAGGGCAGCACAGCAGCACCTCAGCTGCTCTAAAGAAAAGCAGAATCTTGCTGAAAATAAGCCCATGAGGAGCTGGGTGCTGCTGTATTCACACAGCACAGGAGAGGCAGGATGTGTAAACCTTGCTGCACACTAGAGAACCACTGTGACCAGGACCAGGCTGTGCATCTCCAGAACAGCACTGAGCACAGACAGAGCCAGAAGCTGAGATAATGTTTCTGATATCACACCAGAAGACTACAATAAATTAGGAAACCTATGCCTTACACTATTGCTGTTACTACACTGCATGTCATTCTGATGCTTGTTGACTTCATAAAGATGTTTAATAGTATACTTCGAAGTATGAGGCATATTATATGAGACAGATTTCATCAAACTTAATGAAAATAATTTACATTTTTTTCTCTGGAAAATTAGGTCAGCATGCGGCTGCACACAACTGAGGAAAGAACTTTTTATGCTTCCTCTAAATCTGCTGGATCCAGCAGTTGGTGTCTCAAACTAGACACTGTATTAAGTGGCCATCCCAAAGGAATGCAATTGTCATTCTTATCCAAGTGGAGGGGGAAATTACTTCATTTGTATGAAAAATAGCACAATAAGGTAGTAACAGCTTCAATTACATTGGAAAAAGGAATCATTCTTATTAGGCTGGATTACCCAGTTGCTTTTCCATTACAGAAAAGGAAATTCCAGCAGTTGCTTTAAGTAAGCACAGTATATTCTCTTTTGGTTTCATTTGTACTGCTTCTGCCAGCCTCAAACTCTCTCACAGCTTTTCCAAATTCTTTGTGTATTTTATCAAAAGCAAGAAGTTTCTCAGAGCTTGAAACACTCATCCTATCATCCTGTAAATAACCAATAATAATTAGAAGTGTGTGAGAATTCTGAATGTTGATGAAAACTTCAGGTACTTGCCAGCAATCTTTCTGTCTTAAGAGACCCCACACAATACATACTCTGGAAATATACATATCAATGTAAATGTCATTCATTTACACAAGCTTTCTGAACAAATGCCACATACTTCTGCTGCTTATTCTCTCCTTACTTTCTAAAACAGAAGAATAATCAGCATAGGAAGCACTATCAGGAACAAATAAAGTCCCAAAGTACACAATTACATAGCAAGAAACAGAAATTTGTCAAATCATAATAGGCACTGCTGAGAAAATAGAATCTGAGTAACCCTTTGCTGGCTCCTCCCTGGAGACCAACCTCCCATGCAGCAGCTGCAGCATTACTAGTGAGCATTAGTCCTGTTGATGACCTGCAGCTCTGTCATCACCTTTTCAAGGTTACAGATGCGACCCTTGCATGGCTGGTTGAATAAGAAGCACAAATGGAATGATCACAGCCTGAAAATGTATAATACACTCTGCATTTAGTGTGCATGAAGCTGAGAATCATTGATTGTTGGGACATTGCTTCTGTGCATTAAGGATGTTATTAAATGCTTCCTTACCCATAAGGTAAATAAAGACCCCATATCAAATAATATCTACCAAAGCTGGAGGCTTCAATTTTAAACTGTACAAGACCAAATCTTCACAATTCCCTCACTGAAGAGTCAGTGAAACATTTATTGCAAGGTCTGACCTTCTGAAAGTGTTGACACAGTAATGTCTAGGGTAAACTTCATCAAATAAAGACTGGGCAATGTAGTCATGCCTATAAATGAAGAACATATTCTATCCTCAGTTGGAATGCATCAATCACAACTAATTCAGTGATGAAAACACTTTAAATAAGAGTTAGAGTATTAATAACTACCTAGTAATAGGGGTTCTACATTTCACCAGCAGAAATTTGATATAAAGATGAAAATTTAAAAAGCAGAAATTTATGCCGAGATGTGAAAATTAAGCTGTTTCCTCCACCTCACACAAATACATGAAAAAATAGAGAGAGAAATAGAAAAGGGGAGTACATTTGTACTTGTAAGTGAACTCAGTTATGATTTTGGTATGAAAGGAATAAAACATGTTATCTCTTACTAAACAAACAAACAAACAAAACCACTAAAAACAAACAAACAAAAAACCCCCACCAAAAACATTGTCCAAATGTGAAAAAGTAGTCTTAATAAAATATCTTTTTAATTTCAAATCTGTTTCTGAATAGAATTTTCATTCAAAGATACTATTAATATTAAATTGGGGGAAATGGTCCAACAATAAAAACATAGAAGTTAAACCATGTAAACACAATTGATTCTGGCACTCTTAAGTCCCAGTCCTGAAGCTGACACATAGCAATATGGAGCTGATAAAAAAGCATGAAACAGATCAAAAATAGCAAAACATCATGTGCCAGGGATCACAGGCTGCTCATGAGGAAAAGTGATTCCCTTCTGTCCTGAATTCTGGTATTGAAAGACCAAAGGATTGCCAAGAGCAGTGAATTCAAGGAAAAGGTTGGCAAAACATAATTATTTTTCTAGTTAACTACAAAGCCAGAGAAAGTGAGTTAGCAGGCTTTTATTATGATTGGATAAAACAGTGTTTAACAGCCATCATGCCAATAAAAAAAGGAAATATTTTGGCCACAGCCTTAAATCGTTTGGGACAGAACCTTTAATCTTTTGGGGTGGATTATGCCTGTATTTGAGATTTTATGGAAAAGATCTGGTTTGTCTGACACTATTGCAGCTGCTGTGGCTTAGGAAATCAAACTGCTTCAAAGATTATTCTAGATTTTGCATCATGTTCTAACATGCAACATATGCTCCCTCCCCTTCCAA
Source organism: Vidua macroura (assembly GCF_024509145.1). Taxonomy (NCBI): domain Eukaryota; kingdom Metazoa; phylum Chordata; class Aves; order Passeriformes; family Viduidae; genus Vidua; species Vidua macroura. The sequence goes on from NC_071573.1 coordinate 23,854,267, forward strand.
GTGAGCTGGGAGAGAAAACAAGTCTCATTGGCATGCAATACCATTTCTTCCTCCCATAACCAAACATGAAATACTGAAACAGTATTTTTTCCTTGGCAGGGTCCATAGGTGCATGTGGCAAGACAGAATTTGCATTTGTTTGTTTTCTTATTCCCTATTAAAGCCATCTGTTGCATCACATATTATTATTAGTATTACAAGTTCTTTTAGACACTCATAGATATGGATGGCACATGTCACACAATTACAAGATAGGGTCTCTGCCCTGAGCAGTTTATAATCTGAGGACACAGAATTTAGAAGTATATACATAAAATGTTTTCTAGTAAGCTGTCAGGCTTGACATTTCATTTTGTCAGGCATGAAAGGTTTCTGAAAGCAATGGAATAAAGGAAACATTTTCACAACAACATAAGAACCAAAGAACTCACTTATTGTCATGGATGGGATTTCTCCATTCTTCCCTTGGTGTTGGCTCTCTGGCCTTGGCTGGTGGTGAATACATTGATTCTCTCACTCGCAGGGTTGGTTCCAAAGGCTTGTAGCGCTGCCGCAGCACTTCAGCAGGATCACGGAAAGGCCCCTGAAAGGTGTAGGGTAATACAAGTGCTCTGTTGGGGTTACAGTTACAGTTCTAGTTCTTTTCTTTGCCTCTTTTATTCATGTCAGATTGCTGATGAAACAGGACACAGAATGTTTGGGAAGTGTAGCAAGATTCGTCTCCCTAAATAATTAAAACTGTTCATTTTGACAGAGACTTACAAATATCATAAAGGTTGATAACATATTCTAAAGCTTCTAAGAGAGTGCACTCCAAATTTATTTAACTACTAATAAATACTTAAATTTTAAACAAATATATTGTTGAGACTGGTTAGGAAAACATTGTTTTTACTTAGAAAAAATATTGGTGAAATAAAAAACCAAGCATTAACTATATCTAAATTCTGCTTAAGCAGAAAAATTAAGTATTTTAATTTTCATAGAATAAACTTTAAAGAACATGCTCTTTTCAATGTAACTATAAACCCAACTGGAAGGGAACTTAATGCATGGCTTAAGGTACAATTCTTCTAATAGAATTCAAACACATGACTTCAGTACTATAGGCATATATTCCATTTCTGAAAGGTCTAATTTCACATTAACTTTGTAATTGTCTTTTGTCTTTTTTTTTTCCAGAGTATATTGTTCAATAACTGATTGTATCAGTATCTACCATTTAACAACATGGATAAATAGCAGCAGGAAGTCCTCTCCTGTGCTGCTGAAGTGACATACCCTGTATGTCTCACTTTTAGTATTAACCCTTAAGAACTTACCTGGAATATAATTAGTGCCCATGTCACTCATGGCAGTTTAATGGCAAGCCTGGGCTTAGAAGTATTAAAATTAATTTTTATTTTCATCATTGTTGATCTTGCAATGAACTAGTAAAACCTTTTGAAATTATGAACAGACAAAGAATCCTAATCACAGCCTTTATTCTTAAAGATATCCTTCTTTAAATAGGTTATCACTAACAAGTCACAGCTGGAGTTACTGCAAGCACTGAGTGAAGACTGTGGGGCTAATAAAAAGAAATGATTCACGCCTCATTTATGTTCACTTATGTTTTACATTAATAGAAACCAATAATAGGAACCAGTTACCATAAAAGTCATGGACCGTAAATAACACAAATGGCAAATAAGTATCATCTAGTACTTTTCACAGCTGGACAGGAGGATTGCTATATTTAAAAGTAGTTAATGGATTTTTATTGGAACTTTACTTTTAAAGGCACAGTACCAAGATTTGGAGATCTTTTTAAAGGTCCCAGTAAGCAAATGAGCATAATATTTACACTCCTTGCAGATATTTTCTTGCTTCTGTTTTCATAATTGGCATGAAAAATATGTTCATTTTAAAAGAACACAAAAGTCTTAAAAAAGAATTAAAAGTGCTACTGCCCATGAGAGACTAATCATGATTAGAACAGGTCATTGAAACTCATCAACAGTGTTCTAGTAATATATAACCTGATGATCAAGTTATAAAAAAGTTTAAAATTTATAATAACAATTGAATATTCTGTTACAAGATGTTTGCATTAAGTGGACATATGGAGGAAGGAAGAAAGACAAGTACTATTACCAAATAACACCATGAAAAATATGTTTGCTTTTAAAAGTAATCTTTCAGAATATTGTATTATTTCTTCACTGAAAAGTATTGACTCATATTCCTCCAGGACAATGGCCAGATCAGATATCCAAGCAAGAGGTTTTCTCCATCTTTAATTTCTGAGACCTAACTAGGAGGCAGATACAGGAAAAAAAGTCCATAGTTTAAATAAAATTACAACTACTAATAGAAGGAGGCGGGGACTAAGCAAATTCCCTCAAAATAAAAGCTGTGACATCACTAATGAAAGCAGAGTATATATATTAGAATACTGAGATAATTCTAAACATTCCCAAAAGATGTTTCTGTTCCTCTGAAGAATGTATTTGAAGAAATTTGCTTAGTAATAGGGACCTCAGGAATGTATCTTAAACGATGACCTCTAAGAAGTCCATGTGTCTATTTCCATTTTACAGGAAGAAAACTTGTGGAAACTCTGGTAAATAGGTTCTTTAAAAATGTTTTCAAAGTGACAATGCTTGCAAGTGTTTCAGGCATCCTGCTTCAAAATGGAAATCTTTATGGGGAGGTCAGGCTAGGAAAACAAGGGTAGGAGTCAACCAACAATGTTTACCCTGAAGGAAACTCACACAGCTCTATGCTCTATGTTTGGAATTTGTACTGAGTAGCATAAATCTTCTTGATACCAACTGGTTTGCCAAATAAAGGTTAGCAGATCAGCATTCTTACTACTTTATCATAACATCAGAAACTTGTGATTAAAAGTACGATATGCATTAAATTATGCATTCCTCACTGTTCCCATTCCACAACAGATTACAGCATGCAAAAGATCTAAATGGTAATGTGCATTCTGTTATTAACACCTTTTAATGAATAGATGACTAATTTTAGCATTATCCATGTTTCTATCAAACTACAATTCTAGTTAACTCAGTAATAAAAATGATAGATCTAACTGATGTAGAAGCATCATTAAAACCTTTCTTTTAAATACACTATCTTACACACACAGACCTTACTATTAAATGCTAAATACCCATTTCTCTAAGAGAAAGCTGAAAGATAGTTAATTTTTTTCTTTTAAACATATATAATTGACATCGTCATATAAAATATCCAAACCTAGGAGCAATAAAAATTTTAGATACCTGAAAAAAAGTAACAAGTGAGCCAGGCAGATATTAGAAAAGGAAGCTTGGTGCCAAAAAGTGCTACCACAAAGAATGAGGACACAAGTATATCTAGTAATTAAATTTCTTATGGTCACACCAGACAACTTTCAGGATCATATGTTCTGATGGGTTTTCATTTCCAGCTGTTTCATCAGCTCAAACCAGTGTCCTTTCCTTAGACATACAACCCTAAATTGTCAAAGTGTTGTGCAGGGATTTAGCCGTGTGACTCCCATTAACATCAATAAGAGTCGGGCAGCTAAATCCACGCGCTGTGCTTTGAAAATTTACCCCACAGTGTACATCCCAGGGTGCTGAAAGGATTAAAGTATTATATAGTAAATTCCCTCTTTGAGGTGCAGAAAATAAACAGAACTCTTCTGGTTTGTTCTAAAAGGCTATCTGTGCATGACTGCTGTGCATGTGTCAGAACTTAGAAAGGTCTATAAAATATTCCAAATCCAAGCAGAAGCTTGTAAGATACTTTTTATACAGTAAAGCAATTTTGCAAGAGCACCTTAACAATGGAAGAACTGTGAGTTCCCTATTTATTTAAAAACTGACTCCTGCATCATGCTCACAAGGCAAAAGCTTTCCTCTTTCCTGAGAGACAATGCAATCAGTCACATCCTGCTCAAGGACTGTCATAACCCCCTTGGTCCCAGGAGGTAAAGCCATAATGGAATGTTTATGTCAACTCCAAGCTCCCTGATCACCCAAACTGCTTGTTGGCTCACACTTTGTCTCAATTCTAAAGTGAGTCAATGAGGTCGTTTTATGAGGAATCTCAAGCAGTCAGGGTAGGGAGAACACAAGGAGGGAAGAACAAAGGTGGAGAACTGCGTTGAAGTTGATTCTTACTGTTATAAGCAGTGGGCTCACCTCTACTTCTCCAGAGGTAGTCTCACAGGCCTTCTTAGAATCACAGAATCACAGACCTTCTTAGAATCATAGAATCATAATGGTTGTAAAAGGCCTCTAAAATCATTGAGTCCAATCTTTGACCAAACACCACCTTGTCAAACTGAACCATAGCACTAAGTGCCGTGGGCAGTCATTTCTTGAACATATCTGGGGATGGTGACTCCACTGGCTCCTTGGTCTGCCTGTTCTAATGCCTGACCACCTTTAAGTGAAAAAATTTTTCTTGATGTCTAGCCTGAACCTTCCCTGGTACAGCTTGATGTTATGTCCTCTTGTCCTGTGACTGGTTGCCTGGGAAAAGAGACCAAGCTGGACTTGGCTTACAGTCTCTTTCAGAGAGTTGTAGAGAGCAATATTGATTCAGAGGAGTAAAACACCATTAAAGATATATATATATATATATCTTATTGCTCAATTTGTTACATTTCTGCAGGTAGGTGATAGGTTCACTGAAAGTTGCTAAGAAGGACTCATTTATAAATATTGTCTTTCTAAGCAAGATAAAGATAAGGAAATTTAAATATAGAATGGAGTACAGAAAGGAAAGGAAAAGTGTCAGAGGTTCTGAAGATGGTCACTCAAAGTGAAACCAGAATGGAAAGTGTATGTGTGAACTAAGTTGAAGATTCAGTAGACTGGGCAAACTGAAAAATTCTTCAGAACAGTGGGAAAGACAAAATATTTCTATCCCTAAAGTACTTGTATAAGGCACCTACTGGCAAAAGCTACATGTCATCATACTGTCATCAAGTGTGAAACACAAAGTTCTCAAAAGTTTGTTTGCTGTGTATATTGGTCACATTCCTAACATGTTTTGATAATAAGGTGGCAAAAGCTGTTTTGCCATCTTGTGAGACATTAGCTTTGATGCATTATCTCACAGATGTCCATTACTTTACAGAACAGAAAAAAATCTACCTGTAAGATACAGTGACATCAACTGAAGTTAAAATTGAGACCATAAGAGTTAATAATGGAAGCTGGGCAAATTGGCTGTGATGGAGTAGAACATGTAGAAATCTTTGTTATTAAAGCTCTCACACATCTAGTGTACACGAGAGCAAGAACTATTCTGAACTGAGAGGATGCCTCTGTTTTCATATGGAAAACAATTGCAAATTGAGGACAAAGTTATCACAACTGCTTAATTTTACCTATCACCTTTCATTCCTCCTTTTTTTTTAATGATTGGAAATTTAGAATTCTAGCTCTAATTAATCATAATATTGATACTTAATTATATCAGGTCATATCTTTGAAATATCATAAATTACACTTTTCTTCCCAAAGGACAAAAACAACATATAAAGAATTACATTTCCCTGTTTCTACGTAACACCTAGATTTCTTTTTTCATTAAGTCAAATCTGTGTCAAAGACTTTATATCCTCAATGCAAGCACTAGATTTATATTTAAAGAAATATTCACAAAATGGATTTTCAGATCTCATGCTCCAACTCAAGATATTCCATGATAATCTATGATAAAAGATGTGAGCAAAAGCTGCTGCAGAGTCACTGGAACATGTTACCTGAGGTTTCTGTCTGTCAGCAGGTAGCAGAGGCAGTGATGTGACAAAAGCTGGAGGCTCTTTACAGGTTGGCCAGCCATAGAGTTCATCAGCAAAGGGGCTCTTCACTGGCTGCTTTCTGTGGGTCAGTGGCTTTGACTTCCGTAGCAGCAGTTCCATTGGATCTGGGGATTTCCTGAATGGCGAATTGTAGATGCCTGGAATCTGAGCAGAAAATGGGATTATCTTTGACTTCAACTCATTTAAATTTCTACATACATTAGAAACAAAATCAGACAGTGGCACCCGCTGCACTTTTAAAAGTAAAACAGCCATTACTTAAAGAAAAATAGAAGAGAATTTTTGGAATACCAAAACCCAGTAATTGCTTTTTCCCCAAAAAAAATGTCCACAATAAATTCCTGAATAACTATTACAATGTGTTTAGACTTAATAGCAGAAAACGTGAAAAACAAAAATTTAGCACAATGATTTTGAAATTGTGACTAAAATAAAAGGTACCTTTGCCCCTGAATTTGATACTGCTTTTTTTTTTTTTTACATCACTAGTATGACTAGTGTGGTATAACAATTACTAATATAAAACACATATTTCAAATTCTGTTTTAGTAATCTATATCATTAACAATCTGTGAATATCTGGCAAGTCAAAATTATGTGACAGACTGTTCCCAAATCATACCTATATATGTAGGCATTTTATCAGTTGTATATAAACAATTCCCAAATAGACATACGTGAGTTTACTGAATGAATGATGAACTGTTAATTATGAGAATTCCTTTTCCATATTGCACAAAGCCACTAAATTTCCCATAAAACAGTTAACATATTATTAAAATATACAAAAATTTATTTAAAGATACGGGGTTGCTTTAAAGATAATTATATTTTCTACAAAGGTAGAATAAAACTTTCAAAGTAAACTTGCTCAGTTATAATATATTGTCCTTTGCTTTTAACATAATTGTAATTACTAATAAACCTTGAATAAAAGTAGCAGGAAAAGAAATTGGTTTCAAGATGAAGGAAAAGTTAAGGAAAAGAGTAAATGTTTAAAATCTTGTATTGCTCCTTTGGAGCACTACTGAGGACCCATGAGAAAACTGTGTAGGGCATCAGCCTCCTCATAAAGTATTAAACTCTTAGGGCTGAGAGGACAGAACTCTCCCCAGTGAGCTCTAATGCATTTTTTATTAACATATCCTACTGGGAAGTTCCAGTTTCCTGTGTCAAAACAATTAAATAAGGCACATATAAAACATAGTGTCTAATAGACCATTAGTATTCAGAGATGTTAGCTTATTCAAAATAGTGTTGGGCTATTCAAAATTTTAAGAGCTACATTCTTCACCTCTAAGTTATATGGGTCTAATGACAATTTATTTTGGTTCTCTGTTATTTGTTTCCCTCTTAGAGCAAACCCTACAAACTATTTCACTTATGGGCGAAATGTGCAATGGGAAAGAGGACATGAATAGAGGTAAGTGGTGGAAACATATGTATGCCAAAAAAACCACTGGTTGTTCCTTCAACTCTTCAGGATGTCAGATTAGAATGGCAGAGATCCATGCTTCAAACAGCAGGCGAGCAGAATCACTGGAGTGAATGTGAAATTCCAGGTCCATCCCTATGATCTGTAAAGTCCAGCTGCAACTTAATCTTTTGTTCTGCAGATCTGGCTCTTAACTCACATAAACATCTCATAAAGTTACATATTTTCCTCATGCTGTTATTATTTTCATAGTACTTCATGCATTGTTATATTGCAATTTTCTTATCAGCCCAGTAGAATTTTGCCTGTGACCACTTGGTGGTCTGTAAGTACTACATAAAGACTTGTTCCATGAGCTGTCTTGGGACTTATTGCACTCCCCCACAATTATTGAATGCAGTTACACCATATACTTTTTACACAAGTTCTCTCAAATATAAAATGCCACAGTCAACACAAATTCCATACAAAGGGACTACATTAGATTCACGCAAATAAGATCCCTTGCTGGAGATACACAAACCATCTCTATGCCATGGTCATTATATATCTTCACTCATTAGTCCTACCACAGCCTTTGGATCTGCATACCTTATAACAAATTAATTTTTTGCCTTCACTACGTTGATGACAGTAAATAGAAAAATAATAACCTTTTTCACATATTTCACTGAACTGCTCACTGTGTTGTTGCTTCATTTTTCCACTCCCTCTTACACCATCCATACCCAGCTGTGGAGGTTGTGCTCTAGCCATGCCACAAGTGTGCAGAGGTTCTCAGCCATGAGGAGAGATCCTGCTCTCATGGTATGTTTGTGAAACACATATTTTATAGAACGCGACAATGGCACTGAGAATTTAAATATTGTCCAGAAGAGAAACATCTCCATGCTCATCACTGAGAATCAGGGCGATCTGAAAGAAAACACTAAGGCATAATAACAACTCTCTAAAGCTGGCAGGCATGGATTTGTTGATTGGTAGCAAATCCTGATCAAGGCTGAGTCTTCCAAAAATTTACACCCCCTTTTAAGCCTTTTCTTTAAAAAAAAAAAAAAAATTAAAATGCTGAAGAGCATTTTACAGTTGAGGAGAAACTAATTTATTTTGACTGAAAAAGAATTTAAAGTATTAGATTATTTCAATCAGCATAACATGGGTTTGGGATTTGGGTTTGTTACTCCAAAGTAACAAATACAATATCTGAAATAATTAAAATGTTCTCCCTCTGAAGAATTAAATGCAAGAATAACTTTAAATCGATGTTCTGTCTAGGTACTGCTTTTAGTCACACTGAGAGATAGTGTAAGTGTCTCCATGAGTAAAATGGCTTTCTGAAACTGCATTTTGCAATCTCTATTAAAATACTGTGCATATTCTCTTTTGTGCTTCTTTGATTAAATGTTTGGCAGTAATAAAAAACTATAGTTCATAAAGGGTTCAAACACTGTGAAATGCTACTGAATATAACCAAGAGCACTAATAAAATTAGCTTTTAGCACTTTTAATGAAACCAAAATTAGCCATAATAAATGTGGAAATCCATTGATTCAGTGTCTTTGGAATTATTATTGCTGAAAAGGTGTCTAAACAAAGAATCATCTTTTGTTCCCCTTTTTTTACATACTCTCAGGTTAAATGCATACAGATATTATATGAACTATGAAAATGGATTTGTAGTTTAGAGAGGCCAAGCAGACACTTTAAAAGATTTTGCTTCTTCTACAGGTGAAACTCTTTGTAAGATCTGGGTCAAAATTGATTATAAAGTCCATATTTAAATTATGATTTTTCAAGCAATCCTTGTTAATTACTTTACATTTTAATTATATATGTTGAAGTATTCAACAAGACACATAACAGAGCAATCAACAGAGTTAGCATCCAAACAGATAAAATTAATACTAATTTACTCTAAATTCTCCAAGGTTTGTGGTAAGCTTAGGCCTAGATTTAAAATTGGTAAAATTTGGTAGGAGAGACAAGGGGATGAGTTTGATTCTGCTTTCTAGTTTAGATCAAGCACTGGAAAAATTGCTTCCATTCTTTTTTAAATATATCTTTGCAAGTTTTAATCTTGTTTTTGGAATTTCTTGCACTGTGCAATGTGGTGATGAATACTCTATTCATTCTGTCCTCTGCAGGGAGCTGTCAGTCTACACAAATCTAAGAATCTGGGGGATCAAAGCCTTTGGTACTTAATACATTCGCATATCTTCTTGAGACAAATATAATGTATTAAAAGCATTACTTCATTTCCTTTCCCTACTTTGATAAAATATTCTCTCAATCACAAACCCACTGTACTTAATACTGCTTTTTCAATGGTAGAAAAGTATCTGTCTTGGATATTACCCCATACTGTGATTTCAATATTTTCCCCACCTTTAATCCATAAGAAAATACGTAACACTCCAAAATATTACCATAGATTACAAAAAAAGTACCTCTGGCCTACAGGGAGAATGACACATTTTTCTGTACCCATGCTCCTCAACACTAAGAAGGGTCTCTGTCAAAGCCAGCTTTCTGGACCTCATTTCCAGGAACAATTTTCTAAAGTGACAAACACTATGGGGAAATCTGTGCTAACTGTTAAAAAACCTTACAGCTGAGTTATTTGCAGTACTGTCATGCTAACTTCCACCTCAATAAGACCAAAGAAATCTCAGGAGGGGACTCTGCTAATAGCTTCTTACTGACCTCCTACATCAGGCCCTTCTGGTGAATGGTGGCCCAGTGGTGAATATGGCAAATGAGGTGTGAAAGCAGAGATTTATTTTTTTTTTAAGATGATGGTTCTGACTCGTCGGGGAAAAAAAAAAAGAAAAAGAGTGAGAGAGAGAAATGAGTTATACAATAGATATATTTTCCCCTAGAATTCTCTGCCTCAGACCTTCCATCATGGAAACCCAAGCATGACCTGGAATATTAATTGCGTCAGGTCAAGCATACTGGCAAATGTACCATTTGTTACGCAGTCATCCTTAGCATTACATTAATATTTTGAATCCTTCTGCATTTCTAACACTCTATCATTTCATTTCCTCCCAATCATTTTCTTATCTTTATAATTAATGGTCAAATATAAAGGAAGAAAAAATCATAAAGAAACAAGTATTAATTTAATAAACATTAGCAAGGAAAAGATTTGGGGATTTTATAGTCTGAATTGCTTCCACCACTAATGCTATATTTACTCAGTGCTAAAAAATATCCATTTTTGTATTTTCCTCTTTATCATTTCAATACAGAGAGAAACAGTTAACTCATTCTGTCTAAATTAATTTTTTTTCCAGAATAAAAGAAGAAAAATATTAAGGAGTTGCCTTGAAAGCTAAACTATTAATTAAGGCAGCAGCAAAAGAAATTGAAATAAGGAAGGAAGAAAAGAAAGAAAAACGTGCAGGTAGAAGGGGAAAACCAAGGCTGTGTTGACTATGCTAGACAGTTCATTGGAAAAGATAGGTGATCCCAAGTGGTATAATAAATCCTGAGCAGTTTAGATTCTGCAACTTTAATTTATTAATTATTTCTTAGTCTTTTTTCCTACTTCTTGGCTGAGCTTTAAAGTCTATGTAAAAAATTGCAAACCAATTATGTTCTAAGATAGAGCATAGCTATTGTGTTGCAAATAATAACACACATGCAAAATTAAAAATTGACAAAGTTGAGCTGAAGATAAATTGTAAGCATTAAATCAATAGAAAGTGTATTCTGATATATTTACATATTCTTACTGTAACTTAACTAAACAATAATAAAGATATGCTCTATTTTAATTACTTTTTCATATCAACTCTGAATGACCAAAATAATCAACATATATCATGAATATAAATGTTTAATTTAACAGTCATTTAATCTTGAAAAAAAAAACAGCTTTGAGGGAGGAAGCTTGTGCAAATGGTTGTCACAGTAAGAACCTAAATAAAGTGCTACTTACTCACTCTGGTCTTTTAATGAGGAGTTAAATGAGAAAGAAAAGACTTCAACAAAATAGGGATTTAACTTGAAAATCCTTTCTTGCTCCATTGTAATTTGTATAAAAACCTAAGCAAGCTGAGAGGAGAGGTAAGAGATCTTTAAAAACCATAAAAGTAAAAGCATGAAGGAGAGCTGTGAATGAAATATTTGCTAGAGATGGGATTGCTGAATCAACACTGACCAGTGCACTTCATCATAATTATCAGGACATACTACTGCCAGGGGATTTATAAAAATCCCACTCAGCAAATAATTGCCCTGCTGTTAGGAGATAGTCGGAGTGTTAACACACTGTCACAGTCCAGCGTTTAGTAAGATATTCAACATTCAATTACTCTTGCTGAGAACTAAAAGGAAACATGATCATTTCTCAGCTTCTGCAGTTATGCTTCCACATGAATTCCAGTGAACAATCCTGTTAATCCACAGATATAGTTTCACTAGCAGAGAAAAGAAATACCTTAAAACATTAATGATTCACAAAGAAATAAGCATTTATATAATGCTGCAAACACGTTTGTAAAAGAGAAGGAATTTTAAACTTCTAAATAACTAGCTTTTTACAGACTTCTAGAATATTTCATATTTAGTGAAAGTAAAAGGACAGGACTTTATATGAGATTTGTTTTAGAAAGAACATATATAAAAAATCTGTAAATACTGTTCTAGCAATAAGACTATGTCCAGGAACTGAAATTTGAAAAATCAAAATATTTAAATTTCAATAGAATGTATTCTACTGCAACAATCTGCAATTTTTTAACTAATGTGAATGGGGTTTTGTATTGACAATTAAGAAATACATTGTAAAGTTTATGCAGATGTTGGAAAAATACCATAGTATGGTTTAGCATTTTGGTTTGAAATAAAACTTTTTTACCATGCCTGACAATAGGAGAAATGTCACCCACCTTTATAAACATAGGTTCAGTTCTCACCGAGCTAATGCTAGTCCTCAGGCCTGATCCTCTAATCTCTGAAAAATATACTCTCGAATTTCATCTAAATAAGAACCAGAGGACCTAGCCTGTTATTGTACCTAAGGTATTTTACCTTTCTTTGAGATATTGCTTTTATGAAGAGACTGAAGAATTCATAAATGAGTGATGAGTAGTGTATTTTCTTTCAAGTGGGATTAATTACCTGTCTTCTTCTTAATATATATTCTGCTTAAACAGAGTAATAGAAACATTAATTATCATTATTCTGCCTTCAGAAAAGCTTGGTTCAGTCCTTTTCATCTGTGAAATGTTTGCTTGATATCAAAATAATAGTGCAATCACAGTTTAAATGCACTTGTATAAGGAAACCAAGCAGCAATTTTATGGACTGTACAACTAGGTGTTAAGGAACTATTCAAGTCCAGTGTCCTGGCCACAGACCATAAAACCAACCTCTAAACATGCAAGGCACTAAGTTCAATTGCAGGAAACAACACTGTAATTGAGTCTCCAAACAGGTACCAACTGCTTGATCATTTAGGCATCAAGATGAAAAAGAAATCTTAGTTTACTGCATGAAATATTGTGGCACAATATCCAAAACACAGTAGCCCAGCAGATGCAGAGGCATTCCAAAAATGCATCCACCTTTCATTGATTGTCTCATTGACTGAGGCTTACTCTGTCAAATCTAATTCTAACACAGGCTCTTGATGACTTGACTAGATCAGGGGTAATAACTTGAATGAGTGAGTGATGGCATGGGAAACAATACTCTTATGATGAAGACACAATACAGGGACAGCACATTCAAAGTTCTCCTACTGTCTTCTCATTTGACTTCTGATTTCAAAACAAGCAAAAAATACAACTTAATTGCTGAATGGTTTTATTTTAAAAATGGGAATGGGAAATTCCATTTATTGTTATCATTTTCTCTTTAAGAAGTGCTAGGCTGAATATGGGATAATATACAAATTATAAGAATCTCTGAAAAGAAACCTGCTTCTATAACCACCTTGAGAAAGTGGGATTTAAATCTTAGTCTGAAAAATAATATCTAAAGGTGAATTTATTCTTCTGTATCTCAATAACTGCCTGTAAACACACAAACAGTATTGAGGCTAAAATTATTTATCTTGTGAGAAGTTTTCAGAGCCTTAAAACACATACCTACATATATGATATTACTTGTATCTTTAAAATTAAAATTCCATCCATTGTCATAATGGAAAAGAATAGCTTTCTACAAAAAATCTACTTGCAATTCACTCCTTTTCTAACTGGATGGAGAAAAATCCTTATAATTATACCACTTAGATTCTTCCAATTTGTAACATCAGAAGTTACCTGCAACAACATATCAGAAGAGAGGAGAAGCTCTTTGTATCAGGTAAGGATGGAAATTATAGGGAGATTTCCTTTGTCAGGGATATAATTGTTAAATAGAGAATTGTTTTACTCCTTGAAACTTCATAGGTGCAACCAAAGCAATGTAATATTTCATTGCTTTTCCTTGTGCCTTATGTCTGTTGCATTGTGCTTGCAATGAGTATTCCCTCACAGACATATATGCTGACAGATATATTAAACAATTCACTGTAGTAAGCCTATGGGATTAGGCAATGAGTAAAAACTCAGAACGTGGAAGAATGTTTAACAAAACAGCCTGCAATCAGACCAATAAACAATGAAGGAAAGGTTTAATGAACAGTCGTAGTATTGTATAGGGAAAGAATAATCAGGGAACAGAACCATGTTAGTCTGATTACTAAAGGTAGTCAAAAATTAGTAGAAAAGAGTGAAATAATCAGAAAAAAATCCCAAAGATGAGGACTTTGTTAAAAGATTGTTGAAATGGAAAAACTGAAAGCAAAGCAAACAACAGATAGAGGGAGATGTACAGTGTTTGTCATGTCCCTTGCAGGATAGACACAATTCCCAAATTAACAGTATATATTAGTTACTAGACAAAAGCACTAAATATTGAATAAACAGTGGAAGTTAATGAAACAACTTTACCATTATGCTATTCTGTTGCCTAAGAGCTGAAAAACAAAAGAACTGGTGTGTGCATCACTCATCTTGAAGTCTCATTAAAGCAAGGATACCATCAGTGCCACTTCTTAATCAACAGGAAGGTTTGCTGTTGAGACATGCATGGTATTTTATCTTCATGACTTCTCCCATGCCATTCCTAACCTCTCTCTCTTATGCAATTATCTCTTACTTAGCATGTACGTCTCCTAATATAACAGGAGAAAAAAAATTACCTGAGCAAGACCATAGCTCACACCAACTTGGTTAAATACCAGATGGACTACTATGCATCAACCAAATTTAAACCAGTAACTATTTCAAGAATGTCAGTGGAGTTCAATCATTTCTGAGTGTGGCTTTGTGAACTATTTAGCTGATGCTGTGCTGCATTGTGATTTCCTTGCAGTACAGATTCTTTCTTAAATGTTTTTACCATACCCTACACACAGCCAGCATTCAATATATAACTCATTCTTACCGGCTTTCTGACCCTGCAGCAATCCAACCCTTTTGCCACCCCAATTGACAGTAATACACAAAATGTGGTCATGTTTTTCTAAGATCTCAGCATGTACACTTTTTGATAGATCACACAGCTTGTCCTTTAAACTCTGCCATTAATCCTACCCACAGGAATTGAGTACAAAGTTTGTTGTCTAGAAAAAATCCACACAAATAGGGATTATGCAATTCAAATGCCGAAAAAGACCGTTTAAATGCAGGGACCTTCTAGCTAGTGGATTTTTAAATGACTAAGGTTGAAATGCTCAATGCTATAATACATAGTAGATACAGAGATGCCACTATGCTATAGTATCAAGTTTTGTGTGATATGGCTAGTAACAAGCTATTTAGAAGACACTCTGAGAAATATTGCCATATCTACGGAGACATACCTTTAAAAACTAAGCTTGCATAGGAACAATCAGAAAACAGCACTCAAATTTTACATTTTATTGTGTGCTAAGCTCTTTCTAATGAGATATGAATTTTTTGTGTAAACTCTCATTTATTTGAATGGTTAACTAGTTATCAAAAAAACTGAAATTATTTTATAGCAGGCAGCCTTCAGGAAAAATAGAGTTTACCATGCTGTTACAGATAATGCTTAGAAGTTCATTCACTGACCATCTTTAAGAAATAGGAAGTATCTTATTTTCTAGAAAGTGGGACAAAAGGACAAATTATTGATTTCTGTTGGAAATACATTCACTTACTACTTGTGCTAGGCTGAGACTTCAGAGAAGAGTGAATGGGAGGAAAGTACTGTTCAGTGACACCAGGAAGAAACACATCTGCAATAGTTCAGATCCACGCATTTTGCATAGGAAATATATGTGTCAGCAGAAAACATTTCTTCCATCCTCTAACCACAGTTACCCATTTCTGGGCCTGAAGATCACCATGCTTACAATCTTAGTTTTGGCTTTGACTGTACTTGCCCTCCCTAGGGAGATAACCACTCTTTCCTAGGGAACAAAAATATCTGATTGAAAATATGAGCAAAACTGGAAAATCTATGGAAGCTGTAAAGTCTGTCACTAAATTATTTTGGCAGTACATGCATCAGATAGATTCAGGAGATGTATTTTGGCTTTCAGCTCTTTCACTCTTTTTTACATCACCATGATACTGTGTTGAGTAGTAGAATTACAGTTCTGTGTCCTCAAAATTAGATATCCCAAAGGGCAAGAGCTGGACTCAGATTCTAAGTGAACTAGAGATTTTTGATTGTGTGTGCAAATCACTTAAAGGTCATTTTTGGAATTTAGAGTTGGAGTTCAGGTACAATGTCTTTCAGAATCACAAACAGCTCAGTTACTGGCTTCTTTCAGTTTACCTTACTTTGTCCTTCTTTCTGACAGAAACATTAAGCAACATGAACTGAGATCCCTCCAAAGTGAACTGAGATGGTGTGGACAGTGCCCCATGAGGCACCAGATTGGAATGATTTTCCTAGAGTGAATACCTGTGAATAGACTGAAACATTTGGCTTCCAATGAGAAGCGAATACATGAGGAAAGCTTGCTGATCAAACATACCTGTCACAAGTACTGTCAGAAGGATGTAATGCAAACTGTGAACCTTTTGGAAATAATATTTTAAAAAACAGAATGTTGCAGCATGAAGTCCATACAAGTCCAATTTAAATGTAGCTGCAAGCCTGCCTGAGAACTAGGAAAGTTCACCCTCTTCTCTTTAATTTAAATAGGATTTTTCACAAGTACAAGCTTTGGAAAGCACTCAGAAACATCTGACTACTTGGCAGAGAAATGATGAGTGGATATTAACCACCCATGGATAGGTGGGGATGTTCACTGATTGGGGCACCTAGAATAAAAAAAAATTTGACTATTTTAGTTCATCTTCAAGAAGTATTAGTACTTATAATGAATGATAATTTCATCCCCTGAATGTTTTAGAGACGGGATAATAAAATTACAACAGTAGAGAGGGAGGAAATAAAATGTAAAAGGTAAGAGCTAATTCATTCTTCATGCTAGCTCAGTCCTTGGCCTTTCCTGAACAGACACTGCCAATAGTAACAAATTATGTATAATCATTTTGTGATGTGGACTGTTCACTCGGGACTAAGCTCAAATGACCAAACTTGCAGCCTTGTCTCTTAAACTGTGGATCTGAAGATCAAAGGCTAGGGCTTTATCCACTGAGTCCTCACCTTTATAAGAATAAAACTGCCAGCTGTCCAGAGACAGAGTGGATGTCAAACAGTGTCATTTTACACCAATTGTTTTTCAAGTTCTTACAGGACAGCACATTAGGTTAGAAGCATATTAATCAGTTGTGTCTCCTGAATATTCATTAATCTGCTCCAGGAAGGATTTTGTGGCCTTTTTTCTTTCTCACTTAGAACATTAGACATTTAGACCTGAATAAGTGCAGTAACTTCAGAAGAATTAACTCCTGATTTCCAGTAATGTAAAAAGGGGACAAAGGCAGTCAGTGTAATGTTTATGAATTGCCATCTCTAGGCATCTCTTGTAGGCAGGAAAAATTCAATACAAGAATACTTTAGCATTGAATAGAATTTGAATTTAAAATATTTTACTTTAGGAACTGACAAATGCTAAAAATAAATATGGAAAAATGATAAATAAATATAGAAACAATTGATATTTCAAGATCAACAATAAATACAGAAAAACAAAATTAAACTGTTCTTAGAAACAAAAGAGGTTTTTACTTCCTTTATATTCAAAAGCCCTAATACAGAATCCAAAGAAGTTCACTAAATAGTTCCCATTAACCTAAAGTGGAATTCCTTATGGAGGTACACAGAGAGAGTAAAAATGGAAAAACTTGGTTCTCGTTGCTGATATTAGAACTTTTTACTGTTACTCACTTGGGAGTAACTCATAGCAAGCATTTCCTTCCTCCTCACAGAACATTATTCTTAAGGTGGAGTTTTTGGCCGTTTTTTTTAATGTTTTCTATAGTGCTAATTATTAAAGGGTTACTTTCTCACATATTTATGTCTCCCTGGAAAGGATCATCTCAGTCAAGACTAGTTCCATTCAAAACACTTTCTTATTTTACAGCACCAGCTATAACATCCTTACAAGTAATTCTTTACAAAGCATTATTTCAATGGGAATAAATGTGGGCCAATATCAGCCGCATGCTTAAGTGCATTAGCCTTGACTCAACAGACAGACGGTGACGCACTCAAGCAGGCACTGAAAACCGAACAACTGTGATCCAAAAGAGAACTCGTGTTCTGCAATGAAAAGGGCCTATTATTACACATGGACTTTGTTCTTCCCTTGCAGCTCTAAATTTCCAGGACCTTATGAGCAGTATCTGTTCACAAACTGCCCAAGGACATCAGGAAAAACTGTCACCTTGCTAAAGAGGGCTGAAAAGTGATGGACTTCAGTGTTGCTCGGAGTGGCAGAAGCAATCCCCAGAACCAGATGAAATTGAGAAATTCTTTCTGATACCAGAAAAAATAAGGCACTTCACAAATAAGGCACTTCACAGTTATATATTCTCCTGTGACAGAATATCAGAGACAGCAAAGCTGTGAAATGAACATGCATGAGCAAAACAACACCACAAGGAGAACGAGTGAACCTGATCTTCCAAGGAAGCACAATTTGAGAGCTAGTGTTAGTGCTAGATCTCTTAACCCACTCTCCCTGTCTAGGTTATTCCTTCCCTGGGTATTAACAGAGGCAGGAATTGAAGGAATATGGAGGCAAAAAATGAACATCTAAATATTACAAAAATAGAAAGTTGCACAGCTAAGAACTGCAAGTCCTTCAACTACTGTTTGCAGGAAACTGAAAGAGTATTCTTGACAGTAATTATATTGCCCCATTGCTCCATTTTATTCCTCTACCCTAGGCCATGCTGTTGGCCACTGTCAAAGATAGGATGCTTGCCAGAGGAGCCTTAAGTCTGACTCAGTCAGGTTTTCTAATTAGCCAGGGGCTAACAGAAAGAAGATGCTATACAAAAGTCAAGCGTAGACATACACACACAACAGCATGATTAATTTTCTAAGGTCTCAATAGTTAAAGCATTCAGATAGAACAGAAGCTCCCAGAGAACAGAGGAGCAGCATTAGCTCATCTACTCTCAGCATGATTTATCACAGAGCAGGAGGTCCAGCTTTAGAAGAGAGGCTGTGAGTCAGTTCACAAGCCACAGCAATGATAAACTGAAGTGATGCATGTATAACATCCTACTATTAACAATGTACAAGTATGTTCTTCAGTTGTGTGACAAAGCTCGCAAGACTTTGCAGATCAAAAGAAATTTGGCTTCCTGGACTAGCTGTACATTTATTTAGTGTGACAAAAAGTAATTGTATTTATCTGTTTAGAAACAGACGAAATGGAGAAAAGAGAATTAAAACTCTGTTTTACCTCACCAGTGCTGTTTGCTATACAGTAAAAAACTATAAAGGGGAAAAATCTGTTGCTCTGCTGATTCTCCAATCCTCTCCTCAGTGACAGAAGAAAATGTAATAGCAGAAGGATTTTTCAGCTGTGACACTTGGAACACTGTTTCCACAGGGCTCTTCTCCTGAACTCAATACTTTACAGGACTTCTGCTCTGTATTTCAGATACCACTGGCTTCTGCTCCCCATCCGACTGTGGACTTGCAGGTGCTGATGCACCTGCTCCCACTCACAGAATCACCTCAGCATTGCTGCTTGCTCTGTCAGCAGATACTGAAAACAACACAGGTCTGCATTCTAGCTTGATACTGGATCTCTGGATTTAGACTGTCATACTCCTGACTCTCATCACCATTGTAAGACAAAAACCAACTACAAAATTTCTTGAAAGGCTGAAAATACCAATGACAGTATTCATGCAACCACAAATTTCAAAACAAGTGGGCTCCTCATCCCCATTTCTGCAAAGTGCCATGAATGTATTCAGTGCTTTTCTCCATTGTTGACTTTAAAGGTCATTTGTCAGCACTTGGCAGGGGATGGCCCTCACTACAAATGTTGGCCTTGAAAATATGACAAAGAGCAGAAGTAAGAACCTGTTCAATTATAGTGAAGGTTGTTAATACAGAAAGAAGAACTACAGGGATATAGAATAATAATCCGCATAGGTAAACATGTTTATAATGGAAAACCACATTTAATAAGTTTAATTTAATAATTAATTTAATTATTATTTAATTTAAATTAATTTAATTTAATACCATTTATTAATGGTATTTTGAAAAAAAAAAAAAGGATCATTACCACTGTAGTGGAAATAGCATACTGTGATTCTGGACTAATAAGAAAAACTTAATTATTTTAAGTTTCATGTCTCAACAAGAAATCACAATTCAGTTCATGATAAAAAAGGTAAAAATTATGAGAACAAATTTGGTTGCCAATAGGAAATTATAAGAAATATTCTTAACTAAGAAAGACTTGTTAAATATATAATTTTTATTATGTTCATCATAAAGTCAAAATTTATCAGCCTGATAAGGTAAAAAAACACATAAGAAAAGGATTGTGTTATATAAAAAAATTAAAACTGGAAATACAGAGAATCTTATTTTTAAAATTGAATTTGGTTTGGAAGTCACAAAGTTGCCACCACACAGAATTATTCCTTGCTGTATTTTACATTGGAATCTCTTGCACCAAGCAATCAGAAAGTGTTTTTTCTTTATAAAGTAACAGTTTATGAAAGAAATAAATGCTTGAATAACAAGTTAATTCATGAAAAGGACTAAACACTAAATTAATCACAGGCCATGCTATTACATCCCTACCAGACACCCCTGTACATTCCTGACACTCAATTTCTTCAGCTTTACATCTTGAAAGTAAAACAATGTTAGCAATTAGGAATGGGCACACCTTGTATATAGACAAAGATATAGACATAGGTATAGATAAAGATATAGATATAGATATATAGATATATAAACACACTTCTGAGATGTTGTTGTGGGCTTCAGCTTGAGAGAGAAGAATGAAAACTGACATGCCTTTCTTAACAAAAACTGAGGAGCAACAATTCCTTAATTATTTTCTGTCAATAAGTAAACACCCTTTTCTCACTCTTTTTGCCTCTATTAAAACTAAAATATTCCAAACCATAGGACACATTTGGAACAATTATTGCAAATACACATTTTTCAATGCTGTCTATATAACCTGCCTGAACACCTGCAGCCTTGATGTATGAGATGGCTCAGCTCCACCACTGAAGCTCAGTGCATATGGCAGGAAGGAGAGGAGAACCAAACTTTGGCAGGTCATCTCTATAACTTACTGGGCTCTAGGTAATGCATGAGTCTACAATAAATCAGCTTATCAATGTCCTCTTTTGATTTGCTATATGCCCTGTTTGCAAATTATGTTTTCTTAACTCACTCAAAAGTGTTGACTTTTGCTGTCTGTTTCTACCGAGAGACAAATGGTCCTTGCTCAGTAATCCAAATAACTGTTTTTGGAAAACAGCAAGATGTAGCTGTAGCCAGGTCAGAAGACCAGACATTTAGATAATAAAATGTAAGGCACAAAGCATCAAACCAGCAAATTCTGCATGGAAATAATTTGCTCTGTATCTTAGGAAGATACCAAATTCTACAACTATGTGGAGCCGTGGAATACAGACTTCACAGTAAGTAGTTAACTTCAAATATATCTTTACTGGTTTTCAAGTTGTCTGTAGGTTTTCCATTTATTTACATTTACTCATGTTTTGAAATACTACCTGCAAAAGAAGACAGCTCTTAGAGCTCAGTTCTCTGATAAAGAAAATCTTCTGTGGGCTCTGAGTCTCAGTACTCACAAACCATCTCAGCAAGCAAAACCAAGCATTTTTTTTTGTTCTGCTAGTTAAAAACACTGCTAGCTAAATTTTAATTCTGTGAAATTAGTAAACTAAATTCATCAGAACGTAACAGTTACTGCTGCCCTGTACCAGCAGTCCTCCGTGGCTGAAATGAGAACTACTTGCCACTCCTTTAAAAGTGTTACAGCTTGCTAAGCCTGTAACATTGGAGGTGAACTGAGCTTACTAAAATCTTACTAGACCACGAATCACTCCATGTCTCCAACCTGACAAATTTTGTGCTCCAGGTAAGCATATTAAATGCATGTGTTTATATAAATTGCACTGTTCAAAATAAGAATTCACAATTTTCTACAGTTTAAAACAATGTAAAACACTGTGCAGATTATTCTTAATATCCTAGATCTACATGTGGAAAAGTAAATGATAGTAAGCTAATTTCAGTCATTAACTAGCTTCCTTGTCTAATAGCCATAGAGAAAACTTTTTATGCTATTTTTTACTTATATTATACTATGCTTTAAAAAAAAATACTTAAACGTAATTTACACATTGAGTTTTCATAACTGAGGTCCAGTTAATCAAACCACATTTCTATCTACAGGATATATCACAAATAATTCCCAAACAGAAGGGAAGATTAAATATTTTGTCATGAAGTGTAATAGTATTTTTCCTGCATTCTTTAGGATTGGCAGTTCTTAAACACAAATTATGATTAACAACTTTAAAAAAGCAAGCATTTAGCTCATACTAATATTTCACGTTAATTCAATAGCTGTACAAAGAACAATTAGCCACCAAACACTTATGGAGACAAAATCCTTTTATTTTTTTATGAAAGTTTATAAGAGGGGACTAAAAAAAGGCAAACCCACAAGCTTTACCAATCATATCAAATTTATGTAAGATATATCTACTGGAATGTTCACCTATCTGTTTAAAGCAGCTTCCATAAGAAATTTTGGAATAATTTACCAGTAATACTCATACAAAATGAATTAATAAGAAATATTTAAGATGTATTAGGCATTTTAAGTGAAAACAATCATGCTAAATAAGCTGATTCAGGAAGTTCTAAGAAAAGCTTTAGCTGAAAACCCACATTTACAATCTATCCTAAAAACAAGCAGAACACTGCACCAACCTAAGCATTAGCTCAATTAAAAAAGGGAGAAAAAAATGAAATCCCTTCTCAGCTTAATAACTTGTTAGTTCTTGACAAGTGCAACAACACAACAATAAGCCAGTCAAAATGAGTTTTTAAAGCGAGGTTATGCCCTTCATGTTGTGTTATCACAGTGGCAGATCAAACTGCTGACTTGGACTCTTTCTGCCAGCAGTGCTGATGCTGCCTCTATGAGCTACTGTCACAGAATAGTCATGCTACCTGCTCTTGCCTATAGAAAAGCACTAAATTGAACTCGAAGTAGTGTCTTTGTGATATCTTTTCAACAAGTCATGTCCCATTCAGCCTGCTAGTTTATCTCTGTCAGGCTGGGGGCCCAAGTGGTTTGCATGAGCTGTCAGGGACAGGTCTACCAACCTGCTCAGTGCTAAGGAGGTAATGCATCTTTCGGGCTCGGTATTTCTTTTCCTTTTCTTTCTTTTTTAGGTCTTTCATTTTCTCTTCATTTTCCTTCATTTCTGCATACTCTTGAAGTTCATGCCTGTAATAAAATAAGTCTGCTAACTATATTATAACAACAAAAGATGAGCTAGTCTTCTATTTAACCCTTTCATAGCTTCACAGTGTTTTCTTCTTATATATTAGCAGTATACTGACACCACTGGAATGTAAAATTACTGTTCTTCCAGTTCCACAGCAGTAGGATACTACATGAATATAACTAAGAAACAGGATTAAAGTGATCAAAATTAGGAGCAGTATATAGGTTCACATTGCTTACAGCTTGATAAAATAGTATTTATTTGAGGCTTTTTTTTGCCTTTAAGTGTCATTTTACTTTGAATTTCTCTAAGTAGAACCTATTATAATATAAATACAGTTTGTTCACTTATGTTTCAGCTAGTTCCTTGCAGCATCTCCTGATCTGCAGACAGGGGAGATTTTATGGGATAGGAGATGATATTCACTCCTGGATCCTTGAGTAAGGTTGAGAAAGTAGGCGCAGAGAAAAACAGGATGGGAACCTTTCATGCATACACTGTCCTTGGGAGGAGTTTCTGTGGCATTGGGCTCCTTGGTCATTTCTCCTCTGGTTTGAAGAGAGCTGTAGAGGCCACCACAAGAACCTGGAACTGAACTGCTTCATGAAGAGGTGTGCAAACACATGGAGTCATCTAAATGTGTGAGTCTGTGCAGAAAACCCTTTCATTATAACAGAAATATGGAACTATACACAATACCAGGTTTCAAAGAATGGAGAAAACTCACGATTTCAACTGAATGTTTACAGGAAAACTTGAACAGAAAATGGGCATAGATTTCCAAATTGATGTTGGTTTTTTTACACAGAGCCAGGCTTGTCATAAATTATGCAAACAGTAGAGTGAATTAATGTTCTATAAGAAACAAAATTCTGTGCTATTGTGCACAGTGCACGTGTATAGAATTTTTTGACCCAGTTAAAAAAGGTTAGTTTGATTAACATTTGCTAATTTTGTTATTGCAAAATGGCTAGTTCAAATTAACCTGTGTGCCAAAGAAACCAAATATATTCAGTCAAGCATTTAGATTGCTAAAAAGTTTAATTAGGTGAGTAAATTCTAGTCTTTTTGTTTTCTAGTATGTGTA
Organism: Vidua macroura; assembly: GCF_024509145.1. Classification (NCBI taxonomy): domain Eukaryota; kingdom Metazoa; phylum Chordata; class Aves; order Passeriformes; family Viduidae; genus Vidua; species Vidua macroura. Next base: position 23,878,536 of record NC_071573.1, read on the forward strand.
TATACGATAAAATAAAAAGAAAAAAATATTTTTCACATAACTAAATAGTCATATTTCAAAAATTCCTGCAAAACAGATTATTTAGAGAGATCCACATTAATAGTCTCAGTTGTTTCAATGAGTACCAAATAAGACACTGTGAGCACATGGGTAAAATGTCAAAATATGCACATGGGCAAGTTTGCTGATATGAATAATCCCATGGAAAAGGCATATTGCTTCCAAAAGTGTGTTTTAAGATTGTGACTTAGACTTACTCTTAATATTTTAATTATCATTAAATTAGTTCATCAAAATATATGAAAGAGCAATAATTGGTTTATAAATAAGAACACTTTGAAATCACATTCTTAAATACAAGTTGCAGTGTAGAACTTTTATTTGTTTCATGCTATCTTTCAAGATTTTATCAAGTACAATAAGTAAAATATTAAGTAATTAAACATTTTATTTCAACTGTAAAAGAAAAATAGAATCAAAAGGAAATACAGATCAGAAAAGATGCACAGGTATTTCTGAATTGCTGAAAATATTTTTTGTTGCAGTTTACTATTACAGGCTGCTAATACAATATTTCATACAAGGTTACTTATGAAGCACACTGACGTTTAAAAATCACCATGCTATGCTTTTGCAGCAGTGTAATTTTTTTTCCAACATAAGATTAAATTGCAAAATAAATGAATTACTTAGAGTGGCATGGCCCCCATTTTGCCACCCTTCTCTTGAAAATTGCTTATTAATATGAAAAAAGAAGTTGGAAAATAGCCTGTTTTACTTTATGCATAGCATTCTGGGGCCTCAAAGCCTGCAGAGCCGGAGTAGCTGCACATTTTAGATTGTGTTGGCAAGCGGGGACGATGACCTTCCTGACCTGCATCTCAAGGCTATTATTAATCGCTAAGTAACCTGGTAAAGCCAAACAAATTTGTTTCCATTGAAAGGATCTCTATCTGTGTCTGAGAATTTGTGCTGTACCAAACAAACCTCATTAACTGTGTCCATTTTTGACAAAGAACTAGGAGTTGGAGAGATTGGTGACCTTTCTTTGTCCTCAAGTACAGATTTCAGAGTCACTACATGTAGGTACATAAGCATTTTTTACTAGGAAACTCTTTGTTCTATATCCATCAATCACAAACAAATGAATAAATAGACAATACATATAGTATCAACTTTGTTCTTTTATTTTATGCTTCTTTACCTTCAATATCAGAGTATGATCCGTGGTTTATATATTTAACACTATTCCTTTTTGATTACAGAGCCCTCTATTCAGCTTTAGTACCCCTGTCTACAACTGGCGAAATAATAATCAACATATCCCTACAGTCTATTCATGTTCTTACATACTGAGGTACTTCTTCCTAACGGTGAATATGGAAACTTTTTGATTTAGAACACAACTGGTGATAAAAACCCACAAATAATGTCAAAGATATAGATTTGTATTGCAGAAATAATGATAATGGGATGCAAAATGTTTCCCGTTGTCATCAATGGGAATTTATCAGATTGCTTTGAATGAATTATTAATAATCATTACTTGCTGAAATTAAATGAAGTCTAAAATACTTGTTGAAGTTTCATGTAATTCATGATCTTTTTAGACAGTGCTATCATGATGATCATTCCTGATTATCACATACCCTCAGTAATACTTGTACTGTAATCCATGTAAAAGTTTGAAAAAATTATTTTTAAGAAGTTACAAATAATTTTCAGCATACTTTTGCAGCAGACTCATTTTGTCTATTGTTCCAAAATATCTCTATCAGGCATTATACTGTCCTGTACAGTTGTACAGAACATGCAGACAATTCTGTCACAGGGATAATAGCTCCCAGGATGATTCTCTCCTGAGAGGCAGTACAAAATAAGCGGTATGTAGCAGTCCAAACATTGCTTGACTGGAAACATAGATGTTTTAGCATAAATACAGATTTGTTTTCAAGCTACTTGAACCTGAAACTTTCATCTCTTTTACCATACTTTCAAGCATTTGAAAAGGAGCAACAGAAGCAGATAATCTAAAGCAGTTAGATAGGAATATACTATTTCACACATTAACAGATAAATACTAACATGTCATGCACTGTGCAAGGGTTTCACTTTTACCATACAGAATAACATGTAGAAGGGTAAGTGATACTAATGACATAAACTTAACCTTCCAAATGCAGCTAGAGTTCCACACAGCTTACATGGAAATGTGTTCAGTGGGCAGTTTCATGCTTCGGCTCTTCTACATGTATGCCTTCCCAGAGAAAATAAATCCAAATTCTATTGAAGTCATTAGGAACTCAGTTGAAACTAAATGATTTTTTGATTAAATCAGTACACTTCCTGCCAGTCGTCTCTTTGTTTGCAAATATGATGGGTTCATTGAGCAATATTTTCTTGGTATATATGGGTATCATCTCAGTGACATTATGAATACTAGCTGTGATACATGACACTCTGTGGATTCTGGAGCAATTTTGCTTCGGGATGAACCTTTCCTGGTTCAGTGTGAAATGGGAGAAGGCAAATTGTTTGGCCTGCTTTTTTAAAGCTTCAATAAATTTTGCAGGAGAAAAAGAGTTCTGTAAATGCAAAACATGTTTTAGATTATTTGATAATCTTGTTCTATTTTTGTAAGCAATCCATCTGTTGCATAGTTCATAGCTGGAAAAGTATTTCTCATTAAAAAAATCAAAAATTGGGTAATTATTTTAGCACATAATCTTTTCTTTATCTTAAAACCTATCTCAATATATTAACAGCATCTATTGCATCTGCCTACTAACCTGACTTTACATATAAGTTTAGTCCAATCAGACTTTCTCCCCCCCACATTTTTATGGAATAGCTTTCTAGGAGAATTATGTGGGCATTTTAACAGATGTAATGTCTTAACCTGATCTGAAAATTATTAAACAAATCAGAAGAATATCAATGTTCACTGCAGCAAGTTCAGGATGCATTTTTTTACCAAAACCATGAATATACTGGTTAACACAAAACGTGTTGTCCTTGTCATAGGGAATGTTTCATGCTTTTGAAAATAGGCATAAGATTATCAACGCATGTGCTCAAAACCCACAATTAAAAATGATCTTGTGTTACAAATCTGTTAAGTACCTACTGAATTGTTAATGATAAAATTACTTGCTCTATATAGTTTGAAAATAAAAAAAATTCATCTGACAAGGTAACTTATTGTTATTCTGATTCTTCATTATGCAGTAGGCAATAGTGTTGGTTCCTGCTATGAGATGCAAATTCAGTTGACAGTGCTCCTGCTGTCTGTATAAAGGTTAAAAATACACATACAACATTGTTCCTGGCACTTTTGGAAAGGTCTTCAAGTGATGATTTCAGTAATATACAGATTTTAATAATTCTGCATAGAACTTCATCATTTTACAAATTCACACTGACCTATATTTATTAAGTTTATCAAATTATTGCATTCTGTTTGCATTTCCATTGGCATTCTGTGGTCCTTTGGCCAAATAATATTACAAAATTATTCTATTAACTAAAGGAAAGCGCATCCAATAAAACCCAATAATCAGTATAGTTGCCTAGAATATCCAGAAAAAGTATTAAGTTATTGTGATTTTAAACAGTTCAGACACCAAATCATAAAATTCCTGCAACAGAAGCAGTAGGCAACCTTAGCATACAAGAGATAACCTAAACCTATTTAATCTTCCTGACTATATATCATTCTCCCTGCTCAAATACAGAATATGGAAGGTAAAATAAAATTAGTGAGACAATAATTTTTGGTATACCACTGCATGTCACTTGATTTAATGTCACATTGGTGTATGTGAGAATGGAATATAACCTGCCATGATAATATTGTTTGACTTTATCGATTAAATTTGGGAAAACAATGAAATATATCTATGACCAGCCTAAGATGTAAAAATAGTTTAGAGAACTCTGTACTTTGAAGCCAAAGCTTTAACAGAATACACATACTACATATTTAAGTTAGCTATGTACCATCAGTCAGTTTGCTCATCCTCAACATTTTTCTCATTTTTTAAATGAAACCCTTCAGATTTAGTAAGCAAAACAGGGTAGCTATGTAACTCTCTTTTCCTCTCTACCATGTTGTATAGTCCTGTGTGTATCCTGACAGAATTCCTTGACCAAAATATTTGATCTCAGTTGCAGTTTGATAAATGCTCAGTGCAGTAGTCAATTATTAGTGGTGCAAGGTATCTTACTGCCAAAGAGATCTACCACAAATAGATGTCCAAAATTCTTACTAATTTTAAATCTGAATGTTTACATTAATCCATTCAACAAATTAAGCATGACACTCTCTTCAAGATCTGGAGGAATATTATTGCTCTGCAGTGGATGTCACCTTAGTGCAGTGAACAGGAAATATGACTCCTTAATATGAAAAAAATTAAAATAAATAAAGTCAATGTGTAGACATATGAAAACACTCTGTATCTCCTATCATTATTAAGTTTAGAGAAAGAAATTCATAACACCTTAAAATCCCATTATAATTTGTGCATAGTAGCACATTGTCTGTCCATCTCCCCTTAATCACGTAGTGTTCAGTGCCAATGGAATTAAATGACACACCAGTTCCTCTGTCAAGGTCCACAATGTGATCAATACATGACATTGGAAATGTGATGAACATGGTGGTGAAGGGCACACAGTGAATGAATACCTTGTGCAGATCAGGAGATCAGGGCACAGCATGTACCAGGCGATAGGGACGAGCAGACGGATGCATCCTTCTTATCCCTCCAATTTCCACTGCTGCACAGTTACTCAAGAGTGCAACAGCCTTTCAAGCTACTGATTGCAGAGGCAGCTTAGAACTAAAACCAGAGTATTTTCCTAACCCACTATGCAGATTCTTCTAATTAAGGTTTCAATAACAACTCATACAGAATTTTTCCTCACATACACTAAAATCCTAAATTTTTTCATATATAGTCTCTTAAGATTATTCTATTTCCTCAAAACGTGCAAACATCTTGGTTCAAATGTTTTTCCCTTGTGTATATATATCCTTAAGGCAAATTTATTTTATCCTCATTGGCAGCAGAAAATGCTGTGAAGTTAAAAAAAAAATTTTGTAAAAGGATGTCCTAGGTTGACTGTATGATACTTTTATCCCCAATCGTCTGTTCTGTTTATGCTGAATAATAAGTTTTGCACCTTTAAGACTTTTTCCAGGAGTGAAGGGGAGGGAGAAGAAGTTTGAAGAAGGAGAAGAGTTTGTTTTCAGAAACGGCACTCACTCCTCCACATTCCTGCTCCTGGACTGTGTTGTCTGCGGACGGACAGACAGCGAGACAGAGCTCTCCTTTGCTTTTTAGTTAGTTTTAGCTAGCTGAGGCAAAGAAGTTCCCCGGACTGTGGCTTTTCCTTTTCTTTGGGTCTACTCAAACATGCTCTGGACTGAACACCCAGAAGAGCACCGGCAGCTCACCTGTGGCCAGTGGGCCAGGCCTGGGCCGTGGCATTTCCAGCGCTGGAGGGACTGATCAAAGACTGAGCGAGCCAAGCTGCAGCCCAGGGGAGGGGATTTTTCCTGATTTTGTCTCTCTTTTGGAGCAGCAAGAAGTTTTATTGTTTAATATTGTTTAGGTTTTCTTGTTTAATAAACAATTTTTTTCCAGTTTTTTTTTTTTTTTTATTTATGCCCAGGTCTGTACTGAAAAACCTATCAACAGCAAAAATGTTTTCATTCAATGTCTGTTTGCTATTGACCCCATCATGAAAAATCAGCCTGATTGATTAGCTTTAATAGTGAAATTAGTATTTGGTGATTAGCTTAAACATTGAAATTAGTATTTTGAGGGTAACAAAGCCGATCTGGCCCAGAATGGATAACAAAGCCCCAACACAATTTATTCTGACAGCAGTTTAGCAGCAGTGGTCATTTTTAGCACAGTGTCAGTGCTAAGCTGCTAAGAGAGCAGTCATGTTCCTAATTTTTCCTGCAACATATAGAAGAGGATGTCTCACCACAGCCAAATATCATTGGAAGTTTTCTAGTGAATGTCATGTGAAAGTATCTGTTATCTTTTGGCACTGCAATTCCCAGAAGACTATATATGCTACCATCTGCACAGTAATAACTAGAGGAAAGCTCACTGCTATGTTTTGCTACAGTTAAGCTGTTCCCAGTACTGGAATGAACTCATTTAAGCTAACTGTTATCTCTCTGCTGCAGTGCAGTACAATGTAGACATATCTATACTTCTTTTACTTTAATATATGGTACTTGGCAACATTTACAATATTCAACATTATGTGATTTAGAAAGCAAACATGACGTTATAGCTTCTAAAGGTCATCAGCTAAGTTGATTTTCCTTCTCAGAGTATTATGAAACAATTTGACTGAGGTCTACTCACTAACTCACATTCCTCACTTACTTTCACATAAAAGTCTGCAGACATTGATAAATAAAATAGTACACTTTGTCTACATTAAAAAGGTTTTACAACAGCAAGGCAGAGAGAGCTTTTATGTAACGACCTATATGTATGACAGAGCAGCAATGCCAAGACTCACAACTTCATAGTGATTTTTGTGGTACCTCATGGTTTTCCCAATTTCATATTCATGGAATGGTGTTACTACTTGGCCATCTATGATGTCATTTTTATTGAAGAATAAAACATTATGAAAGACACAGTATATGAACAGTTTTATTACATAGCAATTGTAATTATTTTGGGAGAGATCTGACATATTTTTTTAATACAGCAGTACTACTTGTTAGTATGTGATTTCACAGCAGTGGCTCATTGCCAAACTGAAAATATCAACTAGGTCCCAATTTTCAGAAGTGTTAGGAAATGTTATCTCTTACTGTCTTGAAAACTTTGAAGTAATTAACACCAGGAAAAAAAAATCAGGTGTTTTTAGTACACGATGCAAGAAATTACACTCGGAATTAAAGTCTGTCTCTGAAATTTTGGTTCTACCTAATAAATGAGACTACACTTAATTATAAATTTCAACGTCCAATTATACATGTCTTAAGAGTACATCCAATGTATTCTATTGTCTATACCCAAGCACATAAACTTCTGGTCAGAGTACTAAATCCTTCCTGAGGGGCCAAACACAATGCTGTAGATGGTTGTGAGGCCTCTCCACCAAGTACAAGTAGGCAAATAAGTGCTGCATGCATTTGGGTGCTATACAAGCTGAAAGACCAAATTGGTTTGTTAGAAGAGGCTGTAAACATTTAGCAAACAGTTAGTTAATTGGACAAGAATAGAATAGCTTACTTGGAGAAGAGAGGTGGAAAATTTCTTGATTTGGTTTGAAGGTAGCAGGAATTGTGAAGTTCAAGGTAAAACATGGGGATTTAGCTTCACTGTTAAGGATAAACCAGTTAATGGACTCCTGCAATTATCCCTACAAGGTGAAGAGTCTGAGGAATTTGAAAGGGGTATAATAATAAGTAAAATTTTCTCACAGTTTAAGAAAAGTCATGCTCACAATGTGAATAATTATGGCTTTAGGAGATATTTCAAGCAGGATTCATAGTTATGAACAAGTTCTTTCACATGATAGAAAGTATTCATACAAATGAATGCATAAATGGAGAGAAGAAAAAATATTTTATTTTCACTTCCTAGTCATCATAACTGTGCTGAGTTCTGATGCTAATAGTATTTTAAAGGATGTTTGAAGGCCTGTTCAAAATGGTAACAAAAATTATTTTGAGCAGAGACAACATATTTCAATGATCTCTGTTGTTTATGTCCAATTTTCAGTCTAGTAGAGCTGAACATGAAATGTAGTAATGGTTCAAAGATAAAATGAAACTGTTTCAGTGGGGAACTATGGCACATACTTGAACATCAAAGATAATTAACTCCTGGATTAGAATGTTTTACTATATTTTGATATATTTTGATGTTATTAAATCAAGACTAGATTGTTCAATCAAAGCTTAATGGTCTTTTTATAGATACTGCTATAAATTGGATATTGATAGACATCATACTGGTGATAGATCTGAAGTAAGACAAGATCATCTGATTCCAAATAACATTGTTTTCATGATTACTAGAAAAAAAAACCCAACACATTTTTGTAATTACTCACTACTGTTCTAGACTGTAAAATAGAAGATAAATAGTCTTTCTGTTTTCTTCTCTGAGTGACCACTTCAGAGGCTTAACTCTCTTTAGATAACAGAAAAGTCTATTTATAATTATTTAGAAAATCAAAAAACAATTAACAATTTTTTAAATCCCCTTTTTTTTCTCCCTTTTGGACACTTTTCCTTTAAAACAAAACAAAAATGTCCTCATGAGATACTATATACTGCTTTTAATCTCATGCAATTCTATGATATCTCATGGGACATTATAAGGTACACCAATATAAAGAAAAGGACTGTAATTTTCCACTGTAAAAAAATCTAAAATGCCAAAGAAAGATCAATAAACCCTCACATCCTCAGACAAAAACTAAATCACAAACTTGGAAAAAAGCAGTGCATAGTCACCACACTTCCAATAACAAAAACCACTGAGATGTGGCTCATTTTAAAGGTCTTCACTGCTGTAGTTTCTATTTCTCTGACATAAATGGGAAATAATAAAGGGAATCTAATCTCAAAAGCCTTTCACTGGGTAGAGCACTGCCAAAGAACACTTTAGTTTGTTTGGCCTTCCTCAACATTCTGATATCTCTGAGCATTTTGCTGAATTGTGAGTAATGTTACTTGTTTGATAAAGAGTTATGAAGTATGGGAACAGTAACTGGCAACTTTCTAACAGCACTCAGACACAGGATCTTACACTATGATTAAAACAAAGTAGTGATGTTAGATCAAATAGGCTATTGTGTGCCAACTAGGAAAAGTAACATTCATGTCTTTTTTTGTTGTTGTTGTTGTTTTTTTTGGTTTTTTGTTTGTTTGTTTGTTTGCTTGGTTTTTTTTTTTTTGTTTCTTTGGAGATCTCAAAAATAAGCTACATTATAGCATGTTCTGGAAAATCCATATGTGTAAATTAAGTACTCACAAATGTGTACGTGCAGATACACTCATATATGAGCTGGAATACTTAGGTAGCATAGAGCAAACTTATTTATATAATTCTATATAAAGTGCTCCTACTGATAAATGAAATATCCAATTTTCTTATGTAACACATAAATGAATGCATTTAAATTTTATGCTTCATTATTAAACTGAAAATAGCATAACAAAAAGAACCATCACCTTATTTTAATAACAATAGAACTGCTTAAGTGAGTTGAGTAAATGGCATATAATATTTGTCATACTTCTAATGACCTAAACAACGGAAGTGACTATGGCACATGAAAAATATTTATATACTTCTTCAGGAGTCTTTAGTCTTCAAGTGATAGAGCCCTTGCATAGCCTGTATATAGATGGCCTGTCATGTCTCTACAATTAGATAAACCAGAACTGGTATAATGTGATCAGTTACAACCTGAAAATTATATTTTGAAAATCAAGTTTATTAATATGTAATCTTTAGGTAATCATATTTATCCTCCTAATTTACACAATATTTATGATAGTCTACATGTCCTTGAAATAGCGAACAGGGACACTACACTATGAAAAAGTGGTCTAGCTGCTGGAGTTCATAAATTTTGTTCAGCTTTGGATGAGTTCAAAGAATTGCCATGTAAGAAAAGCCTTACAGAGGGAATTTATCTGATTATGGCAGTAATAATTACCCAGCTGTTTATTGCAGATAGAGAAATAATTCATGTAGGCAATAGGCCGTGGTGGCAATGACACTCCGCATTTAGTAAATATGCAAACTGTTCATTTCTAATTAACCAAGCTAGAGGATGCCCTTATTAAATGTATAAACTAAAAGTGCCTTCCTGACAAGTGATGAATTGTTACATTGCACAAACTCTTGCCACAGAATTACTGGAGTGAACTTGGGGCTTAACTTCATTAAGAGATCTTGTGGGATAGTTAAATGAGGATGGACAGCATAACAAGACCTACCTGACAGTCAATGATATGTTAGAGCTTAATGAAATTGTACCTCTTCCCCTTTTCCACTTATTTTACAGTGAAGATCCTACTTCAGACAAAACAGAAGACTGTGAAGCTTGTCTCTATGAGACAGTTTAAAAGGCCATGATTAGTCAGTCTTTGTCCACAGAAAATGTTTTATGAGCTGTCAGTAATTCTAACAGACCTCTTACAAAATAAAAAAATCTATCCAGACACTACAGCACCTTCAAAGTTCACAGGTATGGAACTATTGTTATCCTGCAATACTGTGTTGTCACACCTGTTTTATTCAACCTTCATCTAAACTAATCATCTACACCACAGAATATTTGGTCCACTGAGTGTACACAGGGATCTCAGATTTCTTTCCACACATTCAGATTAAAAAAAAATTTCTTTGGATACAAAGGAAATAAAGCTCCATGTTTAATCTGTTTATCCTAATGGTGTGCTATATAAAAATACATGAGAAAATATTGCCTTCATGCTATTGAAGACTTCAGTCTAAGCAGCTAGTTACGTTACTTACAGTGTTCATGTTTACTGCAAAACTTCAACTATTTACACAGAACTAGCTAAAAACATGGTAAAGGCTGCTTCCACTCCTTGCTCAAGAGAAACATGAACAGAATAAAGCTCATGAGGGATGTGAGATGAATCTGAGTTAGAAATTCAGCTTCCTGTGTAAACATAATGGTTCCTACCTTAACCTCACTGTATTCAGAAAGTGTTTTCCCATGGAGTTAAAACAGGCCATTGACTGCTCTATAACTTTAGACACTTCTTTTCAATTTCATTATCAACTCCAAAAGCTCATTTTTTATATCTTACCTATCCTAATAGCATCAGGTTTGTGGCTACAGAAGTACTTCGGGATCCTCAATAAACTACAGTTTTAAGATTCCTAGAAATATAGCAATTATGCCTAAAATCCTCTGGAAAAGGCATGGATGTCTTAAATTATGTGACCTACCACTCCAAATTAATATTTAAATATGAGAAAGCATACTTGGCACTTGTCTCTATTTTTGAGGCTCACAGAGAAAGCTGACAGGGTAAGTTTATATCCAGAAAATTCAAATTACAGGTAAGTAGGTTAAAAAGCATAATGTATTTCCTCTTCATATCTTTGAAGACAAGTAAAAAAAGATGGGCTGAAGATAACGTAGTTAATTAAACATCAAGTGAAAAACAACATTACAAAAATGAGGGTTGTATTGTTGCAAGAATTCTAAGGAGCTGTCTGAAAGGCTTTGGCACTAATTGAAAATAGACTACAGAATCAATTGCTTCTGCAGTCAATGATGAGGAACACTTTAATTGAATTATAAGACAATATATACATTCTTCAAAACACTTTGACACTTGAGAAAATGGCCAGCACCTGGACTTATCATTATCAAAAAGGAACTGACAGATGGAGGCTGAGTAAGTTCTCCTCATATTACTGTGACAAAGAATGATTTATTTATAGCCCACTCCAAGGAAAATAGGTATACTTCAAAAGTTTTAAGAAACCAAGTACTTGCCATGTTAAACGAAAATACACTTCAGAAATGGTAATCTAGAATAAGACAGATAATCTTTTTTCCATACTGCATTCTCAGGCATATTTACAGAATAGCTAAACATTGGATTAGATCACCAGCAACATGTAAGTACTCTTTCATTTCACTCTTCATTAGCGCTATAAAAAAAAAATCAAGCTGCAGAAATGATTCATGAATACACATATTGCCAAAGAAGTGATTTTTATCACTTTGTATTATCTAGTTCCCTGACGTGTCTTGAAGACCTGGAGGTTTTAATGATGACTGTGAAACTAAATCTGCTAATAGAACAACTAGTCAAATTTGGATTAAAGCCACACTCTCCAGGGCCACTCACCACTACTGCCAACAATGGAAAGAAGAATATGGGGTTGGTCCTGCAAGTGTGTGAAATTCCTGATTTATAAACTCAACAAAGTTTATGTAAACTATGATGCTTATTAAAGGTAGATTCAGGCCTTAGTTTGCTACCTTTAAGTCAATGTTTATTCAGTAGCCAAGAAAGCTGAACTATCTGCCTTGATTACATAAGAACCCCAATGCCAATACTTTGCCACTGCTTTGTCAGTTTTCTGATACTGCTTTCTTTACCCAGTTCTGTGCCTAGGGAAAAATTTAAATGGTGCCATTCATCAGTAAATGGAGCAATACATCCCAAAATCTTATCTCTACTTGCACACCTGACATATAGCAAAGTTCCTTTACTATAGTTTAAAGGCCAGTGTGTAGATAACCTTAGGCAAAGAACTGCAAGTTAATCACACAGTTGGGCAACTGACATCATCCATAAATTCTTCAGATATAATGGCACCAGCATGCTAATTTATGTGAACTGATGTCCATTTGCTTATCATGGACTGGAAACTGTTTCACATAAAACAAAATTCTAATGCATCATATGGAGTTATAGCCAATGCTAATTGCTTTTGGCATATTTCCCCTTGTAACCATTTAGCCAGCTCTTGGAGATGGTAAATGCAGCTTTAAGAATGTTTCAAAAGAAAGTATTTTCCCTTAAAATTAAATACACTAACTGCACTGAGAAGTAATGAAATTTACTTTCATGCATACATTTATAAATGAAACCATCCAACCATCCATATTGAGATAGAATACAATACATATTGGTAATAAAGTAAAAATTGATGCTAGAGATGAGGATTTATTACTAAAATCTAAATAACAAAATATAGTAAAATAAATATTTAAGAACAAGTTTCTTACTTGCTTCATAAAGAACTTCCTATATCTTTTAGGCAAAAGAGAACTGAGGACTAATGAAATCATTTCATCACTACACTAAACTGGAGCTAAACTGTACAAATGTTAAGAAAAATCTGAGTATGTCCTTATGTAGACAGAGTTTAGGGTTCAAATTTGTTCTTTTCCATCTCTGAAGGGATTCTTTAAAACACAACATAATTCCTAGGGACTCTACTGGGGACACCAGCAGCCATCAGACCTAGCGGTTCTGTAGCAGTGAGAAGTAATAGGAATGCTGGAGGAATTTAGCCAGTCTAGGAGCTAAAACTGAGAATTATCTTCAGTTTGTACCAAGGCAGTGCCTTAAGTCTGGTAAGTCTATCAGTGCCATAACCAGTCTGTTAAGTGAGTGGAAAATCACACATAATATGACTATTATTATTTAATTATATTTTAGGTCAATTTCTGTTAAATCAATTTCTGTTAAACTTAATTATATTCCTCTATGGCTTTAAGCTGGGCCAGCTTCTATTAAGTTTACTTTCTCCTGGGGTTTTCACAGTAAAGACAAATGATAAAGGTCTGGGTACTAAATGAGGGCAGCTATTAAATAAGGACAGTTTGTATTGAAGCTGAATGGTAAAGATCTGGCTACGGGTTAAGAAAACCACTTAGAAGTGTCCTATAATTAAAAAAAAAAAAAAAAAAAAAAAAAAGGGTAAAGGAGGAATGAGAAGTAAACAAACTTTGGTTAATAACTCTTTTAAGATATTCTTATAACTTAACAGAATGTCCAAAGTTTCATGAGAACTTCATTTGACGTTTCTCCTAGAAATAAGTGAGGGATGATTTGATATAGGCTCCTCCTTAATGAAAGAGGAGAAAATTAGGCACAAATCCTGGCTCTGGTGTCCAAAAGATAGAAGGACTTGCAATGTGATTTTAGATAGGTGTTGACAAATAAAAATTCTGCCAGTCTTACTCTAGAATAGATAAGACAGAGAATTGTACAGTATAGTTCAACTCAGAATTACATCATAATTCTAGAAAGAACAAATTGCAAACAAATTTTTGAAATTAAAAATATCTTCTTTTTTGTGGGGGATGCAGGGGCTAGTTTCATGTATTCATGTGCATTATTTCATGTTCCACGTTGTGTTGCTTTATGGTGTTCTAGAGATGTGAAATACTCAAAGGCAGTCTAATCTGAGTGCTCAAGTGTATCAGTCTCTCTGTCCATCAACAAGTAAATTTGCATAATGTTGATGTTTTAATAAAACCCAGCCATTTCATAAATGCATTCCTTCTATTTCTGACAATTCCTTGTGTTTTTTATAGTGCACAGTTGCAGTCGTTTTTATATGCAAAAATGTTTATGAACAGTGAGGTTATACTTTTCCAGAGCCAATGTGATGGCTAATGAAAATATGAGAAGAATCTTTCCTCCACCTGGCTCAATATTCCACATAAGAAACACAGTGGGCCACCTTGGGGCCAAAGTAGTTGGCAGCAACTTAGCCCAATGACAGGAAAAATCTGTTTGGCTGAGGGCCTACACCTAATCCTCACTAAACATCTGTTAGATTTCATAAGAAGAATGTTGAAGGTGATATACATATTAGTTTTCAAATGTACCCCAGTAAGGGGATTACTGCAGTGATTCTTGATTGTACTTGGCAACTCATGCGTTTTAAAAACAGAAACAATAATAAGATCCATTTGTCTAAATTAGCTCAATAATTAATTTTTAACTTTCTAAAACTGAAAAGACAGATTTTTTTTTCACCTGAAAGACATGTATTTCTGTGAACTCTGGAATACAGAACTCAAATTAGCAAAATATCAATATATCATTTACCAGATAAGAGCTCACACAGACCAACTTTAACACATTTTGATGTACTTGAAGTCATACTGCTCATCTTACCTGTTAAAGAGCACAAAAGTGTTTCTTGGTTAAAATATCTATGCAGTGCATAGACTTTATGGTTTTTAATGGTTTTTAACCTAAATTAAATACTAGGGAATTTGATCAACATGTCAAAGTACTGAAAACCAAATATTTTTGTAGTCTTCCAAAGTTAGGTATACCCAGAAGAGATCTACAGTGGGTGTGGGGAAATAAAATACAAAGCTCCAACCATTCCATGTTCACAGTGCAGGAGGAATACCACTTGCTATCTTGTTTTGTTGGCACACATCAAAGGTCAATCTAAGCAACAAGTTATAAGCCATGGTCTAGGTTTAGAGTGATAGAACAATTATTAACAGAGAAGCAGGTTCCGTTTCTGCAGTTCATTCAGTACTATGGATTTTAAACCAGAGAAGTCATGGCTTCACTAATTTTCCAAGATTTAGTCTAGTCTTCCAAGGATTCTACCTTTTCAAGAAGAGAGAATATTTCAAGGATTTCAGATCAAGATACCATTGAAGCTGTAATAGAATGTTTAAGTCTGGTTTTGCTGAGTTGTGACTTAACTTTCTGCATAGAATACACTTAAATGAATAATAATGAGAGATCAGATGTAGGTGACTATCAGTATGGTTCATTATAGGTAACAATGTAATGCACAAGAAATAATGTTATGACCAAGAGGATGTAGCACCAGCTGTACCGTGAAGAATAACATCATAAATAACCAGCATACAAAGAAGTTGGATAATCCTGAATTTTTTCATATATAACTTGCATATGCTGCTTTATGTAACAGTCTTTGCCATGTGATTTAGACAAGATTTCTAGAAATACTGGTTTACTAAACTCCCTTATATTTCTGTGCTTGAGAAAGCAAAGATTTGTCTCAGACGTTCTGAACGGCAAACACTGCATGGACTTTGTCCAGCAGCTTTCATTTACACTGAGAGAGTAATGATCACGGTCACCCAACATTTCATATGTTTGTTTCCACTGTTGTCTGAGTAATGGTCATGGATCAGGATATCAAATCCACTAGAGGGAAATAATTACCTCTATTTTAGAGAGGTTTCAGCTTAAGTACAAGGAAAGACAATGGATGGATGGGAGAAATAGAGAAAGAACATAGAGCAAGAACAGTTCTAGACAGAAATCTGACAGGCTATTAGTTCTCTTCTGTAACTATGAAAAGAATCTGCTTTACTGTATCCACACCAGTATCTTTCCCAATTAATATTCATAGTATGGCTCATGCATGCAACTTAAATCCAAATCTGCCCTTGCATTCATTGTCAATAATCCATATTCAAAACCAATTATAAAAATAAATTTTTTGTTAGCTTGTGTATACTGGGGGGAAAAAATCTAGTTCAAGAAACCCTATTTAGGGCATAATAACCTACGAGTTCTGAGCATAGGTGAAGAGACAAATCCATTTTTCTTAAACTAGTACAGACCCAGAGGACACCTAATGAATTCAAAGAAATTATTCTGAATTCATAACAGTGTAAATGAAAACAGAATGTGGTGTAACATGAATAGGCATAGGATAAAGAGAATCGTGACTGATAGAGATATATATTTGATAATGGAGGGGAACCTACACTCAAAGAAATAGTTTAATTAGTGCCACAAACTTTCTACAAATAAAAGATGAGCAAATGAATGCCTTACTACGTGAAGCTTTTATCTTTACCTGACAAGCTCGTTATTCATAGAAACAGCTTTCAGGTACTTCTTCAGTGCACAAAAATTATGGATATACTTCCGAACGTAATAGCCTCGCCACGTTTTCTGGATCTGGAGGAAATAAATACTTGCTTAGTATATTTCAAATCAAAAGTTTGCATGCATAACAAATACGTGCACTAGATCTCAAGTACCTCTTTCCTTAAAAGTGATAGCAAGTAGAAGCACTGGTAAGTTTCCATGAAGAAATTAATGTAGGTTGTAACATATTGTAGCACTGAGTCACCACTTCCCCAACATCTCCTGCTACACTTTCACCTTTGTGCTCTGCAAAGGTGTAAAGTGAACAGAAGGCTTCTCAGGAACTCAATGAATCAGACTTTCTGAAAAGTTCATATATAAACTTCAGTTCTTTTATCTCCAATGTAAAATGAATCATGTCTATTTGTTCCACATTAGTTTCATTCTTCTCAAGAAATACTATTCTCTTGCATAACAGAGAAAGTCTAACCTAGAGAAAGCCTAACCTGGAAAAGAAAAGCTCTTTATCTGTAGCTAGTTATAAAGTTGTATTATGAATAGAAATTAGGTAGCATCCTACAACTAAAAGGGTTAATATTTTGGTACATTTTGAAAAGGATCATTTGAAAAAAAAAAAAAAAAGAAAGAAAAGGGTAGGAAAAAAATACTTAGTCTATCCAACTTTCCCCAAGAACTGATTTCAACAAATGTGTTGAAACCTTCTCTGATACTTGAAAATTCTTATCATTATGTTTCTGAAATCATTACCTGTTTACCAGCTATCTGCTTTTTGGCATGGCAAAGTAAGCATTAAGAATGGACAATTAAGCATTGGAATTGGCTGCCCAGGGAAGTGGTGGAGCCACCATCCCTGAAAGAGTTTGAGAAAAGCAAATGAACATGGCGCTTAGTACCATGGTCTAGTTGACAAGGTAGTGATCAGTCAAAGGTTGTATTCAATGACTTTAGAGGCATTTCTCAACCTAAATGATTCTGTAATTCTGTAAATAGGTAAAAAGCTATCAGGACTGCCATTTGGTGAGTTATATTTATCCCTATGCTACGACATATAGAGGTGAAAGACGTAACTTGCTCTATTCAGTCATGCTGAGGGCTGCTCTTTTTCCTGATTTTCCTTGCCATAAGAGGTCAGTGTACTCTGGATGTCTACATCTGAAAAACAGAGTAACCATATTTTCCTCTCTTCTCAGGGTCTAGCTCCTCCATATTTAAATTCTTCCATCCTTGAACTTATTATTAATTTTCCTGGAAATATTCTTTGCTTTCTTCATTGCATTTTGTCTCCTTTTTTTCTCAATATTTTTCTATTTTAATCTCCCAATTTCTATCTTCTAGTCTGCAGTAGCTTCATTTGCTCCAACATCCATCTCTTTGACCTTTATATCTTTGAAATCCTAAAATACGTAACATCTGAAAGGCAGAATCTAAAAAGCAAAAACTTGGAGGTTTTACTATCCAGAAGCTACTCCCCTTATCTAAATGCATAGAAAAGTAAAATGTTGCCATGTACTAAGAGCTCTCCTTTTCCTGTGGGCCCCTAGCTACCAGACTTTTCAAGAATTTAAACACTACATTGTATCTCTAAGGAACATTTTTTTTCTTTACATCAACCTTTCTCTTTCCAGAACCAAGGAACGACTTTTTAAGAAGTGGACTGAAACCCATGTGGTTGTGCTATTTGCATATTTTTCTTAGCCTACTTCTTCCTAAATAAGCACTTTTTTTTTTTTTTTTTTTTTTTTTTTTTTAGAAAAAAAAAAGGAAGGAAGGAAAATAATGTCATGGCTTTTGTGTTTGATTCAGGAAGAAGGCAAATTTTAAAAAAAGCTGCCAAATGCCCAGATTAGCAGTAACAATTGCACTCAATAATTTCAGAATCTTTATCATCAAGTCTTGGGAGTGCTCTTCAGTAACAGGCAAAACTATCTCTACTCCTACCAGTTCCAGGGCAGTCCAATTCTATACACTGTGACAACTGACAAAAGTATGCAAATTTTCCACCTCCAGATTTTACTGGAGCTATCTAAAATGACACCAACTAAGGCAGGGCTGAGTATTTCATCCTTTGGCACCATTTTGCATTCACATACCCCCAAACACTATTCTTCAAAGTAAAAACCAACATTTGGCCTCAACTGATGGCACCTTGGGGTACAGAAATAATTATCCTTTTACGCAAGATTTAACAAGAGAATAAGAATCACAGAAAAGCTTTCAGTAATTCTTTGAGGTATGTGTTAATTATTAAGAATAAGAAGATATTAATTTCCAGTGTTAATATATTCTTCTATTTCCCCTTTGTGCATCAGCATTGATTTTCTTCCCTTCCCAAATAAGACTTGAAACCAATTTCAAAAGTTGTATTTTTTACCTACATGTTGTTATTTGTTTGTGATTGTTTTTGTTTGGTTTTTGGGGGTTTTGTTTGGTTGGTTGGTTGGTTGGTTTTGAGGGGTTGTTGGGTTTTTTTGTTTGTTTGTTTTGTTTTGCTTTGCTTTGTTTTATTTCTGGGGAGGTTTTTTTGGGTATTTTTTGTTTTGGTTTTAGTTTTGCTTTGGTTTTAGTTTTTTGTTTGTTTTTTTTTAATGAAAGGGGTTTGGACCTCTACATATTGTTATAATATGAGCAAATAAGAGTTCTGGGAACAAGAAAGGTTATAGACATGCTGCTTTGCACTAGGTGATAGCAAATTTCATATTCTTTACAACAGTACTTTCTCATACACAAGCTTATTGGGTTAAAAAGGAGTAGAGAAAGAGCAGAGAATGAGTATGCCTTCAGAGATCTGGGATTAAGCAAAATCCTTTGCATGTGAATAAGGATCTTAGCTTTGTTTTTCTGTTTGGCTTCAAAATTTCTCAACAAGAGCAACTTGGCTCCCATATAGCCATGTGCTCATTAATGCAGGATTATGGTCCCTTTGAAACTCTTTCTGACAGTCTTCACCTCACAGTTATAAATGCAGAACTGGATATTTCTGAGTTAAAGGATCAAAACTCCAACTGAAAGACAAAAGGCTCAAATAGTACAAAGCTATAATTACCTCCAATGGGCTCACTGTACCAATTAAATGTTGCACTCTACCTTTTTTTTCACCACTTTCTGTTCAGAATAAACTCACTGATTTCAACTGAATGAAATCTAAGTAAGAAAAACTGCATTGTGTCTCAGATTATTTTATGTTTGATTTCTGTTTCCCTAATACTGTATGTCAGAGATCCCAAAACTGAAGATTAATCTTTTTAGGAAAGACCATTTTATAAAAAGCTTCTGATGATGCTCATATTTTCAACATGAAAGTTCCAAACGTTTCCTTTTATAAAGAAGTATAATGTTACGACTGCAGTTCTTTTTAATTCCAAGGTGAATGTTTAAAAAATTCTTGAAAAAGAGGAGACAAGTGTGTGTATGCCCTTCAAAGTAATTAGCAAGTTTCAACAGTGATTGGTACAAAACAATTATTGTCATTGATCAGCACTGAACAGATAATTTTAAACAAAGTCATTGTGTGCTCAGCAGATTACAGCTTGTTAACGGGCAAGTTCTAAATGACCTCTTAAGCTAGTCAAATCAATGATGCATATTCCTCATTAAGTAACATCAAAATGTAAGTGGTCTTATAAATAATGTTTATTTTAAGCACTAAAACAAATGGCAAAACCTTGATATATCAAAAGCCATCTGCTCATGGAATTTTTTTTTGCCATAGGATTACTTTTGTTGCTGAAAATTTACAGGAAAAAAGATTAAATCTTAAATCTCTTCAATCTTTTAAGAGATAGAATCATATTTTGCCTCAAAACTGAAACTGATTCAAACAAGATCTCTGATGTAATTTTAAAAGGTAAAACTGATAGCTCTGATTACAACCAAATGCAATCCAGAAGAACAAGATATGTAGACTGGCTTCAAAACTACAAACCTGTGTATGCCCTTGATACCTCAAATGCCAAAACTGAAACTACCTGTCTAAAGAGTAACTATAAACTGAAATAAATAGTTAATAATACCATGAGGCAAAACAAAGTGGTTAAATAGAAAAACATACACAGTTATTGTTATATTTTTAGAACACTGAGTTATATCAATCATGAATCAAGCTCATGATGAGTGAATATAATGAACTGTTGGCTTAGGAAGCCTGAAGTTTGAGCACACATGATCTGTGCAGAAACTCAACAGGCCTGATTTGCTATTGGACCTTGGCTAGCTCTTCAATAAACACAGGACATAAAAAACTTCAAGAGCATTCACTGTTTCAGACTGGTAGCATTCAAAGTCTGCTCTGCAGATATGGCTGCACAAGATTTAGATCGAGGAGAAGCACATTCTGACATTTGCAACTAAATAAAGATCTGTTCTATTGTTTTCTACTGATTTAAATTTCCATTAAAGAAAAGGACATGACTGAAAAAATGGTACTTTGAAGATTTATATCACCTAATGATTCAACATTATATTTCCATTACAAATGAATGGGAACACATTCAATTTCTTTTAAAAATGAAAGACCAAATGCAAAACTCCATTTGACTAGAATACATAATTACCTCTGAAATTTGGTCTTCAAATAAATTCTGGAAGTACAGAGGCAACTTTTAAGAGCTGGCTTACATCTTATGTTTTCTCACTGATCTCAGCTGCATGAGTAAATAGCATTTATCCACTGCAGAATACTTTCAAACTCGCTAAGTAAGGAATGAACTATAACAACAACAAAAAGGTATATTTGTGAGGCAATAAACTGCTGTTAAACACCTTCAGTTCTTTAACATGCACCAAATGTAAGATTCCACTTTGTGCCTTTGAGAGAGCTAGAACTAAGCAAAACACCTGATGAGAACAGGTCTCTTGACTCTGAGTCATTCTCAGAGAGGCCACAAAGTTAAAATCCATTCTAAAAATCTTATTCTACACAAATTTCCCTGCATTAATCCCTGGGTTAATCTCCATTGTCACCATATTCCTACATTTGGTAGCATTCAAAATGTAAGGTGCCTGGCCTAAAAAGATACAGGCTTCTAAAGTAAAGCAGTTTTATATCACAAAATGAAAGAAATAAGTAACATAAAAAGACTTAATCCCAAAAATTATTTTATGTTTTCCCCATATTTGTTTTACATATTTGTTCAAGTGCAGTTTCAAAGTTCAGGAAAAAAAAGCTAGTTTCTAGTTAAATATCTTTTGCAGTTTCACACACAACAAACTTCATTTGCTGTAGATTCATTGAAGTTCAAGGTCTGTTTATACACTTCTTCATCTAGCAAAATTCACTCTTAATATCATCAGTGAGATCAGTTCAGTTCCACCTCTGTGTTTAAGCAATGAAATTGTCCTGTGCTCTCTAACTCTTGATATTCAATACAGCAAATGTCATACACTAACAAGAGAAAAAGCACAGCTACATCAACAAGCTCAACAGGCTTGTAGTTTGTCAGAATTGCAAATATATGTCTACTTTTGTAGAAAAAATGTTCTTACATTCGTAAGAGCACTGGCAGATAGAATGTTTGGGGGTTTTATCAGTATCATACATTATAAGGTCCAATGGGCATTTAAATGGGGCAAGACATATTCAGGTACCTCAAATTCAGCTACAGTTTTCAAATACAACCCTGACTCCGCAGTGAAACTTTAATTTTTAACTATGTAGTATTTCCTGCTGTTGCCATCAGCATATCAATCAAGTGTATATTATTCTGCTTTGCTCATTTTATTAAAAGCAAATTCGGAGCACAATTGACTTTTCATTTGTTTAACAAGTGAAGAAATATTTACCCTGACAGCCATTTCATTGTAGAATTTCTGCTTCTTAATAAAATATGCTCTCTGTGAATAAAAAAAAAAAAAAAGGCATATATTTCAGTTGCACAAAGACAGTCCTGCTATTTTTACATATAAAAGATAAGAATCTTTATACATAATACATAATAAGAGTTCTAGGCTTAGAGAGAATAAAATCAAACTTTGTATTGAAGAGATAGGCTTCCTAATACATAATGCAGGCTTAACCAGAAAAATCTATGGTAGTCAAACTAGGAGCTAATGGAGATATATGATCATAAAATGCTCTCCGCTGAGTTTGATAATCAATGGTGCTCTACTGAGAGTAGAATAACAAAGCAGAAATATTCACAAGTGCTGGTGACATGTAGTATTGTATGATTTATTCACTGGGGTTCTTTTAGCCAAAACTCACAGAAACATAAAAGGAATTCATATTTCAAGATGTCTGGTTTAATGAAAAATTCAGAGAAATGCTGTCTTCAGTCGAAATCGTTCAAGGATACGGATGCAGTGATGGAGCAAAATTGTGCCTTCCAACCATCTGTACTAAATGTTATGTACTTAGCTGCCTCCTGAGTAATCGTTGGGAATTTTGTTTCATTTAATATACATTTTAACATCATAAAATCATAAATACAATGATACCATGTTACAGTGAATCCCCTGATATAGAAAACATTTCCTCAAGTCCTGGTTTCCTTCCAATAAAGTAGAATTCCTCTCATAGTGAACGAATCCCCTATTATACTAAGCAATCACTTGGCAGCATAGGTTATTTTAATGGATACATCACTTTAAACTAAGCTTTCACATCTGTTCCGCCCTCTAATTACAAATGCAAAATGAACATAATTCACAATTGTATCATAAAAAGTAAAATATAAGTACTTTGAATGCAAGAGTATGTCCTTTATTTAGCACAACATGCAGCTTTTATGTGTTTCTCATGTTTTAGACACAAATCAAAGGCAAAAGTGCTTTCCCCTGATATAGTGATTTTCTCCCCCATGGCAAACAGGAATTCACTATAAAAGGGTTTCACTGTAATTAGTGTTATTTGAATTGCCTAGTCTGATCCAAAGCAAATTGTCTGTGGAGAGCAGCAGGACTGGATTATTTATCAACAGTCTGGGCAATTAAGAAACAGTTGGCTGCAATATGTTATTTACAAATGAACACAATGATGCTACTTCATTTTAAATTCTCTTTCTTCATTACATTAAGCAAGGCATAATTCCTGCAGTTTAATTAAGGTGCATTTTAAATGCTCACTTTAATATCATACCAATCTACTAATAATGGAAACAGTACAAAATATATTTCTTATAAGAAAGAAAATTGCAGAATTGTTAAAGTTCAAAGAAGTTTCATGCATACGTGTGGATGTGCATACATACACAGATACATACATGTATATATTCAAGGGAAAATCTACCTAAAATGTGCAAATTAGAATAAATAATGGACTGTCTCTCTGCCCTTTATTCTCCATAAGTATTTACTGAGTGATACTAACTGTAGATAGCTAATAATGGATAGAAATAATGGTTGCCTGACTTAAGCATATCTCTAAACTGCTTGATTAAATTGATACAATTTTGGGTTGCAGCTCATATTGGAAGTGAACATAAGAGTTACCACACCACCAAATAGATAAAATACATTTTAATGGAAGCTTAAAATGTTCCTAAGCTTAAAAAGATTCATCAGATTTCTGTCCATCAGTGATTAAACTAAACAATTTTCCACCTTTTTGTTTATTCTTCTCATATTTGAAAGCTGTGAGCATTTAGGTCTGAATGCATCCCATTTCATTGAGGAACATAAATTGGAGACCTTACATCATTAATGCTCTTTATATCATCCATACTGAGAGACAATGTGGGACCACTTTGACTCTGAGCTTGTCCAAATATTGAAGAACTCTGCCAGTCAATGCACACCCCACTAAGGTGTGAGGAATCCAGGCCTTATCCTACCACCACTTAAGAGGGTCACCTAAAACAAGAAGGATGTTACACATTCCTGCTTTTACTCAACTCTTGCTCTAAATCACAAGTCTCTCAAATGCAGAACTGCTCATGCAACTGTGTTACAACTTTATTCTTGCACCAAAAGCCAAAGGCTGTGTCACCATCTAGGTCCTTTTGCAAATGTATTTGCCTCTGTTTTCTAATCCTGATTAGAAAGTTCTGCTATTACAAATGATAGAGAAGGTGTTCATTGCTATTCACAAAAACAGCGTCATAATTTAGTGCTTCAACCTAAGTCTACATGTACGCGCTCTCCTAATAAACAAAAGATTATTTCCTGAACTGGGGCCTGCTTGTTCAGAAGACTCTTTTCTTATGCTTAAGTGGAATTTCATGCAGTTCAGCCTATGCCCATTGGATTGCCCCTCATTTTTCACTAAGTCCCAATTCAAATGTGACACTGCCAGGTTGATTCTCTGGAAAGAATTACTTTCCCATCTCATCCATGTGCCACCTCTATTTCTGAGCCAAGATGTCTTTGTCATGAATTCTGACATTAATATACAGGCCTTCCTACCAGCTTACCTTAAGTGTATGTTTTCAAAACATATTTGAAGTATATACAAACTTTTGTATTATTTTCTCATTTTGTATTTAAAAACATGCTTGGGGATCATATACAAATGTGCTCTGATTGGTGTTTTCTTTTGCTTTAAAGAGTTAATACAAAATGACAAATTCAAAGAGAACCAGGAATCTGATTGAATTTGAGAGTGAGATTGAGGCTGAGAGAAGGAAGCAACACATGGTCTAAATTGCGAATGTGGTCATGTTGTATTTTGGGGGATTTTGCAGACCAAATAGGCATTTGTCTAATTCCTATTGGACTGGAACTATTTAAAACTGGTTGTTGACTTGAAGCTAAATCACTTAGGGTGGTGCCAAACTATATAACATAAAATATTCACTTTTCTCAACTGCATCTCCTTCCAAAGTAAACTGAAAATGTGGCCATCGTGCATACCAGCTTCATGTAATAATGAAATGTTACAATTTCCCTTGCTTTAGCAAATGATTCCTTGGCTTTGAGAAAATAGTAATAAAGAAACAATGATGCACAGTTTGTTCCATGTTCTGGTGTTTGTCTGCTTCTAATATTCATACCTTCCTGCAGGTCATGCAAACTTTCAGAATCCAACATAATCAATGTAACCAAGTTATTAAGAAAACTGTAGGAGAGCAGTTCTTAATTTTAGTTTGAGATTAACAAGGAAACAAAGATTTATATCAAATCACTTATATTTAGAATAGAAAGGTACATAACTTTAATCATATAAATGCCATCAATAGTTGTTAGGTTTTTTAGGGTTTTTTTACAAAATATATATCTTAACAATCAAAGGAAGAGGCTCTAGAGGAGAAGCAAATGAAATACTAGTGGTGATGCACATATGGACAGCCAATCTGATGAGCCTCAGCCTTTGTTATTTTCCGCATCAGTACCATTCACATTTCACAATTTTGAATATAATCATTAAAATGATTTATTATCAAGCAATCATGGGTATTTTGTGCATATGCTTTGCCTTGTTTGCTGGCAGCAGATACCAATCCAATCATTATCAGCAGACAAATTTTAAAGTGACCAGTGTATTTAAGGAACTATCATACCAAATGCATCATTGTGTCTCATAGTCAGGAGTCATTACAACAGTTATTAGCAAGAATTCTTTGCAAACATTTCTTGGTCCTTTAATTTGAAAGTTATGTTAAACTGCTGAGATTTTGCTCTTTAAATATTCCAAGTTAACCATTAATTCAGTAAAGATAGTAAAACAACAAATATAAGGTATTAACTCACACTTTATATTTAAGTCCACCCCAAAACACACTGAATACAACAGTCCAAAGAGAGTAGAATGTGCCTTTTTATCTCATACTTGTGTGGTACTCAGGTTGGCTTCCAATCAAGCTGTTCTATTTAGTCTTCTCCAATCACAGAGATGGCAAAAACAAAATGTAGTGTTTGAGGAGAAAAGATCATTTCCTGTGCTGATTGCTGTAAAATTTGTAAGCTTTCTAATGAGATTCTCTTCCTCTAGAGCTCTGGCTAGCACTGGATAAGTACTGGAATCCAGAAACTGGATGAATTCATCATCTGATTTAGAATGTGTGTATTAAGTTGCAGAATTTTTTGTCCTACATTGTTCCACAAACTTCAGATTTGGCAAGTTTTTCAGTTATGTCTGTTTGAAGAACTAAATATGCACAAGGCTTTATTGATTAAAGACTTTTATTTTACTTTTTAGAATTATATTCAAGAAGAGAAAGCTGAGGGGAGTTTATGATGTTAGTTCTCTCAGGTTTGTGATTACAGGCAATCTGTTTGATCATATTGATTTCTTCATTCCCTTGTCTCACTGACTGCACAGATCCTTTCTTTTCATTAACAAATTTTAAGATAGATTATCATGTCTCTCTTCTACAGAAGCTCTCCTAGATTAAACAAACCTTCCTTAAACTTAGGAATAATATTCAGCTGAAGTCCTACTTTTTTCGAAACAGAACCCAATGCAACCATGCAGCTAGCTGCTCTGTATTCAATAATTACTTTTAGAAGATGAGTGAAAACCACTGAAAGGATGGCTCATCATTTATTAGTTAAGCCAGTTAGGAAGCTGGAAGAGAGAAAATCTTTACATAGATTACTGATAGACTTAGGGAAAAAATAAATGATCTTTCAGGTACACAAGTCCTAATACTTGAGAACATAGTTTAGTAGGGAGTATGAACTTTGGTCAGTAATATATGGTTTATTTTAGCTCTTTTTTTACTTCTTGAATTGTCTGTTTTGACTTAAAAACAGCAATTTAACAAAATTAATCAAGAATAAATGACTAACAAGTTTAACATTATTGTAAAACATTCAATTGATAAATTAGTGAAGTAAATCACTTATTTTAAGTTATTTTCTTCTTAGTCCCATAAATCTGTTAGGAGAGGTTTTAGCTTGTGTGCTATCACATGCTTTCGCTCTCTTCAGGTCCATCACAGGAATTAGATTGACTATGATCTGCTGTGTGCCTTAAGGCAAAACCTCAAATACTTCAAGGTTCATTAAGTAAGAAATTTAAACCACTAAAACATAAAATAGCAATGTGTAGACACACTGACTTATTTTATTTTCAAAATTAAGTTCTGCCAGGAAAAAAACAAAAACAAAACAAAACAAAACAAAAACCCAAAAAACCCCAAACAAACAAACAAACAAAAAAAAAAAAAAAAAAAAAAAAAAAAAAAACCAAACCAAAACAAAAAAAGCAGCATCTTGTAAAGCTCCAATCCTGCAATTATGCAATTAGCATCATGTGGGAAGACTTCTGCATGAGCAGATCTCATTGCTGGTTTGGGGACCGATACTCCAGAGCTGCAAACACTTAAACACTGACTTAACTTGACTGTTAAGAGTAGGCTTGCTGAAATTAATGGCGCTTTTCATTATAGTAAAGTTAAGAGTGCGTCTGTGCTTTTTAATTTCATGATGAGTGAATGAATTATTCATACGTATTCTACAGATAACCAATAAGCAAACAAAATTTTAAAAAGTACTTTTCTACCTCAACTATTTCTCTGAAGTGTTTTCTTCTTAGATAACCTCTCCACCACTTCTGTATCAAAATCACCATTTTGCTCAGATGTCTAAAATGAAACATATTAACAAAGTAATTTGTTTTTCAGACTTCAGATCTATTAACTTTTCATAGTAATAAAAATAACATACAGTGTATTACGCCTCATACAAATGACCACTACAAGCATACTTTATACATATACATGTATATATATATATTTATATACATATATACATATGCATACACACAGACCATTATATACATATATTTATTCATACACACATACTTTTGTTTTTGGAAAGCATGGGTTACTGCAAACCTACCTGTATACTATTAGAAAAGTTTAATGAAAAAGCCTTACAAATTTAATTTGCATAATAAATTGTTTTATTTTCATGGTTTTAACCAACAAATCTGACCAGTTCAGGATTTTTTCTGGCATATGCAACATTTTCACAGCTATACCATTTTTAACTATTTGACAGAACCTACTGACACTTGATTTTTTAGATACTTTTTTCCCTTTTAGACACCTTTTTTCTTTTTTTTAAAATTACATCTAGCTTAATTGTGAATATTTACTTTGTCCTTAATTAATTTATTTATATATTGACATATATGTTGCTACTAAAAATTTCAAAATTTATGTCACATAAATTTTTGCAAAAAATGATTGAATCATTACTTTGGGAAATAGAAAAAGCTGTACAGGGGATCATTCATACCACCGAACTATGGACATCAAACTTATAAGCACTCCACTCAGTGAAGGCAGTCTTTGGGTAATTCAGAACACTGAGAATTGGCTACATTGAGCCTGTTGGAAGAAACCTTCAAGATGATCCAGTCCAACTGTCCATCCAGCAGCACCATAATCAACCCGTAAATCATATTGCAAGTGCCACATCCAGACACATCTTGAACTGCAGAAGATGGTGACTCTGCCATCTTCCCAGGCAATTCATTCTAATGCCTAATCATTCTTTTATTGATTTTTTCTGTCTAATATCTCATCAGAACCTCCTCTGGTGCAGCTTAAGTACATTTCTTCTAAGTGCACATAATGACTGCAGCCTATCTTCCTATGAGGGAAATATTGGCCATTAAGTAGTATATGTTATTTAAGCTAATAATTCTTTAGGTTTCATACAGTAGGTCTGGATGATGTACAATTACTTGCAACAGGCAAGAGGTCAAACTATAAGATGTAACAATCCCTCTCCCTCAACCGCCCTGTTTTATGAAGATACAGAAGTTTGAACAGATGAGTTTGGCCAGTTGGGCTTATGACGTAAAAAATTGAAGAGGGCTTTCTGGGAGAATGGACCAACCATAGTTACCAGGAAATTTGTAACTATGTTATAAAATCATAGAATCAATAAGGTTGGAAACTACCTCCAAGATCAAGTCCAGTGTTGATACAGCATTTCCCAGAACAAAGCTGGTGAAGGGCCTTGAACACTGGACAAGATCAAGTCCAGTGTTGATACAGCATTTCCCAGAACAAAGCTGGTGAAGGGCCTTGAACACTGGACAAGATCAAGTCCAGTGTTGATACAGCATTTCCCAGAACAAAGCTGGTGAAGGGCCTTGAAGGGGAAGCCATATGAGGAGTAGCTGAGGTCACTTGGTCTGTCCAACCTAAAGGAGACTGAGGAGAGACTTCAGTGCAGTCTACGCCTTCCTCACAAGGGGAAGCAGAGAGGCAGGCACTGATTTGTCTCTGGTGACCAGTGACAAGACCCAAGGGAGTGGGCTGAAGCAGTGTTGGGAAGATTTATGTTGGATATTAGAAAAAGTTTTTCACTCAGAGAGTGGTTGAGCACTGGGGCAGGCTTCCCAGAGAAGTGGTCACAGCCCAAGCCTGCCAGAGTTCAAGAAGCATTTGGATATATGGTTTGACTCTCAGGATTGTCCTGAGCAGGGCCAGCTGTTGGACTTTGAAGATACTTGTGGGACCTTGCAGCTCAGAATATTCTATGATTCTATATGAAAACTCTCTGAAACAGCATATCGAAGGGATATCTAGTTATTTCTTTTTCTCCCAGTCATAACAAGATTTCTTAAAAAATACTGCATATTTATTCTGAAGATAATTTCCATGCTTTCTAGCATCATGTCTTTTTAATTGTATACAGTTCTGAAAATCAAAAATTGTTATTTATTACAATGACACAGCATATATTTAATTGCCTTTTTTTTTTTTTTTTTTTTTTTTTTTGCAAAATGCTCCAATTTTATTAAAATCAAGTAATACCATGAGAAATTTTGAGGAAAAATTCAATGCTGAAACATAGATTAAGAGAGGCTTAATATACTACCTCAGATAGGCTCGGACTCTGCATGCTCGAAACCAGCGCTGGATCTTGACAGCAGCTTTGTACTTTCTTTTTCTGTCTTCATCTATAGCTCTGAAAAAAATATAAAAGTAGTAATATTTCTCAGCATGGTCATGTAGAACCAGAGCAAAAATATTATTCGAAATATGTTTTATTGTTGCAGCTTCAGATCTTTTTCACCAGTTTTTTTACCTTTAATTCTACATAATTCAGTGGTAGTGCAGAAAAATTTAATTTACATTAGTTGCATAGTATGAAGGTAACAAGAATATTGCAGCTCGTAGAGGATGTAAGTTTTGGGAGTGGGTATTTCTTATTCCCATACAATACTTAGATACATGTCAGCATGCCACATGGACTTCTTCCATTGAAGATGAAATATGTGGATAATGCTTTAATGATAATTAGGCCTGAGTTACAAAAAAAAATCATATAACTGTAAAAAATTACGAATCTACAGTGTTTGTGACAAAGCTAAAAGTCATGTAAGGAAGACCATGAAACTAAAAGAGATTAAATAAATATATTGTTAGTCTGAAGGAGATTTTTCAGAGAATTGAGGAAAAATTGTTACCATTATGAGTTTCAATGCTGAGGGATAGAACTCAGCTATGAGATCACCTCTAGCTTTCATTCTTCTTTTGTTTGTTTCAAAATGTCAGTAATTGACAAGTTTTTGAACTTAAATTTTAATTTTCATTGATTTTTATTCTTTCCCATTTTTTATTAGAAACATAGTCACCAAATTCTTTGTTACACCTGACAAAAAATAACATTCAGGTTACTATTAGTTTGTTTTCTTAATTAGCTCTCCTAACAAAGTTTCATGTCAACATTAATTGCCTCAGTAAATACCAATAAGATTACTGTTTATCTGATAAATTAGGATTATCCTCATTATAGGTCTGAAAATGAAATGAATTGCAGATTTACTACCAGAGATCAAGAAACATTAGCTCCACTCATATCATCTGGTGCAGTATGTGCTCTCAAATCACATTAAATGGGCACAAAATTTCACTGTCTGATGTGCATCAGACATTCTCAGTGCCTGAAAACTCTGAGAAACAAGCTTTTTTACCTAAAAATGAACAGTTTTCAAAACTGTCTAGAGAGTTTTCTTGTTCCTTTCCTGTGCAGATTCCTAGTCTTCAACAGGAACCAGACACCTCCAGAAAACTTTTCCTTAGAGGAAAATTATTTTGATCAGAAGGGTATGAGCGATTTGGCCCTGGACAGGCAGTCACAATTACAGCTTGGAAATGAGGGGGATGTGGGACTGGCCATGTCAGAGGTGCCAAACCCACTTGGCAGTGACAAAGTCTTCTGGAAGAGCAGAAGCCTTCTCCTCTCTTACTCCCTGATAGATTTTTCCTAGTTGGAATTCAGTCTTGCCTGGCCAGGATGGGAGAGAAGTCCTTGTAAAGTTTATTGAAGCAAACCAACAACAGACTTGTTCTTCTCACAGGATAGTTCCACAAACATTTCCAGCTGCCCTTGCCAGCAGAAGTGTTTCGAGGTGTAAGTTTCTCAAGCAGATATCAGCCCTTTTGATCAGATTGCACAGTTGTCATACTGCTTGAGTTAAGCTCTTGAGAGTCACAGATACTTCACAAAGGCTGTACTGAAAGTTAAAAAGGCCTACTCAAGCACTTGACATACAGATACTACAGTAAATAAAAGTAGGTTCTTGAATGAGTAGAGTGATAAAATTGTGTAACACTTAAGAGAATGAATTAATGGACCTTGTATATTCTAATCCTTATGCTGAGGGTATTTCTCAAAATGCTTATGGTATTGCACTGTGGCATCATTGGCACCTTCCCTAGAAAGGTGCTTTCCCTAAAAAGCCAGTTTAGGAAACCTCATACTTCTCACATAAACAGAATTCTGCATAAAGCACAACAGCAATGTTATTAAGATCAGAAAAATATTACAAAGACTTGTTGCTGCACTGGACTCTTTGAATCCTCTCATTTGCATTCTCAGTTGTAAATCTGAATTTTCTGAAATTGACAGATCATAGCCCATTCTTAAAAGAGGAACAATTCATTTTTTGAGAGCTCTGCCAAAAACGAAATCCCCAAACAACAAGCATGCTGCCCTCCAATGGATTTCCAAGTCTGGTTCAGACTGCTCTTTCTAACCTGAAATATGTGAAATACAAGCACAGCCTCCTGTAACTGATGTTTGTTTAGTGAACTGCTGTGTGTACAGTCACAAGAGTATGAGTGAAAGTTCAGGCAAAGAACAGAAAAACACAACACTCTACATGCAGGCAGGACTTGATCTCTAACTTTTAGCAATGTTCAGGAGCTTTGTTATTCATGCTAATGGTGTTGCAATTAGATTCAAAAATAAATGCTTCATTAATTAGTGAATTAAAAAAAACACAACTGTTCTAAACATGCCTGGTGGCTTTTTTTTTTTTTTTTATATTTGAACTTTTTCCATTACACATACAGCAACAGTGCAGCTGAATAAAAGGATTTATAGGACAAATCTCTGCGATATTTAAGTCTTACAACTTTTAATTTCCCAAAATCTGGTCTGGGAAAAGCTGGCCACTACCATTCTGGGAGTCAGAAAACTCGGCACAAAACATCCCAGTTGGTGAGGACGAGGATAACAGATCTGATATCTTTCAATTAACTTTTTAAAAAAATAAATAACATTTTTCAAAGTATTAAAAAAATAAGTCGTGTGTTTGTAAGAGGACAAATGTCCAGACACAGTCACAGACGTGAGCCACGAGAGCAGGGACTCATTGCTGGCGTGCCGCATCTCGACGGATGCTCGGGGAAGAGCAGCACCTCTAAGGCGGGACAGAGGAGGGAGGCTCCAGGGGCGGGACCGGGGGAAGGAGGTCGGCTCCCGAGGCGGGAGAGGGCGGAACTTGCGAGGCGCAGGGAGTTTCAGGAGTTTGCAAAGGCTCCTTAACCCTAAAAATCAGCAAGGAGGCGGGGGAAGAGTGGGACACTCAGTATTTTCTGTGTATAAACGGGTCCCTTAAAGACGCTGCGCTGCGGCCAGCAGGTCTCCTCAGATCGCTGTGGAAATATTGGGAAAAAGGCGGTGGGTTGGTGCTCTCGGGAGGGATTTTAAAGCGAAACAGTTTCACAGAATCGTATAATCACAGAGTGCGTCAGGCTGGAAGGGGCCACAGTGTGTCATCTGGTCCAACCTCCCTGCTCATACAGGGTCATCCCAGAGCACATGGCACAGGATTGTGTCCTGACAGTTCTTGAATATCTCCAGTGAGAGAGACTCCACCCTCTCTCTGGTCAACCTGTTCCAGTGCTTGGCCACCTGCACAGTCAAGTTCTTACTCATATTTAGATTGAACTTGCAGTGCATCCAGTTTCTACCCACTGTCATTTGTCCTATTGCTTGGCACCACTGCGAAGAGCCTGGTCCATCTCGTCACATTCTCCCTTCGGATACTTAGAGGCACGGAGGAGATTCTCTTTCACTTGGTTCTTTTCGAGGCTCAAGAGGCCCAGCTCCCTCAGCCTTTCCTCGTAATACGGATGCTCTAGTTCCTTAATGATCTTCATAGCCTTCCACTGGACCTTCTCCAGGAGCTCCGTGTCTCCCTCGTACTGAGGAGCTCAGAACCGGACAGTTTCCAGGGGGGCTGCCTCCATCTCGGTGCCGGGGGAGAGCAGGGCCCGTCCGCCCCAGCCCAGCATAAGGCGGTGTATCCCGCCCCACCACCGGCACGGTCCAAGTACCTGTTCGTAAGGAAATACTCCTCCCGGAGTCCCTCCAGCCTCTCCAGAAGCCGTGTCAGGGCGGCCATGCTCCCTCCCTCCTCCCGCCCGCAAGACGCTGCCGCCATGGCAACGGGACCGTCCCAGTGCGCTCGGGCGCGGGGGTGTCGCTGCTCCCGGCGGCCCCGCAGGCCGGTACAAGCAGTGCTCCGGTGGCAGCGAGAGCTCCGTCGAGCTGTACCGAACCCAAGGCGGGGGTGCTGGAGGGGACGCGGCGTCCCTGGGCAGCGCCGGGCAAGGGAAGGGAAGAGGAGAGGTGGTCGCGTCCGGCTTCCTCCGGTGCCGCGGCTGCTTCCGGGCTCTCATCATGGGGGACTGAGGAGCAGCGCCGGCCGCCCGCGCCGTCCCCGCCCGGCCCGAACCCTCCCGCCCTCGGCCCCCGCCCGCCTCCCCTCGCCCAGTATCTGCGAAGCGGCGCCAGCCTCCTCGGGGAGCGGCCGGGGGAGGCGCCGGGTTCATGTTCCGGGTCGCTGAACCTACCCCGACCCGAGCTCAGGCGGCGAGGAAGAGCTGGTAAGTCCGGGGGGACACACGTGTCTGCCGGCCCTGCCCGGCCGCGGGGCCGCTCTCTGCGGGAGAGGGTCCGGACACCGTCTCCGCGCCATGGGCGGGGCGTGGGAACGTGGGGGCGAGTGGTGGCCCCGATCGGGCCGGGCCTCCCCTCCCCGCTGCTGCCCCTTTCGCTGGGGAGAAGGTGATGGAGCCCGCGCCAGGCCCCCGGGGGACGAGGCGCTGGCGGTCCGAGAAGTGCCACTGCCGTGTCTCGGCGGCTGGACGCGTTTATGAGCGAGCACTGGGCTGGAGGGAAAAACTTCCACGCCTTGTTGAAAAAGGGAAAGCGGGCGAAAGATAAATCAAAACTTTTGTCCCAAGCTTTGCTAGGTTTTCCTGTCTGTTTGTGTTTTTCCGGTAGTGGTAGACTCTCTAAGGCCTAAAGCCCTTGCAGCGTGTGCAGCTGAGCATCCAGTGCGGTGTCTCCTCTAAAGCTTTTCTGCTGCAAGCCAAGAATCAACAAGTGCTGCTGTAGCCATCGAGCAGGGAAAGTATGAGTAGTTCTCTTACAAAAGAAGTTCATAGATTTACTGTTTTATGTAATTTCTTATGCGAGCATAGTGACCTCAAAGGCCATAATTTTTTTTATTGTAGCACTGTAAGGAAGGAAGGCTGAGTAACAGAATAGAAAAGGTCAGTTCTGTTAGTAGGCTGTGCAGATATAAAGACTGGTAGTGGAGAGACTTGATGAAAGCAAGATGTTCCAAGCAACCAGCTGGGAAGCCTTTCATTTTCTTCCTGAAATGTTGGGTGTCTTTTGATATGTTTGGTATCAACTGGTGTGTGTAGCTTCTCTCTTGTTTCAGGAGGATTGTGATGGGGTTTTGTTTGTGGGTTTTTTTTCCAGAGGTTGATAACATCTTTTAGAGACTATGTTATATATACAGATACCTTCTGGTAGATTTCCCAGCTGAAATAGACCTGAAATAGACTTGATATAGACTTGAAATAGACTTCCTTTCATCTTTTTATTTGTTCTTTTTCTGGGGATGGGGGGGAAGAGTATGGAAAAGGTTTCTCCTCCACTTTTGCTGATACTACTATTTTTTCCCTGTATTTTTTCTTTACGTTTCTCTAAATGAGAAAACTGTCAAAGAGAGATTTTATTTGCCCAGATGCTAATCATTTTGCTAGAACAAGTTTTCTGGTGTTGCTAGGCATCCAAATTTGCCTGTTGTAAATATAACAACTTCTATTGGTGTAATTCAGAATGTTTCAGAGAACGAGGTATACTCCAGTGGCACAAGTATTTTTATTTGAGTGTTAATGCTGCATACAGTAGAAACATTGCCCAAGACATTCCAAACAGTATTCTGTCGAAGTCTTCGTTATTTATTTGACCTGTCATTTGTCTTCAAGTTTTATTATTTTGTGTCTGCATAAAGTAATTTAGTTCCAGAGGCTTCTAGAGTAGCCCTCAGCAGCATGAGGTGTAGGCATATTTTTCTGTAATTTTCATCAGACAGTAATAAATTTTCTTATGCTAGTACACTGCTCAGAGGAATTCAATACAGAGGAAGATACTGAAATGTTGTCCATTAAAAATCTGACCGCTCCTCAGAGCTGCTCTCTTATTCTTATATACAAGTTATTTCAGAAATTGTCTGTTAAAGGAGGCCCGTTTGAGTGGGATGCAGGAAAATACTTTTTACAGTGTCTAATACTTGATGTAGAAAATTAACTTGTGCTTTCTAAAAACATTAAGATCCTAAAGAGATGAGTAGGTTCAGAACAGCCACAGAGTAAAATTTTTCACTTTGGGTAGTAAAGTTCCTCCAAAGCAGAATGTTATTTAAATTGTGAGTTCATGTGGCAATTTAAGAATAGTTTGCAGTTTGGGTACTTGCTGGGCACTCTGATTCTCTTGATAATGACTGTGTTGCTTTAGCATATTACCATGATTTGACAGGTCATGTGATTTGGCACCTTGGCAATTAATTAATGAAGTCATACTTCTGAAAAGGGCAAGCATATCAGTAAATGGAGACAATGGGATTGCAAGAATTGCTCCCTCTCATGATAAATTGCTCCAAATCTCATTTCTAGCTGACCAATTCATTTGTGTTAGAGCCTTGTTAAATGTAGTTCATGTCAGCATCTTACTGACTGTATGCTATTGCTCTAAACTGAACACTTCTTCACTATTAAATATGGGTAAACTGATAGTATTTATTATTGTGCCTTCTTAGACAAGAAGCAGTTTTAGAAGAGTCAGATGCACTTACTGCATGTTAGCTTGGTCCTACTTCTTGGAGGGATCAGCAGTATAATAGGTGATAAAATGATATCATTCCTGAAATACTTTGTGTTGTATAGGACAGAATTACAGAAGTGGTCAGGCTGAAAGGGACCCCAGTGCGTCATCTGGTCCAACCTCCCTGCTCAAGCAGGGTCATCACAGAGCACGGGGCACAGGATTGCATCCAGATGTTCTTTGATATCCTTGGTGAGGGAGACTCCACAGTCTCTCTGGTCAACTTGTTCTGGTGCTTGGTGCCCTGCACAATAAGGAGGTTCTTCCTCATGTCAGGAAAGTCCACAAATGCCACAGGCCTTTGTCCAAAAACGAGACAGGGGAGTCCTGCAACTTTATTCAATAAAGAGAGAGAGTCCATTGGGGCACACACCCATGGCCTTTTCTCTCGAGGTTTTGGAGGGCACAGCCTGCTTTTATCCTCAAGTCCCAGCTGCACCTTGCCCCCTTCCTTTCCCCACTGGCTGAGGTACTAGGAAGGTACACCCTTCCCTAAATGCCTACCACATATTCCCCCCCTTGAACCTACTATTTTACCCCAAACTTCAGAAACTCAGGCTTGTCCAGACCCCCACTTGTTTGTTTCAGGAGCCGAGCTGCCTGGGCTCTGCAACAAACCTGCTTCCCAGAGTTAGTAGAGACATTAAGCCCCATTTCAAAGATGTTAACACCCACACCTTCACCCATGAAATTGTTGGTAAAGACGTCAGCTTTCCTCTCAGTCCATCCTCTTATTTCTCAACTTGTCTTTACAAACCCTAGTTATTATTAACTTAACCCTTTTTAACAACCAGGGACATTTGAAACACACCCTCCGAACTTTTCCACGTCTTGTTTCTGCACCAGGTGTGGCAAGTACAGGTAGCTCTTATGCCCTGCAGTGGTGGTTGATATGGGATGGAAGGGATGTCTTGTGGTGTAGCTTTGCATGCCTGGTGGTCCAGCAGATAGTGCCAAAGGACATAAGTAGGTGTGGATGTGGAACTTGATGCTTTGCCCACCTCTTAGTGATGACTTTTTAATGACAGGGAGTTTAAATAGTCTAGGCACAGCTTCAATTTCTGCTCATAGAATCGTTAAGTTTGGAAATACCTCTGAGGCAGAGTCTGTTACCCCAGCAGTGCCACGTTCACCATTAAACCATGTCCCCAAGTGCCACATCCACACGTTTTTTGAACACTTTCACTGGTGCTTCCACCATTTCTCTGGGCAATTTGTTTCAGTACCTGAACATTCTTTCCTAATTCTTTTCCTCCTAATGAAGAAATTTTTCCTAATATAAAATTTTTCTAAACCTCCCCATGTGCAGCTTGAGGCCATTTCATCATCTTGTTACCTGGGAAGAAGGGAAACATAAGCCTCTATGTAACAGAGGTTTATGAGTGATTTCTTAATCTACCATAGCCTCTTGCCAGCTTTTTAATAATTTTTATTTAATTGTGTTGCTTTGTTTTGCTTCTTCCTTTGTGTATCCCAAGAACCATGATAGTTCTCTTTTTTGAATCTGTAAATTCTTCAAGTAAGGTAGTGAGATTTATCATGTGCTGCTCTCTCCCAAATACTTGCACCTCTTCAATCCAAATTTCAGTCGCACTCATTAATAAAGCAGAGTTCTCAAAATGAGTGCTTCTAAGGCTTTGTGAAAATAACTTCTGAGGTGGAGAAATGGGATTCAAATTAGTACCTGTCTGAAGATAAAGGTACTCCATGGGTACGGCTGAGCCATCAGAGAATCCATATGGGAAAAAGTTATTGGAAGTCAGGTTTTGTAATCCTGATGTGGAAGGAACTATTTGATTTTTTTCTTGTGCTTTTAGCTGGTGTTCAAGGTAGTTTGTGAAGGAATCAAAACTCATGGTTCTTTTTGGAATTGATAAAGCACAGATGCAGCATGAATTTAGCTGCAAGAAGTCCCAGTCCCATTTAACAGGAAAAGGTATAGAGCTAGAAAGTAAATGTAAATGCTGCTGGTGGTTTGGCAAGATATAATGCCTCTTAAGAGTTGTGCAACTAAATTAACTTTTCCATCAGTGTGTGTTTGTTAAATAATTTGTGAGCTCTACATTGTTATGTGCTTTAGGTGTGAGGTGAACAGAGATGATACTTAATTTTCAGTGAAAAAGTGAGTGCCCATTATTACCATTAGGATTTTCAATTTGAATATTAATATTGAACAGAAGCTATGTGATCTATTTTGGAGCAGGTGAAAGCAGTTATGCTGTTTCCTG
This sequence comes from Vidua macroura, assembly GCF_024509145.1. Taxonomy (NCBI): domain Eukaryota; kingdom Metazoa; phylum Chordata; class Aves; order Passeriformes; family Viduidae; genus Vidua; species Vidua macroura. The sequence continues at coordinate 23,917,488 of NC_071573.1, forward strand.
CAAACAGGGCATATATGGTGTGTTCTCGTAAGGGTTAGAGAGGAAATGGGTCAGCCTTTGGTGAACTACATTAAAATTGCTTCAGATAAATGTAAAGGTCAGTGTAGGCAAACTAGATTTTCTTGTAGTAAAGAAGGATCCTCTCCTAGTGAGGGCATTACAGTTTATTGCTAGCTGTGGGCTGTTGCTGTAACATCATTTTATAGCCTTATGTGAGTCATGCTAAACTGTGGCTCATCTTAATATTTTATGTACCTCAATATGTTGTTCTACATTCATTGTTACAACCTTTGGAATTTCTTATCTTACTGAACAATGCTGATACTCACTGGTAATGTCCTCAATACTTCTTGTAGTTATTTTTCAACTTGTTTCAAATGCAAATATTTTTGTTACAGTCCCATCTGCAGCAATGATTAAAATAGCTTCATAGGCTTGACAGCTGGTTGTAAACAGTAGAGAAAGTTTCAAAACTGAGTTTGTCTGATAAATAATGCTATAATAGAAATGTGCTCCTGAATTTTTGGAGATAGAACAGTTAATCTGAAATCTATCTGGCTGCTGCTACCTTTGGGTTTTTTTTCTTCAATTATAGCGGGAGAAATGAGAGCGCAAATAAAATTAAGCAAAAGAGATTTTTTGGGTTTTCAGGAGAAGGAGTTTTAATGTGGACCACTGGCATGTTGAAAGTGCAATGTGAATAGAAAGCAGAAGTGGTTTGTGTTTGCATTCTCAGTCTATTGCAAAAGAGCTTGCACTGTCCCAGATTGATCAAGTAATTCTGGTAATCATGCTAAGGAAGCATGTTGAAATAATTAAAATATTAATTTGTCTGATCTGCATAGGAAGTGATGCAGTTATGATACTGTTATATTATACATTAGGCCATGGCTACAGTTTTTAGGGCAAATAAGGTCACTGCCCTGTACAAATCTTAATTCAGGAGTTTCAATGAAGAGACTTGATATTCAGTAGAAAAGATTAATTGCAGAAGTGCATTATATTCAAAGTCATAGTCTGCTGGAAGTTAAGTCCCATTGCTGCTCAGAGTCATTCAAGAATTTTGTTATCCCTTTATTGCAAAACACTTGAGGATGTTCACTTTTCTTGAGTTTCATCTTTTGATCTGGCACCATCTCTATTGCAGTATTTTGGGAGGAATTCAGGGCAAGTTTCATTCAGGTATAAAAACTCAGAGCTGGATATATTGTGTTTGATCTTGAAGTATTTTGGAACTAAGGCAATTTTACCACTGTACTCATGCCATTATCTGGGTAAATTGGTATGTCCACTCTAGGAGCTACATTGATTTTAGTGACATAGTTATCCATACAGATTAGGGATACTGAATTGAAGGAATTAATAATAAATTATGGTGCAAGGCATCAGTGTCCCTATCTTCTCTTTCCCTTTTGCTTTGTGCTGCAGGATCACTAAGAGAATGGGCTGCAAGAGATTTATATAAGCTAGTTCATATTCTGGGAGGTTAGCAGAAATCTGTTCATTTGGAGAGCTAAATCTGGGTTTAAGCCTACAAGTTCATGTTTTGGTGCACCTCTACTTCTCTCAGTTTGCCACAGATTCAAAAGTGTGTGGCAGGAAGGGCTGGATAGGTATTTGAGGAAATTGGTGTCTCAAATTAACCCAAATGTGCTGCAGTTTGTTTGTTGACGTGTTATTATGGCTTCTGTAAAAAGAGTGCAGAAAAGCCCCTTACATCTCTAGGACATCTCATTTCTGATACGCGCACCTCTGGGGATGCCTGTCCTCACGGGGATTTAACAGGAAGCCTAAAGGGGTGAGTGCCCTCTTACTGCAGCTACAGCCATGGAGAAACATGAGCTAATGCATCTGTTTAAGCATCTTGTGAACCAAGTGGATTACGGAGAAAGTGTCGCACTTTTCCAGAGCTGTCTCACTATTTACAAGACAATATAATTTTGCTGTACTAAGAGCCAAAGAAAACATTAAGAGGGAGTAATATGACTAGAGATTACATCAGGACAGGAAAAGAGAAATAATACAGGTGACACAGCAGTTTCAAGAATTCAAAATAAACTTATATTTCTACCACTTCCTGTGCTTTTATTGTTCCTGCAATTGAAATGTTTAAAGTAAGTAGTTCTGAAAAGGGTTTAAAAGGAGAATATATAACTGCTTTAGGTAAGATATTTCATGAGCATTTGGATTTCTTCTTAAACGTGGTCTTCATTTCCTCCATTAATATTTAAGACTGCCCATTCAGCCATCACCATTAGTACCTTTGATGTTGGAGTTTGTGCTAAATGGCAGAGGGAAGCTGTCTGTAGTCTGTCTAGGTTTTCTCCACATCTACAGCACCACTGAGTATGTGTAGAAAATTTATTCTAGTTTCCTTCAGCTATTTATATTGTAAAACAAAGTGAAGAGTCTTGCTTTTAAATATCGTCTGCATGATTTACTGAATGTACAATGCCTTCCATATGTATCAGTTTGTGCAGTTTAGTAGCAAGCATGAAAATTATTCTTTGCTTTACCTCAAGGAAAGGGGTCTTCTGATGTTTTGATATGAGAGTCTGATTGCTGTGTGTATGGAGAGGGTTCACAGCCTTCAGAGAAGGATTAGAGTTCAGCAGCAATCATTTAATGTTTTTGTAATTACATTCATGTAATGCATGGGTGAACTTACTGAAGCATACTGAGTTAAAGACGTGCTAAATGATAGTGAAATTTGAAGACGAAGGAGCAAAACATTTAAAGGGGTAAGGCCTTAATTTGACACTGTGTGTTTAGGGATTTTTTTTTTCCTTATGCAAGCATGGGATTCTATGGATGCAAGTGCCTACATGTGGTAGGAAACTTTGCATTTAATACTGTAGACTTATCTGTAGTTGGGTATTCTCTCAACCTAATAAAACTTCACTGAATCACTATTTTTAAAAAATAGAACCGATATCAGCCATGTGGAAAGATAGAATTATTTGCCAGTAGGAAAAAGGTCATATTATCCAAGAATTGCTGTCTTAATTTCATTTTGGCATTTAGGCAGCATTAAGAGATAATCATTCTTAAAAATATATTTTATCATAATGAAAGTTGTAAGCAAGAACTCATTAATGTACATCAAGGAGAATATTATGTATTCCATTTTCCATTCTTAAATTTAAAATGTACTCCTTACCTGTAGTTAGAGTGAATGCTCTCTGTTGATGCTCTTGCCATGTGGAATTCCTGACAGTCATATATGTGTGATGAGATTAATTAAAACCAAACAATAACAGTGAGGCCAGAAACAAATGGGGGAACCTCCTGTCCGCCTCTTCTTTCCAAGACAGAAGTTTGGGAAGATACCTTTTAAAAGGAACTTATGCTGGTGTGCTGCAAATTCTGTAGGACTGGTTGGTAAGGTTTTGTCTCTTGGCAGAAAGTGTCAATGGCCATCCTATAAAAATTATTCTATCTTGCCTAAAGTGACTAAAACAATTTTGCCAAATGAAGTTGTTGTAGTTTATGCTTAGCACTTTTAATTCATTTGTTGTTTTCTTGTGTGGTTTTTTTCCCTTTGAAATCTCTAGGCATTTCAGTAGGACTATGGAGGAGCTGGTTCATGATCTGGTCTCGGCACTGGAAGAAAGTTCAGAGCAAGCCAGAGGAGGTTTTGCTGATACTGGAGATCATTCTCGAAGCGTATCTTGTCTTCTAAAGAGACAGGCAAGGAAAAGGAGAGGACGGAAAAGACGTTCATTTACCACCCATCACCCCTGGGAGACTGGTCACTGCCTAAGTGAAGGCTCTGATTCCAGTTTAGAGGAATCAAACAAAGACTACAGGGAGAATCATGCTACCAAGAAAGACCACAGTGATTCTGATGACCAGCTGTTGGTTGCTAAACGTAGGCCTTCCTCAAACTTAAATAACATTAGAGGCAAAAGACCTCTGTGGCACGAACCAGATTTGGCTGTGGACAGTTTGGGAAACAGAACTTTGCGCAGGAGGAGAAAGGTAAAACGCATGGCAATAGATCTGCCATCAGAAGTCTCTAATGCACTGACAATAACTCAGCAGCAGGATCACAGCAGAGATCAAGAAATGGACAATAACAATAAATCATACCAGCACCAGGAGTTTTCCAAGAGCAAAGTGAAAAAAAGAAAAGTATCTGCAGCTCGACAAGGTCCAGAAATCTTGGATGAAGGAGTAGTTATAGAAAATGAAGAAGTGAATCAAGCAAATAAGGACAAAATGGAATATGAGGAGCAAAAAGGCTCAGATGAGAACATGAGTGACAGGTTATTCTTTCTTTTTCTTTTTAGAAAAACTTTGGATAATATTTATTTGCATTTATTACTGTTGCTTGTATTGAGAATCTTTAGATTTTTTGTTAATTCCAGAGTTTAAATTCTAGCATCAATAGTATATGTTTTAACAAATTACTCTTAGTTATTTTATATCTACTATTTTTTATGTATTAGTTGTTCAGGTTAAGGAATTCAGCATAAAATAGAAAGTGATTTAGCAGAGGAGTAACCAAGAAAACAATTTTGTGTAATATGTACTAATTGTTTCAAGATTAAGAATGACAAAGTACGCATACAAATAGCACAGGTTTTTCTGGATATTTCAACTGGTAACTGTTGTCAGATAAGAATTTTGTGTTTTTCCAATTTCTAGACATTGTTATCTCTGTTTGTCAGAAGGGTTGTCAGTGTTTAGAGTCACCATTTAGACAGTATGTTCTGGTGTGTCATGGGCATTAAAAGTCTGCAGGTTGCCAAGGATATACATCATTTACGAAATGCAAAAACCAATTTACAGTTCAGAAACACCTGAGCTTACCATTAGAAAAATGGAGGAATGATGACCCTTTGGCAGTACACCTCATCCATCCATTCCAGACAGCAGTCATACTACAGTGGTAATTGTTTCCAAAGTACTATTTTGACAACACAGTAAGGTATAAGTCATTTTTCCACCATACACAGGGGATGTTAACTGCAGGGCCTGGTAAGCTTGGTTTTGTTTATTCTACATGCCAGGTTCTGACAGACACATCTTGAAAGATATAATTTTGATCAGTTCCTTGATGGCACTAGTGTCCCTGGTTTTTTTGTAGGTATTTTATCTACAAACTGTTAAGCCTTTTCCTTACTGGCCAGGTAGAATCGAGATGCAGAGACTGGTTTTGACCAGAGCGGTCAGATTGGTTACTGTAATAGCAGCAGTGTTGGTAAGTGGCTAACTCCAGTTATGATCAGAAAAGTTCTAGGTCTTTTTGTTATATACTAGCTCTGTCCCTCACCTGTGAACAAGAAGCAGCTGGAAGAGCTGAATAAATCCCAAGCCTTAAACATTTTTCTTTCCATGTTAATTAATAGAGCAGAACTTATCCTTCAGGGCAGCCAGTGTAGTAGACATCTCCCTTTGACTTGCAAGTTAGGAGTCTGTGCTGTCAGGAAGCCTTTAGAAAACTTGTCTTTTCTTTGACAATAATAGGAGTCTGTTCTTCCAAGTCTGGGACAGATGTTTAAAAATTTCCCTCACACTAGTAACCATTGCATAGTTTTTCATATCTCCATAGTCTTGTTGCATTTTTTATTTATGAAAGACTTTCTGTTATGCTACAAAGGTAACAGTTCTTTAACTCAAAAGTTACATAGCTAATTTTTGGGTGGAGAGAAGAGTGATCAGTAAGGATATTCTCTTGTAGACTCCCAGAACCAAGCTGATCAGGTCAGTCTGAATCTTCTTTCTCAAAAGAAACGTTATTGTTTTAAAAATTGATCTTCCTCTTCAAAATGCTTGATGTTTTGTTACCCCAAATGCTGCTTTTGCTCAAGTCATACTACAAATGCTTGTATATGACCCCAGTAAATAGTCTTTAAAACCATTCTCATCTTCATAGGGTTTTCTGCTCATGCACACAGTTGAGTGATGGTCTGTCATTCTGCTGAATTTCTTTCAATGGTCAGTCGTACCAGGAAGCTTTGAAATCACTGAATTACAAAACTTGCATTTCATATTGTGGTTAGAAATCTGCCATATCTAAGGCTCTCAGGTGATACGGTATCGGAATATTTTGTACGTGCATAATTTTTAGTTGTTTTACTCTAACTTTACTTAGATGCAATAGTGCCTTTATTAGAGATTGTTTAGCTAGAAGAATTTGAAATAACCAGCAAACAGAAGAAGAGTATGTTCTGAAAGTGAAAGCTTAGATTTTAAAAGGGAAGATGGAATTGTACAAGATACAAAAGAGCTAAGAAAGCATCTTGAATAACACTTGCACTTCAGCAACACTTGCTGGAAGAGGAAGAATAAAAAGTTTACAAAGTTGCTTTTGTATGCAATAATGTGTGCAGTAGTATTCAGTGCAATAGTTCAGTAATTCTTAAAAAAAGGACTAATTTTTTAGAAGTTTGTTTTTTTAAAACAAAACAAATCTGATAATTTTTAATGGGAGTTCAATTGCTCCACTCTAAAACCAGTCAGAAATTTTCAGTGTATACATGACATTAGTTGAAAATAATGTGTCTTGGAAATGCACATTAAAAATTTTAAGTGACAGTTCTTTGGCAGTCTTTTATCTCTGTATGTGACTTTTCAAACAGCAAACAGCAATAACCAGGTTTTAAGTGCATGATTCAGAAGTTGGAGCTGGAGTCTTCAAACTCTTGAAATGTCAGCATCTAAATGATCCCAAAGATGAATTCCTGGGAGGATTGTTTTAAGCACTGGAAATGAGATTTTTGCGATCAGAGCTTATCCATCCTTATCCTCTAGCTTTCAGTCAGTTTCAGCCAAATTCAATTGTGTATGATGTTCTGGGTGCTATTTAATTCCCACAAGCTTTGGCACTTGTTTGTGTTTGAAGTGACTAAAGAGAGGTGAAATCTCAATTGCCTGTTTTGAAAGAGAAGCAGAAGCTCAGAGGCACCACCCACTGTGGCCAGGGGGAGAACAGGAGCTGGTCAGGTCCTGGGGACAGCACAAAGCTCCCACGTCTCATATACCAAGGCACCAGACAGCTCATTAGTCATAGGAACTGCAAATGACAAGTACTTCTTCTTTGTTTCCAGAAGTGTCGAAATAAGGATGCAAAAGCTTTTTGGATAGTTTAGCTGTTCCTTCCAAATTTTTGCTTGCACACACTATTTTATAGGACTAAAAGGAGTCTGCGGGTTTTTCCTTTTTCATGGAAGTCATACTGGGAGTGGAATTCTCATTACAAAGCAAAAAACTAGCAGTATACACTGCAAAATTATATTTAAACTAGAAATATATTCCATCATAGCATCTTTCATGTACTTAGCTATTAATGTATTAATTCCAGAGATTTTCAATTTATTCAGTGAAATGACTGCTATGTAGTAATTATCTCAGCTGTAATCCCTGCCCAGTGTGCCTGAGGAGAGTGAATGCTGTGGCTGCCATGGATATGCCAGTGTTAGTTTGAATTCTTATTTTTTTTCACAATTTTTCAATAATTTCAAGTGGGTATGTTTTCATGTCCTGACTAGTCCTTCAGTGAGAATTATTTCACAATTGAAATATTTTGTTTAAAAAAGGGAATCTTAGCTTTTTTTTGTTCTCAAAATTGGAGATTTTGGTTGGGAAAGTGGTTGAAATATCAGGATTGAAAGGATTTCTTGACTTTATTTTAAAACATGCAATTAAACAATAAATGCACAAGCAGAATCTATGAAGAAGGGATGTTGTTTCCTTTGAAATGGATGATGTGGAATTGTGCACAATGAAATCTACTGACAGTAAAGCCATCTGTGTTGTAATTAGTGACGATGGGATGCTTGCTAAAATGGAATTACTAGGACTTGCAATATTAGAAAGTTCAAGTCTTGGTGCCCCTCACAAAAGATGGTTCCATTCTCATTGCATGCACATCACCTTACTTCTGCTTAGGGCAGTTGTGCAAGTGCAAGTGTAATTCTATTATGTATATTATATATAAGATATAATGTAAATGTTGCTTATTCATCAAGAATTTGGGTAAGCCTAAGATACAGCGAAGATTGAGGCAACTGAATCTTCAAACACAGAGCTATGTGTGTGTATATATATATATATATATGTATGTATATGTGTGTATATATATATATATATATGCTTTAAAAAACCCAATCACTACTTTGTGTCACCTGCTACCATATTGTGTTTCAAATCCTGTTGGAATGCCTCCCAAAGGAAGATACTAAATAACATATATATGCTTATAATTAAATATGAATTAGATGAATTTTATATAGTTCATATATTCATATGAATTATTAATATATTCATATATTTTAAAAACCCAAGACTTGCTTTTGTGAGAAATTGGAATTTAAAAGGAAATAATTTCCTCAAGTGTACTAGTTATTTGATAGAAAAATAATTGGAAACAGTTGATTTCAAATATAGGACAGCATGCAAATTGTAATATGAATGAGTATACAAAGGTAAACAGACATAAAGTTCTTGTGAGTGGCTTGTATGGGCACATCAAGAGTAGCATGGTATTTATAAAATGTACTTGAATTTGTGTGCTGAAGTGTTTGGGGTTTTTTTTCAAATTGTCCTATATCTCAAAGTAAGTAAAATGCAATAAAAATTTTGGTGAGACCTCCTTAACATAGCTACTCTCTTGATAAAAAGTGAAATAAAGGATTTACAGAAAGGTCCTTTCATGTGAAACTCAATGAAGTGCTATCTGTGTTATTAAAAGACCAGTTTGATTTACTATTTAGAGACACGTGGATTATTGTATGTAACAACGTGCATACAGCAAAGAACTAAACATCTATTCGTGTCTTTGAATTTAGAGATGTGTGTGTCAATGTTGTATACTCACATTCTAGGGCCATGCTGGAAGTCATAAAAAAGTAAACTGTACCTTGTGTTTTTTTGTTGTTGTTGATGTTATGATCAACAACAATATGTTATATTGATGTATATATATGATGTTATATGTTATTAACATCAATAACAATATGTTATTTTCTTCAGGGTGACCTTTATTTTGATTTAATTTGCTACCTCTGTTATAAACTTTTTCTCTTCTCCCTGAGTAGTATGTCATGAAACCTTAAGCAGTATCTTTTCCAGAATATTTGCAAATTACGTTCAGAAAGGTAATTCGATTTTCAGACTCTTATATTTCATGTGCTGAAGGAAGGCTTAGGCTGCTTTTGATTGAGACTTTTCCTATTTTATTGAGCAGTGGTGTTCCAGGATCAAGCTGAATTGCACAGTATAAGAAGGGAGCAGTGAGCATTTGATGGAAGCAGATAATAAAATGCATCAATTGTGTCAGCACCTCGTTGCAGTCACATCTGGCTTAGTGTCAGGGTACCATTAGATTCCTATGGTTTTATGTACCAAAAATAATACGCTTTGTAGTTAATGGAACTGGGATATTTGCAGTTTGATTAAAAAAAATCATTCTATTTTTTCTCCGATCTCTGTTTGGCTTAAGTTCAATCTGAGCATAACCTTGTCTCCTTAAAATTTTACGACTGAAAGATCAATTGTTCTTTTGATCTGTTTCTCTCTTTCTCTTATTACAGTGAATCCAGCAGTCTGAGCAGCAGTGATGCTGGTTTGTTTACCAATGATGAGGGAAGACAAGGTATTGAAACAATCTTTCCCTTCTCCACCCCTCAAACCACATCAGTTGAAATTCTGTAAGCGTTACAAGTTATTTCATAGGTTAATTATTGTATTTCAGTTTCTATTGCTGTTTTACTGAGTGGAAGTATAGCTTGTTTTCTGGGGTTTTTTTTTTTTTTAATGTTATCAGAGGATGTCTTGGTTACATGACTTAGTCAAAAGCTATGTTGAGAAACAGCCTCTGTAAAATCATAAAGTTACTTAAAACTTGAGCATCTCCTAAAAATCATCTGTATTAATTGCTTAGTTCCTCCAGTTTTTCTGACAGGACTCTGACTGTAGTACTGCTTCTCATGCTATTCTTGAGATGGCTTTTTTCTTTCTTTTCCTCCAAACTGATAGGGTTTTTTTTATAGTTCTTTTTCATTCACTAGTTTGTTTGAAAAGTAATTTCAAAGTAATTTCAAGCAAGCTACTTTTTCTGCAGTCTAAGACTGAGATTCAAGCTGTTTAACATCTTCCCTCTGAAAAAAAATTCTTTAATCTGAAATGCAGTGAAGATTGAAACTTTTCTTTTAGTATGCATAAGTGAAAGGTTGGTGTTTTTATCAGCTTTATTCTTTATTGCAACACATTTACCTATATTATGCTATGATGGAGTAGGAACTTGCTATCTTTGACAGGATACAAAAATGAGACAAAAAATAGTCTCTCAAGCATTTAAGACTTGCTTTTCTGTTGGAAATTTTAAGTTAGTGGTAACAGAGGGTATTTTCTACACAGTTTGCCAAAGATTACTTGAGCGTGTGCAGGAAATCAAATCCTTACCTATTTCACAAAACTAAGTTAAAGGAACGTTTGGGTTTTTTTTTTTCTTCTTTTTAATTTCTAATTCCATCTAATTTTCTGGGGGTTGAGGTTATCTTCAGTAGGGAGAGGATTTTTCCTACTTAAAACAGAAGTGTTACCTTCCCTGTTCAGTGGTAACTTGTGCTACACAAACTGTACCTCCCAGCCTGAGTATCTGTTTTCAGTTGTGCTAACTCATGTTTTTTTAAGAGTTTAGATTCTCTTTGAAAATTTAGATTAGTTTAGATTGATTTATGTTCAGTGCTACAATTCATTAGGTCTTTAAGTATGAGTCAGACAGATTTGCTTTTACTTCCCTATTTGAATTTCTCTTCTGACTTGGAATTTTTAAAGCATTTGTTCTCTACATTTATACGTAAGATGACTTATCACACTTCCTAATTGCATATGTTTTTCCAGTACCCTTCTGATATGTTTCTATCAATATTTTTATCCTTAAATCCTGAACTGTATTGTTTAAATCTTGGAATAATATGAATGAAAACATAGTGCTTTCTGATTTTCTTACATATCTAGTGGGAAGAGAAAACAGGAGGGATCAGTGACCAACTGTGTTTTTTCAGTGGTGTGGTGTTACCTGTTTTAGTGTTGGTTCTTTAAAGTTGTAGTTCTTAGTTTTGTCTAATATTTGAATCTTGTTTCAGTTTTCAAGCAGAAAGCCTTAGACCTGAAAATTGTATTCTGAATCACAAATAAAAAGAAAAACAATAATTAAACCTGAAAAGGATATTGTCATGACAAAACATTGTTTTTTCCATCTCTCCTTTGAACTAATAATTTTGTGGGTATGATCAGAAGACTGTTAGCTTTACACTGGAACTCACATGCTTTTAAATCCGCATTATAGTTTTGGTTTTGTGAGACTTTTCCATGAAAGTACTATCAGAGATCCTACTTCAAAACCAAAATTGTTGATTTTCTAATAATGCTTATTCCCTCCGATAGTAAATACTAGTAATTTGTATTATCCTTAAGAAAGGTGAGGTTATTTTATCTTTGTGAATTAATTTGTACCTGAACTGAGACACATACAAAATTGACAAGAATGAAGGAAGGAGAAAGTCAATCTGATAGAAGCAAAGGAAAATCCTAGGTGTGATAAACAAAGCTGGAAGAGGACAGGATGAAAATGTATTAAGGGAAGAAATTGCTGGTTTTATTTTGTAGTTTTAAAGCTAGACTCTAATTCCTGTCTTACCAGTGTCCCTCCTCCAGGATCTAGATATAGATATCATCTATAAGTATCATATCCAGATACATATATCATGTATGTCTATAGCATCTATATCTATAGCATCTATATCTAATTTTTAACATCTCTATATATATATATATCTATGTTCAGAGCATCAGCATCTTGACCTCATTTGTAGTTCAAATTTTCTGCACTTCTGACTTCAGGTTTCTGCTAAGTCAAGTAGAGAACCAGAGATTGATTAATGTTGCCTGGTGAAATACTTGGTTTAAATGATGTGGCTGCCATCACTTAGAAGTTTAGGTAGCAAAGGAGAAGAGGTTCCTTTTCTTCCGGGCAACATTTGTTTGTTTTCTTTCTGAGATCAAGAACCACATCTCATTTATTGCAGACAAATAGTATTTATAAAACTTTAATTAATTCCCAAATTCATCCTTTGGGACACACATTCTAGACAGGAAAGTGACTAAAGCAGCAATTTCTTGGAGCATTTGACCAGTTAAATAAACAGTTGACTATTTAGTTATGAACTTTGGACTGCCTGATCTTGTGACTTTAATATTTTCCAAATTTTTTCAGAAAGGATATGGAAATAAATTTTGTTACAGTACCTAGTCTTCTGTGGACAAAATCTCAGAAGAGTTTCAATTTTTATAATTTGATTAAAGAAAACCAGATGTAGCTTTAATTGAGATAGTTCTAGATACATTTTAATTCTCATCAGTTGCTATGATAAGAGAAAATTGTTGAGACTTGAAAATCCTCTGATCAACTTCTAATATGTGCTATACCATCATTTTTTAAAACTTCTGTACTCTTTTCCTTTCTCTGTTCCATTCTTCTGGCTTTGTTTGATTTCTTTGACTCCCATGAAGTCCCCATCTGAGCCTAGCCTTGTTTGCCCTTTTTTTTCCAAGTTATCCAAGTGCTTACATTAGGTCATGTGAGAGGGCACAAGCAGCTCTCTTGCTGTGCTCTGTCCCACTGTGGTAATTCCTTCTGGCAGAAGTAATTGATGCTCAATTTTGGCAGGCCCAATGTGGCAAAATTTTTATTCTCTGAAACACTGCAAACCCTGAAGAGTTAGTCAGCAAAAGCTTAAAGACAATGGAAAATGTTTAGTGATGGTGCAGTGAGGGAAGAAGGTAGCTGCTGAACTATTAACAAACCTCAAGTGACTTTTTATGGGTTGTATTTTTTTCAGAGATTTTCAAGTTGGACATTTTATGGATAAGTTTTAATAGTTAGGAAGAAACCCAAAATACTGTGATTCTATTGAGCTTTTAAGTATGGAGGTAGAAGAGTCTGCCAACAAAGTAATTGAAAGACCTGAATAGCAGCTGAAGCTTACGTATGAGAAATCCTCATGACCTCCCTTTTTCTTCCTCTTTTTTCCTTTTGTTCCAGGCTGTGTTTTCTTGGCTGTTTTGCAATTATTAAAAACTTTAATGATAAGCAGTGTTACGCCTGGTGTAGGAAAATTTTACAAGAATTTTGAACCAAAAGGTCTAGTTTTACATTGCAGCATAAAATAACAACTCTGTGATGGGCCTAACTAGTAGGATCTCCTGCAGTTTCGAGACACTTCTCAGGTCAAAGACGCTTCACAAGTTAAGCTCTCAACACAATGTTAACAGAAGTATTGTTATTCAGACACTAGTGGATGATACCTTGTTTTGGGGGGAAGAAACAGTTAAATTGCAAGGATATTCTTTAATGAGCTTTATAGCTTGGGTATAACAAAGAAAACATACTGTGTGTTCCTGGTTCATCTAGACTTGTACACTTGGGGAAGTTCAAAGTTGACTTAAGACTTCTTAAATCATGGCATGCAGCACTTGAAATGTCCTTTAAGATCTAAGCAAGTAGGAAGGAATATTATGTTAATAGTGTTAAACAGTTAAAATTGGAGAAGGTCAGAGAATGTCAGAGTTCCACTGTGGATGTGGCTAAGTGTTTAAAGATAGCTGTTCATTATTTTACCATTAAACATATATTCATTACTGTGTCCTTTATGAAGATGACCCAGTACTGATTCAGTAGAAGAATTCTAGTGAGGAACTAATTTGGACCTTGTACAACACCTCAGTAGCTGCAGGTGACAGGATGTGTTTCTCCATATAGAAAAGAAATGGAGTGTGCAATGCAAAGTGAAATCACACCAGGTTTGAACTGTTGCGGCAAATAAGTTTATAGTCTTTGCAAAGGAAAAAGAAATAACATGAAGTTGTTGCATATGACCTGAGTATTTGAAATCCTAAATATTTATATAGTATGTCTTTTATATATACATATATCTTTTGTCGAGCTAGCTCTGTAAAGCACAAAGAGCAAGATGCAGTGTTCCTCTGTGAATGGGTAACTTCAACTTCTGCTTTCCTGAAACTCCTGGGATATGTTACAGTGAATATCCTGCTATCTCCATATGATTATTACAGCTTTTAACAGTGTTTTGTTTTTTTTTTTTACATAGAAAGAGGTACACTGGTCCTGGACATGACACTAAAATCCTGGGGTATTCGCAGACCCTGTGCTCTTGTTCTCTGTGTGTGGGTTGGTGGATAATGGAGCAGCACCGCATCACGTGGTGCTTGTAGGACACTGATGCCAAATTTTCACAGTAACCTCTCCAAGTATGTTGTGGTTGCTATAGGCAAGCACATGTACTAGCTGCTGTTGAGCCTGCTCTGGTCATTTTGTAATAAAACAGGAAGAGGGGTAAAACTCTCTTAGTTTGCGGTGGAAAGTTTGTTGTAAAACTGCACTGCTTTAGCTTAAGTAAGATTCAGGTGAAGCTTTTCTGAACATGAAACTGATGGTGATGCAGAAGGTGTCTTTGTCCGTAGAAAAACCACCAGAAGCTCAGATAAAATAATTTTCTAAACTTCTTAAAGAAGAAAGCAAAGAATTTAACATGGGAGCAGTAGTTAAATAAATATGTAGACATAATAATATAGAGTAAAATTTAGGGAAACAGTAATTGGAGCGAGGGGATGGCCTAAAAGTGACTAAAAAAAATGTCTTAAGCCAGAAACACGCCTGGAAATTTTAGGATTGAAGTTGACATTTCTGAGCCTTAAATTGACTTTATTGTACTGATCAGCGCAGTTATAATTGAATGTAAATTACTTTAAAGTAATTCTTTGAAACATTAACCTTACATATAAACAAGTTTGATGTATTTTAAAAATGTGTTTAGGAGGATTCATGGGCTCTATTTTTGGGGATCTGAAGATTTTTCTACCTTTCCTGTACCTTGGAAAAGTATCGTAATTAGCTGTTCTCCTGTGCTGAATCAGCATCCTAGGAGGAAAGGACAGTGTAGTGAGTCTTTGGAAGTCAAAAATGTTGCTTTGAGCTTTTAGTATTCCTAAGATCACATTTGCTATGAATACTGCGCTGCCTTTTGAGAGCTGCACATTAAAGTAGGATAAAATCCGAGTGTTTGGTTACCAAACTCTTGAGTGGAGACACCTCTGAGTTTTATTGCCTATATGTATGAGGTAGGGAATGAATTAAATGCAGTGGTCTTCCCTGGCTCTGAAAGTGGCATCCCTTCAAGGTGGAGCAACTGGTCAGCAAAATACCTGTGAGTGTTGTCACCTGGATAAGAATAGTAGTAATAGGCTTAGACTTGCCTCAAGGTGATAATGTGATTTAAAATATTCAGAGGATTCAGAGTTGTTTAATTTCACAGACAAGGAAGCTAAAAACCAAGTATATCTGGATCCTGCTGTCATGTGGAAAAAGACTAAGAGGTTCAGATCTGAAGTCTGCCTTTGGCTGTAAGCAACAGAAGTGCTTAGGGAAGTGTATAATAGCATAAAAATTAAGATATCTTAAGAGAAGATTGCTTGACATACTAATATTCCTGTTGCACAAAAACGAAAAGTAAGTTCTTTTTTTTTTTTCCAAGAACTGCTATTGGCTATGTAGTAAAGATCTCAGTTTTCTTCCATAGCTGCTCTTTGCCTTATTACACATTCCACCAAGCCAGTCTGAAATTGTAGCTTTCTTCCAAGACTGTGCTGCCTGCCTCTTACAGCTTCTGTCCCTGAGCTCATCATGAAACCCCCATTTCAGAATACTTGCTTACCTCTATGGATGAATTATGTGTGAGAAGACTACTTTTGAGCTCCTGATAATATTTCTTGTTAGTGAAGGTGTTTGGAGCTCTCATGACAAAATATAGAGACGAAGTTTAACAAGCATAAAAGTTTGGAAAGTGTTTCCAAACATAAAGGTTTGGAAAATCAAAACAAAGGATTTCGACGTTAGCTCTGAACCACAGACCAATCTAATTAAAAGGTGGTGTTCTCCTTCCACCACTACCAGTGTCCCTATTAAGTGTTCTTAGAGTTCCTCCACAAAACCCATACCTGGCTGTAACAAAATGAGGATGGAATTAATGGTGAATGCCTTTGTGAAATGTCATAGCTATAACTGAGGATTAGAGTGAATAGGAGAGCAGGCTGAAATACTTCAGGAATGCAAAGAAATTTAAATCTTTTTTTGACCTCTGTATCTCTTCTCACCTTTGTTCCCCTTCCTCCACCTAAAAGTTCCTGTTCTGTAGCCTCTGCTAATCTTGCTTGTAGTAGTGATCATTGAATGTGTAAGGATCCCATTTCACCTGCAAGTGACCAGTGAAGGGCTTTAATTATTCTATATTTTCTAGAAGTACTTGTCCTGATTGAATGTTTACAGACATTTCCACTTGTGCTTGATCTCAAATATTCTTTGCATTGCAACAGTTTATTTGGAGAAAATGTGTTGGATTTTATTTTTCACAAAATTTTGCCTTTGGTTTTCATCATTTGTGTTTCCCCACTCATTTCATTGGGTGTTAATGAAATTTTGCACAAATGCTTTTTTTATTCTTGAAATCTGTGTCTCACAAATCTTACATTTGTATCTTGCTTAATTTATTTCCAAATAAAAATGGAAATGTCAAACAAATAATTTATCTGCAGAAATAACGAAACATGGTTTGGATAGTTTGAAGTAGAATAAAATGTACAGTACATACCTAATCTAAGTTGTGGGTAGAGGAAAGGAAATTTCCCATGTCTTTTGAAGATATTTTCTGTTCTTCTGAAACTAGATGGTGTGTAGGAAAGAACATGTTTCAAAACAAACATAAAAATTTAGTTTTAGTTGCCAGTGTGGTTATGAGCTAATTTTAAGATCAGATTTTCAGTCTTGTATTTTAAGTCTTGTCTTATGTCTTAATTTAAATCCAGGTATTTAAATTCTACATAGATAAATATTGTCAGTAAAAATTACCAACTTTGTGTTCTAATGCAGTATAATTCTCAATCATGTGATACTGTCAGTTTTCATTTAAAATCAACTTTTTCAAAACTTATTTCTAAATGAACTTAATCAGATTAACTTCATTTAGTCACATCTGTTCATGATTGTTTTCCCTTTTTACTAGCCATACAAATCATGAAATTAAGCTAATTATATAACATTATCAGCTGCAAAGAACCAGTTTCAGTTTTATACCTTTTAATTCCCTGCAGGAGATTAAGGCTTGTTTTTTTGTTAATATGTAAAGTGCAGTAACTTAAATGGATTTCCCCACAGTTATTGCCAAAAGGATTAACTAGTTTATTATTGTTTTCACTATTGTAAATTGGTTTTAAAACATTACATTTTATGATGTTTCATTGATGGCAATGTTTGTCATGCTGTTGAGAAACATTTTCCAAATAAAACTGCTATATAGGAGTAATTGTTATACAGCAATAAAGCAAAAGAAATAATAATCCTGTCAGAGTATTTATTGATGGTATCATCTGATTTTTATCTTCTCTGCTCCTCCCTCTTTTTTTGACGGTTTGGGGACCCTGCCCTCACACAGGTGATGATGAGCAGAGTGATTGGTTTCATGAAAACGAATCAGGTGGAGCATGTGGAATTACAGGGGTCATTCCATGGTGGGAACAAGAAGACTCCACAGAACTGGAAAGAGAATTGCCTGACCCAGTCTTTGAAAGTATCTTAACTGGTACTTTTCCTCTTATGTCCCGCTCAGGGAGAAGAGGTAAGTAGCAATCAAGCAAATGCAAGCTGTAGAATACCTTGGGTACAGTAGAAAGATATCTGTGGATAACATGAAATATGTAAAATGTGGACAAGGTCTTGGAGTTACCTGTTTATTTCCTTGAACTTCTAATTTTTTAAGATATCATTAGAGAGAAATAACTCAGAGTCAATTATTAGAAAAGTTAGAAGGTGGAAAATTGCTCATTTTAGTGGCCTACTCTTTTAATTTGTCTCAATGTTTGCATTGAGAATTTTTCAACATTATTTGAAATTAAACTTGATGTTCCATTTTGCTCCTGGCTTCTGCTGTAATGTATAGAATTCTATAGAAGTTCATTAATTTTAAAGGCTGGAGAGACTAATGTGACCATCTGCTTTGCTTTATGGTCAGGCCATGCTGTTTGTACAGAAGAGAAAAGGGTTCCTCCAGAGCACGGATTGAGATTGTAATTTAGAAAATACCCTTTTTCTTTATTTCTAAAATACTTCCAACCACTGTGGATCCAGTGTAACCAATGCTAAGCTCTACCAGTGTTGGATTGCATTTACAGCTAGAAACCCACTCTAGTCCACAGATTGAAGTTGTCAGACCTCAGCTTGCTGCCAAAGAATTGTGTTGTACCTTCCTCTGCCACAAGGATCTTCTTTCCCATTCAAATACAAAATCCAAGCAGTGGTCAAATCCCTTTTAAACTACTTTGCACGCTGAATGTATTGAATCATTCTGTGAGGATTATTCTCTAGATGCTTGGATTGCTTTGGAGGACTTGGTCTCTGCAGATTGGCCAGATTTACTGTTTCCTAGTGGTTAGGAAGTTGTAAGTGATGCAAAAATCACTTTTCTGCTGTAGTTCAGTATGTTCTGCTTGTGCTACCAACTGTCCATAGATCCAGGATGGCAGTAAGAATAGCTGCAGAAATGTCAATTTTCATGACAATTTATTCTTTCTCTTACTTTTATCATTCTGTGCTCTGTGTTCCCACCAGTAAAATGTTTGCCAATAAGATGGTTTTGTTTAACAGATTTTGTATTGATAGATTAGTGTGTAATGGTGAATTTTATTTCTTCTATGGTAGAGAAAATATTCTTAAATAAACTTGTACTTTTTTGTAGGTTTCCAGAGTAGATGTAGTCATCTTCATGGAATGCCAGCAAGAAACATAAAAAAAGCTTCAGGAAACCAGAATGCACTGGTAGGTGTTTTCATTTTTGTAAGCTCATGTGCACTGTTCTGAGAGGTTTTTAGAAAAGTATGTTCCTCTTATGCTTGTTCCCTGACATTATGGATGGGTAATAGCACTGGAAGACTTGGTGCCACTGCTCCCTGGGTGTATGTTTACTCTTTTTAAATATTTTGACATCCCACTGCAGAAGAAAGTCTGATACTGTTTCTCAGTACTTGTTTTGAACTAAGCAAAGGAAAAAGTTTCCAGTGCAGGTGGGTGTGTATAAGTTACTGTTTTCAGTATATATTTTATGTCTATATGAAAACTTGTTTCACTTTTATGATGAAAATCAAATCAATTTCTTTTCTGATAATTAAAAAACTTCCAGGACGCATTGTGGTACAATTCAGGTCATTTTTTATCCCAAAAAACTGCTTTGAAAAATATATACCTGGGTTTTTTTTTTTTGGTTTTTTTTTTTGTTTTTTTTGGGGGGGGGGGTGTTTGTTTTTTTTGTTTTGTTTTGGGGGTTTTTTTGTTTTGTTTGTTTGTTTTGTTTATTCCTGTGTGTTCAGGCAAAAAGGGTATATACAAAAAAAAAATAAAGCAGGTTATCTATGTGCCTGCCATAGAGATCATGAATTTTTTTGGACTGAGCCTGTTCTAAAGCTGGAACTGCAAAGGGAATGTTTAGGGTTTTTCATTACCTACAACCCTAGGAGCAATGTTTATTATAAGTAGAGGAAAAAATTCACCTGTCTTTGCATTTTTGTGCAATCTAATACTTGGATTTTCCTGCAGCTTTTGTCTAAAATAAGTTTCTAATAACAGTTTTTTGAATTTTTCTTTGGAGAAGGGCATGATGAGAAGAGAAATTTGACTTTTTAAATTTAAATGCTAAACTTTATTAATTATAGCCCAGTCTATTTCTTTCTCATAAGAAAAATGTTTGGAAGAGGAAGAGGATGTGGGAGATCCTTTATCAGGTGTAATAAGCATAGGCCAGGACAATAAGTACTGCAACACAGATATTCTTTATTATTTGACAGCATTAAATATTGTCAGATTTAAGTTGCTTAAACTACATAAGTTGCTTCTGAGAAATGTAAGAGTTATTGTATGTGGAGAGAATAGAAAGGAACTGCTAGAAATTTAATTTGTTTTGAAGAGGCAGGGGTCTTGTAATTGAAGTTCCTGTCCAATAATTGCCATTTGGAGCTGAAAAAGATGCTTTAAAACGTTGTCCTGTGATCTCTGCTGTTAGTGGTCGTGAATTAGATGAATGCTATCTAGTTCTTGGTTTCCTATCTACCTATTTTTATTTTTGGTTCAGTGCTTGCTTGAGCATATCTGGGATTTGTAGCCCATTTTCTAAGCTTATTGCAATTTCACTCTGGTATTTTATAGGAGCTATTATAACTGATAGGTTAGCTTCATGGTACTGATGATACATGGCTTAACTACCCTAAAACCTTCCTTTTCATCTAAATTGTAAAAAGGTGATTAAATTTCAATTGATGAAGATATACTGTGAATGCATGTATATAATAAAAATTCCTAATGTTTATTTTCTGCTACGCTTTCTGGATTGTCTTTAGGAGCCCATTTTGTCTTCCAGTCATGATATCCCATATATAATGATGGTATTGTAGTTCCCTTTATAAGAAAAATCCAGGCCAAGCTACTGAAGACTGATAATTCAGTTACCTCCAGTTATTAAATATATGATTTGCATGATGTTGTGGAAGAAGGTTGGCATGTCAATGTAGCTTCTGAGTCACTATTTAGGCAGGAATCAAAAATATAAGGGATGTGCTGTTAGCTCTGCAGATGCAGTTTTCTGACCTCCTTAATGACTATTTATGTTTGTGGGCACATCTGCTGCATCTGTCTTTGCAAATACAAACCAGAGCTCATATGCTTCCTTTTGTCAGTGATTGTTTCTTAAAGAAAATCTTTCTTTAGATACTTAAATCCTATGGAAAAAAAGGGAATACCTGTGACATCTGATAGCACAGAGCAAGAAGCAATTACTGCTATTAGATGGTAACAGTGAAGAAGAGCAAGAATGCTTTAAGAAAGATTAATATCCTGAGGAAAGAACACTGCAGACTCAAGTTATTGAACAGAATTGTGGTGTCAATGAATTTCTTCTAGCAGCAAGGAGTCTGATGTCTGTAGCACTGTTTTTACACAGACCTGAAAGGGAGACAGTGTTAAAAAAAAAAAAAAAAGATACACTACCTGAAAGATACACATTATATCTTCTGTTCAGTCTAAGGATTTGTAATTTGTATCCAAGGAATGTGAGAATGCTGTTGGCCTTTTGCATACAGTCGAGGCTTAAGCTTTTTTGAAAAGCTTGGTTGAAGGCTCACAATTATAGCAGCCAGCAAAGCCTGGGTAAGATCACAGGTTTGGGGAAGGCAGAGTGAAGAGCTATGATAATGCCTTTATATACCCCTGTCCTCTCTCAGAAAGTGTTTAATGCCCACCTGTTTGGGTGTTTTCTTGTAAAGAAATAATAGTAAAGAACTATGATAATGCCTCGATATACCCTCATCCAATCTCAGAAAGTGCTTAATGCCCAACTGTTTGGGTGGTTTTTTGTAAGAGGAATGACAGGCTAGGAGTGTGACTGTTGCTTGCTGTGGACCAAGGAAACTGCCTGCTCACGTCATGTTCACAGCACAGTGGGAGCTGAGGATCAGAGGAAGAATACTGCTCTTTATGGACCAGGCGGTAAACTTGAATTTGAGGTAGCCACAGCTGGCACTTAGATTCTCTCCAGAAGCTCTTCCTGTGTTTCACGGATGAGTTGCTTAATTTGAGCAAACTCATGGGTCTTTCTTTAATCAAGTGTACTGCCTTTAAGTCAAAACACTTTTTTAATAATCACACAATGCTGGACAAGAAAGAGAGAAGTAAAAACCTAGCATGCACATACTTTAAAAATCCTTACCTACTCAAATGTGCAGGTTGAATGAGTTATACAGCACATGACAACTGAAAAAGCTGAGCAAGAATATGGAAATAAACAAGAAAATATTCAATACAAGTGGCTTACAGCCTTTCAGTTGTCCAGTTCATTTAAGATAGCCACGTTTTTAATGGAGTCTGTAATTAAGTAGTTTGTCATGTATGTATTTTGGGTTACAACTATAATGGTGGCTTTTCATGTCTTCATTGCTTTGTTTTGTGACAGCATCAATTACAACTATATATGAAAAGAAATAGAAAAGCATATGGTTTCTCTAATACTGTGCCAAGTTGATAGTAGTAGCTTTGCAGTTAAAATGATGAAAATTATACATTTGCTTTTATATTTAATGTACCCTTTTAATAAGGTGTATATTGCATCAAATCTTATTGTGGTTGAGTTGAATTGGTTGAATTCTGAAGTTACATGTGACCTGATCAAGTAATCCCAAGCCTCACATTGCTTTATGTTACAAAAAGGCAGAAGTCCTGCAATTTAGAGGTAGTGTTCCATGAATGAAACACTGATTTCTTAGAAGGAATGCTTTTTCCTTCTGTTCTTTGTGTGTTTATATACTTGGCACTCATCTAGTGAGATATAGTTTATATACATATCGCTTTTCTAATAGTGTATCTGTGTTCTTTCTAGCAAATGGCTTGTGAAGCTTTTGTATTTCATAGAATAAAATGTGAAATCTAACACATTAGATGTGTTGGAAGTGTAAAGGTTTATTTCTATGATGTAGAATACTAAATTATCTCTTCACCTAAAATGATTAAGGTTGTCATTTTTTTCTCAGATGGATTCCTGGGGAGAGCATAAAATCCTTTTTAAAGAAAATAAGAGTTAATTATAGATAGCGAAAACATAACATGACTCTTTTCTCGTTTTCTTCAAAATGTTTTGCCCAGCTTAGTATTCAACTGAAAATTTTGACTTTTGTTCACAGCTCCTCCATACAAATAAGTGGAAATAGTTTTAATAAGTTTTAAGAATGAGTGCTGCTGTTTTAGCTATTTCTTGTGTGGTTCTAGGTACAGTTTCTTCTCTGAGACAGAGAGAAACATTGCAGGGTTTTGTTTAGGAACTCTTCTGTGTCACCTCTTCCTCCCTGTATTCCCTGTCTGGGCTGGAAGCTGGTAAGTGATTTCTCTGAACTAAAGTGCAAAAAACATGACCAATAAAAAAAGATGCTTTCTTTTGACTCTGCCAATTTTTCCATCCATCACCTTTGTGTCGTGGGGTTTGGTTTCATTACATTAAAGACAGCTTATATTAAGTCTTGCGCTCCTGGATTGATTTATTTTTTTGCACAGCTGTGCTACTGAGCTTGACTATACACAGTTGTAATTATTCAAAATGTGTTTAAAGGATGAAAGCTACATTTCCAGGACCCATTATCTGAAGGTGTCTGGGTATTTCTGTCAAATCCTGTGACTGTTTTTCAAAAGTTCAAAGATAAGAGCTTTTCTCAAAAAAGTTATTGACAGATTAACAGTCTATTGACATTAGGAGAAAAGATTCATTGAGCACTCGTGCTGTTTTAAACATCTTTCAAAATGTAAAATCAAATCAAACATTTCTGCTTCTAAGTTCTTTCTAACTGAAGAAACAGCCAGGTGTTTTCAGAAGCTTTTTTCTTGTCAAAATATTTTGGAAATAAAGTGAAATGTTACTGGGTAAGAAAACTTGCTATAGATCCAAGGAATATTTCCTTAAACAATAATTTGGGCACTGTTTTTACAGTATTGGTCAGAAGCCTCTTTGTGGATACTCTGCAACTTTTGGAAGAACACTGCTTCTCAAGTTGAAGTGTATTTGGTGGTGTGGAGGATATGTTTACATTGGATGAGTGGTATACGGTCAGATAAAACAATGAAGTATCAGTGAGGTGCATGAAAGAATTTATCTTTGGTGTATTAATTATTTTCTTCAGTTAATGATTTTCTGTCATTTGGAGCAATAGTCTCTATATCAGATTCTGTGGAAATGTGATGGTATTAGATTATAACAAAACTAAACTCTTCTTGAATTTCACACTTTGATTCATTCATGAGGAGGAACATTAGGCCTCTGAGGGTAACATTTTGAAACCTTATGCTGCTAAAACTGCAAATGAATTTACCTTTAAACGAGTAGGTAGGTAGGGTTTTTTGTTTTGTAATGGTTTTATTAAAATTTCCTGTCATCAGAAATACTCTCAGCTACTGAAAGCATTTCTCAGTATGTTTTTCCTTTTTTTGTTTGTAATTATCTTAAATGGATATTCATTTATGCCAAATGTAGTGAATGTCGTGCTCTTTTAATCCTCTCTTTAACTCAATACCTTAGTTTTGCTACATAGAAGGATAAAACTTCCTTAAGGAGAGGGTGATTTCCTGCACCTACGTGTGTCCTGCAGATATGTTTTTTTCAGGCAGAAAAAATCAGGTTGTTAGGAGAGGAGATGCTGCTGTGATGTCAGTGTAAGCTCCACCTTCAATTCTTCCAGTGTTCAGTAGCTATTAGCAAAAATACTACAGTTTTCCTGAGGAATGAGTCATGTGGCACACTTCTAGCTTAGTCATGTTGAAATAGCTTTATTTTGTGAGAAAACAATAGTTTGACATCTAGCAGAAGGTGTCCCTTCCCATGGCAGCAGGGCTGAACTAGATGATCTTTCCCTTCCAACCCAAACCTATGAACCAAAGGGGAAAAAAGCTTCAGTCAAATTTCAAAACCTCATCATAAACAATGTAGGTTTCAAAATGAAATGTAAATATTGTGGATAATGTTGAGGTATCTGTGATGTTTTTAACTTCATCTATACATTTTTGGAGGAGCTACTCACTGTTCTTACACCTTGTAATCCTCACCACATAGCAAGAGCTTCTTTTTTCCACAAATTAATTTTCCAATGCATTTTTGCTAAAGCTTTCACTTACACCAGTGCAAGCCTAATGTAACTTCCATCTGCTATGGGAAGCACCTGATGGAGGACTAAAGCTGCTTAGTGACTTTCATAATGGCTTAGTGTACTTCCTTATTGAAAGGATCCTAATTACACCTGTATCATTTTTCATGGTAGGTCAGTTCTCAAAGTGCTTCTCATCACTAATAGCACCAGCAGTGGTATCCATATGTAAGGCACAGTTGGTTTGTATGTGATTGTTCAAGGCAGAGCACTGTAATTAATAGGTCAGGTTTGTCAGTGTTGATGTCATTGTTATGAAGGGCTGTGATTTCTACCGATCACTTATGAGATCTGCGCTTAAATGAAGTCTGCCTCACAAACTGTTTGCATTAAGTGACAGTGATTTTTGTGTCACCTGAAATTGTCTAATGAAAATCTTCAATTATCCTGGTGTCATCAAATCAGTAAAGAAGCACAAATGATACCACAGCATTTGTCTCACTTGAAGCTGCAGTTCATTAGCCAGAAAAGAGATACTGTTTTTTCATTTGTTCTTCTGTACCACTTACCTTGTAAGTTAGAGTGTAGAGTCTTGAATTGTGTCCTGCCTTGATTCTTACAAAATCTGTGACTATCAAGAAAAGAAAAAAAAAATATTTAGATGCACCAGCTAATTAATAGCTTGTTGAGATAACAATTGTACTTTATCAAAAAATGTAAGTATCTTTTATGTATAACCACGAAAAGAGACAACTCTGTGTCACAAAGCTCACAATGTTTTTTTCTTGGTATAGTTGACCTGCAGTGGCAATCAAAGCTTACCCTTAAACTGTCAAAGATTAACTTCTGTCTAGCTGAAGTGAATGTGGTGACTTATTCTCTTCTTGGACTCTCAAGTATAGTGTCAAAACCAGCATCCCACTTCAGCAAAGCAGTTGCCCTCCAGCATTAGTCTCAGAAATGCCAAATGTGCTGCTTAGTTTTTTAGATGCGTTCTGTGGTTTATTCATGGTGACAAGTGCTATGAACTGTTAGGCTAAGCAGTATTTCTTGTAATTCACCTCAACCCAACCACTCCAATGATTGTCATCTACAATTTCTCTTAAGTTTATTTTTAAGGAGGACAAATAGCATTATGATATCCCTTTCATTCTTCAGTTAGTGTCTGTCTTGAAAACACATTTAATACAGTTTTACAGCAGTCTTTACAGATAATAATGTTTTTTAAAACCTTTGACCTCAAAATACGAAGCAACATGATTATTCCTCTTGTTTTCTGCCGCTTTAAAAGAAATCCTACTTTCTGGTGTGTGGCTGCATGAAATGTTTCTTCTCTAGACATTTGGAATTTGCTTATATTGACTTCCCAAGTGCCTATGGGTTCTTTGATGTTTTATGGTTTTGTGCAATTCTAATGGAAAAAATAAATCCTTTAAATGTAATTGCACTTAATATTTTTTCTGCAAGAATTTCACTGTTGTATCTCTTTTAGAAACTTCTTAATGCCTCAAGAGCAGCATTTTGAACAATTAATGGTAGAACAGCATCTTGTATCCAGAGTTGGATTTCCTTGTGTTGTGCTTGAGGGGGAGTTGGTCCTTTAATGCTGAGAATAGGTCGTAAAACACGTGTAATAGGCAAGGAACACCTGCACAGGTACTGTGGTTTACCTGATAAGCAACATCTCATTTATGTTGTAATAACATCATAAACGTGAAGTAAATAATGAAAATCATGCCAGGGATTTCAGCTAACACATTGTTTATTATTTTTTAACCAGAAACAAGTACAGTTCCTAAACACTTGGAAGTTTCTTGCTAATTCAACCCATAGTAACTCATTCACGTGAATAGGTTTTTCCATCAGAGCTGCTGATAGATGGAACAACTTGAAAATAATTTCTTTTGTTGCCTTTCATATGGTGGTCATCTGCAATGAATACAGCCACTTTAGATGTCCAGAGGTAAGCAGAGTATTTCCATCAGATATCTAGATTAAGCATATTAAGTGACCACCTAGATTTGACCTAAGATAAGCAGTTTATATTCAGATGCACTCATTTCTTTTGTTCACTGGTTCTGTTAGAATTAGTTTATGTAATACATATTCCAAAAATCTTGTGTGAAGTGATGGATAGCATTAGCAGCTTATCTTTCTAGTCATTACTATGAGGCAATGATGAGAGTATTTTAATGTTGTTTGATTTTTAACAAAAGCCAAAATGCAAACCCCAATTTAAAATTTTGGGGGGGGGGGGGGGGTGGGATGGAGAGGAGGTTGTATGTTCAGTTTGAGTTCATATGACTTGTACCCAGAGTAAGAAGTACTGCAAAAATAGTGAATTAAACTGGATCTGTAGTATTCTCTCCAGCAATTCATCATGGCAGTGCATATATCAAATTACTTCAAAATCCAGGACAAAAAATAAAGTAGGAAACATACATGATGTGTTGTTTTGAAGTTGAGTCGACCAAGAAAATTACTTAGCTTCTTTTCTGATGTGAGAGGTTATACAGGAATGGAAGGGTCCTCCTCTGCCATTCTCTTTGATTGCTCTGACTTCAGTTAGATGTAACGACAGTGTTCTATAACATGTTAAACACAACCAGAAAGGAGTGGAGCAAACCACAGTTGTTGTACCGACCTTACTTCTGACTCAGCTGGAAAAGTCACATGCTTGCTACTGTTTGGTTTTGATAGAAAATCAAATGTGCATATTGAAAGCATAGTTTTGAGAAGGCAAAAATTACTCAAAACTTCTCAGGGATTGCCTCTTCCGACAGTTACCTCATGGTATTTACAGCAAGGAAGCACATGACTGAATGCAGAACCTTTTCTTTATCAAAATGTAGACTAAGGTCTGTTGCAAGTGAACACTTAATAAAACATGTTTATCCAGCATCAGAGACAGCAGTGCTAACTTTAAATAAAATGGTGGTAAGCAATCCTAGAATGGAAAGGTCATTCCCTAAAGATAATCAGTACTTTAAAAAAGCTGTGAGTTGTGAGTCACAGAAATACTCAAAGCTCCTAAGTTTCATGGGCTCTTGATGTTCTGGGAAAGCCCTACATAAAACATTGGCATGATGTTTTCAAAAGCATAATAATTATTAGTTTTTATATTCTTAAACCATTTGTCTAGTTGCCGATTTACATAGAGTGTCTAAGAATAAAGAGTTCAAGAAGAAAAGGTTTATTAACATTAGCACTTGCAGCTGGAGTGGTTCAAGAGTGTATTAGTCCTTGCCTGTTAATTACTGTCCCTTCAGCTGCAACATAGCAGGTGCTTTTTTAGCTTCTTTTTGAAGTGAAGTGCAAATGCTTGTAACTGATCAAGTGAACACTTCCAGTCCAACAGTTTTGATAACAGCGCAAAATCTGTTCCACTCAGACCCTTGCAATTAGACTCAGCACTCTTCTACTTTCTCCTGATCTGATTTTTGCTGTGGATAGTTTTTCTCACTACTAGCTTTGGATGGGTGATTTGACAGGTGGTTTTAAACACCTGCATTCACAAGTAGGAGACTAACTTTCTCATTCTTTTATTTCTCATCTTTGACTTAGCATTCCTTCAGATCTTGGTTTTAAAGGTCAAGGTAAAAACTTCTCAGTTCAGAGAACTGAAAGTTATTTATTTAGGGAGTCATCTTTCCTTACTATTAGCTGATGGGCTAACTCTGTTTCAGCTGTCTTGCTTTAGATGTGTATTTCTGTAAACACTCGTGTAGTTCACTTTAAAGAGCTTTTTAGAGGAAATGTGCCCCATTTTCCCTTTGCCCTGACCTGTTTGCTTTGGACAAGGCTTCTAAAAGCCTTATTTTACAAAGACCTAAACAGATACATGCAGTATGTTCACAGTAGGTTGCATTTTTATTCCCTGAAGAATATGGTCAAACTGGAGAAAACCCTTTTTCCTGTTTTCTGTCACACTGTTATGCTATGGAAAAGAAAGCATTGTGCATATCACAATTGAGAGTTTGTTGCCATACTGCACCTCTTATTTGTGTTTTTTTAAAAACCTGGAATCTACATGTTGGTGTGGGTATAAGGCAATTTAAGACTATTTGCACTACCTAAAAGAATTCTAAGAATATTGCTTCTGAAAAGTTATTCTAAACTCACTTTTCCATGCAGCAAAATATAGCATTGAAGCAAAATGTAGGCAGTGACTGCATAAAAAAGAAGAGGAGGAGGGTGTGCATAAATAGAAGCTACCATTTCAGTGTTAAGTTGGGCATAACTATTATAAAATATATTGTTATGCCTTGTTCAGGAGAACATTTAACTTTATTTTTTCTGATTGAGAGTAAGTATAAGATATTATGTGACTATCAAGTTTAAAAACTCTAAAGGTTTTATTAAAGTTTTCTTTGTACTTAAAGCAGTATCATTATAAAATTAGTTCCCCCATATCAGTGATGCAGATGCATATTTTCTTTAGTATTTAATGTGGGGTATTTTTTGTTTCAGGAAAGCAACTTCATTTATATAGGACATTTTACTGGATCTTATATTAAATATTACTAGAATGTGGAAAGTATTTTTAAAATATTTGGGGGTTGATGGATTGGTTCTCTTCAAATGGAAACAAAACACTAAATATTTCTAATCCTGCATTATTTACCGCATGGGTGGTTAAATACTACTTTAAGCCCCATAAAATTAAAAGGGAGAAATCTGCCAACTGTAGCAGGAATTGGATTTAGGAAGAGTGGTACAGAGCCAAAATATTGCTACAGAATTAAATGTCAAAAATCTTCTTTAATAGTAGATATATAGTTCACAGTGTCTGGTTATGATTAATACATTTAATCTAAATCACTGAATGTTGCTCTCTCCTTTTCCATAAAATACAATAGGACACAAATCAGTTTTACTGTAGGTGGATAACAATTGGAAAATAATGCATCTTCCCGCCCAATAAATTGTCAGTTATACCTTTTACCTAAAATCGATTCATCTTTCCAAAATTTATTACGATTTCTAATAATAAATCTTTTCAAATGTTTATTCATTTGCTTTTTGATACATTTGTGCCACTTTTGCTATGGTCTAATGTTTTTTCTTTTGATTCATTGTAAATTAGAAAATCTATTTTGAGT
Source organism: Vidua macroura (assembly GCF_024509145.1). NCBI lineage: Eukaryota > Metazoa > Chordata > Aves > Passeriformes > Viduidae > Vidua > Vidua macroura. The sequence continues at coordinate 23,947,331 of NC_071573.1, forward strand.
CAATTTTCTAGTTAAGGAGTTAAAATCTATAACCCAACCATTTTTTTCATAGTCTCCTTTGCACATTTTAATACCCTTGAACTTAGATCCAATCCAGTAAATTCTGATCAGAAGGTGATTAAAAGACTTTTCACTGCAACTTCTTGACTGAGGGCCAGATTTGTAAAACAAGTACTTATGAGATTGTTAGCTGGGTTTTTCCTGCACGTATCTCTGAGTCAAAGAAGAAGATTGAAACAATTATAGCAGATGAACAGATACATCCGTAGGTTTTGGTCAAAGGTTTTTAATATGGGCAATCAGAATTGCCCTTGTGAGTGAGAAGCCAAAGATGGTGTGATAGAAGCCTCCTTTTCTTGTACCTTTATGGCAGCAATACAATGGCAATAGTGGTGATTGCTAAAGCGTACTCTGTGCCCCATTATTTGGGGTGTCTGTAATTATCCAGTGCTAACCTCTTTAAGTGTGGTCACCTGCCATGTAATGTTCTTAGAAGTAACACTTTTTTTAAGAACATATTTTAAAAGAAATTTCTCTAATGTTTGGCATTCTAATCTGCATTGTGAAATTGTGTTCACTGTTCAGCAGTTTTCTGCTCTGTATATAATAAAATGTTTCAGAGGGGGATAGTTTTATTTTTTTACAAATCTCCCAAAAAGCATATTTCCTGTTATGATCCAGTTAAAAAATGTGATCTTAATCAGATTTCTGACAAGAATTACTTATGAGAAGGTTAATTCAGTATGTAGCTATCTCAAATTTCATAAAGGCATAAATATGTTCTGTTTATAATAGAAATGTGAACATTAGCAGAATAGAGCAAGAAGGCTAGAAAATGTTTGAAACATAACTGAAAGAAAATTACAGTCATAATTTGAACTTGATCTACAGTATCACTTTTTGGCAAATTTGTGTAGCTGAAATCATCTTGGGCTTTAAAGTGATTGATTTCAAACTTAAAAAAATAATTTGTGTGGATGGATTGGAATTCATTAATTTTACTAATTACACAGTGAAGAAAACAGATGTTTTCTTAGGCAAAGATCAGGCTTTAATTACAGGTCTTACCTGCTTATCTAAAAATAGTGCCAATACGTTCATGTCTCTCTCTCAAAGTTAATTTCTTATTTTTATATGGAAGTATGATTTTTTTGCCCATTTTAAGCCTTACTCTAATTATGTACAAATACAAATGTAATACTTAGAGCACTTATTGAGGGATGCATATGTCATAATCATGTATTAACATTATTCAAGGGTATGTTGGGTGAAAAATGCCTCTTTAAATTGTCAAAATCAGAACCATCTAGTGCTACTCCATTTCTAATTGTAATAATGTGTTACAAAAAGAGTCAAAAACATTTGCAACAGAGAAGAGTTTCCAGCAGTGATATGAATCTGTGTGACCTCCCCTTAGGACTTTTTATTCTGAGCTATGTACTGGGTAGGACTACAGACTACAAGAGAAAGGCAGAGAAAGCTGCCATAGAATTAGATAAACAACTTAACAGAGGGTTTGTGTATGCTTGTTTTGTGCTTTAGCCAATCACTATAAATGTTGTCTGTTTTAATTGCTTTAAATGTGTATTTGTCACTGCCTTGGGGAAGTGGAAATTACTTAACTAGTGCTAATAATTGGCAAGATCCAGAAAGACATGGTCTTTGAAAGGAACATTTGCAACTGAAGGTGCATGATCTATTACAATAATTCTTTTTGTGCAACATTTTTCTGTGGTTGGAAGAAGCACATGAGCAAACAAGCATCAGTAAGTGTAACTGGTACAATGAATATTTAATGGTGTAAACTGATGCAAGGCTGTAAATTAACTCTGATATTGTAACAATTGTAAAATTAGAATCGTGATCATTTTAACTTTGTGTAAACTCTTTCAAGCTTCAAAATGTGATTTTCTCAGAACTATATTCATACTGTCATTTCTCAGGGTTTATAGTTGTCAGGATGCTTTAGTTATTTCAGAAAGTGCATATGTTGCATGGAAGAGAATTCTCATGTCTTTTCAGAAGGAATGTTTTTTCTTCTGAATTAGAACAGTGAGCACAACTTCTAAAAAAAAAAAAAGTATTGAGATGTGTGTACTGTAAAGTAACACAAAATAACAAAACACAAGCAAGTATCAATAATAACCCATTAGTAGCAAACTCCAGTGGTTGTCCAGATGTTCCATGACAATCTTCTCTTCCTTTTAGATGTTATGGGGTGGGGAAAGGTACTTTCTAAAAAGCAGTCTGCTTGGGTGTTCTTTCAAGATTTTGGTCAGGGGGATTATTTTTGGGGTTTTTTTATTCTTCTTCTGTGGAGAGAGGTTTGTACCTTGCTTGTTTCAGGGGAATTACTACTGGAGGTGGTATGATCAGAGCTCTTCAGCAGTCTTAGAGGGCAGCAGGCCCAAAATCTGTCATGAGCATTGAAAATTTCATTATGACTATCTGTGTCTAGTTGTAGTGCTGTATTGAATGGTTGTGGGACCTTGGAGAAATAGGTCCTTAATTATTTAGTAGTCTTTTAATTCTAGGTTAATAGATACGAAACTACTGTTCACAAATTTTGGTCGATTGCATCCATTGTATCTATAGTCTGCTAGTTTACCATGTAGTGATTAGGGAGTAGTAAATATTTTCCAAGAGAGCTTTCAGAAAAATTATCCAATATTGTATCTGATGTATTGATATACTCTTTGTTGGTGGCTCTTGGAGAGAAATTGGTGACCTTTCAGTTAGTGTTATTGTGTGTTTTTTCTGTTCAAAATATTTGGATTTCTTTTGGATGTGTTTCTTCTACAGTTTTTCCATTAAATTAGTAAAGCAAAGAAACTTAATCTCTAAATAATTGAAACAGGAACATAGCAATGTAGAGAATGTGCTTGAATGAATAGCTACAAATAGTATTTGTAGTAGCTAACTGTTTTGATGGGATACTGAATGTTGTTACACCAACTGCTTTTAAGTTTTGCTTTTGTTGCCAAGGAGATCAACTGTACAAGTATTATTCTTGAAAAGAGATTAATTCTTGCCTCCTATGCATAGAAGTGTTTAGGGAACAGGTGAATGTTTAGACAGTCTTGCTTTGGAAGGTAAATAATATCCTTGAGGTATTGTACACCGAAGCTTTCAAATTGTGTTACTAAGTGCAACTGTTTCTTTCGCCTTCAGAAGAAAAATAAACAGGCTCTTGTGTCTACCTTAACCTAAAGGGAGACGGAAAAGTGCCTGGAGATTCAAGTACATCTGGTGTCCCCTTTATTCTTGCTGTCTTGCTGGAGGAGCTGGAAGTGGCCAGCCGTGCTGTCAGCCTCCACATAGCCCAGAGGTCTCAAATGGCCTTGACTTGCGCAAAATAGATTATTCCAGTAGGGTGACAGAGCTGGTTGGCCGTTAAGAGAGCTAATCAAAGCAGACACAAACCCAAGTATAATACTGGTTATTAGAAACTCTGCTGGCATCAGACTAATTAAATGTAAACATCTAAAGCATTCATTTATTTCATTATCAAAATTATCAAACTGGTGAAGTGCCCACAGCTGGGGAGAGGTGGGACTTTTTGACCTCACTTAACCTCTCTAGTATAACTAAGAGGATTTGTCTTGGCAGCCCCCTCTCCAAGGGGAGATCATCAAAACCATTAATGATCTATCCTTTGGCAAAATGCCTGGCACAAATTCTCTCAAAAAAGACTTTTGAAAGCTTTGTTTGCTTTCCTTAGCATACATCTTCTAACTGAGTATTCTGAGGAAGCTGATGGTACTTGTCCAGGTGTGTGCATCAATCTTATTAAAGTTTTTATGGTTGTACGCTTTATAGAGATCAGTCTTCTTGATCCTTGTGTCTAGTGTTGTTTAGTATGATCTAGATGTTGTGTGGCCTGGAAAACTGGCTGGCTAACCCCAGGCACTTTGAGTTTTCTCTCACAAAAGTGATAACCCAAGCCAGCAATCCTCATCAATTAACATGAAACAGGAATCTCATCAGTTCTCCCAGTTCTGATGTCTCCTGATGTTTGGCAGGGTCTCACCTACTGTGCAGCAATGGCTAATCTTAAAGGTATCAAATGAAAGAGGTGAGATAAGGAGGGGGTTTTGGCGAGTATTGCTGTGTGTTTTTATTGTGTACAGCAGGATGGTAGGTTGTGAAAGGTTGAGACTGGGGAGAACCTATTTGAGATTTTCCTGTGTCTTGCCATGTGCTTTCTTTATAATTTGTTTGGCCTCTTCCAAGTGGAGCAAGTTGACCTAAGAACTATGGAGTATACCAGTCCTTGGCTTGTTATGTTAGTGTTTCTTTGTCCTCCAAGAGATGTTCTGGCTAGGTATTGTGTGCTCTCCTGGCTGTGGATGTCTCTGTATTCCATATGTATTTTTGTTTCTATTGGGAAGCACTGACTTGTTTTTGTGGTTTGGAGTGTTTACTGTGCTAAATTTCACATGGCAGACTTTGAAGATTCATTTTCAACAGGTTGAAGATTGAGTTGAATGTCATGTTTGCTTGTAGGAAATATACAAAATGCAGTTAAAAAATACAACTATTCTTGACCATCTCAAAGAACTTTAGTTTCTTAAGGATTTTCTTCTACTACCTTTTGACAAAATTTTTTAGCTACAGGAGCTTTTACTTCCCCTTCCCTTTTTTAACCTAACTCAAGTCTTTTTTCTGTTCCTGATGACACCCACAGTTGCCTTTTCATAGCTATTTAAACCTGCATACATGCGTACAACATCATAACTGAACTACCTATTTGAAGAGGGGCAGTGTGTGACATGAATTGTTCCAGGCTCCACATGTGAGTTGGCTGAGTTTTTGCTGATGTCTCCCAAAACACAGCTTCAAGTGCCTGATTCTGTGTGGATGTGGAGGGTGTGAAGTCCCTCCCACTATAAGCAAAGAGTAGATTCAGGATCACTTGATGAAGCTGAACAGCCCCAAGTGACCTGATGACACACATCCCAGGGATGGGGGAACTGTTTGATATTGTTGCCAAGCTACTCTCCATCATATTTGAAAAGTCACGGCTATCAGGCAAAATCCCCAGTGACTGGGAAAATGGAAACATTGCTCCTGTTTTTAAAAGGGGAGAAAGGACGATCTGAGGAACTACAGATCAGTGTCTTTCTTGCATCTCCCCCGTTTAGCATTTGTCTCCTTCTGGCATCTCCTTTCTGCATCCTCCTGTATGTGTCTCATTTTGACTTTTGCCTCCCATTCCCAAATACTCTTTTCACAGAAGCAGCAGGGACTCCTGCTTCCATTCTGGTGTACAGTGAGTTGATTTTGTCCATCATGGAGCCAACTGGTACCAAACTGACTGGCACAGGCCAGTCCCTGACCCCCACCTACACTCTATTGAGACTGTTAACCAGATTCATAGAAGCTAAATTTAATTCTTTTTCATCCGGTCAAAGCCTAGTATTGTCTAATAGTTAGGTATCTCTGAATAGTTAAAGCTAATAAAGTCTAAGGAACAGCGACTTGGGTGAGTTTACACTCTTTAAATCTGCATTTATCTCTATGTGGGTTTTTCATATATCTGTCTTAATAGCAAATAAGACCCTCCCTTCTGTTTGATAGGAATGCAAGAAGAAAATACATAGTAAGTTGAAATGAATGTGTATTAAGGTATAGATTATAAACATGGAATCATGTAGCTTCTTTTATTAATTTCAACTATTTCTGTTAATTTCTAATAATATACTACAGGACCAACTCCTTAGTACTTTTGCATGGATAGCAACAAGCTGTATTGAAATTCTTGATGAAATGTATCAGCTTTTAAGCTTTGATTTGCGGTAGTTTGTGAATTTACTAAAAAGGATTCAAGTAGCATCTTGGAAAAAAAAGTGTGATACTGGAATACTGTCAGAAGAACCTTGAAATTGAATTACAGCTTTAATATTCAAACTGGGGCATGTATTGTTATTTGTGGTATATGTAAAATGACTTTTATAGATGAAATTTAAAATCGGTGGCGCAGAATAGGGTTTATAGTGCATGGTCTTTAAGAAGAACAAGGAAGGATCTTTGATGTAGAGCATGTAGCAGAAAGATGCGTATTTATTAAATAAAGGAATTTTTAAATGGGGGTATGGTAAAAGAAAAGGTTGTTCTTGCTGATATGCTAGTCAGATTATAGTATTCATTGCCAAAAATAAATGCAAAGTGTTTCTCTATGCTTAAGTATTTATTAAATAAATATTATATAGAATTACTAAAAAATTAAAATTGTAAAATATTTACTTTATAAAACAATGAGAGCCTTTTCAAATCTTAATGCCTGAGACTCTCATTTCTAGGAGTCTGGGTTCTTTGTGCTGTGCTGTCAGTATCACCTGTGTTTCTAGCAAGGTGCAGTATTGTCTTGTAGGCACTCAGTTTGTGGTAATTGGGAGTGGAGCTGTGGCCGAACCTCATCCCTAGTGGGCTACAGCTGTGAAAAGCAGGTGAGCAGTATTGAAGGTAATGAGCTATGGAGTGCCCAGGTGCACTGACCAATCACCAAAGGGAACAGAGGGCACACAGGTGTAAAGCATGCATGATGAAAAATATAAAAAGCTGGGCTAAAGAACAAGAGGGGTAGACGCTTGCAGCCTTCTGAAGTGATGTGATGTTATTCTGTATGGGCAGACACCTGAAGCCTTCTGATGTGGTAAGATGTTGCTCTGTATGGGCTAATGCTTAAGGTCTTCTGAAATTGTATGGTGATACTCTGTGTATTGTGGCTGTCTCAACTGTGACATGTGCTGCGATGCTTTCTTACCATCCTTGGCATTCTATCTAAATTGCCAGACTTGGTCAGTTAGGCCTCTCTCTATCTGACTTAGATGTGTGAATTCCAGATACCACAGGAAGTCTGTGTAGTGTTCCTTAGGACTCAGGGGACACAAGCATGAGTAGAAGGAAGTGTTGGGAGAGGCACTGCATGAGGTGGCAGCTTGCTGGCTCCGTCGTGCTCTGTCTGGTTCCTATCCTGTAACCCACTGCATGCGTTGATCACCCCAGACCATTAAGCTTCATATCTTTGATGAGAATGTTAAGAGTTCTGTGTTGTCTAAATATAAGCTAAAATGTCTTGTGTAATTGTCTTATTTAAGGTAAAAAATAAACCAGAACCTCCCTTCTCTCTTGTATCAGTCCTGCCTGGGACTGCCACTTAGTGCCACTGCAAGGGCAGGTCTGGAAGAGGATACAGGGAAAAAAACCACCTGCTGTATTGTCATATATATTGTTTCCTAGACTCTCATTTCCCAGAAATGCTTCATGGTGTTTTCTCCTTGTGTTTTTTCCCTTGGCATTTTCATGATATTTTCTCTTTGGGTCTTTTTGACAGTATTCTTTATTCTTCGTCTCCTTCCTTACCACATTGTTTGTACTGGTTTTGGTAGTCATTTTAAATAAATTTATTTGTCACAGTAAGCCTAATGCTTACTTCTGTGTTGCCATTGAGGAGTGGTGACAGCAGAGACTGAACAGTAGTAAAAGGCCTTGCTTGGCAGTGCATCAATGCTGAAAACAACACCACAGCTGCGGAGGAGCTTTATGAACTCTGGCCTTCCAGAGACTGATTCAAGGCAGTCATCCCAGCAGAAGGAATTTACTTGGATTGCAAGGGATAGAGTATTGTAACTAGCAATCCTCTCTCCTTCAAATGGGAAAATTCTTAATACTTTGATAAAAATCCTTGACAGATTACCAGGAAAAAGCAGACTTTTTCGCACTACTCAAATTACTTCAAAAACTTTGTTATGGAATGGGTATGAAGGCTGAGAGGGGAGTGTGGTTTTGAAGATAGAACCCAAATAATCAGGAAAACAGTGCAGTTGATACTTTGCACTTTTCATTGCAAGTGGTAAGAATAAGATAAATGTTCTTTCTGAATTATTTAATCCTCTATTCAACCTAAAATGTCATGAGAAACCTTTTTAAAGAACAATCATGATATATTAAATACACTTCTCACTCTCTTGCTCAGGGATATCAAACTGGCTTGCTGGGGAGTTATAACAATCTGGAATTCTATTACTTGACAAGTATATTTGGGGGTTCTCATATTACAGTGGAATTAAGAGGTATTCTAAAAACACATTTTCATTTTGTTATCCACAGCCATTTTCCAGAAGCCATTTATGAATTTAGATTTTACCTTTTGATAGGGGTGAGCTATTAGACATTAATGTATTGCTGGCTGGTGTTTTAGGAAATGGGGAGGAAGAGAAATGAGAAATATTTTCTCATTCTTTTTAAGATCATAATTGTTGAAATCCACTTTGAATGATTTGTGCTGGCTCTTGCTTCTAATGTTCTCTAACTGCAGTCACAAGTAAAATAATAATCAGTCTTTTACCATTCATCACAAATCTAGCATATCACCATGTTGAATGAACAGTTGGCCTTATTAGCACTAATTTGTTATGATCAGAGTTGTAGTCCAATTTCAAATTACTACAAACTTGATGAATTCATTTGCAGAAACAGCTGAAACTTTGATTATATTCTAGGCTATAGCAAGTGGGGCAGACACAAAGAAGAGAGGTAGCACTGCCAAGACCATTTTTGTCTATCCAAGTGTATGCAGTTTCATTGTTTCTAACATATGGTATTATAACTTTATAAATTTAAGACTATTCTTAAATAGTAACTACAGTTTTTTTTCCTTTTTTTTAAGACTGGTTTGTCTGCCTTTATCACTCTTACCTTTCCATCTTGATGAACATAAAATGAGAATCATAAATAACTGTTATGGAAGACATTAATTAACACTACTTTAACTTGAGAAACTTGAGACTGTCCCAGCTCCTTCTCAAATAATTACTCTGTCAATACATAGTTAATAGAATCCTACCTCATCCCCTTTTAGTAAGGATTTCCTACAAGACTTTTATTTTGAAATTTGATAAAAGTGTATTTTGCAGACTTGAAAAGAAACTCCTATTTACTGTAGTATATTTTTTAATAATAATTAGGATGATAATAATAATACCTGGATTTTTTTTTCACAGTATGGCATACTTAGGTCCATGTTAAAATGTGAAATTGAGTAATGGGTTTTAGATTTGCATTTTTTTATTCAAAGTTTTTTAAACTTAGTACATCTAAGAGACAATGATTAGGAAAGGTGATGAGGCAATTTTGAAGTAGCATGAGGAGAATGTGTGGGGGCAGTATTATACCATAGGAAAGAAATAAGGTGTCTTTATTTACATTTGAGACTTCTAGATTTTTTTTTTTTAATAACTCTTTGTCTTTTCTCATTCTGACATTCATTTTGCTGAGAGCTGCCCAAGTCTGAACTTTATGACAGTAACAAATAGTTGGAATATATTGCAAAACAGAAAACTGAGAGATTTTTCCATGCTGTTTTTTCATTGACTTCATTAGGTAAATTCAAGCCAATGGTAATAGAGTTCATTTCAACATGTTTCTACTTTTAGCAAGTATATCTTTCAAAATGTTTGTGATGCTACTTGCATCTGAGCTTTGCATACCATCTTGTCTTATATTGTCAAAAGTATCCAACAAACAAACCCTTCTGATTTCTATGTCCTAAGTGCATAGATTTACTGCTGCAGTTTGAACATTTTTAAATTAAAATATATTGCTTGTTCCAAATGTATTGATTTACACATCTCTTTGTCAATATTAAGTAGAGCAACTTTTCCAATAAGTTAAAAAAGATCTGGCAAGATGGGTTACATTTAGTGGATTGGTTGAAGTTTATATTTCTGCATTTTACTTGTTTGTGTGTTCTTGTTCTTTTGCCCTTTATTCTCAATCACTGTTACAGATATTTGTAATGTTCATTAACTCAGAAGAGATGCTGCCAGTTGAACTCTGAATTCATACAAAGCTGAAGTCATTTACATGTGACCCTTAAGTTTTCAGCTCCTAACAAGTGCTTAAATACAAAGGTTCTGCCTAAGGTTGGGGTTTTTTTAATGCCTAAAAGATCCCAACATGGGATCAAAGCTCCTAAGCTTAACAGTGGTGTAATAGTAGTGAATTGTCAGAATGACGGTTTTTACTGTAAGTGCTCTTCAGTGCAAAGTTTCAGTTGAGAAGGCTATGTAATCACCATTTTTTGTCCACTTCTAGTCATCAGCCAGGTGCTTGTGCAATGGTCATTTGTTTTTAGAATATGTGTACAAACCTAAATCTTGCTGCTGCTTGCTCTTTCATCTCAGTTCTCTTGCACCTGAATGTGAAACTATTCATTTCTAAGTAAGCAAATCAACAGGTGTGTAGTAGTTCATAGGCTATAGGACCATCCTCTTACTTTGTTAAAACTTTTATCCATTTCTCTGTCTGCTCAGCCTATTCTGCTGATCTGATCTATTGCTGATCTGTAAAGCAGCTGAGATGTAAAGCTGGACAATAACATCTAGTGGGCATAAGCTTGCTAGCGGAACATCAGTCTAGTGCAGATCAAGGAAACATTATAAATTTGAGTGGCTGTTTGTCTGTAGACTAAGGTCACACTTAAGTTCATAAAAATCTTTCCCAATGCCAGGTAGATCCTCCTGGAGACTGACCAGTTTCCTAAAAACTGTTGTGATGTTTTTTGGTTTAAAGTACTGTTATTCCAGTTACTTGACCTCTAGAAAGTCACTAAGAGATTACTTTGGATTTCTTTTTTAGCACCCACCACCCCCAAAAATAATTTTCTTCTCACTTATAAAAGGTCAAAATTCTCTCTGTGTGGTCTGGCTGGTGTGTATCTATTGGTATTAAACATGCATGTAATTCAGGAAGTAAATACCTATTTAAATACAGTACTAATTTTAATCTGAATACTTGCATCAAGTTGAAAGAATGGATTATGATAGCAGATAGTTTAAGTGGAAATAGTAGATTAAGAAAGAAAAGGAAAGTTATAGAAACATTTTCATGTACTGTTAAGAAAATCTTGATTTGAGTGACATTGATGTTGTAAAGACACTTAGGAAAATTGGGTATATAGTTTCTGTGTTAATGGAGAAGTTAAGAATGATTGCCAGAGCCTCATTGCAGTGGAACATGTGAGGTCCATGCTGTGAGGTCTGCAGTGTTTGCACGCTACACAGGCAAAAAAAAAAAGTTTGTCCAGAGCTGCTGTGTATCAGTAGAGTTAACATAACTTTGAAAAAAAAAACACAAAAGTTTTTGTCTCTCTAAATGACATTACTTTGAACTTCTAGACATCTTATCCTATATTTTCTCTAATAATTGAAATGTACATCTTGATTTGTATAACCTCTGTTGTTGATGGTACATTCTGTGGAGTTGGTATCTCTATTTTATCCGGAGTAATAAATCTGTTTTGTCAAGAAGAGGGAGAGAGGTGTGTTATCCATTGTCATTCTCTAGTGGAAAGCCAATTTTTTACCTGGGTTTTCTATGGAAGTGATGTGAGCTGTCATCACTTTTCTTTCTTCCTTCTTGCTTCATTCCAATACCTTCAGGAATTTCCAAGTTAATTTGACAATCCACTTAAATGTGACAGTAGTTCAGATGTAAATGATTATTAAATACCTCAAGTTTTGTGAAAAGATGTAGCCAGCTTAAGTGACAAACCTAAATTTATTAACTCCCTTGAGGAAAGATTTTTGGCATAAACTTAGTTATTAGCATGAGAGAAACCCATGTGGGAGTAACCTTATAAATGCTTCAACATTTGATTAGTGTTTGTGCCTTTGTTAGCCCTCAAAGTCACTTAAATGTCAGGTGTAAAGCTATAAGAAACCAGGTAGAGTTGCCTTTTTTTTTTTTTCCAGTTTGCTTTATCTCCCTTCAGAATGCATCATGAACAGGTAGAGATAGTTAGAATAGAAACTTAAAAGCACTGATTTTATTGATTTGTTGGACAGGTCATTTATGTTTAGTAATTAGTATCCTCTGTTATTCTTAATTATATTAGACAATGTTATTTATATTTGTTAATTATACGCAAAGCTTTTTTCAGAACAGAAACCGTGCTGATTTTTTTTTTTTTAATGTCTAGAGTTATGGCTGTAGTGACCTCGAAGAGTTACTTTAACGTTTGTCTGAATATTCTAAAAATGTTGTGTTTTCTTTTTAATAGTGTCTAAGGTTAAATTTCCCTGAGGTACTGATAGAAGATAATGCCAAGAAAATTTTTGGCAAATTTTCAAGAAGGGTAGGTCCCTTGAGTTCCAAGAATGATGGGTCAAGGTGGATGCAGACATTTGTTTTCTGGTAGCCTAGAATAAGAATTGGATCTCTGCAAGTGAAGCACGAACAGAAATGACAGCAGAGTAATTCTTTGAATTTGTACTGTATATAAAGTGCATTTACATCCAAGAGCACTAATAAAATGAATAAATACTGTGCATCTCCATGCTACCTATTTTTAAGCATCACTTGGAATTTTAATTTCCAGAAGTTCGATGATTTCATTCCTTCCAATTTCTTCTTCCCTTGTACTATGTCAGCTGCCAATTGTGATATTTATTTGGACCAAATAAGCAAACTGATTATTACAGTGCTAAAAAGTTGTTTGAATATGCTAAGTTTCTTCCTCTGGTTTGCATAGAAACAGAGTTCATGGTTCGGTAGTTCTGATTTTGAAGGGAAACTGTGTTATAGCAGTATAATTCTGCAGGAATTTAACACTTTTGCTGGAAATATGTGCTTTTCATTTTTAAAAAATAATGGCATTCAGAAATACTAAGGGTTTTACTCAAAAGAAAATGTGATGCAATCTGAGGTTTTTTTCCCTATATTTTTCAGTGTTATTAGCATCCTCACTAAGAATTGCAAACAATTAAAATTTGTATTACCTTCATACAGCTTTGTTCATTCACACTGAGTGACTTATGTCCTTTATATTACACTAAAAAGGTTGAGTGTTTGGGCAATCTGGACCACAGGAGAAAATTGTTTGCCAAGTTTTTGTGTAATATTTGTTCCATGTAGAAATACACTCTTTACATGTGTCGATGTGTTTAAAAAGAAATTAATGGGGACTGTAGCCAATTTGCAGCCTGATAGGTGTATCAGCCAAAATAAGTAATCAGTAAGAATTTCAGGTCTGCCCTTTCTCCCATTACTTGGAGTATTTAAAAAGATTTACAAAACAGCTGTAAAGTTAGCTTCTTAAATGTCAGAAGTCCACTGACTTCATGAAGACTGCATCATTTAACTGAGAAATTTTTATGGCTTCATTTATTACACTGAAACAGTTCTTAAGAACTAAGAAAAATACCTCTAACATAATTTAATTGAATTACAATGTGGCATTCAGATAATTGAGGTTGAAGTGAGTTGTCAAGTTAATGTCATGTCAAACTCTTGCCTTAATGGACTCCCAATACTGGGTTTGGGGTTTGGCCTGGTTTTGTGATTGGCTGGAAGGCTAATGTATATAACTGCTACTTTAGGACATGGTCAGAGTTACAACACTGAATTCTGTATACTATATTCCTTTTCCATCTGAGGGTTTTTTAAGGCTTTCTGTAGGAAAAAAAAAAAAAAACAGAAGAGCAATGCTAGCTGTATGCTCTGTCATCTGCTTAATCCTTATCCCCTTCACATTGTCAATACTCATCTAATTCCACTTTAACAACAGTAATTGGCTGATAGAGTAGCAGATATAGATTTATTTTCCTGATGACTCCTTGACTTTTTTCCTCTGGTAATACTAATAGAATTCCAAATCCTTACTGGTGTGATCATGTCATGAGTAGGTCAACAGTCATGTCAAGGTCCTATTGGAAACTTCATAGCCAACATCTTAATTTAGACTTAGCTATCTTTTTCTCTTGTATGTGCAATTGTAAGCAATTCTTTCAAGTATCACACTCATTCCATTATAACACAATTCATTTGTTGCAAAGGGAGGCAGTTCTGCATGTGAATTGTTTACTGAATGGTACTGGGTCACACAAACTCAGTAAGCCTCTTCCAGGTGTGATGCGTTATCTGAATTATGTGGGAAGCTTAAAGGAAACAAAACATTGCTTCTTTGTTTTCAAAGTTATTTCAGTCTTTCAGTTAATGAGAATTGTAATGGATGCTGTGGCTTTCTAATATTTAAGGAAAACATGTCTGAAAATTTGAAATGTCAGGTCACTGGGGTAGCTGAGTTGATCTAGTGGTTTCCTGCCACTGGAAGGTAAAGGCTCGCTTAGTTTCTTGCTTTCTTTAATTCTATCCTAGCTCATAACCTACCTGCTCTAGGCCATGTGATTTCTGTCCTACATTTTACCAGAGCTCTGAATTATAACTGACTTCTGAGTTGCCTCAATCCACTATAGCAAATGGTAAGAAACATGGACTTTTCTTTTGAGGTTAATTTTGCCATCATTGTAGTCAGCTGGAAGTGATCCAGAGAAGGGGAGAAACTTCACCTTTGTGAGATGTGAAAGTGGAAGAGGGTATGCAGGACAGCTCATTTTAACAGTAATGAGTTATTTAGGACAAGCTCTTTCCTGGTGGGATTTTACCTTTAGTTTTTGATTAAGTTAAAATTGAGAAATAAGACTGTCAAGTTGTTTGGAAACCTGTCTAGGTTTGACGGACTAACAACCATCTTTCACATCACCATCCAGCTTTACTTTGTCTTTCCTATTTATCTGAATATTCATATTTATTTTTGGCACTAGTGTGTATCCAGTCTGGAAATGGGAAGCATGCTGTGTTTTCTTTCTTGGACTTGATGTATTGTAATATTGCAGAAGTTTTGGGAGTTGAGTAAGAGCAGAGTAGAGTGCATACACTCAAGCTGTCAGAAAAATCTGTAACAACTGATTAAACACCTTTTGTCTCTTAAAGCATGTCAGACTTAATTGAGTGGTTAAGAACCGGTTTTGGCAGAGACTTAATCTCACTTAGTCTTTTGGCTAACTGAATAGTACTCAATATTGAAAGTGTGCATGCAGTGTCTTGATAGAGATTTATGCACTTGACCAAGTGCTTAAATTTTACAGGGAAACATTTAAATTCAAGTGGTTTGGTAGTCCTACATCAGAAGCAATGCCTATCTTGGGAATTACCACTATTAAATCAGCAAGGAATATTAACCACAGTCGACAGCCTGGCTTGACTGCCTTATCAAAGCTGCTCATTTCATCCTCTGTCCAAAACCTTTATTCTGTGAAGCTGTTGACCAATTATAGGGAGCTCATCTGTTAACAGTGTCTCTGTCTAGTGTATTAGCTTGGCCTCTTAATGTTTCTGTATGAGTGATAAGTAGAAAGCAGAAAGGAACAGAGATGAGAAGGACTACCCCCAAACTTCCCTGTTTAGCAGGGAAGTTATCTTCGGTATAAGGCTTCTTGTTGCCAAGCCATGCAGGTGTTTGACTTCCACTTTAAAGTAAGGAAAGGTCCGAAAATGATGACACTTTCTAAGAACCTGGTCTAAAAAACAACAGACTGCTTTTCTGTAGATAAAAATGCATATTATTTCTTGAATTCTTGATTATATCAATTTGCTTCTTCTGGGAAAAAAAGCCCAGAAAGCGTAAAAGTAGTGATCTACACTTAACTGCATGTTTTATTAAGTTTTCCCCTGATCTGTAACTGAAGCAAAACCCAGTTGTTTAGGATGTTAATCTGTAGTTTTAGAAACATTAATGGCTTCAACATCTAAACTCAAAATAACAGTGGTACTGTGTTATGCTAAATTCTTATACTGAAATATTTTCATTTCATAATGTTGTATGTGTAATAACATATATTCTTAATGTATGAACAGGTAGAACTTCAAAAAATTTTGGAAGTACTGGCAAGTGCCACATCCTTGCTCCATTCACTTTTTAATATACATTCAGCTCCCTTGTTAAATTAATATCATCCTGCCAGTTGTCAGATGGACAAGAGAATGTTACTGGGGCTTCAATAAAGTGACCAAACATGTCTTTCATGCATATAATTTATTTGTATTTCCTCATTATAAGTGAGTCAAAAGTTAATATTTTTTAAAGTTTAGCTTTGTTTTCTGTTAAAATGACCATCTTCCTTCCAGTATATTCTATAAAACTATTTAATATGCATGAGATTCTTTTAAAATTTAATTTGAAATATAGTTTCAAATTAAGAATGCCAATAGTGTAAAAGAATTTAAAACTTTCACTATTATAATTCATCTAAACTGATCTATAATGTCATTCTTAATCTTGGATTATTTTCCCTAATATATATTAGGTTTTCTTGTGGTTGAGCTTGGTGGCTTTTAGATTTTATTTCCATCTTTTTTGTTCAAGGTAGAATAGTAGGTAAAGTTAGCAGCACAGGATTTGTTTCATTAAAGAATTTGAAACATTCTTCTATTGTAATCTCCCCCTACCAGCAACCTGAAGGTTAACAATTTGTTCAGTATCCTAAGAAATTAAATTGAACAGCCAAACTGGTTTAAAACAGCTTGCAGTCCCTAAAGGAGGGGAGGGTAAGAAGATGCACATTCTTGGTTGATCCTGTTCTTTCCCATCTAATGAAGTAGTTAAGCATTTCACTGAAATTTCTCAGCTTGAATTTGTCCACTTGTTTGCACCATCCCATCCCACTTCTCAGCATTTGCGTGGGTTGAAGCATTTCACTAAAAAAAAAAAATGAAAACTACAAAGCAAAGCTATACCTAGCACAGTCTATAAAAGGTAGCAAGGACATTGGCAGATTTAATTTTTGCTATTTTAATTGGGGTTTGAGTCATTATAAACAACTTGGGATTTTTGTTCCTTGTGGGCTTAAGTCTCACATACTTATACTTGTTTCCTGTTATTCTCACAAAGTAATAGGTACTTTCTAAATGTAAAAAACACTGTTCCTGCCACAAGGAGATAAAAACATACATGCAAAGGAGATTGAGGGAAATAGTATGGCAGGATATGTGACTGTTGGCTGGTAAATAAGAATAAGCTGTTCTGTTGGGGTTTTTAATTAACTTGTCAGTATAAATCAGCTGGATTTCCCATGGGCAGCACAGCAGATGAGGGTCTTCCAAAGGGAATTAACGGGAGGAAGGGTGAAAGCTGTACAGATGAGTTTGTGAAAAATGTTCTGTGCACAAGAGACAGGAAGAAGTCAGAGAACTGCTAATGCTAAAAACATCTTTTAAAAAGAGTAAAAAAATTGTGGAATCTGATTTCTCTAACAAGGGAGGAGGAAATGACATGAAATTAAATGGATAAAAATGTCTGAGGAGCATGAAAAATGATGGAAGGCTTGAATTAAATTTCTTGATACTGGTAGAATTCAACTAATACTGTAATCTTCGCATCTGCAATCTTTTGTCCAAGATGAGAATAGCAGGCAAGGAAGCAAGGCTGGACCATCAGTATCACTGCTAGTCACAGTTCTGTAGGATTATTAAAAGCTTTCTGAAACAGGAACAAGAAACAGGTGATTTGGGGTTTGGGTTGTTCTAAAAAAACTGTGCTAGTGTTAGACTGACGCTGAGACATCAGTGTGAGGTTTCAGGAAAGGAATTGGGATCTGTGTTAGATGGAAGCTGACAGCTGGAAGATGAGCTCACTTGAGAACTGTCAACCTGGATGTTCTGTGCTGCAGAACCTCAGCTTCCTCTGTTTTTCAGGCTGCAGAGCTAAGCATCTTCCAGCATGCAGGCCTAGCTTGATGTAAAGCAGATACTTGGAGTACGTCTCCATTTTATTATACTGCCACAGAAAGCAGCTGAACACTCTTTGGAGAGAATTTTGAGTATGTTGCTGAAATTACTTCCCATTTCAATCAGGCAGAGCACAGGACCAGTCATGGGAAGAGTGTTTCTCCAAGACTTCCTGCCTTCAAGGAAGTTCAAGGACAAGTGGGTGTTTGGAGGCCTCTGTCAGAGGGAAGTCGAGATTGTTGTATGATGTGCACAGCCAAGCTTTGTTAACTGCATTGGAGATGGTGTCCAACAGTAGTGGATGAGCTGGATCAGGAGAAGTTGTTTCATAGGGTCTAACTCTTAAGAATTCAACTCTGGAACCTCAACCCTTATGCATTTGGTAGGCAGTAGGATTCTAAGAGTGACCCAGACTTATGCATGTTTTAGCAATTTCCTTTCTGTGTCACCATTCTACCCCAAACAAACTTGACTCTGTTGGAAGGGGCTCTACATTCTCTGTACAAGTAGATAGTAATGATATAAAACACAACCACTGTGTTTTTGAAGCAATGCTACTTGGCTTACAATATTAAGATATCAGCATGAGCAGTTTCACTTTGCATGTATTTTTCAGTTATTCTATTAAAAGAAACTTAAGTTTCTGTGAAGCTGAGTCTTACAATCAAGTGAGTTTAGGAGCTCACTTACTTGCTTGCTTGAGCCTGAATTTGGTATTTCCTTGAGAAATCTCTTTATGGGCTTTCATACTGTCACAACATTATTCTGATTTTTATGGTGGTATAATTAACAGACAGAGCATGTTGATACAAAAAAAGACATCTACTGGTTTTGACACTGAGAATTAATTATGAAATAAGACAGATTTGTGCTCAGGCTAGCATTAGCCTAGCAGTTCAAAATATAAGCAGTCACCTTGGAATCATGTAACAAAAAGTGACACCCTTTCTTTTACTATAGGCTAAATACATCTTGTGAACTTTAGTTAGATAAATCATCTGTGTGTCAGTTCTATTTGTTATTCTATTTAATTAATTTGGAAAATAGTTGTTGCTTTCCTTTGACAAGCAGAGAGTTCATGTTTGTTAAATACTTAAAAAAATGGGTATGCTTTTTGTAGTGGTTTAGATTATTATCAGAGAGGTTATTCATTCTTACTAGAAAAAGGTGACATTCAGCATATCATTGGTAGCCAATTTTAAATGAAGTTTCAAAAGACTACATATAATACAGTTTTTCAACCCCTTTAATTAGTTTTTGCATGGAATACGTTGCCCAAAGTGCTGGCATCATCTTTTACTCTTGTTCCCTGCAAGTGACTACAATTTGGATGCCTTTAATGCAATTTCCCTTATTTTATGGCAACAAAGACTCCTCCAAATATCTCATGCTGGTTAATACAGAAAAAAACATTGTGTTGGTGTGTTAATCTTGAGTGCACAAAGAACTACCAGAGGATAAGAGGAGGGCATCTGTTGGATAAGCTTTCAATATGATGGGGATGATAACAGACCTAAGACTGGTGCAAAAACCAGCTAATCTTTTACAGTATGTGATTAAAAACAGTGCATATCTTCTCAAAATTTGTTTATTGATGCAGAGGGGAATAGTAGACAAAGAAAGACCTTACTTTTGAGAAACATGGCCATCCCAAGCTGCCACAATTTCTACTGGCTGCAGTGACCATTTCAAGTTTCTAGGCCTATATGTTCTGGGTGGGTTATTTTAGTGATGGATTGTCACTGTGATGGACGATCCTCTACTACCTCCTCTATGTACTTGTCAGTACAGTAGTAGTTGTAGTAGGTTTTTAGGCTTTTATAGTAAGAATTTTTGGGAAGATCAAGAAGTTACAAATCATGTTAGAGTTTTGTGTAGCTAATGAAAAAGCTTCTCTTACTACAATGAAGGCATGGTTATGAGGAAGAAAATGAAGATGCTGAGAAATCGGCCTTAGAAATGTGTAATTAATTTCTTCATTTGCTTCTGAATAACAGGACAGACAGTCTTTTGTGCATTTTCTAGTTCCAGTGTAATTGACATTCTGATGCAGAATCGATCAGAAGATTTTAAAAGAAGATTTAGAAAAGACTTCAAACTATTCATGTTGCTTTCAGAAAAGGGTTTAGCAATTGTGTCCCTTATGAAGATGATTAGCAATTGAAGTATTTACAAAATGGCATGTAATAGTATGTAAGCGCCTTCCTAGGCCATGAAGTATGGCAATTTTCAGACATTTATGCTACCTTCTGCTTAGTTGGCATTGAAGACACTAGCAGGTGACTGTTGATTATTCTCCAGACTTACAGAAACCATGTGTAGAGCTAACTAATTGCTGCCAGAAAGTGTGTTCTTAGGTTGTTTAGTATGTGCACTAAGGAGCCCTTCAGAGCATTATTCAAATGCTATCTCTTCTTATAGGTTGGCAATAATTAAGGTAAGTCTAGAAATTAAGTTAGTGCATATCCAGCTTTGTGGGAAGTTAGTTCTGACCCACAGTCCCTTCTTAAATCCCAATTAAGAAGTTGCATGCATTAAAAAAAAAATTATTGTGTGTACATGTTTTCTGAGCAGAAACCAAAGATAATAATGACAATCTGGGTTGAAGTGTTGGGTCTCAGTTTTGTGCACAAACTTGTTACATTTAATAATATTTTCATTTAGCTATGTGTAACATTTTAGCTACCAGTGCTGCTGAAGTTTTATTTGGACTTAGCAGATACATGTGAATTCACATATTTTTCATAAAACAATGGAAATTGGTGCTTCTTGTGTCAACTACAGTAACGAAATGAACATGTAAAGGAATCGGGTCCTTGCTCATTAAATTCAAATGGACCTGCTGTATTATTATTTGGCTGTAAACCAAAAAAAGAATGGTTTAGTTGAAGCTGAGTGGATGGGGGAAATCACTTAATCAAATTTATACAGCTTTCAGAAAGTTACTGGAACTAAAATAGTTGGTGATGTAATGTATGAAGTCAAAGAGTGTTTTGCTATGCTAGAGAAAACTAATGGAAACATTCACTTGGGGTAAGACAAATGGTATTAAATGAGAAAACACACCATGAATTGCAAATGGAGCTGAGTTAATTTGTTGCTACAGTAGTGTTGCCCTACTGTTAAATGAAGGCTGTGTAATTATCTTGCTGGCAGAGATAATGTCAAAACCTCATTTCTCCTTACATGCCTCATTTTTACATGAGGGCTAATTGAGCTGCAAGGTGACAACTGATTATATATAGCTATCATCAGGTCCTCTTGCTCAATTTGCAAATAATGTTATCTTTTTTAAGTGATGATTTTTATCACATGTCAAATTAAGGCATTAAAAAAAACTTTTTAAAGCTATTTTAGTAATTTGTAGCATTGCATTTCTGTCACCATTTTATTTATATTTTTCACTATTAATTAATTCTTCCAAGATTCTTGACATCCATTTACTTACTATCCCTTTATTTAATGCAGAGAGACATGTGTTACTCACTTTGTCATGTCTCTTGATCATCATGAATGAAAGGGCACCTCATAATCCCAAATAGATTAAGCTTTCCTAAACTTTTGTTGTGTTTTCTTGTTGATTGGAAGTGCTGCTGAATAATTTTTGTTAATAAATTTCAGACTTAACACGTATATTTTCTTTATGCCCAAAGAAACCCAATGATACTGTGTCAAATAGCAGCACCATTACCTGCCTTGATGCAAAATCACAGGGTGCATCAGGCTGGAAGGGACCACAGAGTCATCTGGTTCAGCCTCCGTGCTTAAGCAGGATCATCTCGGAGCACAGGGCACAGGATTGTGTCCAGCTGGTTCTTGAATTTCTCCAGTGAGAGAGACTACACAGCCTCACTGGGCAATCTGTTCCAGTGCTCCGTCACCCACTGTAAAGAAGTTCTTTTTCATATACGGGTGGAACTTCTGTGCATCAGTTTCTTCCCATTGCCTCTTGTCCTATTGCTTGGAACCATCAACAAGTGCCTGGCTTCATCCTCTTGGTACCCTCCCTTCAGATACTGACAGACACGGATGAAGTCCCCTCGCAGTCATCTCTTCCTAACATTGAACAGGCTCAGCTCCCTCAGCCTTTCCTTGTAAGAGAGAAGCTTCAATCCTTTAATCACCTTCATAGCCCTCCACTAGACTCACTCCATGTTCATCATGTACCAAGGAGCCCAGAACTGGACACAGCATTCTAGGCCTCATCAGGGCTGAGCAGAGGGGCAGGATCACCTCCCTTGACCTGCTGGCAATGCTCTTCCTGATGCATGCCAGGACACCACTGGCCTTCTTGGAGATGGGCATTGGTGGCTCAGGGACAGCTTATTGTCCACCAGGGACCCCCAGGTCCTCCCTCTCTGCAGAGCTGCTTCCCAGCAGGTTGGCCCCCAACCTGTGCTGGTGTTATTCCTCCCCAGGTGCAGGACTCTAAGGATGAGATGAGAGACAATGGTAAAAGCCTTTGAGGTCAAGGTAGACAATATCCATTGCTCTCCCCTCATTCATCCAGGTAGTTTTCATTATAGAAGACAATCAGATTGGTCAAGCCTTCATGATGGTCAAGGGGCCCCTTCACTTTGGCAGTGCAGAATGAAAGCCTGACATCATTTGCCCTGCAGTTTTTTCTTGGTCTGTTTAGTCTCTGTTTTACCTGTAGGTGCAGTGCAGTCTCTTTCCAAGATCTTAAAGTTTTTTTACTCTAGCTACATTCACAAGAACTAAAATAGAAACAGTTAATTTTGCATTCCACGAATATAAAGGAGCCAGCCTGGATTTCCATGTTCTTGCCCAGCAGTGCTGAGCTACAGAAGCAATATGTGAAACAAGCCTAAAGAACATATTTGGAAAAAGAGAACTTTCAAAATCTGGCACTAATGCTGAAAAACAATTTTTGCAACCCTTCACACACTTCTCACATTTTTTGGAAATACTGTTCATACAGTATTTATGACATATCTGAAAAATAGGCGAGTCTGAAATCATCTTACTATATTTGCTCACTTTTGCCTTGTACACACAACTTGTATTGAAGTGGGACCTGGAAAGTTTGATACCTGTCTTGTGCTTCAGAGTAGTGAGACTCCTACCAGAGGGTTGGTAGCAGTCTAAATAGTATTTTAGAACAAATTTAAAACAGGAAAATATTTTCATTTGTAAAATATAAAAATAGGCTCAATTTGTGTTGCATGAAGTAAATCTCAAAAATAAAGCATCATAACGTCTAACTGGTTAATAATGTGGGACACTCTTTGCTAAGGCCCTGTACTTGGGATTCTCAGATCTTTTATTAAACTTATATATGTGGGTTTCTATTTTAAGTAAATATAATTCTTCACTGGACATGAAGTTCAGTTATGACTTGGCTTTTAAACAAATGACATAATTATGCAAAACTATCTAAATATAAAGTCCTTTATTTTACTGTATACTAGACTGTAAAAGAATAAAACTTTGCTTTGAGATGAAAAAAATACTTCCTTATACTGACACTTTTCCAGATTATTTGTATCTTGTGGGGTAGGAAAGATACCCTTCTTTATTGGAAACCTCATGACTGAGACCTTAAATCATTTTACTTTATTAGATCATTCTGCATTTGGAAATTAAATGATGCTGCTCAAAAAAAGAATTTACTCCAAGACAATTCTGTCTCTTGCTTGTCTGACATCAGGGGAAAGGAAGAAAAAAAAATCAGAGAGCTTTGCCTGGATGAAAGGAGTTACTTGAAAGTGAAATGTGCAAATCCATCAGTGATATTTTAATAATGCTGGGTCATGTTGAGTTCTGAATAATTTAATCATTTGGTGTATGTTTGCACTTCTGTATGAGACTTTGTTGGAAAATACCTTTTTAATGACTGACTTGAATCCTGAACTATTTTTTAATAACCTCAATGTTCATGTGATAGTTTTATAAATCTTGAGGGTATAGTAAATTTACACTTATTAAATTCTTCATAAATATAGCACAGTTCTCCCTCATGTGGTATAGCTATCATAGGAACTGAAGGATACTGTTGGTCTAACAATACCAGAAAAGTTAGGTTTTTATTGGATATAGGCAACACATGTAACCATTTACCAAGTCAGAATGGCATTTTATTTTATTTATTTGAAAGTTTCACTTTTTAAATGACTTCTAGGTAGAAACATTTCTGCTGTGTTTGTATAGTACTTATTGTGAGGTTCTGGTTAACTCTCTTTACTGGTGACACCTTCAGCCCAGTTTAAGCCTGAAAAGAATTTTTGGTTTTTTCCTTCATCAAGCCACTTGATGAAGGAAAAAAGCCACTAAAAGCTTGAATTTTTCCCTCCTGCCTTAAATGACTGCCTGTAATGAACAGTAGAAGCATTACTCTTGGTTTCCATATATTGAATTCTAGAGCGTTTTAAATACTGTGAACATCAGACAAATTGTCAGATTTTCTTAATATATTAATGATTGTCAATTGAAAATGTACCTACGCCTCACAAGATTTTCACTTTAGATAAAGGTAATTGTTTTAATAATAGAAATGGAGTATTGAGAGTATTATAATAAAACTGAGAAATATTTTTAGACAGCATTTGTCTACTTGAATATTTACCAGTTCTGAAGAAAACATTAGCAGTGAGTAACCAGTTTCCCTTTTAAAATGTTTATGTAATAAGGAATCTGTGGTAAAAGTACATTATTCTTTGCATGGCTTTATTTTCTTAAGCCACTTATTTTTTATTTGCTTAACGTTAGCACGTTACTCATCGTGTTCTTTTGTAGCCTGTCTGAAAGGTACACTCCCACTGTACTTAGAATAAAATTATTTCTTTACAAATACATAAAGTAAATATTAGTTTACAAATCCAGAAGAGTTCCAGCACTGATTCACTGGATTCTGAAACAGGTGTAAAGTTTTGCTATGCTGTTAAAGAATTAGAACTTCAAGGATGCTCTGGGGCACAAGTATTCCAAAACCACAAACTAGGTCTGACATTCCAAAACATTCATGATAGTTCCTAATATACCAAGGAGTAACATTAGTGGTATTCTCTGCAGGCGCTTGTGGGGACTTGCAGAGCTCTGAGGATGTGAGGCTGCCCTCCCTGGTGACCTCATAATTTCCAGAAGCAGGTGGAGGTGGCAATTATAGCTATGGCCACTATCTTGAACCTTCTGTAGTAGGTGATGAATTGTAAATGGCTAGACCCAGTGCACAACAATAAACTCAAATAAATCTTCAATGTGTAATAATGACAAGACTGAAAGACTGGCAGTTATAACAAGGCTGCTGTTGTCACCCACTTTACTGTAGCCTTGATATCCATCATTATCAGCTGGAGCTAGCTCAAGAGTCGGACAAGAAGGTCTGAAGAAGGATGAGTTGTTTGCGCTGAAGCGTCCAGTAGGTCCCATCTGGCAGAGAGTAAATGGGATTTTTTTGCCTGTTCACTGGCCCAGAGCTGTCCATCATTTTGGGCAGATATCTGATCACTTCATGCTGTGGGACAATATGGCTTTGTGCTGTTTGGTACAGCAATGGCAATTAAAATAACTAAATTTTTCATTTATTTCAAGCTTTTGTTTTATGTTAGCCGAAGGTGATCCTAAGAAGGGATCTGTACATTAGAAGAGCTTTTTATTTCTTTGATTCAGGAAGTCAAGTGAAACCAGTCAATGCTAAGTTACTGAAAACTTTAAGGTGATAATGCAATAAATGTTTATAAATACATGTACAATGGACTTTTTTGTTTTTGTTTTCCCAGTCACATGCTTTAGAGCATCTGAATATATCAAAATAGAACACAGAAACTGGCAGAAATGCAAAATCATCTTAAATGCTTGTACAGGAGGGTTGCTTAGCCCCTGGCAAGTTTCTTGTAATTACTATAAATCCTAATTGTCTTAATGCATCTTAACTTGATACTTTTCTCTACTAAGTACAATTCTGTTGGGTTTACATCACATGAGTAGCTTTCAAATGAATTTATCAGACAAGCATGAAGGATTATTCCCAAAAATGTCGTACACAAGAAATAAAAAGTTAAAACTGAATACTGCTTAGTTTAACATGGCAGCTTATCTAATATTCGTTTGATCTTTAGACTTTTCAATCAGATCATAGGATTAATCAACATAACATGTTAATCAGCAAATCCCAGATTGATTTGCCTTGCCTTAGAGGTATAACACGTCTTCAACAGAAGACAACTTAGTTTATTGAATATTAATTTATGAAGTCAATATAATTGCACTTTGTAAATTTGTTTTGTAGTTTTGTTTTAAGATACTTAGTTGCAAGGAAAAAAACGCATCAGATGTCATAATTTTAAAATGAAGGTGATTTTACTAGAGGTTAGAATTTTATAGTATCTAGATTGCAAGCTGTTTAACATCAGTTTGTTCTGTAAAGCTGTCTTATTTTGCATTCAGGATAGTTCTTACAAAGCTTAATCCTGGCTTTAAAAGATTCAGAGTTGTGAAGTGATGCATTATAGATATGTAGATCAGGTGTTCTTTTAATTTTAAAAGTATTAAAGTGTGATGAGAGTGTGTTTTTCAAGCTTGTATGTTTTTTGTTTATATTTCATAAGTGTTAAATTTTATACAGCCTCAGCTGCATGATAGTGTTTATTTTACAAAGATTTTAGTGTCTGTGATGATTAAAAGTCTATAATGCAGGTTCGGTAACTGATGTCCAAGCCAACTGACATACAATCATTCATTTTTTCTTTATTTCGTAATAAATCTTGAAGCCTGAAGGCATTAGACCCATGCAGATTTCCCTGCATTTTAGTGTCTTGACAGAATAACAACTTCCAAATTTGAAGTAGTGGCATATTGTATTCCATCTCTATAGACTTAGCTCAAAACAGCGGTAGCCACGTGAAAATATATGTCAAGAACACTGTTTTCTCATATTGGAATTTAGGCAATTTGTTTTCAGTCAGAGAGCTGTTTCTAACCTATTTTTGGAGCCCCTCTGTGGC
Organism: Vidua macroura; assembly: GCF_024509145.1. Lineage (NCBI taxonomy): Eukaryota > Metazoa > Chordata > Aves > Passeriformes > Viduidae > Vidua > Vidua macroura. The sequence continues at coordinate 23,973,862 of NC_071573.1, forward strand.
CTGACCATACGTTCTAACATAATTTATGGTGGCACTGTAACATATGGACTTTTCATCATTGTCCAGCTGAAATCCTCTGTTGGACACGGATGCAACCCCATACACAGGCTCCCAAGGCGGGTATTTTAGAGTACTATTTAGTTTGTGTACGCTGAATTCATCAGTGTGTCTAGCATGCTGTCAGGGTTGTTTTGTGCTGCTTCTTTTTAACAGTAGTAAGAATATTTCTTGTATGTACTTTATTTACAGATTGTCAATTAAATTTGGAATTTTTAGCAAATAAGCTAATTCCTGATGAGCACGAGCACCATAAGACCCCTAGACTTCGGGTTCTTATTGGGCTAGGCAATACAGAAATAGAAAGCAAAAACAGTCCTAGACCCAGGGAGCTTTGCAGTTTTAAATACCCAGAACAGTAGAAGCAGGAAGCAAAAATGTTAACAACAAATACTGATACCTTGTGACAAAACAATATTGTGTTTGTAATGGGTATGGGATTTTCTGTTGCTTTTTCGATGGGCGAGCATAAATTAAAGGAGGAGGAAAGATAGTAAGGGACTGGTGTGGAAAAAACGAAGGACAGTAAAACAGAATGGCAAGAATTTGGAGACGGGTCACAGAATATAAATAAATTGAAAGAAAGGAAGGTCTTAAGTGCTTTTGTTATTCTTGGATGTAGGAACTGATACAGCTGATACTAAGACTTGACAGTAACTGGGAACTGAGAAGTGACATAAATATTAATAATAAAGTAATACTTAGTATTGTTGTCTAATAGTTGTCTTAAAAATTGTTTAAAAATCTTTCTCCATATGCATGTGCTTCTTAAAGTCTGTGTCCAACCAAACAAAGCAACTGAGATTAAAAATAACTTATATTTGCAGAAGGGTAATTATCTTCATTCCATTTTTTTTCCTTAGTTTCTTCTTTGTTTTCCATGTCTAGCAAATCTTAATTATGCTAATTAGAAGATGAAGTATGGGGGTTTTTTATCAACAGTGTGTCTCAAAAAGATGAGTTTATTTTTCCTTTACCTAAAGACAGACTTGTTTAGGATATGAAGCCAAAGATGTCAACACCTACGAACTACACTTCAGTAAAAACTTAGTTGGCTTCTGCTTGCTACAGGAAAACAGATGTTTTTTTCTTTTAAATAATTATTACTGTTCTCTAGTGTCATATTCAGTGTATGTGTTGATCATTGGGCATTTCAATGCCAAGTGAAAAAGAAATCATACACAAAAAAGTACAGAATTAGCTCACGTACAAGTATGACTGAAACCCAGCTTCTTGTACTGAGCTTAGACATTTGAGTCAGGATTGTTGTTGTCTCTCTTGCTGTTGATGTGTCACTGAGCAGAATGGAAAGTAGGACCTGTGGGCAAGAACCAAAGCCAAGCAAGGATTTAACCTTAAAAATTCTTAGATGTCCTTTCTTGAAGTACTTCAGGGTTTATTTCCAATCACTCTCTGTTGTAATGTGCACTGACTGTTTGTACAATTATATACATACCTTTGTACTGAATTTATCCTTTGGTGAAAGAAACAGGTTTTTATAAATATTGCAGTTTTGCACACTAATTCCAGAATTGGAAAGGGTCTATGTAGCTGTAGAAGGTCTGGCTTATGATCATGGAGGTGTGAAAATTTGTGATAGGAAGAAATTTCCAAGTTCTTTTCCAACCAGATTTTGAGCACACTTCATATCAAATTTGAGAAATAAAAGTAGTCTGGATTAATACCCTTAAAGGAGTTGCAAGCTTTCCTATAGCTAGTGCTCTGATAACCCTCTACCTTTTTGTTATCTGGGTAGTTTTTTTCTTTTTAAAAAAATGAAACAAAAAACCCCAATGTCCTACAAACAGAGAAAGCACCTCTAAAATACTGTAATTAATTTGCCACTGAATTGTAGTACTGTTTATTAATTGAATCAGTGAGTGTATTTAGTTTGTAGTGAAATTGTCTTGTTAACATAATGGAGTTGAGATAGTGCAGTGATGGATTTGAAAATCTGTGTGTAAAGTGTCAGTATTCTCAGGATCAGCCAAATACTCGTGGTTACAGTAATGTGTTTTTCACCTGTTGTACTAGAATGGTGTTTTTCCCTCTTCTGTAGCTGCAGTTACCTGGCTTTTTACCCAGCAGGTCTTTTATTATGTAGAGAATTAGTCCAAGAAAACCTTATGAATTCATAATTTTGTTCATAGAAACCTACTGTGTAGCAGAAGTTAACAGAAGGAGGAAAAGTCTTTTTAGTCTGTTCTTGGTGGTACAAGATACACACTTAAATAATGTCAAGCTTGTAGCAATTGCCTCTGTTTTTTTCAACCGTTCCCTGCTTGATCATCATACTGTAAAAAAAAAAAAAAAAAAAAAAAAAAAAAAACTCAGGGTTTTGAAATGTGATAACCATCATACCAATCTAAGAAACTTCAAACAGATGTACTCTTGCTTTCTTTATTTTATTCCAATAGTGTTTGTCTTTAGAAAGCGAATAATTCGAAACATAGGATATATGGAAAGAGTTATGATAGTACCTTGTTTGGATCAATTTGTACAGATGTGTTGCAGCTCACCTTAGTTTTTATTTAATATGATAGAGCAATATCTCTACACTGGGAACTGTCTTGAAAATCTGAGCTAGTTTTATTATAAAGCCTAGACTCCTTACTCAGATATCATTGCTGATATTTTTAATTCCATGACTGCTTATCCATTTCTACTGTTTGCATTTGCGGACAGTTTATTCTAGAGAAAAAACATTCCATCATTTAAATCTGTGATATGAGCTGATTATTTGAATGTAATCCACAAGATAAATTCTGAAAGACTCTGGAATCTCTTAAAATGGTCATTCATCATTTTGAGGAAAATTTTTAGAAAGCCTGTGTAATTACAGGATAATTGTATAATTGCACATCTTAATCATTATATTTCTTACTTAACAAGTTATATATATTTGCACTAATTATACTACCAAAATGTTTAATTACTAAATTATAGTTGCATATGGGAGAGACTAATCTGCCAGCTGAAAACAAGTTTGTAGCTTGTATTCTGCAGGCAAAGTTTTGTTAAAATTAAATATATCTTACAAAAAAGATTGTATATTATTGTGGTGTTCTCAGGTAAAACAGAAATAACAAATGATTGTCTACGAGAAATATTCATAATTCTATAGCTGATGGACTAATAGAAAGAATATAGTATGCTGGATTGGTGTTTAATTATTATAGCAAAGAATAAAAAAAACAGATTTTACAAGAAGTCATTGTCTATAACAATGTCAATACCCACATCACACAGTCCTTCACTCTCACCTTTAGTATTTCAGTATCCCATCTGGACTGTCATTATTTTATTTTATTTTTTCTTAATATATATGGCACTCGCTTATTTAATCACTGTGGAGAATGCTCCCAGCCTTTGTCATATCAGTCAATAGCGAGTGTCAGTTTTGACTTAGCTTTCTTTCTAAATCGTGTTATTTGGCTGTCTTGCTAAAGAAACAACCTTTCTTTTTCTGTCTTTCTACACAATTTTAATCTTTTGCTCAGGCTCCCATCTTTCTGTATTTTCTGTTACAGTTTCTTGTCTAGCCTTGACAAAATCATTTGTGCCTGTTTATATCCATTTAGAACGTGGTGACAAAGATGGTTTTCTTAGCTGAATGTCTTTCCAGTATTATCCTTCCACTGCTCTCCCTTTCCCAATATTTTTTCCAAATTTAATGTGCTTTTCTTTTTCATAAGATCCTTTCAGGTTTGTTTGTTCCTGACAACACTCCAGCACAGAAAGATTTGAGTTTAAAATTTAGTTTAAGATTCATACCTTGCTTTTAGGGTTTTTGTATAGGGTTTGTTTCTTTTGTTGTCCTCTTATCAATTGTGCAGTGTAGCTCGATGTACAAGGTACTAAGATTATAATTTCATTTTCCTGTATTTTTTTTCATCAGTTGCCCCTAATAATGATTGTAGTCAAACTGACACCTAAGAGCAAAACCAGTTTCTCCAGTATGATGATATGTCATACTTCCTTGTACTGTCACTTTACCTTCAGTTTCAAAATAAAACAGTTCTCAGGTGTTTTTCTATAAAGCTGAAAAACCTCCATCATTGCAGTCTCCCTATGCATTTTGCCACATGGTCCATGATCTTATCCTAGGCAAGTTGTTTTTCATGTATCTGAATCTACCTTCTTGCAATCCTGGATTTATTGCATTAGTAGTCAGAAATTAAAATTCACATGGTTTCTTACTGTCTTTGAAGGCCTGTATGCATTCTTTCCCTCTGTTTTCTTCACGCTGAGACACCAATACGGTGTGTGAGGAAGTTGTGATATGAGGAACTAAAGTCCTTTCACCACAGTTCAGTCAGTGTGTTCCCAGAGCACAGGATGGGTCAGGTTGGAAGGGACCACAGTTGGGTCATTTGGTCTAACCTCCTTGCTCAAGGAGGATCATCCTAGAATGATGCCCTCATCATGAATTTATCAGTTGTTTCATAGGAAACAGCTTCCACTGCTTTTTATAAGAAACAATTGTGAAAGGCTGGAGAAAGCCCTCATGGAAGGTAGTTTTACAAATGTCAGTCCATACCGTTGAACAGGGTTTTGATAAACCAGTATTCTCTCAGGAGGGAGGATGGGAGTTTAACAAAATAATTCAGAGTCACCAAAACCGAGCAACCTCTTTCAAAAGGACAGCTTTAGAGCTGTGAAAGCTTGATTTGTCTGCAGTTGCCACAGTTAGATTGCCTCTGTGCTAGTTGCTGTAACTTATTGGGGTTTTTTTTAAGTTGCATTCTTAGCTTTTTGCTCTTCAGTATCTTAATCAGGTTCTTTGTGGAGTGCTTCAAGGAATATATCTACTGGAAGAAGATTCCCTCTCTGTAATTATTTCTGAAGATGATCAGCTGTGATTTTAATCCATTATATATACTACGTGGTGTATTGATTTTTGACTAATGATAACTTTTAATAGACCTGTCATGGAGTATCAAGTCAGATTCTTTAGAGAATTCTTTAGGCTTAGCTGTACTTCATAACCTCTATATGATGCAGCAAGTGTAGTCACTTTAAAACAGTTGTGTTATCTCAGTTGATGAGACTTAAGAAATTCGTCCAAGCATGTCAGGAGGATCACTGTCACAGCTCTGTTTGTTACCTAAGAGATGGAGTCTCGCACCAAAACCAAACAATAAGCCTCACTTTTTTTTTTTTTTTTTTCTTCACAAACACCATTTAGTTTCAGTAATGCTGTGTCTGATGGTGTGTTTGCTTAATTTGTTTAAATAACACCTAAGAGAATTCAGAGTAGGATAAAGAAGAGTTTTATTTTTCCAGAGAGATGTGTATGTGTTCTGTGAGAATAGGAGACTTCTGAGTAGGGGAAGTAAATCTGAGTAGGGGAAGTAAACAAATTCTGTTTTATTTATCTCTCAGTTTCACTGAATGGATGTAGACAAGTGATATGTCCTGATAGTGAGATCCTTGGTCACAGTTTGAATGGATGAATTCTTGGTCCTTCCTGTACAGTTGTTGCTGAGAGCTGCTTAGTCTTAGTTTCTCTGAAAATGTATTCTTCCTTCAGTTCCTAAACTAGAGCCTATTTTCACTCTGCTACATGAGTGTATGTTTATGGAAGGTGTTCTCTGACATCAATTCTGAAATGTCTCAGTTTGTGGTAAAGGAAGATGGTTTTACAGCTTTGAGTGCTTAGGTAGTTATCTGATTATTATCAAGAAAACTTTAAGGGATTTGAAAAAAAAAAAACCTTTTGTTCTCAAGTATTTCCTCTTATGACTGCTGACATTTTAGTTTGTTTCTATGATTGCATGTTCCAGTTTTCAACTGAAATATTTTTGTCTAATAATAATCTTTTGTTCATAAGAAATATGACATACTTTACATCTAAATACATACTTTCAGAAAAAGGAATCTTCATTTTTATATACACATTTTACATATATATACATTTATACACATTTTATATATATTATATATTTACATATATATACATATATACACATTTTATGCACAAACATCTTAATTTCTTTTTTTTTTTTTTTACAGTTAACTGAGGTAACATCCTAGTATATAAAACAATAAAAATCTCAATATATGAGATTGTTGTTAAATTCACAAGTTTTTGTCAAGGCCATATTTTGTGGAGGATACAAATCTGAAATAGAATGTTAGAAAAACATTGGGAGACTCTTCAGATACATTGTGCTTTAATTTATAATGTATAATCTATACATACTGTATAAACTATATAAAGAATCAAGCAATCATGTCTTTCAGTGTTATCTATTGCCATCATTCCCCATGCATTGAGGCTCTCACTATAGCTATTACTATAAAACGTTCCCTAAGTACATAAAGGCTCTAATCGTTAAGATTTTTATTACCAGCCACACATACAGAGCTGCAAATTGCCTTGTTTCAGATTTATTATGTATTACTCTAGAAATTCTATAAAGATCAAAAGAACTGATTACAATGTTGACCTTTGCATTAACTCATCTGAATTTAAATTCAAGTGTTTGATTTGGGAAAATAAGTCCATTTATCATAGGTCTGCTACTGAGGGGATTGTGCAGCCCTGATTGGGAGTGCTGAGACCAAATTTATTTATTGAGCATCGGCTTGAAAATTGTTTGTAGGACAAGAGGAACAAAAGTTTGACCTGCCATTGTGTTGCACCCAGGGAACAATGTGGCAGCTGACCTTTTCAAATATCTAGCAGTTTGTTTTTGCTGAAGAGCAAAGACATATTTATAGTTTAAATACCTTTAACTACTTCAAAAAAAGGAAGCCAATAAGCCTTTTCTCCTCATGAAAAATTATCTGTTTAATACAGATATTACAGTCTAGCAATGTGGAAGGAGATGTGGCATTCTAAGATCTTGGCATTTCCTTTTTCAAGTCCTTTTGAAGTTTGCTGTCCTGGAAATATAAATATTTATGAGTGTACATTTTAGAATTGACTCTTCAGCTAGTAGATGCATGGTAGCTTTATCAATTAATTAATTGTAGCTCATTTAATGTGCCTATCTATATCAGCTGAAAGGCCAGTCCTTTCAGAAAAGTAAATAAGTGAAAGAAATTGGAACTAACAAAGCTGGAAATCATGTATCCATACAGACTCTCTCTAATACTGTTCACATTCTGAAGTGAACTGCTAAACGTGGGGATTTTGTCAAAAAACAGCAACTTACACATTAAAATGTTTGAGTTGGCAGTTTTGTAGGCTTAGTCTGAGGTACTCATGTATGAGAAACATAATTTGCTACTTCAAGATATCTCCCCTCTGGTTTGGAATAAACTTGTTATATTTAACTTATATTTAACTTAAAGTAATTAAATTCTGATAAAATGCAAGTCCTTACTTGTTCATCAGGTAGCAACAGCAGGTGTACAAACAGGGTGCCATAATGCATGAGGTTGTTTGTAAAACAAGACATTTGTTGTTTGCATGCTTGCATTTTTACTCTAAAGCTGATAAATGCACTGATGTCACAGTGATAATGACAGTACGCTTATTACTGTTTTATTTGGGTTTTCTTTTTTAGTTTCATCTTAAGGAAAATATGTATTATAATCAATTATTTCACCAGAAAATGCTTTGGTTGAAACTTCAGTATGGCAGGAATATGTTGATGTCCTGCCTCTCTCCTCAAACTATTTAGTTAAAAGGAGAGACAAGTGGAGATGAAATACCATTTCTGGTATGAAAAGAGGCTTGTCTTGACATGTGAGTTGCAACACTTTAGACTAAAGTCACTGCAGACAGCCGGCAGGAAGGGCAGGTTTGAGAAAATAAAGTTAATATTGGTTCCGCTCCTAAAATGATACAGCCAGATCTGTTTAAGATGCCTAACAAAGTCTGCTTTAGAAAATTACTGTTAAATGGAAGCATTTTTATTTATGGATCTGAGTCATATGGCTGAGAAATTAAATACTCTTAGTGGAATTGCATTTTTTATCTATTAGGAACAATCCAGCTTTTAAGATCCGTATATCCTACATTAACTAAAAGTGACACTGCTGCTTAGGGTTCCTAGGGCTTTCCATTTTCTTTACTTTAAAGATTACCCACCCTATAATTCTGTTGCTGCATGGCATCTTTAAAACTTCATGTTTTGAACTTCAGATTTTCACTTCCAAGAGCCGAATTTGAGTGATGATCCAATAATAGATGAGGTTTGTTTTAATGCATGCAAAGGGTTGTAAGCACATCCTGTCCTAACTAGCCCTGAGTTTTATGGGCTCTGAAGTCAGCAAACTCTAAAAACAATTGTAAGGGGTATTGTCTCGTCTCCGGTGTTTATTCTCTTTTAGACACCTAGTGAAAACCGAAGTGCTCTATTAAAATAAATGGCTGCAACCTTGGGGAAATTAGTGGGGTTTTTGTTTGGGGTTTGCTAGGTCTTTTTAGTCTTCTGCACTGTGTGTTATCTTCACCATGGTCTGTAGGTTTACATTTTTGTTATGTGAGGAAATGTATTCCAAAGTTGAAAGGAAAGCGCGCCATTGTATTAAGGGTAAGATTTCATTCTGCTCAAAAATTGATAGACATTTATTTAATCAGGATTCCTGAGGAACTGTGCAAACTTGAACTTTCAGGAACTTCTTTTCCAGAATTGTTAAACTGGGAAGCAATGGGAAACTAACTTATCCCAAGTGTCCACTTTCTTTACTGAGGTCCCATATTTGTAATGTTTTACTTAATTTCATCAGTAGGAATTTTGTAACTTTGCCATAGATGTCTCACAGTATTTTACGCAGTTTTAAAAAATAAATATCTTTTAATAGAAACCAAAGCCTTTTGCAAGGATGCAAAAAAGGGTGTTTATTTCTGTGTTGATCAGAATCCTAAAGCACTGCCAGGAACAAATATTGTTCATACAGAGAAGAGTTGGCATGAAGGCATTCATTGGTTGACTCTGTCAGATGAAGGAGAACACTAAAATGTTTGGGTTTTAAAAGTGGCTCCTTCATTTAAACGGCAATAATTTCCAAATATACTTAGAGAGTCAAAACAGAATCCCTTGGTCCTCCCAACCCTAGGTCTTTTAAATTGTAAAATGGTAAGCCTGTTGGCATGATAAAGAAAACATACCCAATTGCCTGAGGATGTTCTGGAAGGATGTCATGTGTCAGTCTTCATGTAATCAAGGGGGTTTTCCCCTGCTATTCTCTGTGTTTACCATTTGACTTCAAACACTAAACCTTGAAGATAGCATTCTTCCTAAATATTTTTAAATGGCAGAAATAGCACAAATATTAAGGTTTAACAAACAACGTTACAGAATTCTTGAATCAGTCCAGAGCACTGCATTGTGTTGTTTATTTATTATGCCTTTCAGTAGATTTTTTTCACATAGTAAACTACAATCCTCATTCACGTAAAGATGAATGAAGCCTCTTCAAAGAATTCCAGGGGCATGGAAGAATCCCACAATAAAAAAAAGGGATTTTTCATCACAGTAAAATGGTGCTATAATGGTGGATCATACAAAAATATAGGAAATAACGTCAGCAATTTTAAGGTAAGATAAAAATGGAAAATGTACGCTTGCTAATTTAGCCATGAAGTATCTCTTGAATAGTTTTATATGAAAGCTTCTGTAGCTGATAGGCTTTCACTTTGAATCAATGAAAACAGTAGTACAATCCCCAGATCTTAGGGTAGAAGTAGGTATTTGGTTAGAGCAGAAGCTTCCAGAGGTGATCTCTCAGATCTGCAAGTAAAAGCAGGAAATAATTCTGAATTCCTGTAGTAGACTGAAGACAAATACATTTCTGGAAAGGTTTCATGGGAATAGTAATTTACCCTGTACCAGAGGTGCGGCGTTTGCTTTTGTTCTCCCTGGCTGCACGCAGCTCTTGGGAGCCCAGCTGTGGCGTAGCTTCCACGTGCTGCTGGGGTTTTCTGCCGCGGGTTCCCAGACATGGCTCCATGTCTCGGGCGCGTGGGCTGGCCAGCCGCTGTTACCATGCGCTAGGGATCCGGTAAAGAAGCAAGGAATTGTCTGTTTACTCCGTGCTTGGCAGGAACGGTTTATTGGTCACGTGACGCAGTTGGATGGAAAGACGCGACCGCTCCCGGCACTCGCATGGGAGAAAATGGCGCCTGGGTTCCAGCGGGGTAGGATTTTATGGAGGGGCGGGAGGATCCACGGCCTGCTGTCCAATAGGGGTGGCTGCCGTGGCAGTGACGCCAGCAACAGCGACCAACCGAGACAGCGCTGGGGCGGTTCCTGGGTCCCAGGGCTAGTGGGGATGCGGCATCAGGGAGATTGGCAGGGAACTCTCTGGCAAGGATGGGGAGTGTCTGCCTGAGTGATTGGGGTAAGCTCCAATAGCACACAGCTAGGAGCAAACAACCACAGGGAGGAGAAACACGCGGGGGTGCACGGGATTACAGAATTTGGCTATCTAACATAAATTAAAAACCCCTAATCTAAACCCGAACCCCGGGATGCAACACAGAGATAAACTATGTAGCTGTGTAAGGAGATGAGGCAAATATTTTTAATGGTGTCTTTAAAAAGAAAACAGAGGATTTCTTTGTGTATCAAGTTAGATGAACATGAAATTTTCAGGGTTCAGGATACTTCATCGTGTCTGAACCTCATTTAGTTCATGTTATGGATGATAAGCTAGGCAAAGGATTTATATCTGCATCCCTCAATTTAAGAATTGGAAAGATTGTTTAATTTTTTTTTTCCTAAAGATTATTGTGTGTGAATGTTGCTTTTCCAGGAAGGTGCCTTGAACTGTGTAACTAATGCCACATTTTCCCCTACCCCACAGAACAGGTACTCCCTCAGTATGCACCATCTTTTGATGGGCAGATGACCTCTAATTTAGTAAGATGTGTGATTCCTTATGAATATGAATGGCTTTGCTAACTTTCCAGAATTTTGTGTAAGTTTTCATTTTTCCATTCAGTATTTTCCTCAGTACATGGCTATATGCTGGAAGAATTTTAAAATGTTCCCAAATATTTCACGGCACTTATGGCACCTTTTCAATGAACTTCTATTTCTTGCCAACAGCATTCCACCTAACTAATATACCACTGTATTTTTATTATTTTTTAAATAGTTTATAAAATGTCAAAGTTTATTTTGTTTTGTGCTACTTAAATATTTGTGGGTCATAATGCCAAATTCAAATGACTGTTTCCCTAAATTTTTCTTCTTGGCAGCCTACACAATTTAATGCTATCAGGCATATGAGACATACAACAGAGTTTTGTGCCAATATATACAATTTATTGAATGCTGCCATCAAATGTAATTTCATAAGAGAATCAGCCAAAGTTGTGGATGTGCCTGGGTTTTTTCCCCCCATGAATTGAGCTGTTTATAAATTCCTCTGAAACTCAGAGTTCTTCTAAGTCTTTGTAAATGTTATAGTTTCCAGTTAAATTTGTGGAATGCAGTATTTATGCTGTTGGTTTCCACTTAGTAAGTGAATAGATGAGCTTTATCTTGACCAGCAATCTTTTTTTTTTTTTTTTTTTTTAGAAATCTGATCATTGTATCAATAGTTTGGAGCATACCATGTTTTCTAGTCTTAAGCCTGCCTGCAAACTAAACCAGGCTTAGTAATGTGCCAAGTTACCTCAATTCAGCCTCTATTTTGCTGTTTAAACTTTTAGGTGTTTGGTAGGAAATGCAAAATTGTGTTGATAATATTGCTTCTAGCAAAATTAAAGGTACTGATGCTGAAAGTATGGGTATGCTTTGGCAACAAATGAAATGAAAGCTTCGTAACTCACTTCAAAAATTTTGTACCGCAACCAACTTGAATGGCAAGCAGTGGGTTCAGCAAGGCTTTGTGTTGGTGGTATTTACTCAGCCATCTTGGGGATGGGAGAGAACACAAATCTGATTATATTGACCTGATGTCTTTGACCCTTGAACAAAGTAGAGATATTTAAAGAATTCCTCAAGCACCAGTTATAAAGAGATATTGTTATCTTTCAACAGTCTGTTAGTTTTTGTCTTACTGAAGATTTCTGTGGAGGTGTTCCTTTCCACATACTGTCATTTTTTGTAGTAATATTTGCATGCAAATTTCATTCTGGCTAATTGTCCTATTCCCTCCCTCCCAAACTAAAATCAAATATTCATTCCAGCATCCCATTGGAGAATGCTTATTTTTTTGTACTGATAGTAGAAATATCTTCCCCTTGACTGGAAGTGAAGTTTGCATCATAGAGATCATGAGATTATACCATGAATAGTCTATGAAAGCCTCTGGACATGTATAAATTTTAAGCAGCAGGGGTATCATTCATAAATAGCTGCTGAACACAATGTACTTCCATTTCCCTGTCTTGGATGTTGTTTTGGCGAGTCATGTCATACTGTTGTATGAGTTGCAAGTTTGAAGGACAATTTGTCTTTATTAGAGACTAAGTTACCTCTAGGTGTTTCTGTAATAACATGGCCGTAAAAACATCAAATGTTGGAGTTCGGTTCAAGATCTTCTCTGTGTAAAGAATCTCTCTTTGGCTTCTCTGATTTTTTTTTTTTTTTCATCCCTTAACAATAGAGAAAATAATATTCTAACTCCTCAAGAGCAATTTAGGTTTTCCTAGGAGTTGCTGGTAATCAAAGGCCAGAATTGTATGATATATGATGTCTGCCCTGAGGTGGGTAGAAAGGCAGCACTCTCCAGGACCCGGCAAAATGTGCTTTACAGCTTTGTGTCTGAAAAATAGTGCTGTTCTCTGTGCCCTGCAACACATGATACACAACAGAGAGAAAAATGTTCTTTACTTGATCCTCTGTATGATCAGAACCCAACAAGCCAGGTACTCTTCTTGTTCTTGTTTCTACAGTGATGTTTTGTAAGTAGAAGATACAGTTTTGATTGGAAGATATTTCCTATACATGGTCAGGAGTTTCAGAAGCCTAAGGCAACTAATGTGTTGTAGAGTCACGAAAATCTATTTTCATAGATCTGGCCAGAAAAGTAAAATTGATGCTGCTGGAGTCATCAGGGAGAGAGAATTGTCTTTCCCCTGTGTAATTTCCAGGAACAGAAGAGCCTGTAAATGAGAACAGTGCCCTGATTTCTGTCCTGCAACAGAGGCAGCCTCTGTCCTCACTAACACAGACACACATCTAGGGAGTACTTAAACTCTGTTTTCTGTACATTGTTTTAAATTTTCTAGGAGAGCAGAAGTTTTTCACATACTGAACACAACTTTCTGACAGAAACACTGTAAACTCCGTTTCTTTGACAGCACAGAACCAGCAATGCTGCTTCATCTTGCTGGAGGAGAGGATAGCAAATAGAAGCAGCATTCTGCTCCTAGAACACAGGTTTCCCTTCTTTTGTGAATTAATGTTTTGTAATGCATTCCATGTTTAAATTATTGTACGGAACTTGACTCTCTTAAGATCATACTGTGATGTTTTCCATCATGTAGGGCTTGATACCGTGCAAAGAGAACTTCGGAGCACTCTTACTGATAAGGAGGGATTTGAAAGCAAGATAATACAATTTAGTCTTCAAATCAAAGTTGATGATAGCTTTGCACAATCCATTTATGAGTTTAGCAATCAGTAGGATAGAACTTGGGGCTCTACATTATGTTAGAAATTAAGAAATGCAATGCAATCTTATTCAAGTGTTGATATCCCAGTATGGCACTGCTATTAAACCTAAAAAGCTTGAGAGTTCATTTTAAAATGTATGAGTGGAATTCCCACTTTTGATTTTTTTTTTTTTCCTATTAGGACCTCCTGGTTTCCATTTATTCTATAGAAGAAGTTATGAATTATTTATATTTGAAGACAAGGTGATGGAAAAGCTAAAGAATGTCTTGCTAAGAAGAATTATATTTATTGTAACATGTTTTAAAATACATTTTATTTCTCTGTCATTTTGCTTGGGGAGAAAATTTGAAAATATATCTTAAGCCTGAATTTAGCTTGACCTTAAAAATACCCAATGAAAAGTTGATTTCTGAGCTTCTGCATGCTTCTCCTGTTCATCTCTACTGGTGTTTACAATCTGAAACAATGGTTACAGTTATATATTAGAAGTTCAGATGGCAGAAAAAGTGGCAAATACAGAAGTATTTCTAAAGTCTGTTCATCGTGTAAACTTATAGTGTGAAACATTTATGTACAGATCAGTTCAAAATAATGAGAAATGTCATCCACAAACAACACAAACAACTTTGAAACTGTCCAATTTTGTGGCTCCCCTACAGCCTTTTCCTGTTGTTTCACCGCTGTTGTGAGCCCTTCTGGTGAGAATTTCACTTGAAATGAAGAAAAATAGTTTTGTGCGCACTAATTATTTAAATGTCATCTAACCTAAAGGGCAAAAGGTCATGCTTTTATTTTTGCAGTTTATTTGTGTAAATTTCACAACATCTGTTATTGATCAAACTGCATGGATTTTGAAAGGTGTTTTATTCCAAATCTTAGCAAAGTGTAACCTTTTAATCCACAATCTTCTGAACTGCTTTCTTCACGTGGGAAATTTTTCACACTGCTATCAGCATTCTCCTGTGCTCAGTCTTCTTATCATCATCTTCTCCTGATAATAGTTCAGGTACTGCCTGGTTTTTGTTGTCCAGGCTGTAATACAGCTCATTGGGTGCCTCTTGGAACAAACAAAAGGTATTAAGTTTTTAATGCAAATGAAATTTTTACAGTTCAAGGCTTTAAACCCATGCAGGACTGTAGGTGTTAGGATAGGAAACCATTTGGTGCTGAGGGGAAGAGGAGAATTATCCTAGCAGATCTGTCAGGAGTTACTAATCCTCACCTGTTTCCCAGTCAGTGGAAGTATAGTGGTATGGAAAAGATGGGATCTCACTGTTCTTCTGTTTGCTACAAGTCCTTTTTCTGGAAGACTGTGGGCTTCAGTGCAAAACAGGTAGTGAGACATTCTGTTTAATTGCAGTGATTGGCCATGTGATTTTCATTTCATTCATAAGCTAAACTCCTTTGTCTTTTTTGTAAATAAAAAGGCATTACTTGCAGGCTGCATTCCCACCAGTATTTTTCATCTGTTTTCTGATGATAGAATCTAAAATTCATGCATCTATGTCTAAATATGTTCATGAGTGTATAGATTAATGGAACTCATGCTCATGTCAGCGTGTTTAAAGTGAGTTTTAATGTATAAGTAGAATGGAAAGACTTTAAAGCAAATTATTTGGCTCAATGCTCCATTTATATGGTGTATGTTTCAAGCTAATAATCAGGGCTTACTGTGGGTCAGCATGTCATATCCCAGTGGTGTCTAGTGAGATGGAGGGTTATCGTCTATGTCAGCTAGATAACCCTGTGAACAATTTGGAGCAGTGGAGATAATGGGACTGAATTCTGAATTGAGGTGGAACTCTGAGATGGGGCAGAATTCAGAACAGGAGCTGGAAATATCAGGAAATACAGAGCTGCGTGTGAGCACCATGCGGCTGCTCATGAAGGCAATCACCTTTTGGCATCAGTAGTCACTTGTGTTTGACAATAATCCTTGATAACCTGCAATTAAAATGTGGGAGAATGGCAAATCAGGTACATATTCCTAGGAAAAAGAAAAGTGAAGTTAAAAAACACACTTCCTTCCTACTGGCCTTATTTTTAGTTGTTTTATTTTTTTTTTAAATTTTGATACAGACATTGCACAATAATCTCATAAGTATTTCTGTCCAAGCTGTGTTGTCCACAATTGTTGTGGTTTTTAAAAAAAATTATAGTTTATTCTCCTTTTTTCTTCACAAAATACAACTTTTATGTACTTGGAGGAAATTGTAGGTCATCTTTGTGGCAATAAACACAGTTTCATCCTTCAAGTTTTTTAATATTTTTTTAGTTTCGCTGTATTTTACTGGTTTTAATTTTATATAGAAGGAAAAGACCAAGCCTGTTTCACATTTATGAAGAGAATAGTTGTGTTCTGGTTTCATACATCTCAGATAATGCAGCCAGCCTTCTATTTGTGCATCTAAAGCAATCTATTGATACTGCAATTGAAGTAATTCACTTTTCATACAAAATATGTAACTTACAGGTTATACACTACTTGAGTTTCAGGTTTGTTTACACCTTTAGAGCTAGCACAGTACATCCTGCTGAATTCCACTGTCATTTTGGAAACTGGACTACTGCATGTCTCTCTTTGCTGCGTGCATTTGGGCAGATGTGGGAGCACTGGCATTAAAGGCATTTTTCCTGCTGTCTGTTGTACCACTCACCTTGCGTTTGCCATTCATGTTTAGCCCCAGCCAAAGTGAATGATGTAGCACTGACGAGCATATTCCTTCTGTGCTATTTCTCCCCACACTGGACAACCTCAGCTGCAACTCGGAGCAGAAGCTTGGTGACTCCTGTAGCCTTTGGTCAGCCAGTAGAGGCCACTCACAGCTTGCATCTGAAGCCAGGCGGTGACTTGGAGCTGGGGGTTTTGTTGTGTGCTTGGGGTTTGAATCCACACCCAGCCAGCTCAGGCTGCCATGAGCTGCCATTGTACAACTGGTACCTGCAAAGGGCTCTGCTAGGAGGGATTCTGCTCAGATACAGAAATACATTAAATATTGATGTTTTTCTGTTTCCTCTAATAAGTCCCACGGCAGCAGGAATAAAAATCACGTTCTGTACTTCAAGCAGACTCAAAGCAAATGCTTTGTTGACATGCTTTGTTGCTGGTACAATCTTTACTGTCATTATATTATATTATTTTAACCAAGTAAGGAAATACTATTGCAAATTGCTTTTGGGAGAAGGAAAAGGAGGGTCTTGTTTAAATGTTTTTCCTGTTTTTCCCAAACGGAACCAGCATGTCCCAGATCAAGGCTAATAGCCGAATTGCTGCTCTGCTACTTCCTTCTCCCTATATTACTGTGGGTAACTTACTTATGATAATTTTACAAGGTAAAACATTATTTCAGAATTTTAGATTATTCTTAACTAATAAAGGCACAGTCCAAACACCACTGAAATCAAAATCCTGTTGATATAGTGAAGAATTCACCTAACAATAAGTTTTATATCTAAACAGAAAGCTAGAATATCACCATAAAGTTTTTATATTAATATATTTTTATATTAATATATATATATTTATGCAGCATATTTTTGCAGCATTTAATTAGTGGCTCCATTTCCCAAATAAGGTAAATCTGGTTTAATTAAAATTAAATTTGTTAAATACTAGCTATTTACAGAGTACTGAAGTAATAAACTTTTGGCCGTTGTTTTGTTTCACAGCTGGCCTGAACATTTCCCATTTCCTGATATAAAACATTGAAATAGGGGTGCTGTCTGGTGTGTCTTTGCAGTCAGGAGAATCTTATGTTTGCCTTTTTACAAGGAGTTGATTTAATTTAAATATAAAAACTACAATTTTCTGGTTTGTATTTTCTTCTTGAGACTTTTAAGTCAGTCCATTTTTTGCAGCGTTGTGAGCTGTTATTGGAGGCATAGTGCTGCACTATTCATATTATTTACTATTTCATATTAAATATTAGGAATCTCAAAAGAAACTCTCCTTGCAGATGAGAGACTTAAAATTCTCAGTTTACCTGATGCTTTCCCCATAGACCAGTTTTTACTGTTACATTATATATTTGTATTAGTTCCTCCAGTGTTACTGTATTATGCACCTAAAGACAGCAGGAATGCACTAATATATATTATTACAGTGCATCATTAAACTTACTCTGCCTACTCTGTCGTATGTAAAAACTGGTCCCTTTGAGAAAGATTTAGGACAAAACATGGTGTGTGATATTTTCTGTTAATGTTGCAATGTAAAACAAACAGAAAATGTTATACCCAGGCCAGTCTATTTTCAAAAAATACTTTTTTTTGTTTTAAACTTACATTTATTTAACTTGAAATTCAGGTTTTGTCTTAAAAGCAGTAGAGAAAAACTGTGAAATAGCAAAAGTTTACAAAGAAATTCCCTTCTTTGCTTTTATACGTGGGATTGAAATTTTCCATTTTTCTCTGAAGTAGCTAGGTTCAATAGTAGAGTTTTCTTCTTTTGGTCTCTGATATTCTCATGATATTACTATTCTGTCTGTTAATCATTCAGTTGAAAGCTGTATATCAAGAGATAGAGGCAGTTGGATCAGTTGTGTGAAAAGAAATGTAGAGAAAACTCCTAACAGTGTGTGAAATCACTGGAGAGATTGGGGAGCTGGGACACATTCTGTCACACCAAGAAACTTTCTAATTCTTATTTTCTCTTTTTTTTAAATGCCTTAAGAGAAAACAGTAAAACTTGTACAAGGTGGTTCCTGTTTTGCTTTAGAATTAGAATCCATGTCTTTTGACCTATTGTTCTTTTTCTTTTTTTTTTTTTTCTTTCCCTATCACTTGCATGTATTTTGCAAGCAGAATGGCAATGATCCATTGATTTTTGCAACACTGTGTTAGTAAGAGGTTAAAGAAATATGACTAGAGTAGTGAGAAACTGGTATAGAACTATTCTGCCAGTGAGCCATGTCTTCATGGAGACTTTGTAGAGTTTGACTGAGCATCACTTAAAGGTAATATGTACATTAAAGAGATGCTGCTCTGGAATGATCAGTTTGGGCCCTTCAGCACTTTCAGAGGGAATAACAGTGTAATGGTAATGTCAAGCAAGGATTATAGAAATGTTCCAATAATGTGTACTGTGAAAGCTATTTTTGTTTTAATCGTTTTTTATATTGCTCCAAGTCAAATGTGCATCTATATTTTTTAATGATGTATTTTAAATCCAGAACTTTGTTTAGTGCGTGTACTTTCCAGGGCTCCTAGTGGAGAAGGGGTATGAAATGAGTAATGCTGAATAGCTGCTGAAAATAATAAGGTATTGCTTTTAATCAGTGCAATAAAATGTGGAGAATAGATTTTTCCTTATTTCTTCCCTTGATATAGTTTGATTTAAATTCCTATAAATTGACAATTGCAGATCTGTGAATTATGAATTTGACATTGTCACGCTGTAATTTCCTGCAAAATCCTGTTCTCCGGGATTTGATTTTAGTTGCATTTCATTTTGGAAAACAACTTTGCAGAAAATCTTGCCTGAGGAAATTTGATTTGCTATGGGACTTTTTAAGCTGTAGTTGATCATAGCAGTTAATTTATAGAGCAGAAAAAGGAATCTGTTCTTTCATTTAGGAAAGCAGCCAGCTTATTTGTGTATTTAGTGTCCAGCAAAATTTTACTGTAATTTTACTGGTTTTGCCTGCTATGAATGTGACATATTGTGACAATTAAGCTAAACTTTCAAGTCAAATACTTTGGTAATTATTTATGTGGCTTTTTAAAGCACATCATAGACTCATTTAGATTAGAAAGGACCTGTAAGAAAGATCGAGTCCAGCCATAAACCCAGCACTGCCAAGTCCACCAAATCATAGCAAGGAAATAACATCCTGTAAAAAATGAGCTCAGTAGTATCTTTTCATTGCACATGCTATGGCATGCTTGGCATAAAATCTAATTCAAGAGGCAAAAATATCACTTTCAGTGTTTAAAAACTACTTAATCTGTAAGAAACTTACTTTTTCAGTCATTGAAAATATATCTAAATATATATAATGAGGAACAATTATGAATAGGACATAATCTGTGATTTTTTAAAAATATTGTGCCCTAAGATCAACATAAATTATGAACAGGGGATGTATTTGCTCACTTGATTGTGTGATAGCATGGGAAAAAATAAGGGACAAGAAGTATGGATGAGTATGCATATCAGGATTGTTTATATTATTTAAAATATTAAGAACATATTGAGTCTTGAACACATCCATACTTGGGAGTTTTGTATCATAAGTGTCTTTAAAAAATAATTCATGATTTTTCATGGACTATTCAGTAACTGAACATCAAAATATACTTCAAATGAGAAGTAAGCAGAACTGTTAAGTAACAGTATAGCATATTTTTTGGTTTGAATTAATGTGTTGTGGGTTTTTCTTGACACATGGTAGTAACTTTTCTTTAAACTACAGCACATGTAAATTAAAATAGCACTCTCATATTTAATTAGAAGATGCATAAAGTGATCCACTAAATTGATTATTTTCTTGATTTCTCCAGTCTTGGACACCCAAGTTCATATAAAGTAAGTGGTGATGTTCGAGCACCCTGTGACTGAGCTCTGGGCACTTTACTCCCTGTCCCTCAGTAGTGTGAGCCACTCAGAAGAGGGGATCATATCACAGGATCCAGTGCTGGTGCAGCCTCTCCTCCAGTGCTGGGCACAGTTCTGGGCTGCACAGTGGAAGAAGGATGTGAAGGTCCTTGAACGTGTCCAGAGGAGAGAACAAGGCTGTTGACAGCACTGGAAGGCATGTCCTGTGAGCTGTGGCTGAGGGCTCCAGGCTTGTCTGGATTGGAGGAAAGGAGACTGAGGGGTGACCTCTTACAGCTTCCTGAGGAGGGGAAATAGTGATGGCCTGATCTCTTATCCCTGGCACCCATGATACAATGTGTGGGAATGATACAGAGCTGTGCCAGGGGAGGTTCTGACTGGACATCAGGAAGCATTTCTTCTCCAAGGATGTGTTCAAACACTAAAGCAGGATTCTGAAAGATGCAGCTACTGCCCCAGACCAGTCAGTGTTTTTGGACAATCCCCTTAACACACTCTAACTTGGTCAGGCAGTTGGTCAAGATGATCACTGTAGGTTCATTCCAGCTGAAATGCTCTATTCTCTATTATTGGCATTTTAAAATGACAGTTGAGGTGCTCAGTATTATTTTTGCAGAGTGAAATCCTGTAGGTACAGAGATTGTGGTGATTGGGAGTGGGGCTGTAGCAGAGCCTCATCCCTGATGAGCTACAGCTATGAAAAGCAGGTGAACAGCATTGAAAGCAAAAAGACACGGAGTGCCCAGGTGCGCTGACCAATCACCAAAGGGAACAGAGGGCACACAAGTGCAATGCATGAACATGAGGGGTATAAAAGGCTGACCTAAAGAACCAGACGGGGTAGATGCTTGAAGCCTTCTGAACTGGCATGGTGTTCTGGAACTCTGTATGGGAAGAAGCTTTCTGAAATCATATGATGATACCCTGTGTATTGTGGTCATCTCAACCACGACATATGCTGCGACAAAATCCTCTGACTTTCTTGTCCTTTTTCTGTTTAATCCCACCATCTTTCCTTGCATTGCTTCTGAAGTTTGTCACGTGTAGTATCTTGCAGGGGAGGATCAGTTTGGATATTAGGAAAAATTTCCTCACTGATAATGGTTAAGAATTAGAGCAGGCTGCCCAGGAAAATGGTGGAATTGCCATCCCAGGAGGTGTTCAAAGAATGAACAAATGTCTCACTTTTTGATATGGCTTAGTGGGAGTGGTGGTATTCAGTTGAAGGTTGGACTTGATGGTCCGGGGGGGCCTTTCAACTGTGAATTTGGGCAGCAGTATATGATGATGTGTATTCTGAGGCAAAACCCTTTAGTGTTGAATACTTTTCCATTTTTCTGTGTCCATTAGTTCAGGTCATAATTTCTCAGGGAAAGCAATCTTTGCAAGTCAGGAGTACTTTGTCTCTGGGTTGCAGTACCTGTGTCTCAGAGATTCTATGAACAGAATGCAGCCATCACCTTGTCATCTTATTCAAGCAGTGGGGAAAGGACTTGTAGTCAGAAGAGACTAAAAGTTTCAAAAATGACCCTGAACTTTACAAAAATCTTCAGTATTAATAACGATGCAGTAGCAAATGAAGGTGGGCAATGAGGTTTGGTTTAGCTTTTTATACCCTAGGTAAGTTTTGCAAACAGGAATTAATTTGCATTAATATATTGGGAATCTTAGAGTAATTAGCAACAAGTTCAATGCAAAGGTCTGTATGTGTGTTCCTTGTGAGTTTAGTTTTGTAAGCATTCTGTGTCTGTGTGGTAGCTGAAGCCATATGGGGTGTGCAGGAGAAACCTGAACGCTGTACTTGGTGATCAGTTATAACTGTATTCCAAGTAAGTTCATATTCTCATATAAATTGGTGGAAAAACCTACTTCTGTGGTTTCTGTATTATTTTAAAACTGGCAATTTATCAAGTGAATTTTCTTGAAATTTCCATGCTTATTAAATTTCAGATTATGTATTTTGAGTAAGCTGGAAACTTAAACTTGTTTCCATAAGTATGGCTGCAGGTAAACAACCAATTTTAGTCCAGAAAATAGCTTTTGCTTCTGTCAACATGTTGTTTATTTTCTCCCTGAGATAAAAAGTTCAGTTTTCTGATATTTGTACCAAGATAAAGTCTGTAAACAAGATTAATATAGTGTGGAAAAGGTTGTCAGCAGCCCTGGCAAAGGAAATAAGTTGCCTGTACACAGAACATACTGTAAACTGAATAAAAGTGTCAGGTCCACCATGAGATAATGTGATCATGAACCTCTAACAAAGCATGACATAGGCACAGTCCGCTTTTCTTATAGCCACAGTGTAGAAAATGGATTACTATATTCCAGGGATACCCACTGGAATAGCATGAAAACCTCATTTTGAGATTAATGCAGGATATAACTCTCAAGAGCTGAGCTGCATGCTTACCTGTAGTTTTAAAGTAACAGTTTAGTTACTAATCTTAAAATTTGGAAATTACATATTAAAATACTGGCTTATATTTCCAGATCTTTCTCAATGGCCATTTCTCAGTTTTACTATTAGATGAACTATGATATTGAAAGAGTAGCATTTGGTCAGTGTTTTATTATCATCCTGTGACTGTGTAAAGCCTTGATCGGTCTAGTAAAACAGTAAATTCCAAATGGGAATAAAGCAGTAGGTGCTTTAGCAATAGGTTCTCCGATGTAGCTGTCGTGATTTCCTCTACTATGATTTGTATGTTTGCATGGATTTTTCAGAGGTAAGATGTTACCAATGCTTTTTTATCCCCATCAGCCAGAAAGTGACAGCACTTTATTGTTTCTCGATACAGCCCAGAATGACATCATTGTTCAGGTCAAAGAAGCAGATTTTGGTCAAATGCTTTAACCATGTGGAGCACTCAAATTATTCAGTGAGCATTCTTTGAAAGTCTTCCAGACTTGGAGCTCTGACTGCCCTGCCTTTTCTCCATTACAAAACCAGATTAATAGGGATGTTTTACTTTAAGAGTTGAGCTCATTGTTCTTCTAATAATGAGTGGGCTGCTTTTATCCTTGAATCTTCAGCTTCTGTAATTTTGGCAAGCCTGAGCCATATAAATGTATTGCCGTTGAGTTTTTGTGGTCTCCTGTCAAAACTGCAAGAACATCTGACTTCATTCCCTCCCCTGGTTTTCTCCTGACTATAAAATTATCTCCAATGAATGGGAAGTTTGCACCTTCATTCTTTCCATCAGGAATAGTTTGCCTGCTGCTCTAGTTCCTTGAGCATGTGTACCATGAGTTGTGTCTTATTCTTCTGCTTTTACCTATCTACACATGCACATGAATTAAGCATTTTGCAAAAATAAAAGCAAAGCTATTTGAATCCTATCTTCAGCAATATCAGAATGTCATCAGCTGCCAAAGTCTGCACATGCTCTCATGCAATCTGAAGATCATTTTTCAATTGAGGATATCACATATTTTAGGTTCAGTATGTATAAAGCACTAGACAAGGACTATGGTACAGTTTGGTAAAAATTATTTTACCTTTGCTTTCTATCCCATGTCAACTTGAATTTTCAAATGCTTTGTGTTGGGAGGGTTATCTTTTAATAAATGTATTGCTGTATGAGCCATAAATAAGGACAGTATGTTACCTATGATTTTCAAAACATCTAACTTTCCTTTTTTTGGAGTTAAAGTACTTAGTGGACTTTACAGAAAAGTAACTTAGGTCCTTGAAATCTGTAAATGTCTCTGTCTGACATCCAATCAGCATTACTCATAAAGGATTTTCCTTAATCTCATATAAGACTTTCTGCACTCAGACTTTACTGAAAAATTGCAGATATTGCTAGTTGCATTTACTGTATATACTATACTGTCTCTATTTTGTATTTAATGTTTGTCATGTATTTTCTTAATAAGCAATTATTTTGTGTGTATGCTGCCCTATTATTCAAAGGCTTCTTTTTTCCTGCATGTTTCCATTAGATAACTCCAGGACCAGGTGGTAACAGGAAAACAGTTCACTTGTCCCAGGATTCTCTTCACCATGAGTGAGTATCAGTGATGGGAATTACAATTTTTTTGTTATTATTAACTTTACAATGGTACCTCTGCCCCAAAGCCACATTTCACAACTGCACAAACATCTCTTGTGAGGAGAGCCTCAGCTCAGTTACGTGATGGTCTTTATTTAATGAGTACTTAAAATCCTTTTTAGTTCATTTTTACGTTTCTTAAGGAAACATGAAATTCAGTGCTTTGTAAATACGTTTTTATTAACTTTCTAAGTATCCTTTCCTAAAATATAAACTTGTTTAAGGCTGGATAGCAAAAATGGGATGTATGAGAATACATAAGCATCACATCTTCTAGTCTTTCATGTGAGGTGTCATGTGAGGAAGAAGTTTATCATAATTTTCACAAAAAGATATTGAATTTGTTGTTTAAACACCTGTAAATAGAGAGTGTAATTCACTTTGTTTAGTTACTTTAGTGTGTCATTACTGTAAACTCTTATTCTCTTCAGCTGACAACACTTAACAGCATTATTTATTGGTTACATCTTTTGAATACTTTGAAGATTACATTTTCCTTTATTTTTCAAATCAAAACTCTAAAACACAGACATACATGATGAGGAAATAGTATATTTGGAGATACATTTATGTGTTCTAATGTTACTAGATACATCATCTGCAGTTTAAACCAAAACTTGGTAAAGCAGACATCAGCTCCTCAGTACCAACTGTTTTACACCACTAATCTGCCTTTGTTTCATCTCGTACCTTGATAATGTGTGTGTAAATTTAAGAGGTTTGGATTTCATAAGTTATTTCTACCATAAGTTATTATTACCAAGTAGTAATTCAACTGGGCTTTACTTTTGTTTATTTTAAAAGAAACAAGCAAACAAATAATACTGTAATTAAGGGAATGGGCAAAAAGTTAAAAATTAGTGTGATGTAGTACTTTCCCATTAAAGAAGATCTTATTCTTTTTGAAGGGTTTTTAATATCTGAGATGCATTCCAATTACTTTGATGTACTTTTTCACTAGAAAAAAATGCTTTTACTGATCATTTAGTCTGTAATCAACTGGTTTGCCACAATCTACAAGAGTTTATGGGGAGGATACCCCAGTTTGCTGCTCCTCCTTGAGCATTTGCTGTTCACACTGGTCAAGAGACAAGACAATCATCTATGTAGAATTTAAATCTAACCCATTATATTTCTGACTTTCATCAGCCCCTAGATGATTGTGACCTTATTTGTTGAATCATTTGCAAATATGTTTTTACTTTCCATCCACTACTGGCATCAAAGTTGTGTGTGCATAAAATCTTCCAGTTTTCACCAGAATTTGAACTATTGAATGCAGTTGATTAATGTTTTATGTCTAAAATATATAGATGTCTACCTTGTCTCAAGGTATACTTTTGACTTTGTTGCTGTCATTCTTTTTTCATTTCCAACTCCTTTTCCTTAATCACCTTAAAAGTAGAAGAAGCAGTATGGATGTTTTGGTGACATCTAGTCTTTTATGCAAGAATGAGAGGGTTGACTGCTCATTATCAAACTCTGAAAAGCTGAGTGACAAAAAACCACCACACTTTCAGATTTGTGACTTGAAAATAAAAGAGATTGAAACCAGACAATTCCATGGAATTGGAATCTTTTCAGTGTACTAATTAAAGTAAAAATTTAAGTGTCATTATATGGCTGCTTGGGGCAGAAAATGGGACTAAGTTCTATTGAATGGAAGTGTTTCAGAAAAAGCGTGGCTAGGTTAAGCTGTAACCTTTGCTTACACTTCTAGAGGAACATGCAAGCATAATAGCAGATAGTGGGATGCTCTTTTTTGTGCAGTATTGCTATGGATAGACTTATTTTATCCTTTGACCAAAACTTATTGCTTGCTTACACAAATATTATGTAGATACTACATGTAACTTGAGATCCTTGTTGTAGGGTTTGGGTTTTTTTCTGTCGTCTTTTCATTTTGCAAGTGTGCAGGTTTGTATGATGCTTGCTACAGCCCCATTCAAATGGTAATTCAGTTCTTTGTGACCACAGTGTGTATGTGAACCAGTCTTATCATGCTTTTACTGCTGTTGAGGGAAGAGACAAATTGTGACATCCCTGTGTGTCAAAATCTTACTCCAAATTTCCATCTCTGTGAAATAAGGCTGCCAAGAGTCACAATTTTGCAGTTGTATGGAGATATGAAGCCACTGGGTTTTCAGACTTGTCATTTCACTTTAGATTCAAACTCAGACCTCAGTCTGTGAAATAATACATTAACAGCTAGCAGGTAGTCCAAACTACTTTAAAGTCTTTTCAGCTATAATCATTAATAAGTACTGCTTAGCACTAAATATGGAATTACTCTAATTTATGGCATGTGCATTGTAGTATGTTAAGATACCATCATTTATGTATTATTTTAGCTTGTTTGACAAAATATAATTACCTACAAAGCCAGCAGCTACTCAGAAGTGAAATCTATGATGCATTCTTTCAGAACTGTTACAAACTTAGAGAGTTCAATAAAAATAGCCCATTAAAATAAACCATTGCCAAAGGCTGTATTTTCCTGGCAGGCAATAAAACACCCAAAAGCACGCACAGACTGGTCATATGACAGCATGTGCTTTGTTAGTTATATTGTTAAACCTGTCTTTTCCTTTTCTCCCACAGTCACTGGTTTAGCCCTGGGGCTAGGAAGGAACATAGCCAGGTAAGAACTGCTTTGATCAAGAACGGTTTACTTGAGACATATAAAGAGCTTTAACTACCTCTACTCCAGAGGTACTGGGCTAATATTTTAAGAAATTGTAAACAAAGGAGGTATAATTTCATATCTTCTTGTAAGCAAACGTACAGCAGTGTATTTCCAAAATTCTCTTAATTAAAATTCTTTAATTAGTCTCTCATTTTCACTTAAGTATTCTTGAGCTTTTAACGTTCAAATTAAAATTCTGGGGTTTTTTTTTAATAATAATTTTGTCGATTGTGGTATCTCCAAATGTTACCTTTTTCAAAATGCTGGAAAGCAAAACATTTTGCTCCCAAAATCAAGAAATACAGAATTAGTTACACAAGTAGGGAGGTTTCTACAGGAAGATCTTTTTCTGCATTTCATTGGTTACAATGACTACAGCAGAAAGAAAGGAGCTGTTAAATCTCCATCATGGTGCAGATATTGGTGAAAATACCTTACTAGTTTGTCTGCTGAGCCCCTGCAGTGCAGTCCCTGGGAGATCCAAGCCTAGAGATGTAGTAGTAAGAATGTGAAGCCATATTTAATATGTGATTAGTAGCGTAACACTTAGGTCTTTAGCTTGTCTTCAGACACAGAAGAATACCTGTCTTTATGAATGGTAGAATAGTCTAAACAGAACTTACTGTCTAAGATCATAAAATGTGAAAATAAATCTGGTTTCATTTCATAAATGTGTAGTTAACCTCATCTATTCAGTAAAAGTAGCTGAATATATCATCAATAAATTGAAATTTAACACAAATGTTCCATTTCCTTAAGTTGGAAAAAATCTGTATAACAGTTGATTTCCTTAGATCTGTGACAGTTTGCTGGTACTTTTGCAAATGTAAATAGATTTGAAACTTCAAAAGGAAATAAAATCTGAAGAATCCTTGGAAGGTTCACTTTAGGATGATCCATCATGAATACTTGTAGCTCCACTAAGTCATAGTTTAAATCTTTCCTATTCCCTCCCCTTTCTTTTGAACTCCAAAGCAAGCAATGCTACTTACCCAAAACTGCCAGAGTAAATAAAACATAGTAGTTTTAGCTGTAAATTGAGAATCCAGCATGTTACAATAGGCTAACACTTAACCTCTAAGTAGACAGCTTTATATAATTCATATTTAACAGTTGTTGTTTTGAAATAATTTTCCTGGTGGAAGAAACACCTAAAAGAGAATTAGATTATTATAAGTCTGAATAATTTTTTTAATTTTTTTTTTTTTTTACTCTTGATCATCTCATGTAACAGGGTTAATTGAAGTTGTACCTTTACTTCCTTAAAAGATTCTCAGCTGAAAAATAAGGAAATTTCCACAATGAGAAGTACCTTAATGTTCATCATACATGCCAGCACTGATTTTTAACCTAGAAGATGAAAAATGTCTGCTTAGCACTGGTATAGAATGAATTAATAAAATTTTCTCAGATAATAATAAATTTTTGTTAATTTCACATTTTACGTGTGTTTGTTTTATGAACACACTAAGAGCTGTGTTTTCAGACCTTATTGGAAGTTGACTGAATTTGTAACTTACAGATTAATAAGAAATTGTGAACTAAATCTGATGTCATAAATTATAGATGTTACTGGTGCATAATGGATTTGAGCTTTTTTATAAGACAGAAGAAGAAAAGAAATGTTGTAAAAGGTGGTGTAATGTAATTTTGACAAACAATGAAATTCTCACTCAATTTATTTATGTAATAAACTATTTCACTGCATCTGAGAACTAGATAGTTGAAATGACAAGAAGCATTGCTTGTACAAGAGGGAAGCTGTAGAAAGTTGGGAAGAATTGTTCGGTTTTTCAGACTGGTGACATTTTTTGGAGTCTGTGCTCATTTACAACATTAGGGTGTGGTTGGCCAAGTCTTGAAGTTGATCATTTCCACGGGATTTTGAAGTGTCTTTGCTGTGAATATTAGGTCACTTTACTTTGTTTCTCAACAGTCTTTCATTCTATTTCTTCTTCAATATATGAGACATTTCAAACAATATTTGTGGAGGTTTTATGCTGTCCAGTTTTAATTCCTTTAGTATAGTATCGTGATGGTTGTTTTTTACTTAGTGCACCTTGACTCATCTAACATCATAAGGCTGGAAATAGACTTTTGAGTGTTGGAGATAATCTGAATGAAAAGTCTTACTTGTCTAAAGATAAAAATAAATGACAGCTTGTTTCAGAAGCTGAGTCATCATTTCAGTTAAACAAATCCTTCACTTCTCCTACTTCCTCACTATTACAGGAAGCTTTAATACTGTGTTTTTGTTTATTCTGCAGCTTGCAAATTACTAAAGCTCCTGGGGCTTAGAAGAATTTATAACTGTTTCATAACTGCTTAGACACAAGTGCTAACTTGATCAGTTTTTTGTAATTTAAGAGTCTTCCAACACTTCTAATAATACAACTTCAAAAATTTAAATTGAAATTGTGAAAAGTATGAAATTTTACACATAAGTTAATTGTGAAATTGTGAGTTGTGTAACTTTCTATTATGCTTTGAAAATGCTTTAATTCTTACATTTTCAATTATTTAGGCATTTCAAATTAGTGGATATATATCTATTTACATATTAAGTATTATTGTAAAAGTTTTTTTAATATTCATCTCAAAAGTCATGGGTGAAAGCTATTGATAGTGTACTCAAGAGAGGAAATAACTGCATTGTCCACATAGAAATTCTAAAAAGCAAATAAAGGCATCATTTGTGAGCCTCTCTTTAGCATGTTTTTTTTTTAACAGCTTCAACTCTTGCGAGACAACCGGTCAGAGAGGGGACACAAGAAGAACAGCTCAGTAAAAACAGCCAGCAGGTAAGTTAATGTGGTATTTGACTTTAGTACAGTTTAGGATTTTATTGTTTCCTTACATCTTTATATAAAACTTACACTATTCTTTTGGGGTCTTTTCAAAGGTCTACTGGGTTTTTTTGTGACTTACTTTTAAGAATTTTTTGCATGGCATAATCTTTGCCTTCATATATGAGTATGAGACCTTTTTTGTTGACTATGCAACTGCACTTACCAAACTTAATCTCTTTAGAACATCAGAATTAAATGAATGCCAAAGTAAGGTTTGTGCTTCTGGCATGTAAATTAAGCGCTGGAAACATATAAAATTATATTATGCATATCTGAAATCAAGAAGATAACTCAAATACTATAACACTTAAATTGTTCTTATATTTTGACAATAAACATTTCATTGTGAAGACTTAATAAAAACAAATCTAATTCTATTCTCCATCTTATTTCCTTCCCCTCAAAAGACAAAAAATTCAAGACTGAACTTACTGGTCTAGGAGTCTGTTTCTACAGGGGTTTCCTTATGTACAAGTCACCTGCTGAATCTTCTACCAAAAAGTTATTTTAATTCTAGCTTTTTTTCAAATGAGAAACTACAGAAATGTTTCTCTTGCTATGCACAACACCTTACAGAATTTTTATGTTTTCCTGTAAAGATGGCAGGGTGCTATGAAATCACTTTGTTCAAAAAGTTGCAATAAATTTATATCAGCATGTAATTCTGTGGTACCATTTGAGACAATTTTCTGTCAGGCAGTTGACTTTAAATATGTATGTGGTCACCCAGACCAAATTTTTTAATACTCTTAGGTACTTACCTTGCTGATTACCTGGAAAAGGAGACCATTTTTTTTTTTTTAATGTGCTTATTAAATAAGAATCTATTTCATTGTATACTAGTTCTGGTTATAAGCTCTCAAACATAGGTTATGGAAGTGTCAGTCATTCATCTATAGAAATGTTGATTATCTTTGTCTATCAAACCTTTTATATTAAAATCCTGACAATTTCTGCATAGATTTTCTGGCAAGTTTACTTGTTAAATTATATTTTCACTCTGAATTTTAGAATTACTTAAGTTGAGATAGAATTTTCATCATAAATGCACTCTTATTATGAGACTGCTCACACAAAACTCAGAGTTTAAAGTGGGTATAAAGTGAGCAGTAAGAAACAGATTATATTCAGACTCATTTTAGGATCTTCTTTAAGCTGTAGAAAAGTAAAACAGAATTTGAAGAATTCAGAATCATAACTTATGTGTTTGTTATTCTGACCAATGAAGTTCTTGGGAGCTGATGTTTACCTGCACAAGCAGTTAGAATAGAGATTTGTAAAATGGCCTTGAAAACCTGAAGTGATCTTCAACCTCTCTTCATATCCAATCAACATTACCCTAGTAGACTCTTATCCCAATAAATATGTGGCAGGATTGTGTAGAAGTAATAGGTGGCAAATTCAAGACTGAAGATTAGCATTTTCTAAAAAAATATCTGTATTGTTCAAGTAGAGCTTACATAAAAAACTAATGTTACGATGTATTACAGTGTACGTAAAGCCGCAGTCCAGATTCATCCAAATTAGTCAGGTTATTTCAAAATAATTATTTGTATTCTTTCAGAAAACCACCATTCTCTCTGTCTGCCGTAGAAACTTGAAGTGACTTTAAAAAAAGATTTCAAGCTACAAAAATCTTGTTTTTAACAGGCTGTCTGCTGTCTTAGAACCTCAAAGCATGCAGTCTTGTTTACAAGATATATAATAAAAGTATATGGACACCTCAAGCTAATTAAGATGAGTAATCCCCTTAAAAAGATGCATATGAAAAGCAGTGGCTGTGACCTTATATTGCCTTACTCTTTGTTGCTAAATGCAGTGAGAGAACAGCAGCGAACAAGTTTTAGACATTCTGTAAAATTATTCTACTTATCCACAATACAGTCTAATCTGTCGGGTTTGGTTTTTTGGTTTTTTTGGGGTTTTTTTGGGTTTTTTTTTGCAAGACTGATTTTCTCTGGGTGTTTTTTGTATAGTTTTCAGGTATCTGTATTTCTTCTTTGTTTGTCATTCTGGAAGAGCTTGTTTTTGGTTTTTGTATGTATATTGAGATATGTACATACACACATTTTTCTATGCTTGTCTTGATTTTTCGTACCCTTTTGGATGACTGAACACAGTTTTTGTCTCAGCATACAGACAATATTTAAATACCCTTATTACATTAGATCAGTGACTTGTGGAATAATTTACTCTGTAAATACATCAGAAAGGCATGGAGCTCTAAGTGTGGCAGTGGTCTGCAGCTGTCTCATTGTGGTGGAATCATACTGTCTGGAATGAGCTTTACTGTACTGGCTTTAATGTCTTAGGTTTCTTCTGTCAACATGAATGATAATTGTCTAATCCTGTACAAATTAACATGAACTTTTGCTAGTGGCAGGATAATCAGATTGTAGAGAGCTGTTGATACGGCTGCTGATGGACCAGATGTTAAGGAGGTATACAGTCCTGCACCACAAAACTTAGAACCAGGATAGATTATATTACACTGATACAATTGAATATATCTATTTATGCTACCTGTACAGGTAGGATTTAATCTGTGAATACATACTTTTCCTATTCATTATTTAAATTATTAACAGTATTAAAAAATACTCTTTAAAAAGCTGCATTTCCTTCTCCTGTAGAGCCTTGAAAAAGTGCTCTGTTTACATTATCTCTCCACATTAGGATGGGAACAGTCTCCTCCCCAAATCAGCTACTCTGCTTAAAGGTGATAGATAATTCTTCCAGCTGCTTTTTTTCACCCCCTATACTTTTGCCAGTAAAGAAGGTTTTTTTTCTAATTTTTTTAATATGCTTTGGGCAAAACCAGCCTGGTTAGCACAACTCACCTATTCAAATTAAATTGGCTGGTTTTGTGCAAACCATATTAAGGCATGCTCACATGATTTCTTCCTCCAGCAGAGCTGTGGAGATGATAATCTCCAGCAGATGTGTGATAACAAATAGCTTGGGATAGTAATGTCTTCATCTGGCACAGTTGTTAGCAGACCAAATGTCTGTCTGTAGCCCGAGGCAGTGGGCAAACAATTGCACATGATTGAGTTGGGGGGAGTTAACAAGTTGCTGCTTGGCAGCTGAACTGCCAGAGCTGGTCATGGACTCTTTGCCTGCTTCCCTCATGAGGTAAAATACATTTTCTTAAGTCACTTCCTTAAAATTTTACAAAAAAAAAAAATACTTAAAGGAGATTCTCTATGGCTAAGAGATTCCTTTGATCAGCAATGGGGACAGTGTTGAAGGATATTTTCCTGAACTGCTGTAACATGATTTTGAACATGTGATTGCATTGTTACCTGTGGGGGTGGACCTCCATCACACAACTATCTCCCTGTCTTTAAATACATAATGTACTTTTCCTCACAATACCCTTATGAAGAGGGGAAGTACCTTTGTCCTCATTTGACTGAATAACCAGAATACTTAACCGACTTAATATTTTGCCTTTGGTCATACAGTCAATGCCATAACTGGGTAATTCATGCTGTAATCTGGAAGCAAGAGAGTTGCAGGTTGGGAAAACTATGGACTCTGAATAAGTTACACTTGTGTAATTATTTCCTTTACATTGAGGTCTTGTGTCATATTTCTTTTGTAGTGTGCTCCTGTTAAGTACCATGAGTTATTTCATCTACATATTTATTTTTTCTTACTGTATTGTAACTATAATTTGATACATTCCCAAATTGAGAAACTTAAAGGAAAATAGCACCCAAATTCTTACCATTTAGTAATTTTTGGGGTTGAATCTTGATCATTCTTTATTGGCTTTCCACATGCCAATGTTCCCCAGAGACCTCTGAAAGAGGGGGAAAAAAATCTACTTTTTAGTTCCTATGCAGTTCAGTCCTGGCTTGAAAGAAGGCTGTCATACTCATGAAAGGATTTGAGGTGGAGTCGAATTTTACATGTCAGGTTTCACCTACCTAACTGAGGCTGTTTTAAGAATTTAATCAATGTGTGCCAGTACTCCAATGATCACCTGAGCTGTCCAGAAGTCTTTGAAGTCTTCACCTTCCATGGTGAACAGCACAGCCTGAAATTCCCCATGTTTTTTGCAACTCTCACTTTCCCTTCTTTCCCTAATTGTTCTCAGTCCAGTTTAAATTTGTGCCTTGTGCTGATACAAGAAGATGATTCTCATGTGATTTCACTTTTTATAACTGTGTCCTCTGTGAATTAATATTTTAAGAAAGCTTGTAAGAGAAAAAATGACACCAAACCCGAGGAAAGCTTTTCAAAAGTGTTGTCATTGTTTTGGTTAAAATTACAGCTTTCTGTCTTTCCTGGTTTTAAAGGATAAACCCTGTTTGTGCATTTGTACAACACTTGTTCTTCTCCATCTGATGATACAGAACATGGTACTTTTTTACACAGATGTGACAAATAACATTGCAGCTGCTCTTTATTTGATCTTCTAAAGAGACAAAGATGTGCAAGGATTCTGCCTGCTCCCTCTTTCCCATCGTGTCATCTGTTGTTTGGGAAAGAGTCCTAATTTGCAACAGATACAAAACTATTTGTCGAGGTGTAGGTTTGCCAAAAATAAATGAAACCATTAATTACTACGTTTTTTGAGCAGCTGTTAATGGATTGGGATAAGAAAACTGTACATTAGACTACTGGTTAATTACAAGAACTGTAATTGTTTAATGTGGCTTTTGTGGAATGAAATTACAATACCAGAGGAGGTAAATTCAGCCAGTTTTTGGAAATTATACACGAAGATGTGCACATACTTACACTGCACAAAAGCAAAGGAATACATAGCTGTTTTATTAGGTGATTTGCTTCTGCCATCACATTCTTAAAATCAACAAAAATACTTTAAAATAAAGTAATATTTAAACATGCCTTTTTAATTCAAGTGTAAAATTATTAAAGGTAGTAAGTTAATGTCTTATAACCCCAGAGCTAATAATGCAGGAGATTCAGATACAACATTAAAATCCAAATGTGTTTACATCATTAGAAATTAACAACTAAGCAGTTTTATCTCCTCTTTGGAGTGCCATGAAGCAGTAACTGTGCTGTTATGATTGCTGCTTAATAATATTTGCAGTTCCAGATTAAATTATGTGAATGTTTGAGGACACATTGCTTCCCTCCCTTGCTGTCACCCTCAGGGACAACATTATTCCATCAGTTTGGTATTTTTCTTCCCTGGAAAGGATAAAAGATGGTGCTGTTTTGGGAGAGGGCAATTCCTGATTCAGTTTTCTCTACCATGGCCTTATTTTTAAGGTGCTGAAAAGATTTTCACTTGGGAGAGGAGGACAGGTGATGACAGTTTAACTGTTGTTTCAAAATGTAGCTAGTGTGTGATGCGTTAATTTTGTGGAAATCTTAGAGCTTCAGTAGTGGTTCATGGATAGATTTAAAGGATATATTGAATTAATGCTGCTTTAGTTATCTAATGTCTTGAAAGTATCACCTTTTAACTCATGTAATGAGAACTTTTGTAAAAATAGAAGAAATTTTGAACTGTGCTTTGTTTTGCAAATACATTTTTCCATGTGCTCTGAGCAGATTTTTTCCCATCTTTAATGTAAAACTACAAGCTGAATTTTGTTGTTCTTGCACTAGAATCTAATATACTTTATAATAAGGTACATAAACAAGCTGCTAAATGGTACTGAAAATTTGTCATTTAAAATGGAGTTCCAGGTATATGAGTGTGTTAACTAACAAGAAATTATGTTTTCCTGATTTTAAAAGCATGTAAAATAAAAAGGAAAATCAGATAACTTCTAGAAATTATGTACCTCTGGATCCTCCTGATGTACTATCTGGATTGAATTTTTCACCTGAATGAACTGATATCAAATATCTCACTTTGAAGTAACCAAATTTTAGCACATGGTGTGCTTGTTTCTTACATTCAGCTGCATTAGATACTGTGTCTTGCTCTCTTGTTGCACAAGTTTGTGCTCCACAGCTCAAACTTTGTTTGTCTCATCTTACCTGTTAAAATATTAATGGCATAAGGATAAAGATAATTTGTGTTTCAAAGGTCTGAAGACCCTTCCTGCTGTGTAAGGTCTGAGGAGGAGCCGTGCACAGGGGCTTGCACTGTCATTCCACAAACTGTTAACCTGTGGTTAAGCAGCTCTGCAGTGAAGGAGGTTGTTTTGCACTCTGGTTTTCCACCACTCATTTGTCCCATCATCTCCCCCACCACAAGAAATTTGGTTTTGTCTCTCTGCATTTCTCCGCAAAGGTACTTGAAGGAAGCTATTGCATGAGGGAAGGGTTTCCCTCTTTCTGGTTTTATTGCAAATTAAATTCTGCAATTTTTACATCAGGTTCCTACTGATCTCAAAAGGATCCCTGAATATCATGTGTAAATCAGCATTCACTGGTGCACATTAACTAAAATTCTGAGGCATAAGCACACTGACTTCTATTTAGACTCTGATTTTGTGTAGTGAGAGAAAGAGTTTAGAAGAAAATTTGGATAGTTTGCTTCAAAATACATAAAATTTTCATGTTTTGTCTTCCATTTTTGTGCTACTATATTACATACTTGGACTTTTAGTGTTGCTTCTTATTCCTTACCTATTTTAAAAGATGCTGAACACAACACTAATGCTTGCAATAATTTAACCTAACTCTATATGACTGTAATCCAGAACTTTAAAATGTGGTTTTTTTTAATATTTCTGAAAAAATACATTTGTTCTGTACTTAGCTTATTTAGTAAATTTAATTATTGGTAAACAAATATGTATTCAGAAATATCTGGAAGAAATGGTAGCTGAGTACATTATCAAGTCCTTCCATTAA
This sequence comes from Vidua macroura, assembly GCF_024509145.1. NCBI lineage: Eukaryota > Metazoa > Chordata > Aves > Passeriformes > Viduidae > Vidua > Vidua macroura. The sequence continues at coordinate 24,010,389 of NC_071573.1, forward strand.
AGTATCTGTTCAGATCCATGTTTACTGCTCAAGTCATAAAGATATTTTCTAAATCATTTCAGAACTGGACTGAGGCCCATATCTCTCAAATAGCAAGAATGAGGTTGCAAGATGAAGAATAAACCAAAGAATATTTTCTTTAGAATTTGTGAAACAATATTGTCCTCTAACAGGCTGACGTTCTATTACTGCGACCTATTTTCAAAGTACATTTCACCATTGCACTAATATCATTATTGTTATAATGTATTTCTTCACACAAAACAATAATGGACCTTGTCATCAAAACTATTTAGAAATATTCTAAATTAATATGAAATTTATATTCTGAGCTAGTGTAAATATTAATTTCCTGTATAGAAAATGTGAAATCATGTCATTTGTTGAAGAAAACTGAGTGTTTGCTATCTAATTCTTGACAGAAGTGTATTTTTTGGGTTTGTTCCCTCAGTGTTCCTTGGTGACTTGTTTGTACACCAAGATATTGGTTTGGATTTGCCTTTGTGTAATTCATATACTTTTGATCAATTCCAACTCATGCCCAATTATATTACACTAAATTAACATAATTCAACAGATGTTGATATTTAAATGTTTTCTGGCATTCACATCTTGGACAGCTGTCTTAGAGCTTGGGGAAAAGGCAAACATTTAGAGTTAAATGCTGAACATATGCTTAAATTACTAATTAGAACCAAGAAAAAACAATGCATTATCCTTTCTGAGGGCAGTAGGCCTCTACTACTGAACTATTTTTTTAGGGTCTCTTTTCACAAATAAAGTGCTTAAGTGACTTGAGTATGGGTTCCAAATCATACGTAGTGATGCAGGTTTTTATTTTCCATCATGTGCACTAAAATTATGCCAGTGTGGAGTTGAATGTGTTGATTTGTAGTGTTCAGATAAATTTTGGACAACTACTGTGTCTGAACGACCTAAGTGCTGCTAAAGATAACAGCAAGGAGTGTGTTAGGATATAGTATTTATTAAGTGATGAGGTCATCTCATGGGCCAGGGAAAGATTGCACCCAGTCCTTCAATAATACAGGTGGGTCAGCCTTATGTTTGAAGTTATGTTGTGAACAGATTGGCATTGTATGAAAGGAGTTTGATAGAGTTGTATGGGCTTATCACATCTTTTTAAGATGTAATAAAAGGGAAATAAAGTGCATAGCTCTTCTGGTTAATGTAATGCTTTTCACACGTGCAGAAGTAGGTGAAGCAATCTATTATATAGATTATGTCATTTTTTAGACAAGTTTGAATAAAAGCTTTACTGTTTGTAAAGGATGAGGAGGAATCAAGCACAGAACTGATTTCTCCTGAATGTTGTGTGAGAAAAGTGACAAGAAAGCCAAAGAGAAAAAGAAGGCAGGTGGACAAGGAACCATCCCTCTCTAAAATTGTTCATGGGACACAAGCATTACTGCACATGCCACACTTCTCTGGGTGTTCAAGTAGACACCAGGGGCTGCATTCATGTTTTGGCAAGCTGTGTACCACAAAGGAAAGAGGATATCTTTCTTTATAAATTTTCTTTGCCATTGTTTTTCATATCTTTTTCCTGAGAAACAAATGTGCCTTGCATATTTCAGTGTAGTATTAAGAAATCATTATGCGTCTTTTCTGTGGTTATATTGATACACATGCCAGAGGCAAAGATTAAGTGTTCATTATACCTAGATAATACATAATAGTCTTCCCAAATTTACAGCCCCGGTTGCTTAGTACGTTTATTTGGAGTGATACACTTTAATTTAATCCATACTTCTGGAGACTCAGTCAAAGGGAAATGTAGAATTTTATGTTTGTCGTAATTTAATTAGGTATTAGTGTTATGATATGTTTAGAAAGACATATATAATAGGGTTTTAATGGTGTTTACCTCTAAACTTAGCATAAACTGTTCCATTGACTCTGATGCTCTTGAAGCCATTGTGTGCCACTTGTGGTAATTTAGGAATGATCAGTAAGAGTTAAAGTTCTCCAGACTCCCTTATTTAAGCAGCACTAATGGATGTGTTCCACTGGCCACCAGATACCGCAGTGTCTGCATTTTAGGCCATGTAAAAACAAGATAGGCTGTGCTACAGATCCATTCTGTGTAAGGAGAATCATTTATGTGATATTTTTGTGTAAAAGGTACTTAAATAAGGGGAGGTTTGCTCAGGGTATTTTTGAATTTTTATGAAGTTGAGCTGTTCCACACATTCCATTTTTAAAATCATTTTATTAGCTTGTTTCTCTGGGTTTCACAATTGAGTTCTGTTTTCTCCATCCTTAACTGCTGCTGTGAACATTGCTTCACAATATCCCTGCTCCATTTCAGTTTGTAAGAAATTGTCAAGTAATTTCAAGCTTAAAGTGAGTTAAGTTGTCCCTACTGCATTCTCTCTTCAGTCATATCCATATGAATATCTAATTTTTGTCCGTATTTTAAGACTGAAAACTGAGAGTTTCAGTTAGATTTCCCATTCAAAATAATTCTCTCAAATTCCTTCTGAAATACGAGCCAGTTAACTTTTTCCTTTTTGTGATGTCTTGTGAAAAAAAGTTTACTGAAAAACTTTCATCAAGCCTCTCCATTAGCTGAAGCATCCAGTGGTGCTAAACTTGCAGAGTTCTACAGCCATCTGCAGGAATGCACTGATACTGTGACAGAACGGGTTGTCACTGTTTACTGTGTGTTTCTTCCTCAGGTGAGAGATGTTAATAGCATTATAATGGATAGGCGTGTATTGATGTTTACCAATTCATCTAATTATGGAGTACAAATCAGTCTTCTTGAAAATGTTATTACATCATAATAATGTGCTGTATCAGATTTTCCAAGTTAATGTACAGAAATTTGATAAATACTGTTAGACAAAAAATGCTCCTCCACTCCTGACTTCATTAGTAAATTTTGTTTTGTTTTTTTACAGCTGGGATGATAGTGAGTACAGGAGCAGGTAATAAATCAGAGAAATAGAACACATGTTCAGGAGTATCTGCTGTCCTACAGCCATTTTATTGTTGTTCTTCTCAGTGACTGGTGAACTTTTAACTCAGATAGTGGCAAGGGTGAAAACTACCAGTGAAAGAGTGAAGAACCCTGTTGTATCCTCAGTTCTCAGTAGGTTTATTGCACTTAAAGCAGCTTAGCTGTACGCTCCCCCACAGAACAAGATGTTTATTTGGAGAATGTAACCACATGGTCCATGGATTGCAGAGGTCAGGGTAGATAAAAATCTGACACGGCCTGTTACAAATGTCTCGGAGAGGTGAATGTGTGTGACTGCTGAAAAGGCATTTGTCAAAAATATTTGCCTGTGGAGCTATGAAAATTATGGAAAAGGGGATTGTGTTGTGTAGGCACAGCTATGCTTGGGGAGCTTAAAGAGACAATTCTAGACATGTTACCACAGTAAGGGCAATTACCTTAATTACCTTGAGAAAAAGAAATTATAAAGAGACTGCCGCTATTTAAGGAGGAAATAGCAAAATTTCCATCAGAGGGAATGTTTCACAAAAATGCATAAATGCTTGTGAATTGCTTTGCATGTCATTGCTTCTCTAAAAGTATCAAATCTGTGGGGTTTATTTATGGGATTTAATAGCTAAACTTTGTGGAGTTTATTTATTATTTCAATAGCTTTTTTTGGTTATTTTTATTATTGCTGCCTTCCCTGTCTATCTTCATTTTGAGACTTTTATTTACCATGTAAAAAGGAGAATCTAAACACTGTGTGCAAGATGAAAAATGAATAAAAATTGACAGCAGCTTTTCCAGTGTTTTGCTTAATACGTTGAGGCACGGCACAACAACAACAACAAAATTCTTGGCATGCTAGTGTAAGTTCACACCAGCCTGGCTTTTGCAGCCCTCTTATTTCCCTCTGCCACAACTTTGCTGCTGCTATGACACTTGCAGGCCTGCTCGGCCGTGGTGCAGCTGATGCCCTGTCCATGCTCATATTTTTCCTATTGACAGTGAGTGTTCTTGCCAAACGCCAGGGACCATAGTCACATCTGTTTGTCTCCCAAGCTTGTCTGAGGCTGCTTGGGAACACTTTTTATCCAGAGGGCAGCTTTAACTAGGCCTAATACTCTGAAAAGCCTCTGTTTGTAAATGCATACAATGAGGCGACAAGTTCCTGTTGTCTTTCCTTAAAAATTATTCCATTTGACACTGCTTGCTCCAGTCCCTGTCACCAGCACGTCAAAAGCCAGGTTTTCAGGCAAGGTGGTCTTAACAAGTTTTATTTTTTCCCTAATAAAATGCCTAGCTTCCCTACAGAGCACTATTTATAAATGATAGCTGGAAGCAAGCTAGGGGTAAGTAAAAGAAGGCGGGCAAATAGCTTTCTTCCTTTCTGTAATCCATGCTTTTCTGATTTAATGCTAAGAAACATAATGCTGAACCTAGCTTGATTGAGGGTCAGAGTTCTCCCTACTTTATAATACCCCCATTATAGGCATTTCAAAATGTACTCTGCAGCTTCACAGCTCTGCTTCTTTTTGACTAACCTGCCAGTTCCAGAGAAGTAATAGTTCTTGTCTGAACCTCTCTAAATACATAAATTAATAAATAAATATGAGCTTTTTGTTTTGCTGTGGTTTACACTGGCAGAGCATATCAAATGTTAAGCTCTGGTGAAAGCAAATGCAGCTTTACAATCGCAAGTTGGCTGAACATTTGATGGTAGTGACCATCAAACTGGGTTTGACAAAGCTTAATTGGTGCTCCAGCATATTGTTATTTATTTGCGGTGTAGGGAATTTTTGACAAAAACAAAGAAATACCCATGCTCACCTTGGCTGGTGATGGGGTTGTTGTGATAGGCAAAGGCAAATGATTCATTTATGCTGAAGGAACAAGGCTGCCTTTCAGCCGTTCATTGATTTTAAATTAAAAAGTAACTGCTGTGTTCTACATGAAGGGTGACAACAATAACAAAGTAGTCCTTACTTAGTGTTATTTGTTGCAACTCCATTCCCTGTGCCTGGAGGAAAAGTGGGGAGACCCCAGTACCATAATCTTACAGATCAATAATCTAGATATCTCAATGTAGTGTAACAGATAATCAATTCTGGTAAAATAACTCAAATGCTGCTCACTGTTCCTGCTGTGGCTCAGGTCTTCAGGTTCAATTGCTTGACTTTATTAATTTTTATCTTTCATCCTACTTGTATTCCTGCAGACTTTCTCCCTTTTTCATTCAGAAAACAAGAGTTTCACATTGTAGAACATATAATTTACAACTATCACACAACTTATTCTGCATGTTTGATACCATTGTTAAATACTGATCCATTGGTGATCAAACATCTCAAATATATTTTCTTCAGTTACTGTTGCCCCATATTGTATTTAAATATTCATTTTCTTTATCATACAATCAGTTATGAAAGGGTTACACTTTTTGATTTCTTTCTAAATTCAGAACTGAAAATTATCATCCTGTTAGTTTACTAGTTCAACTGTGTTGAGTTTCTGGATATTAAAATAGGATAAAATTTCATGTTGGAATTGCAAGGAAAATGTGTCTTAAAACAAAGGGGAAAAAAGTGTTGAAATAAGGGTTCACTAGGTGAAGCTAGTATGCGCTTCTCTGTGAAACATATGTTTCTTGGAATATTTTATTATTTAAATACAAGCACTGTGCTACCTGATAATCTGCTGTGTCTTCCTAGAAGTAGTATGCATAGGATTGTACATTGTCATCTTACTCATCAAGGCATTGTTGTCATTCTTTTACATTATTTAGCAGATCTGAGGTCTCTCAACAGTATATGACCATTTGTTATTCATTTAGAAGTAGCCCAGCTTTAAAATGTTTATAAATGCCATAAAGGGTAAGTCATATATTCACACCGAAACCAGATCCCATGAGTGACAGTGTTACTATGCTGCAGTGGATTGTCAGATGCAATTTTCAGCTTTTAACTTTATCAAAATTCACTACACTTTTGTGGTAAGAAACACATTTCTCAATAACATTTATAGATACATATTAAAACGGTGCAGTTCAGAAATTACTGCATTTACCCCCCCCCCCTTCTTTTCTGGTTCTTAAAAAAAAAAAATGTCTGCTAGATATATGCAATTCTGCAGACATTCTATATTACTTTAAGAAAAATAATAACTGTAATTGTCTTTTGAGATTCTATTCCAAAAGTCAACACTTGAAAATTCCAAATTTTCTGTGGTACTGACTTCTACTTTACTTCTACTTCTGGGTTTAATGCAATAGCATTTGCATGTTTGCCATCCTCTGCATCTCCATCAATTTTCCAGTCTCCAAGTGTAAGCTCATAATTGTTTAAGAAGCCTACCAGATATTGTGCTTCCGTGGTATTCTCACAACTTGCCTGTGAATTGGAAGACAATAAATTGTTATGCTACAAGTTTATTTCATGCACCTTTGAAGAGTTAAGTGTTTCATATTTTCTCATTCATTCTTCATCTTACCTTAAAAAAATTGATAATATTTTCCATGTAATAAATGCTGCTCTGACAGTAAAGCATTACCAGCCAATTGATAACCTACAAACAGCATTGTGATCTCTTTAGATAATTAATCTTAGCTATTTTCCTGTCAGGAGCAACAGTGTTTTTGTTTTATGTTGAGCTAGACAGATTGCCAGTTTTGAAAATTAAAAAGCATTCCCTTTATATTTATATTTATTCATTCCAGTAACAATTTATGATGCTGCATTTAGATACTGAGCACTTGTCAACAAACATAATTATGTTTCGATATAAACAAGATTGGTGGCTTGACTGTGCAGCTTCATCTTGGTTGAGAATGTTTTGATATAGGTTCAGATTATACAAGCTGTGTATTTATGTGGCAGTTTTCTTCCTTTGTTAATAGTTTTCTCCTATAATTACTTGCAGGCAAACCAGTGTACATTTAGGATCATTGTGCATGGGAGACATCAAGCGGAGAAGGAAAGCTGCTCCCCTGCCAGGACCCACAGGTAACCAATTTCCCTGGGACAGAGCACAAACCACAAGATGTTAAATCTCTAAATACAAAGCAGTAGGTCAGTGACCTGGGGAAAAGCTTGATAAATTCAGTAACTTCCCATGTAACTTCAGATATGTTCTATTCTTATTTATTAATAAAGACCAAGGAATAAATAGGCTCCCTCCATTCTCCTGCAATTATTGGCAATTTCCAGTCCTTTGTAGTGCAGCACTTCTTTAAAGACACTAAATCTTTTTTCATATACTGAGGCAGCAAAGATTACTCCTTATGTCCCTTCAAACATTACAGGGGAAGAGACCTGAGGCATCTTGTTTTCTGCATATGAATGCTCTAAATACCCTGCACAATAAAGTCAGGATGTGAATTCTTGGGTAAACAATTGAAAATGTGGTGATAAAGCTGTGAAGCACAGCTTTAAAATTAGTGCTGTAGATTAAACAGGAAGCACTTGCAAGCACATTTCTGAAAGATTTTTACAGATGCAAGGTCACAACCATTGGATGCATTTTGCTGATGTCACAGCTGTGAAATGACTTTTTCAATACTTAGGAGTGATTTATAGGACTCTCGTCAGTTTGTTGTATTAATTATATATGTGCATACTGGAAGGATTAGGTTGTATGTGAGTCCATGTGAGCCTTTATATATAATTCTAATGCAGAAATGTGGATTGCATGTCCCAGTCATACATAAATTACAACAGCAATATCTGCAACACATAGAATTTTCAAATATATTTCAAGTAGATGTCTTTAGAGAAGCCTAATACTTGTATTCTAGCTGAATTCCCCCTCCTGAAACTTCTTTGTTTCAAACCTCAGTGGCAGAAACAGATCAGGAATAATATTAACAATGTTATAAAAGCACCTTAGTGGCAGCAGTATGAAAAAAAGAGAATCTATGGGTCAGCTTCTAAGACTCTGAACATATGTGAACTGAGAAAGAAAAATACTTAATGGCTGAAGAGAGAATAATGTAATTATTTCTACAAGGTGATTTTCACTTCACAACTTTCAAGTACTAGAGGATGTCATTTTGTACTGAGAGGTTATCAAGTATCATGAAATTAATTTTATTATTCACTTTACCTTGGGCTTTCAGTGTTCACAATTTTATTTTACAAGCTGGCTCCTCTGCGTAACTTTGCAAAGCCAATATTTTGATACTAAGGCAAATATGTGGTCATTCAATGTTATGTGTCCATGAAGTCACAGTTTTAGAAATTGTTTTGCCCCAAAGTTTGCCTTTATATGAAGAGCATATGAAGAGTTTGCCTTTATATGAAGAGAAAAATGGTGGATAAAGGTCTCACATGAGGTACTTTTTAAGTGATGTGCCCTCTTTTCTATCAAGTTCAAGGTAATCTTTTCAATTTTCTTGTGATCAGGAGGATTGAGAATTTTTTTTTTTGTGGTCTTAGAAAAGTTGTTGTCTTTCTACACTTCATCCTTGTAAGTTTTTAAGCAAATAGAACCTTTGGTAAACACTGAATAAGCTCATACCTATGTATAGGTAATGGATAGCATACTAGAGATTATTAGTTTTCTCAAAGGCTAACCTTCCTACAGCTAAATTATTATTTATCTGTCACAGGCCTTGTTTTTGTCAGTGTTCCATAAGATTTTATGAAAGAAACGGGGTTTTCTTTTAGAATGAATGTACGTTTGGAAATCAGGGTTAAAATAAGAGATTGCTTATTTGATTATTCTTCTTTCAGTAGTTTTAGTTAGCTAAGATATGGGAATAGAAGGGCTTGATTTTATGTAGAAGAATTTGTGAGCTTCTTTCTTGAAATAAAAAAATATGGAAATTGTTTACATGAACAGAAGTTGGAAATGAAAAAAGCATACTCCTAATAATTGTTTGTATTTAATATAATAGTGAAACCTGAATTGCTGTCTGTAAGTGACTCATTTACTGCAAGTGTTTTCTTTATATGGACTGCAAATTGGCACAGTTTGGTCTGAGTCAATGTGTTGGTAAGAGTGTTTTCTAAATTCTTATCCACATTTGGAAAGAAATACCTTGGTAAATTAACTCATGTATAAATCTGCACAAATCTGCTGAAAATGGTCATTTATGCCTTTAGGTTCAGTAGTGAGATGAGAACAATCCTAAGGAGGTATTGGAATGTGTTCCCTGGGTTTGAGTCTCACAAGGGTAGCACCTGCTACTTTCAGACACCTTACAAAGCCACAGACTTCTGTAGCAAGCAGTGTGATTGGTTAAACATTTATTAATTGTGACAAGAACACCCAATTTATTTCAGTACTCCAGCTTATTTACTGCTCTTTCACCTTTGTATTTTGTATTGAAAAAGTAAAATGAATATTGATAGAGTTAGATATTGATTTCTAAATTTATAGCCCGTTCTCAGCCTGCAGTCAAAGTCACATACCAATAGGTTTGTGTATATTAGTAACAAAGGATGTAGCTTTACTTGTACAGCATTGAGAAACTATTGAAGCAAGAAAGTTTGAGCAGCACAGAGCATTTTATAGTTTCAAAAATGTCATTTGTAAAGGTGAAGAAAAGATGTGTTGAATAGCAGTGTAGAAAATGGGAGATAATATAGGCATGGATGGTTAGGAACTGACAGTATTGATGCAGGAGTGTCATATTCCATCTTTTTTCCTCGAATAAATTTTCTATTTTGTGAATGTTTCATATATCCCATATGTGTATTGTTGAACCTAGATAGTTAATTAATCAACAAAAAACTTATACTAGTAAAAATTGATTACTTCCCACAATTGAAGTTTGAGGTGTCGTACCATTTACATTTTCTTTTGCATGACTTCTTCCGTGAAACCAGTATTATTCCAGTGATTCTCTTCACATGTGAGAACAGGTCATTCTCAATGACCTTCTCTCCCCTCTGAGTACCTGTGTGGTAGAGCTATTTCATGTGACACCCTGACATATTTCACTGCAGCAATACGGTGCTCTCAAGTTTGTATAAGGACCTCTTAGACAAACTAATCCATTTTCATGGAAATAGCCCTTCCAATACTGGGTCCAGTTTAGTGAAAATAATAATAAGAAAGCAACAACAACAACAAAAATTTTGCTAGGGAAAAAGAACATTCTTTGCATGGTAGTGTTACTACTTGAAACACATGCACTGGGAATATTTGCAGTAATTTCAGTTTTAGATTATCTAGTTTAAGTCTCCTATCAAACCAGTAGGTGCTACAGAATTTTAGATACCATACACTGAATATGTATTTATCCCAGTTCCTTTCTAATTGACTCTTCTGTACAAGATTTTTTGTTTTTATCATCTCCTGCTGAATCCCTGAGATATTTTAATTTTTTTTTTAACAAACCTCTAAGTCTTATATGTTGGGGAAAAAATCACCAAATTCTGTTTCACATCTCATATTTGTATGCTTTGTAAGTAGTCATTTATTTCTATTTCAAAACAATCTTTTTACTCTGATGTTGCATAGTGTGATTTACATTTTGGAGCAGTGTTAAAAACCTGCAAAAACCACCTATAAGAAGAGAAAGCTGTTTTTTATTTAAAATCTAGAAAATGTTTTTATAAAATAGATAAATGACTATGCATGTAATGAGCACTTTAATACTGCCTTTTGCAAAAACAGATTTCAGATGTCATATTCTTTATCTAGTTGCCATGTTGCATGCACATGCTACACTTCAGGCTGGTCCTGATTGAAATGACCAAGTTAAAAGTCTCATTTTAAAGAATGTGTTTTAATGAAAAATATGACAGTTTCTTAATTACAGCAGAAATACTGAGCACTGCTATAATGCCATCATGACTCACTTTAACAAGGTAATCAAAAGGGTACATGTTTTCATTCCTTTTTAAAAATTGCCAACGGAACAGCTAAGCAAACTATTTTGCTGATGCTTAATATGTCAGTGATTAAAAATCAGACCTGAATATCTGCAGAACCAAAATAATGATTTGAAAAAGATTGTGATTACAGTGTGATAACAGCGGTGGCTGAGGCTGAGTTTGTGGTGAAGGTCAACTTAGTGCAATAGTTTCAGGGGAAAGGTAAACTTTGGGGTACTTTGATGAACTGACTGTAAATTTCCAAAACTCTAGACAATCTATTATAAGCCTACTTTCTTTTAACTTGATTCACTGCTTTTCTGTCTACCAAATATACAACTCTATAGGCAGAAATCCCTTGTCACAGGGCAATGCAACACTGGCGTGTTGCGAATCCTTTCCCTTATTGCCTTGCACCATTTCTTAGCCGTGGTCTGCCAAAGTCCTTCCTGGCACTTCATGCCTGCTTGGTTGTCCAGCCCATGGACTCTCATTTTTCTTTGGTTGGTATCTAACATGCCAGCAAGTTAAATGTTAGGGACTTCTTTCTGTTTCTTTGTTTCTTCTACCATATTGTCTCACCAAACTAGAAGTTAAAAGATTGCAGAGTGCCATCCGGTATTGGAAGCTGCAGTCCCTTCAGACCAAAAGACTTTGTGTTGAGCTTGAGGTGGCTGGTCCAGGCAAGGCATCTTACATACAAGCACCAGAGTTCAGAAAGTTCAGTAAACTTCAGAAGACCTGCAATTCAACCAGGACAAGCTTATCCTGGAAAATTGCTGATGGGTTTCTTGTGATCTAGAGAGAAGGCAATATTCTACAGGCTGTACACACAGCCACTATAAAGTCAAGAAGAAACATTCAGATTGATAGAGGATGACTGTACCTATCTTTTCTAAGTGCTGTTGTCTTCTGAAATGTAGAAGCTTCAAAAATAATTCCCTGAATTACTCTGGGAACCTTTCCTAAGATAGCTGTTTCTGCTTAAGGAAACCATTCAAATTGCCTCTACTGGGAGCTGAACTTCATGGTCCTTTTGGGTGCCTTCCAACTTAAGGTGTTCTGTGATTCTATGGATTTTTTGGCTTCACTTTCAAGAACCATAATCCGGCTTACCAGGAATATAACCAATGAGAGCACCCTTAATATAGTGGAAATTTAGGGGGAAAAAAGGCTAAACCAGGCATTATTTTCAAGTTTCAAAGGTATATTTCATTAAACAGTTGTACAGTTTGCTTTGAGTGAAACGGATGTCAGTAGGGAGATTCATCCTCTAGGGCAGTTATGTGCTCTGCAAGTTCTGCACATTCTCTGCCAGACATCATATTAAAGTCGTTCCCCACAGAGAGGAGCTACCTCCCTTTTATGTGCAGTTTGTTAGAACCATCACCTTCCTCAGATGGGCAAATGGATGTCCTGTAGTTTTCCTAGAACTCAACCAATAAAAGAAGTGCCTGATATTTCTGTCAGTCAGTTTTAGATTGGTAATTGCAAAGGATTTTTGTTAAAACACAAATGGTTTGGCAGTTAAAATGTGTCGTTTTTCCTTAAGTCAGCATAACTTCTTATCCCAGCTCTCCACACCAACCCCTCAGTTGCTGGTGACCAGTTTTTCTTTCTCCTGAGGGAATAGGAAGCACTGCTGCAAACAGTCCCTGGTAGAGATTATGCAAAACCCACTTTTCTTAAAGGTTTTTCAATATATGATTCACTTTTTGAATAAAGGAGGAGGTCTGTGCATAAACCTGATAGCTTATGCAGAAAGTTGTGACACTTCAGAGGAATAAAAATACCTGTTTACCATGTGAGGAAATAAAATTCATTGATTTCCAGTGCAGGCAAGATTCTGTCTTTTTGTAAAAGCCTTGCAATTGGTGGAAAAGTTCCTAATAAAATCTGTTGTACATACTCTGGATTTCACAAAGAAAATTATTTGCTTTGTATTTCCACTGGGTTTCATGGTAAGGCTGCAAGTCTTTCTGTAAAAATGAGGGAATGCTTATCAGATGGGATTAGTTTTGCTGAATTTGGGGGTTTAAACAGAACTTTGGAATGTCTCCCAGTGAGAATGCTTCTTGCAAGGTGCCATCCAGTGACAGTGTTTCTGTCATCAAAGACAAGGTGTAAAAGACCTTCTTTGGACTGAAGTGAAAAGACAGTCTTGGATATTCAAGAGATTTCCTTTACTGAGGGATAAACGGCAATCTAAAAATACCAACTCTTCCAACCAATTTTATAGCAACAAAGACTGAACGGGCATGAAGTTTTACTCCACACACAGCGTAATCCAAGAAAGAATGGAAGGACAAGGAGCACCTGCAAATCCAATTCCAAGTGATCTGTGTTTCTGGATAACCTGTTATACCTAAAATTCAGTGTTGCAATCTTAATTGGTGTGTGAATTTATGTTTATATATTCAGGAGAGTTGAAAATAGATTTAAATCTAGAGTCTATGCTTCAAGATAGGGTATGTTTACCCAGGCCACATTTAATACCTCTTGAGATGGAGTAGCAGGAATGAAACTATGGCAGTGGAGACATCAACAAAACTTGGCTGTGGATACGGGATAAATACAGAGGTGTCCAGCACCTGCTGAAGTCATAGCTATGTCCTCTCTGCTAGTCTTATCTCTCTGTTAGTTAGAATAAAATTCAATGCAAGCAGACTTACCTGAACATAATTCTAAAGTTATTCTTTAGATAGTCTCAGCTCAGTGTGAGGGATGTGTTAAAGTCTGGTAAAATAAAGCAGTCTCAAATATTAGCTAAATAATTTTCATAGCATTCTCATAGCTGAGTTGTTTTAGTTTCGGTTTGGTGGTTTTTTTTAGTAGATACACAGCCATATGTACTGAATTTTGGAAATCACTGCAGGTGCTGAGTTTTAAAATCACTGTGCATCTGGTGGCTGTGCTTCTGAAGCTGTGTCTGTGCAATTACCCAAAACAATTTTAAGAACATAAACATCTAGGCAGTCTGATTCCCATTTTGCTAGTTAGAGAGCTGGCTTATAAAGAAAGACTACAGCAATGTATTATTCTGATTGGTTTCCTTGTGTATCAGGATCAGTCCCTACTCTTCTGAGCTCATCTGTCTGGTGAAGAGTCAGAAAAGAAAAAGAATAGATGAAATATTAAATGCTTTCAGAAAATGAGGGGGAAAGTGCATCAGCTTTTAAAGAGAATCAGCATGTATCATTTCTGCTTCCATTGGCTGTTTATCCAACATCAATACAACACTTTAGGAGCCAAATTACTAAACAAGCTGCCAATTAGGCTTGCAGTCAGCTGGATAGATTAGTGGCTAAGAGAGGCAGATACAAGATTTTCATCTCTTGAGCCAATTACGCAAGTGAATTACCATCCACAATGCTCCTTGGAAGATTTGAGGTAGAAAGACTGACTCTGCTGTGATAGACATAAGTGAGATCCAGGGTAGGGGGTAAGGGTTAGCAGGCCATGTATTGCAGAAATTACCCAAGCAAAAAGAGATCCTTCTAGGAAAGGATTTAAAGGATTTAAGGCTGCTGGGAGCGATAGAAGAGGAAATAATAGTTGTCGTATGCTCTGCGAAGGCATTGCTGTTCTGCTCACAAGTCTTAATCATACAAAAGAAAGATGAAAGGGCAAGACTATATTTATGTACAGTGTCATTTTCTCAGAACTGTTTAAAACCCCGTTTTCTTAACATCAGAAATAGTGCAGTGGCCAGAGATGAAATTACTTCACTATGCTTTCATTTGTTTTTTACAGCTTGGGGGGGTTGAGAGAAAAAAAAAGAAACACCACAAAAAGCCCACACATTTTCTTAAATAAGGGTTATCTGAGAATTTGATCCTAGCTGTATTCTGGTTTTATTCAGCCCAATATAAGCCAAACATGCTTGATGTTAGTCTTATCCAGCAATTGGACCATACAAATAAATATTGTGACAATTGTGGTTTATGAGGTCACAGCTCCTTTATTATTCTGTAATAAACAATAACTTCATTGTTGAGCTTTGAATTTGTAGAAGCATTTTGCAAATAAAATGGGTCTGTCAGATCAAAACTTCATAGGCTCATTTGTTTCCTGCTGGCAATGTTGTACACTGGTGTAACATTGTTCCTTAAATATGAAGCAAATTTAAAAGCTGAACTTTTGCAAGCTGCTGTATCCAAAAATGATTAAACAGATGTGAAGCCTGCAGCAGCATTAGACCTCTGATCTGATTTTAGCTTACAGATGGAATTAAATTAATTCATGGCAATCACTGTAAAATCAAGGGTATGACACTGAATGCTAGTGTACTGTTTAACCAGGACATACCTGTCTCAACAGCTGTTAAGAAAAAATTACATACCTTTATTTTTCACTGAAACCTGCCTTTAATGCCATCATAAGTATCATACCAAAATTAAAGAAATGTGTTGAGTTTTTTTGCTTTCCACTTCCCAGTTTTGTCCCTTACTACTCACACATTTCATATTCCATGTATGTAAGGTCATATGCATGAAAATGTAGACCTTGAAGTGTGTGTATTCATATAGACAAAGATTTTAGAATTGCTCTTTTTTCTTTCAGCTGGCAGTATTGCAGGGAGAAGGAACATAAACTGAGGGTATTTTACAGTGCTGTCTTTTCAAACAAGTTACTATACCTTAATGTTTGCTCCTCCCTCATATAATGGCATCCACTTCTACATGCAGACTACTCATCTGGTAGGTCAGGAACCAATTGTTAGGGTTGCTACAAACATTTTCAGTCTGTAGAAAAAGGTGTACTGCACAGGAGATTTCTACAAATTATTAGTGTAAGACATCCTTGTAGCTCCTGGAAACCTCATACAGCAATAAAATTAGAAAAATATACCCCTACTTTTTTCCTTTTTTTTTTCTTTTTTTTTTTTTCTTTTTTTTTTTTTTTTAATCTGATTCTGCATAGTTATTTTTTGTGGGACAGCACAATGGATTGGTTTTGCTCTTGCTCCTGGGTGGGTCAAGATTGAACATGTCCCAGAGGTAGCACAGCCCTTCTCAAGGCCATGTGCTTGGACCGTTCTCTTTAACAGGCCCTACTGGCTAGTCCAAGAAGTGCCATAGGCATGAATTAAAAACTGAACTTGAAGATGAATATTGCAAGGACAATTACTGCTTTTAATTAGAAAATAAAAGCCCAAAGCACAGGAATGGGGGTCAGGGGAATAGCACATAGAATAGCATGATTTTTAAGAGCTCTCTCCCATCATGCAGTCTATCAGCAATGCAAATGTTGGGATTTTTTCCAACCTGCTGATTACACATGAAATGGAGGAAGAGGGCCATACCACTATCCATATTTTTTGGATTCAAGTAAAATATATTGCATTACAGATAATTTTTTCAAGTGATGGGTGAAAAATTGCAGAAATATTAAGGCAGGCATAGATAGTATTCAAAAAAGAATGAACTATACTGCAATAGATTGGCCAGGGTATATTGAATATTTTTCACAAATCAAATAAAAGCAATCTGTATTCACCTCATTTATGAGAAGGAGTAATTAGTCAATTAGTAATATAGGCAAGATGGGTGGGGTTTTGCTTTTGCTTTTGCTTTATTCTCACTGCAATACAAAGCCTTCAAATACATTATCCTTTGGACAGTGTATGTTGTTTGATTGTTTTCCCAAAAGTGGGTTGTGAAATCAAGTTTATGGTGGCTTCTCTTTTCTTTCTTTTTCTTTTTTCTCCTTTTTATTTTTTTTAATCTCATGATATTCAAGAGTAAAATAGGACTCTTAAGAAGAGCTTGTGTTTTAATAGGAGATATAAAAGTATGTACAGTGGAGGGGAAAACAGTTACCATATACACATTCTAGCAGTACTTATATGTCTTTAAAAACAAATTATTCCAATTATCCTGTCATGGAAAAGCAATATTGAATTGCTTCAAAAGGTATCAAAAATAGAAGCACCAGTTGACTAAATAACATGTCAAGGTACAGCGTGTTCTTTCATATATCTTCTTTGTGAGGTTCCTCTGGCTGTCTCAGGAATTGAAAAACATGTAGAAAGGTACATCTGCTACAGGAAGAGCTCTGTGGGTTTTTCCCCTGAATAGGCTAAAACAAAAAAGCTGTTTACGTTGTCTCAGGCTATACCTTGCATACTGTTCCAGCAGCATTACTGTCTCTGCCTAGGCAGCATTATGAATGGTTTCATGTTTCCAGTTTTTAGGTGTCATAAAATACACTCTTGTGCTTGCTCTTTCCTGCTTGGCAGGTCTGTTGGAAACTCTCTTCCCCTTGAAGTTTTCCCTTAATTGTTCCACAAACATTTACTGGAATGATTCTTCATTTTTTTGCCATCATTTTTTGCAAAAAGTGGACCAAAGCACAGTTCCAGGGTCTTACCTGTGAGTACCAGAACTTTTGCTGAACAGTACCCTTTCTTCTTTCCTTTTTTTTTTTTTTTTTTTTTTTTTTTTTTTGTGGAGCTAGAAAGTATAACTGGGAAGGTTACAAAGCCTGTGTTGTGTATGCCAGGCAGTGCCAGGGACTCATTTGTATGAAAATTGTCTCTGCCTGTGGGGGCTTGAAAAGAAAGGAAGTTTTGGACATTGAATTTTGTGCTGGTCAGTTCAAGAGGAACCCTCTCAGGGACTGTAGGCTGCTGACTTAAAAGCCTTTATTTTAAGCCTAGCATTAAGCATAGCTTCAAACCAGTATTAAAGGATGCCTTCCCTCAATGCACTCCTTTTTTTCCTTTGACTCAGGAACTGAGATGCTAGGAAGCAGTCTGCCTTTCATGTAGCCAGTGTTTTACTGAATATGGACAGATCTATAGTGGATAATGCTGGAGTACTGTAAATTCATCATCACAATCATGAGGTTTTTAATGTGCACCTCTCATTTTGAATTTGTGTCTGTGTATGCAGTTTCCACTGTGGGACCTTGCTTTTTGTGTGTGATAAATTAGGCTTTTTAGAAGCTCATGTTCAACTTTTTTGTGTTCTTGTTGAGTAAGTTAATATAATGATAAATCAGCTGCTTGTCAATGGTAAATTCTTGGCTAAAGATATTATAGTCTCCAAGAACTCAAAATCACAGGCTTCTACTACAGTATTTTTCAAAAAGTAACATGCAGAATAAATAGGTAGAAAATCAAACAGATAGTTTTGAAGCTGGGCACATTGAGGGTTTTTTTATTTTGTTGTTGGGGCAGGGTGATGTTGAATAATGCTGAAAACAAAATCCAGCTGTCTACGTGCAACTGCTTGTGTTCAAAACATTCAGCCCTTTTTAAAACTGTTTGTAGGGTGGAAGTTGACAAATTTTAATACAGATTCTTGAAATAAATATCCCTTGTGCAAGATACTTATATTTAGAAGGCTTATCCATACATTGTCTCTGAACTCTGGCTTGGGGAGTCTAGTTGATGAAGGGAAAAAAAACAGCTTTGTTATTTTGACTTCACTATTTTTTGTTTTTTTAAATGATGCATTCATGGGGAAAAGAAACCCTTTTGTATAAAAAAATTAATCTGTTATGCTAATGAATATATACTAACACTTGCAATGCTGGTGCTCTTTTCTGTGGTACATATGCAGCCTTTCTCAAAAGTCTCAATAGTAAGGAGAAGAGAGTGTAAACAAGTAAAATTGAAAACACCACAAGTAACCTTAGATATATCAAATTTCATAATGTTCAATAAAAGAGAAAGTGAGTAGAGGTATAGCTGAATTTCAGAGTGGTTGACCACCTGTCTGTACTGTTTCTGTAAGAGCTATAATTGTTTAATCAGAACATTTTTATTTGGTTTCTTGAGGGAAATCATTGATAAATATTACTAAGAATAGAGTGATGGTCATGTTACTATGATGTGTCTCTTCCTAATAACTGCAGAGGACTAGAACTTCATGTGGTCTTGACAATGTACTGGTAGACATCTGCAGATGATTTATATTCTTTAAGGCTGATGTGAAATCCACCGTATTGGAATATAATATGATACTGTTTGTCATATGTAAAAACAGAATGAATTTTCAAAAGCATTAAAAATAAAAGCATTAGACTGTATTATTTAGAATCATATGCAGTCAAGAGGTCAACATGTGCAAAGACAGCCTGTTCTAGAAACCTGTTAGATGAATTAGGAGAATAAGAAGGTTTAAAGCTTTACGGGAGATTATCCTGCTCTTCTCCACATGGCAGGCAGTGCTGATTAATGCTGTGTATTTCTTTAATCTCAGGGTTTGTAGGTGAAAACACCCAACCAATCCCAGAAAACAACATTGGAAACAGAATGCTTCAGAATATGGGCTGGACCCCAGGCACGGGTCTCGGACCAGACGGCAAAGGGATAGCAGAGCCCATACGAGCCATCCAGAGACCCAAAGGACTTGGACTTGGATTTAGCTGACAGAGATAAAAATAAAGCTCAAAAGTAATTTAAAAAGAAAAAAAAAAAGAAAGAAAGAAAAAGGAAAAAATGGCAAACGTTATTTGTTGTGATTGGCAAATCCAGTTTTTCTTCTCTCAAAGATGGCTGAAGTCAACGAGCTTCTCACAAGCTCCACCAGCTGCAAGGTACAGCGCCGCAGTGACAGAACCAGCATTCGAGTCTAACTTCATAATGGTGCTAAAATGTACAAAAACTTCTACTTTTTTATTTTCTGTGGTCTTAAGGTTTGTATTAAGCATAAAATTCAGTATGCACACTTTTTTTTTTAAAGCTTCTGACATAGCAGGTTTTAGTACATAAGTACATTTTGTTTTGTAGGTATAATTTCATCTCAAGAGCCTTGATAAGATTTGTTGAGGAAAATGGAACTTTTTACAGCTATTGTGGCTTCCCTCTTTTCAGGCAAAGTTTCCAAACCTGGTATTTATAGTGTTTAACAATATTTGAGTATAAGCTGTCATTATGGCCATAATACGTACATGCTTCCCACTGGAAGGTGATATGGTACGCAGTTTTGTATAAGAGCATGAAAAACAGCTTTGTTTTCATAGGAATCCCATTCCAACACCATTTTCTGGCAATGTATTACTGTCTTCCACATTCAAGCTGAAAAGTAATGCTTTTATACTTGTTTTTATGTTTACAAAATTATCTTTCCTCAGCAAATATTTTACAAAGTTAAAGTTTACTCTAAGTTTGGCTTTCCCTTCATATTAATAATCCTCAGTATTGCCACATTTAAGAATAGTTTGAGCTTTGAAACAGGAAATTGTATTGTAGGGATGACTGTGGTTCAGTGTTTATTCAGGGGTTTGACACATTTTAAACAATGCAGTGTTCAACATGGTGTTAATGTTTGGTTTGTGACTGAGCTGTTGCCAATGAGCCAGAACCTTTAAGGATCATGAACAGAAAAAGGGCAAGGAGAAGCAGGATTAGGATGGAGGAAAGGAAGGAAAAAGATACTTTGATGGCATCTCACAAATCTAAGCTAGCAATTTAAAATCAAGAGGGATCATTAAGTGTTTTAATCAGTATCCTAATGTATCTAATGTCAGCAGAAGCAATTTCATTAAGCACCAACCAATCAAGCTCCTAGGGTACTTATTAGACTGCAGGATAAAACAAATTCCACTTTAAAATTAAATGATAGGGCTGAAGGAAACTGTTTTTCAGATGGACTAAGGAGAAAATCATGCCCCTCTCACCACGCATGCTTCTAGTAGCTGGCAATATTTACCCTCACTGCAGAGGGAACAGGATTTGATTCTCCAGTCTTTTTTTTTCTTCAAGAGGAGGATCTCCCTTCCACAGCTCCCAAGCTGCAGACAAAAAATACTTAGTTCCAGATGCTTGCAAAGATATTTCTTTAGGATAAAAAGAGCACAGCTTTGTTCATGTGACTGTGAAATGTTGTGATTAATTTTAAGACGTGTTTTATTTCTTTCCTTTTTCTCTCAGCTTCACCCATTTTTCCAGGAAAATAGTAGCAGGAAGAGGAAAACCAGCAGCATTATAGAATTAAATTTGCTTAGAAGAAATGTTCATAGTTTCCAGTGTGGTTACTGTCAGTTTGGGGACGTTGTCTCAGCATACCGCCATAGCGTAGAGATTACAGATTAGTACCTGATGTTGTTTTTATGATAGTTAAATGCACATGTTCTCCGAGTTTCAGGAAGGCTATTTATTGCTGTTTAAATACTTTATATGATTGTGTGGTTTTGCTTTTTAAAATTATAAGAAATTTTAAACAGAATTGGGATTTTTACAGCAACACATACTTTTTATTGTAAGGTTTTGGGGTATAGCATAATGTGAGAGTGCCACTTCAAATATCTCTTGCACAACTGAACTTGGTTAAATACATTCCATATCCAAAGAATTTCAAGGCCACATAGTTGCAAAGGGCCAAGCGTGTGGAATTCTGCAGCTGGCAGAGGTGCCCACTTGTATGTTATTCCAAATAATGCATTTCTGTGGCCTGCACCTGTTCTGTCAGTGCCATGTGCTTCTGAGGGCAAGTGAACTCTGACAACCTCTTTGTTTTGTTCACTGCAATCAGAAATCCCTTAAAATCATTTTCAACATGTGAATTGCAAAAGTGAATCTTTTAAGATCTGTTTCTTGTAGCTCTATCTGCAAAACTGTAAAGGAATACTCAGTCTGTTAAAATTCTACTGTTTTGCTTTAGCTCCAACACCTGCATGTCTTGGATTGGAAGTATGGCACCTATAACACTTCTCTGAAGTATTTCTGTGCAATTTACCATAGCAGTAGTTTCTCAAGAAATAAGTGTAGAGCCCCAAAAGTACTTGAAAGTGTTTCCTGGTTTTAAAATGTAAGAGGGAAATAATGCATACATGTTGCAGAAAAACATCTTTAGGTCATTCAATTCTTTTTTCATGCATTCCTACATATTCAGTGAAGCAGCCAGCCTAGTAGACAGTCATAATGGAAGAACTATATAATCAGATTGAAAATCTTAAAATTTTCTGTTCTAAATCAGCCTTTTAGTGAGAATCTGTTAGTCATTAAGATTAGTTAAACTGGTTTTGATATAGAGATAGATACACTTTGTGTTTCACAGGTATTATCAATAGATGCCACAGCTGACAGTACACTTTATCTGTTAGAAGCTGTAGAACAAAGTGATTTATTGAAATATTTTCATGTAGTGTTTTTATATATTTTTTGTGCAGTAAAATTCCCATTCTGGCTCACACTATGATTTCATTTTCATTTTTTCACTTGTCACTGGAGTGGTTTTAAAGATACTCCAGCAGTGTGATTTTGCACAGTTAAAGCTAGTGTTTAGAAACAAAACAAAAATTAATTATAGGTTTTTTTTTTTCCTTTTTTAAGCCGTTGCAATGTTATTTGGCTTTGAAACAGGTCAAAATCCCTGGATTTACTGTTTGTTTTCTTCAGATCTTTCCTATGTCTAACCTTCAATCATACTATGGTACTTGCTATAAAGCTGCACACATTATTTTAAAATACAAGTTTTTTCAGATGATAATTCTTTATGCCTGTGACACTGATTTTTTTTTTTGCCTACATAAATAAATATGGGATCATCTTGTATCTACAAGTTGTCATCCATCACTTGCCAGATTCTTTCCATTTAAGTATTTGAATCAGTAGCTCAGCTGTTACCATGATATTCTTCCTCTAAAGAATGTTTAGTGAAGAGACGTTGCCTATTATCAGCACTGCGTTTTGCTACATGTTCCATGGTGTCTCAAAGTTCTGTGAATTGAGCCATTAACTTGTTAATAAAAGAAACCCATGAGCAGTATCTTATTTCTAAATAAATATTTGTTGAAGTCAGAGAAGCATTATCAATATGCTTGTTTTAACAAGTTTGTCCCTGCATTTGTCTTTCTGCAATTAGGTCAATAATGGGTGTAGAACAGCAGTAAATAGCTAAATAATATGTATAGAATGTTTTGCTTTAACAACACAAATGCAAGATGAAATAAAATAAATAGACTCAATTCTTCACGGGCTTTGTATGTTCTTTTCTTTAAAGTACCCTTTCCAGTAGTGTTGTTATTGCACAGGTGAGTACAAAAACGTGCTGTTTCTGGAAATATAATTGAAGTGGCTAATATCATGTACCAAGCAAATGCATACTATGTTAAGCTATTACACTGCCTTTTATGTACCTTTTTATTAGTACTTCTTTGCTATATTATTATTATTCTGCTGAAGATGTTACACCACGATATCAGGAAATGCCTAGTTTAAGATGTTTGCAGTACTTTTGTTATCATATTCTTCTAAGACTTCTAAGTACAAGTTCCCTTCACTCCTTAGGTATGTGTATACTTTGATAACCATGACAGGGCCTTGTGCTTTCTCTTCAAACAGTTCTCCAGAATTGTTCCTCCAAGGAAAACTCACACAACCTTTGTTTTATTTTCCTGCTCCCCTGCTCCCAGGGCACTTTCAGTCAAGGCATATCAGAAATGGGAATCCCTCCCCTATTACTCTTAGTCAAAAAACTTTCTAATTAGACTTCCATCCCTAGCAGAGTTTTCAGGAGCAGTGGGGTAGCTGCAAAAGGGTTAGCACATATTTACTTGCAACTGAGCACATTAAGTTGTTTGGGCTTCTTATGATTCTCTTCTGTCCTACAACAAAACAGATATTGGAGCTATTTTGACCATGTTGCTTGTATTTGAATATTCATTCATTCAGTAATAGATTATGTAACCTTGATCTTCCCCACCAATGAGAACTGGTTTTTAACAGCTATGAAAAGTGGTTTAAATTAATATGAGGTATTCCATCTATAGAAAGTTGTTGTTTTGGCCTGTTTATAACATTGCTATGATGAATTTAAGTATTGGGGAGTTTGACTTCTGAAACTCTGAATATAAGTCATTAGCCTCTGAGGTATGTATGTGTTATTGTAAATACATGAGCTTATTGAAATATCATTCAGAATATTTCATTATAGATATGCTCATTTCAGTTGTGCTTTGTCCATAGTGTTGTCTTTTCTTCTTAATGCTTGTTTGTTTTTCTGAAAAACTGCAGCCCTGTATGTGGTTTTAAGTGATAATACTCAGTGTTTCCTCTCTTGAAGCATAATCTCTTGTATGTGCCAGGTAATGCCACTCAAGATTTTCTGTCATTTCTACTCTGCTATTCGACAGAAGTTGCTTATCCAGCCCCTTCCTAGGCCAGTTTCCTGAAGAGCCACCTGTTGCCTTCATCAGTTCTAAGAGATTTTGACACTGAGAACTTGGGATTTCTTTGTCCTTGACTAGGGTGTTGTGTTGGTCCCTCTCCTTCCTGTGGCCCCAAATCAGTGAGAGATTTGTAATACTTTGTGCACCTATCTGCCATTAGCTTCAAAATGTGAACTACTACTTAAGTCTAAAAATAAGCAGCGTGGGAGAATTTGCAGACTGAGGCTGTGACTTTCTTCCTTGTAAATGATACAGGTCCTAAATTTTCCATGGCATCAGAGTTCCCTCAGGTCCCAGCTGCCTGTTTGCAGGATTGTGCTGGCCCATCTTCAGCACTGAGCTCTTCTAGAGCTGCTCTTCAGCTACTGTAATATACAGGTAAGTAATGCCAGTCTGTCTATCCTTTCAGTACCCACAGCAATACATCCCAGCAGTGTGGGGAGTCAGGCTGCCATGTCAGCCTGGAATTTCTTGATTTTGCACAGTTCAAAATAAGTCACAGCAAGTCAGGGTTGTCAGTTTAGTATTTGGGAGGTGATTCTGTGATGGGGTCTCTTTTGTCAATTCAAAAAGGATATAGCAGAAAAGTATGAAGATAATGGAAGGGAACAAAAATCACTTCTGAACCTGTGATAAAGTGAGAAGTTTGAAATGTCTTAAATTTGGGGGCAGATGAGTAAGGGAAGTCATCCATTAGATACACACAGAAAGTAAACGTTAATGTTCCACGTAATATTTTCTTTAATTTACAAACAAGGTGTCAGTGTTTGGCAAAATAGGCTCAACATTTTGACCCACCACTGAAGAATGCTGGAGGTTTTAATGCCTGAGATAAGTTGAACTTCTCATGCATCTGCTACTTTGAATTCTACAAACTTTCTCTGCCAGTCAGCTTATTCTACACCTGTCCACTCTCAATCTTTCTCCATCTTCTCCTCAAGCTGCTTTATTGTTTGTGCTGGACCTCACATTGCTCCCTGCATATCTATTCCCTTGAGTTTTGTTTTCTTATTTCATGAGGTGTGATTTTTTTGATCCATTTCCTTGGAAGTTGCCTATAATGTTGTTTGAACTTACTATCCTACAAGGTAGATTTGAGTAGTTCAAGGAGATTCTTTGAAGAATCAGCACAAATGGGTTCTAGTTTTTCCTCCCATAAAATGTTTCTACATTTTTTTGATGTCTTTGAAGACTCTACTGCTGTTCACCATTGTTTTCTCTCTTGCACAAACTTGATTGTTTTCTTACAGTATACTGTGGTGGAGGGCACAAGAATTTTTCTGATTGCATTTGCAAGTGTGCAGATTTTCAATTTCGTGCCTTTGGTTTCAGGTCCTCAGAACTGAGTTTGAATTCCACATGTTGCTCGCTTTTTTTCCCAACAATTCCAGGTTATCCAGATGTTCTACCTATTGTGAAGAAAGTGGAGTGTTTATCTAAAATTTTCTAGATGCCAGATTCTCAGTAAATGTGATGCTGGCCCTCACACTTCCCCTAGTATCAAATATGATCTGCAACATGAACTATGCATATGTAAATACAAGATGCAAAAAACTGTTGAATGAGAATTCCAGTGATACTCAGTATGTTAATTTGGATTAAACTCAAAACAGTTCTACTGTCTGGAAGAACAGTTTGCAGATTTCTTTTTTATATGCCCTGATATGCCTTATTGCTGAAATAAGAGATCTTGAGAGTGAACCAGTAATGATTTTAAGGGTTTTCCTAATGTGATGTAAATAATAAGTAACACAATTAACTAGTTGCCTTTATACTCACTGTAGTGTGTAAGCTGATTTATTTTTCATTTTTTGTCAGTGAGCATGTGAATTACAGTTCTCACTAAGTGAATTTAGGCAATTTCTATCCATTGCCCATGAAGATAGGTCAGCTGCTAAACAGTAGCTGTTGCCCAGGAATTTTGCAGAAAAGGGACCTGGATAGGAATGATGCCACTGGCAAAAGTGTTGGAATAGAGAAGACCACCTTTCAACCTCTACGTTGTACTTACCTGCAGCTTTCCCAGTAAGCATCGGGTCTTCCTTAGTAAAGGTTCCCAGAGAAATGGAGTTGGGAATCAGACCTGCAACCTAGAGTCTCAGGATTTGATACCTGTTTTGCTGTTATTCCTAACATTAGAAGTGTTCCTCCCACAGCTGGGTTCCCTCTTAAACATCCAAGGCCGTGAATGGACAGCACTCCAGAAGAGCTGATAGTAGAGGCACTTTGCAGTGGGTAGGGTGTCTCAGGTGCTGATTTCCTTTTGTACTTTCCTTTAATAGAATAAATCCTGAATTTGCACTGTGGTCAGCCAAATCTGTGGCTTCAGAGGAAAAAGATCTTCTTCTTAGAATCAGGGTATTCTCATACGAGATCTACATCTATATTCATCAAAAAAGTAAAACTTTTTTGTGTCACTTGTTTGTTCAGCAAAATCTAGTGGTTTGTGGAATTTTCTAAGAAGCTGCAGCCAAGACACAGTGTATTCCATAGGTTTGTCAGAAACTAAATTACCCCAGTGTTCAGTTCTGGGCTATCAGTCCTTTTCCATAGGCTCAGATACAGTCTCCCTTCTGGAAAATAAAAGAACCTGGAAGCCTTGGCAGTTTGAGGCCCCTGAAACCTTCTGGCTTCAGGCTCTGCAGAGAAGGTTTCCCAAAGTGTCTCCAAACTTGAATGCTCCCCACCACAGAGCAAAGAACTGGAAAACCTGAAATCACCTTGTGGCTTTTGTAGTTTGAGTGTGGGTCAATCATTGGAGGCTGCCCTTACAGCATTTTCCATGCTTCCAGCTCAGGAGGATGTGTTTTGGGAGGCTGGGGAGGCAGGGATGGCCAGGCTTCCTGCTGGGGAGCTGCTGACTGGGCAAGTCTAGAGACTCCAAGTACACAACAAGGAGCACCAGCTCAATAAATTGTGTTTTGTCAACACATTATTGCTCCTCAGCTTCTTTTGGTGTTGTTGGAATGTCCTGTAAAGAAGAGCATCCAAGGCAAATTTCACTTCAGGTTTAAAGGATTGGCATACCTCAGTTCTTGAGAGCATTCTGAGTTAGCAGTAATGCCCTGGTAAATGAACGTAAGTACAGGTTTGGACTTCCCAGAAGGGTCAAATGTGGTGATCGTGGAGTTTGTAGTCACTGTTAGGGGATTTTGTTCCAGCACAGGCTGCCATTTCACCGGCCATCTGAGAGGTTGATGCAGTTCAATGCAGAATTGGTTATAGATGCAGATTTTTAGGCAGTGGTTTGAGAAAGAAATCACTACATTACTTAGATATAATGGCCCATGACAAAAAGGTTGCAAGAGAAGTATTAGCAAGAGAATTATTCTGTTGTGATTTTTGCCACCATCCAGGATAGTGGATCTTTGAATATTTTTGGCCAGACCCACATCCCTTTGCTGTCTTTGGACCTGGTGAATCAAAAAAAGCAAAGCTAAAAAAAAAAAAAAATTGCCTGCATGTGTCTACACGAACGAACATATGCGTATGCATAGAGGTGTAGATCTCTGCAAAGAACAATGCCATACTTACAATAATGGAAACAATGGTTAAATACTGGGCCATTTGGTATGTGGCCACCCCATGAACCTCACAGAAGTGTGAGAAAATCTCTGAAGTTCTGCTGAGCCTGCCTGACTTAGAGGGGGTATGTTGCTTCCACGAAAGTCGATAAATCTGCAATGTATTGTTTCATATTCTGCCTTTATGTAAACCTAGCCAGGTTTTTTAGTTGTCTTCTTCCTAATCAGTGGTAAAGTGCATTTAATAGCTCACTTAAGGTGTCATCCATTACTATGAGTTACTGTTAGAACTAATTAATAGAGCTGAAATTATTTTGTAATGAGAAATTGAAGTATTGCAGTGTTGAAAAAAAATTACCATTCATAGCTAATTAATGTTTAACAATGCAAATAAGCTGATAATTATTTTTCAAGCCATAGAAAAATTCTGTGACATTTTATATACTACCTTTGTGATCTTAATTGTTTCTGAAAAATACCTTTAGAGATAAATAGTCTGAAGAAATTTCCCAGGATAAAAGGCATATTCTGTAGTGCACAATGAATGAAAGCTCTCCACTGGTTCACGTGGGGCTGCATTCAGCAGCGATTTCTCCCTGTAAACACTGATGAAGTGAAGGAAAAATTAAGGGTTCCAAAGTCAGGTGGAAGAGGAAATTATGTGGGGTCTTGGGGAAAACTTCCTGGCTGCTCCAAATCAGTCATTTTTCTCTGGCTGCTGTAGTACCATAAATGTGGCCCCAGTGAGCTGAGATCTTTTGGATCCTTCATGAGAGAAGATGGTAAGAAGTGAACACAAAATTCACAACTGTTTTTAGGTCATATATGTGTTAACGGAATGCAGAAACAAAACAGAAAACTGAGTCTGACTTTTTGTGGCATGTGAGATCACAGTCCCCCAGAAATCTAGATATTTGTTCTTCCCAAATTTCATCACTTACAATGCTGCTTGAAGCAGGAGTTTTCAAAGGAAATACTGAATTCTCAGTGTCCTTTTAGGTGCCCAGCCTGGTGCCACAGGCATTGCCTGCTGATCAGGCAAGAGCCACTGCAGGCTCAAAGTTTTGTTCCATTCTGTGGCACTTTTCACAGTCCAAGGCACCATTAAAATCTCTTCTGTGGTGGCACAAGTGGCCACTCTTGTGACTGCTAATCTTGATAAATGAAATATACTCTTACTGCGCCCTGATTTTTATCCTAACTTTGTAAACTTTACTGTATTTTAGTATGTCAGTTTAATGCAACAAAAACTTTTTTATCATAAGTTTTCCTGAAAGTGTTCAGGTTTTGGTGGTGGGTTTTTTTGGAGTCAGCTGGCAATAAATACTATTTTATTTAGCAGGTAATATATAATCATCTGGCAAGTGAATTGCAGAGGGTCCTGACTGTGTCCTACTAAACACACACACGTTATACACCTGGTATTTTTCAGTGTAACCCAATTTCTCTTCAGCAGGACGGTAGCACCAGTTGCCAAGGGTGTGGTCTACTCTTGCTAATTTTTTACCTTTTTCTCTATACATTAGAGTTGCCTTCTGCCTTCAAGTTGTCAAACAGCATAAATCATCCAGATTTACTCTCACTGTCACAGAAGAGCATTCCTTGACAGTTTTTAAATTTTCCAGCAGAACACAGGGTGATTTTTGTCATCCTGCTCTCAGATGCTTGTTCTTCCCCCATTGCGAACTCTTTCTTCAGGACTGTCTACCACTGCTTTTTTAATGTTGAACTGGTATCAACCCATCTTCCTTAGAAATGGATTTCAATTTTTGTGTTGGTTTAGACCTCAGATAAGGCCTTGTGGTCATGCCCTGTATAATCTGGAAATTTCCTGTAATACCAGATGTATTGTTGAAAGCCACCATTTCTGTTTGTGTATTATCCTGCAAAAGTTTTATCTGGAAAACATCACCCAGTTGTATCTGGTTTCCCTGTGCCAGAGGAAAGGGAAAAGAATGGTGAAGGTAATGTTTTATTTTATTAGTTTTTGTTTAATTATTTTAAATTGAAATTATTGATTGATGAAAGACAAGTTCTGAGTCAAGACTTCCAAAAGTTTAGTGTTGAAAGAATTAAGCCTGTGAACCATGGTTTGGCATGTGAGTCATGTAACCTCTTAAAACGGGGGAAATGCTGGTAGGCCAGCAGCAGATTACTGTGCCAAGGTTTTCCTGCCATCAGAAATGTTTGGAACAGCACTCGATGATGTTGTCATCATTCTGTTTGCTGATTTAGTGATTAAAATACTAAATTCATTCCATAGGTAAGCCTGTCTTTGGACAGTATTTTATACAAGTTCATGTTAAATGTTTAATAAATGATGTGGTTGAAGGGTGTGACTTTCAGGATGTGTTGCCAACTTTGATTCATGTTATTATGAGGTCCTTCCTGGGTGGTTTCCATATCCATTTTGAGTCATCCCACCTCCTGCTTTTTGTTCCCTCCAGGACCAAGCACAGGCTTGTTGGCCACCTTTGATAGTCATTTTCTCTGCTTCGCTCAGAACAGTTATTAAGGATAGTTTGAGCACCTCTTGGTGTAAAATTTTTGGGTACTTCACAATTAAACATTCTTTCATATTTTAATAGATATTTGAGAAATGTAGCATGAGAAGTAATGCTTTCAGCAGATTTATTCTCATCAGTCTCTTTTTGTGTTTATCATCTTGCAATGATGGTGTCTGAAAACCTCCCCCCATGTGTTACAGAGCAGTAAAGCAATTTAGAGAGGAAGGCTTTCAGGGCAGTTCGTAGCTGAAGTAGACAAATCTTTGCAACGTGCACCTCTATTGCAGCCATAGGATATCAAATGTCTTAAGGTGTGGGCTTAATTGCCGCAGCTCAGAGTGCACACCACAGGGCCTGATGCTTTCAAACGCTTTAAGTTCTGAAGACCTCGATAAAAAAGGTGGGGGAAGGCTGAGAAGCTTTCCTGTAGTGGCTCTCACACCGCTTGTGTTTCTCCATCACGCCCGTTAACAACTACACGAGAGAAACAAGCAGCAAATTTTTTTTTTTTCCACTCTGCAAGTAATTGTCTGCACAGCAGTGACAGATGTGCAATATAGCAGCTTCTTCAGGAAAAAATTAACAGTTTGTCCAGCATGTCAGCTCGCTCTTTTTAGTGCTTCGGAGGTCTTGGCCCCATTATGGATGATTTAGAAATTGAGGCAAGCTAAGACCAGCTGCCTGGGTTGAAAGCCTTAGTTAGTAGCCCTCATCTGCATTCCAGTATTCACTTACATCTAGAAATTGGTAGGGCCCCTCTGGCCACAAGATGAGTATGGGCTGACAATGCCTTGATTTGTTGAGAGAGAGAATAAATGGGTTTTTCAGAAGATGAGGAAATATCACCATTACTGGCCAATTTACAGCATTTTATCTGTTCTTCAAACATGTCACTTTTGTTATTGTTGCATGGTAATTACATAGTGAAACGGAAAGAAAACAAATTCTGGTTACATATTCAGATGGATTGCAAAATCATATAATCCTGATAAATGCCCATTTATGATACACATGGATGAAAGGTTCATTTTAATTTTGAATAGCTAGCACAGCCATAAATAGGATATAGGATTAGATCCCACAGAATCTGATTACCTAAAAGCAAATAGTATTTTTCTTCACTTTTTTCATAACCAGGAAATTCAGTGTGTGCAGGGTATTTAAATAAGCAGGTTTTCCACTAAAATATTTGAAGTATATACTTCAATAATTTCTATATTTTAAATATAATAATTTAGGACTATTCAGCTAAGTCTTTTCTGAAGTACTTGCTTGTAAAAAGACATCAACCCACCAATACTGCTGAGAAAGATATCTCACAGCTGTGCCCTGTTGCACGCTGTACATTTATGACAAATAGAAGCAGCTTTGCTTCTCAGGTATCAAGTGCAACAAAGCAAATGATGGTCAGTATTGGGTATTTATGGGGAATGGCAACTGTTAGACCTAATTGTTTTAAACAAAGTTTCCAGGCAGATCATGAATTTTAAAAAGCAAGTTTTGACAAAACACCAGGCAGCTGCAATTTTGGCAGTGGCTTTTACACTTGAAATAAAATACTGGAAGCTCCATTTTCCCCAATGGACAGGCACAAGGAAAGGAGTGGTGTGAAAATACATACAAAGATTAGCAGAAATCTGTGCAGTTGGTTCCTGATCATTAAAGAATCTGCTTTGTGACTTTATCTGCTTCATACGTCATTGGTGTCCAAATTATCTTCATGAGGTGACATTTTGTTTTCCCAACTTTAGGGAGAGTTTGTTACTGCTGCAAGAGTAGGGATGGCAGGTAAGTTCTTACTGAACCCCCTGCCCATGAAAGACATCTCTGTCCCTGAAGAGAAGCCAAACTCTGGGCATCCTGACAGACATGGCACAGGCTGCCTGAGCCACCCAAAGTGACCATCCTTGCAGGAATGGCTACTACAGCTTGCAAGTGCTTCCAAGAGAAGAAAGATTTGAAAGCTTCAGGTTTGGACATGTCTAAGTACAGTGCTATATAGTGCCAGGCCAGCCTTCATGTTAGAGGTTATGTTCTGCAGCAGAGAGTTAATGAAGTTGGTTAATCAAAAGGAATATAATTAGGCCCCTACTAAATGTTTACATGTAGCAAAGTCTAGCCAGAATTTTTTTCAGCTCTTTTTATTCAAATACATCAGAAGTGTAAGTAGGTACTAGTAGTCTGAGGAAACAGACCTCAATTGGATCTGGTCTCAAATGATTAAATTTCATCTGCCCGAACATGTAATCATTTAAAGGTTTATAGTTTGGGATCAATTGTTACAGTTCAGTTTATGACTGAAATAAGCCTGATGTTATCACAGGTAAATATGACTTAAATGACTGGTATTGTTGTCTTCCTCAACTTCACACAGTATTTGTAATATTGTTTCTCTTCCTTTCTCTTGGCAAGTCTTTAATCTATATATAGCTATTGACCAGGCTGGTACCAATGGAAGATTTCAAAAGGCAACTTTACTGTGGGTCAGACTTTCTGATAGTGGAAGAGGGAATATATAAAAAGCCTGAATAGTTGGTCATCGCCTCTAAAAAGACTATAGTTTTTCCACAAGCAAAAATATTAAGAAATCCTTCTTTATTATTATTATTATAATCTTGAATTTCGTAGTGTGCCTGAATCTTCCATAATATGCAGCCCTCTGGAACAATTGCTTCCAAATACAGCCTTACATTTGATCGTAGTGTCTGGAACATCAGCCTGTAGGAATATGCTGCTAAAAGCATCTTTTACCTTATTGTCTGATGTGAAACAAATGTAGGATGTTGCAGTTTATTCAAAAGCCCTGGGTTTTTGCATCTTAGACGTATTCAAAATAGGTGGGATTGTGCAGGCAATACCCCCAAGAAGGCAAGGAGAAAGCCACACCAAATTCCAACAAAGCTCTGTAAGGATGTGGTTGTACTTCATATATAATTAAGATGAAGTGCAGTTATCTCAAGGGTACTTCAAACCACTTGTTGATAAAAAAAAAAAAAAAAAAAAAAAGCTCTTTTACTGGGAACTGGTGTAAGGCCACTAAAATGAGGTTCAGCAGCAGGAGTTAAAACTATACCATCTTCATGTTCATAACAAAATAGGCAGTAGTCAGCTTTCCAAACTCTGCCAGGTCCTGCAGAGAGAGGTCTGGAGCAGGCAGAAGGAAATACAAGGCTGGCACAGTCCCCAAAGCTGGGAAACATTGATTCTGCTGCTGCTCCTCAACCTGTGCAGCAGGGCAGGGATGCTGCTATGCCCTCCAGCCCTTCTCCTGCAGCAGCGTGCTTGGAGCAGGCTGGGAATATGTCCATATGGGCAGGAAAAAGGTACTTGTCTGCAGAATAGTTTCTCTCTATATAATGCTCAAGGAGTAGCCAAGCTCACAGCATATAAGGATTTGCATTCCTGTTCTCAAAGCCACCACATTTTTGCATGGGTATCGTTGTGTTTAAGGGACTGTTCTTGAGATTTAGTTAGAGATCACACCAGGCTTTCCCTGGCACCTTAACAAAGGCATTTAGTCTCTCTTTGATACTATTCTTCCAGAGAAAACCCAGATTATTCCTCTACGTTATCTGTCTGTACATCCATTTGTGTCTCATTTTCTGTGACAGCTTCAAGCTCTAACCTTAATCCAGCCCAAATACAAGAGCATTCCATGGGTTTAGGTCAGTCCTAATTTCCATTCTCGCCTTAATATTTTCCTTTATATCTGTCAACATTGAGATGCTTGGGAGAAGATGTATCTTTGCAAAAGTCAAGATCATGGTGATCTTAAGGAACTGGCTACACTATTTAAAACAGAAGCTTCAGCCAGGTAAGGGGTTAATGGCTAGTCCTGAAGTCACAGCTTCTTTTGTTTGGAATGTGTGTATTCAACCTGCCAATTACTCTTCATTTCCTCTTATATTTTACTTACACAGTTAGTCAATAGAGCGGTTTTTAAGGTAAAGCCATTTTCATAAATTATGTGGTTAATCCAGTATAATATATAAAAAATATACATATAAAGTACAAAACAGACCAAAGAAATTGAAGTGCTGTTAAAATAGAGTAGATCATTGTGCTGCCTGGTTCCCAAGTCCTACATGCCTTGTACCAACACTCAGACCCTTGAAAAGCACTGTCATCAGCTTTGAACAAAGACAGCTATTTTCTCCCAGGGTGTGGACTTCACATCCATAGCTGGGATTAGTTTGGTTACCCGGCATGCTACTCTTGTTCTTTATGTGAAATGTTTTAGTTAACAGTGTGACCTGCTATTGAGTGTGAGACCTAATACCCTTCAGCCTCAGAAGGAAAGATAAAATAAACCTTCAGAGGTCCCAGAACTTGCCAGGTGATCTCATTGGCGTGCTTTAGAGACAAAATAACAAACAACACTCCTGGGGTCTGCGTGCACTCCTGGAGCTGCTGCAGTTGCAGATTTTTATCTCCACTGCTGTGCAGCTGGGGGGGGGGGGGGGGGGGGGGGGGGAAATGTCCTCGCGGGAAGCTCTGGCAGAGCTCACTGAGACTCCTGTGGCAGAGGGAAAGACGGTGCTGGTAGTGGGGGGCTCCCATCAGCCTACCTGCCACGTGGGTGAGCACTCACTGATGGAGACAGGATAGAGACAGCTCGACAGCATCACATACAATTTAAAGAATAAACGCTGCAGGCTCGTTTTTCAGGGACCTGGTGGCTGGAAGAACACAGTTCTCTTTCCATAACAGCAGTCATCTCTGCTGGTGACAGATCACAAAATCAAGTATAAGCAACAGCTATTTTTCATAGTGTTCTCTGCCATTCCCTCCTGTAAATAGCAGGGCCTTGTATGTTAATGTTTCTATTGTTTTAATATTCTTATTTTCCTCATTCATATTCGAAGGTATTATTGTTACTGCCAACTCACTTGATTTATTATTTAGAGCAAGCATTTGTTCAAAAAGTCAACACTGGATATTAAATGATGATTGCTTGCAATGAATTTCTTCTTAACATCTGCAGAGACAATTTTGCCTTTTCTTCTTCCACTTAACTCTAAATGAGAGATCTTAAGCATAGTTAAATAGGATTCATAATATCATGCTGACTGAAAATCATCTTGGAGTGGGAGCTATGAAGGCAAAAAGTTATCCGCATACAAAGTCCTCTTCCCTCTGAATTTTAAAATGAGAGGTAGGGGCAGAGTGTCTGGTTGTACATTGCTATTCCTGGTAGTGGATGTAGTGAAGAGAGAGGAAACTCCAGGGTCAAAGCCACGGGTTTAATGGAGATGCAGGTCAGAAATACTGGCATCCTGTCCCTTTCCCCAGGTCTCAGGCGGTTGTATATAATGCTTTAGAGTGTTATCAACAATTGGGAAAACAATCAGTGAAATAATGCAAGTATTTTTTTATCCTCTCAAGTTACAGGCTACCTAAAATACCGCTAAAGCCCAGTGGATTCAGGAAACATTTTCCACTGATTTGTGTAAATGTTCTATCAGGTTAATATTCAGTCAAAAACTTTTTGTCATTATTATTTTTTGGCCCAGAGAGTAACATCCCAGTAACTTTTTCATTAGCATCAGCATCATGGTAAAGAAGTAAGATAATGCCTCCATATTAATTATCATTTTTACAAAGCTTCTTTTAAAATTCTTGTGCAAGCCGAGCCGAGGTGCAGTCTAGATGTTCACTGCTACTAGCCAGGTTACAAAGCTGGACAAAATAAGAAAAAAAAAAAAAAAAAATACATTACAGATTTAATTCAAGTGTCCCAACATGAAATGTATGAAGAGACTGAACATTTTAGCAATGCTTTTGGCATTTTTGTTTTTTTAATGCAACTATTTTTCCCCAAATGGGGAAAAATGGAGTAGCAGATAGCAACTGAGCGCATTGATGTCGAACTTTTCCATAGGGGGAAATTTTAAAAAAGCAGCTTTGGTTTAAAATAGTTGACTGCTTTAAAATATACAGCCACAATAAAACACTGAAGCAGAAAATAGTTTCTGGCATAGGATTCAGCATTGTATTTCTGAATATATTATTATGAAGCTAATTGTCACAGAATTATGTTTGAATTTTATGACACATCCTAATAACAGTGACATGAGCTGCAGAGCAGGCATTTCTTACATAAATATTTTGCCCCCTTTCCCTTTAGACTGTGACAAACAGCAAAAATAACTCCTGCTACAGCACACTTGGAAGCCACAAACAGATTGTGCTCTCACTTTAAGCCTTGTAGTTTGATTACCTTGCTCTTCTGCTAGATCTTACACATCTGCTAGAGAAGGAGGAAACATCATCATACAAATTGATTTGCTACTTGGTAATTATAAGGGAATCAAGAAGGGCACAATAATAGAATATTAGCTTAATTTTTCTCATTTTATTCATAAGATGTAGTTGTTTTATTAAGTACCAGCATGCTTGATAGTGCGATGCGACCTAAAGTTTCTTTCAGCATTCATTAGACATGGTTTTCTTACCAAGAGGAGAATTCAGACTTAAACCTGCTACCTATGTCTTTTTTTTCTGAGTCATTATGTATTCCACGTAGGCCATACAGGTTGCAAAATATTATTCTGCAAACAAATTATTCTGTTGCATTGGCTTTTTTTTTACATGTCTCTTCATACTCCAGTTTGTCTTATTTTCTAAAGGCCATATTATGCATTTTGAAGAAGATAAATTGATAACTAATGTATTTTAGAAGTCTCTGTGATTACTTTGGAATGGGTAATTTTCAAGACTATATGTAAATGTGTGTATGAATATAATTCTTCTTATCTTGATTTCTAGAGAATTTTTTAAGCTGTGATGGGCTGTCATTGGGACAGGTGGTAACAAGCCTGTGTTTAATTCTGTGTGACTTCAGCTAAAATGAGTGCCCATTAACATTGTTCTGAGTAGAAATATTTACCTGACCTAGAACTGTGTGGAAAAGATGCTTTAGAAGATAGAGGCGCATAACCTGGTGTGTTTATGCACCTGCATTCTTGGGACTTGGATATGAATCCTTGGCCCAAGGTAAGGCATCAGAACGCATGGTGCCGGGAAGGTGCAGCTGGCTGGCTGTGAAACCACCAGTGCAATTTCTGCCTGAGGTAGGGCAGTGTTGGGAAGGGATGAGCAAGGCTGGCAGCCTCGAATAGGAGCAAAACATGAGGCTTGGTCAGAGCTCCTGGATGCTGACCTGGGACAAGGGTGCACAGGGACACTGCAGGGGTCTCTCTCTCACACAGGGGACATGAACAAGACTAGGTGATTATTGATCCCATGGGCTATAATGGCTCTTTCTGAGCCAGCAGAGATCTGATGTGTAGATCTGGAATTGGACACCCTTAAATAAACTCTGTGAATCACCTGACAGTCTAAAACTGCTTCCAAAGTGATGCAGCAGTTGGTGGTGTAAATTCATAGTTCTCAGATAGCTGAGCATCACCTCACACACCACACCCAAGAGCTGAAAACGTTAGTGCTAGTGCTAGGATTTGTGATTTCCTTAGTTCATGTCACTATTGTCACAATTTTTAAACCTCTTTTTAATATGTTCAACCAACAGCTACCAAATTAAAGCTGGAGACTTTTTGTCACAGGAAAAAGAAAAGCTTCAGAAACCAGTAAGCCCTTTAGTTGTATTCTGTAATTTAGAGTTGCTGTGAACACAAGCTGCTTTGTTCTCTTTTTTGTTTTCCTCTTTATTTTTCCTTTTTTTTTTTGTCTGTTTTTCCCCCTGTAGTGCTTTTGGATTGCATCTTTGCATATGAAATTTCAGCCTAGAGCTAATTGTTACTGTTAATGACTTATAAACTGCTTTAAAATAGATTATAAAAAATTCTGGCACATTCTTGAGTACAGTAGCATGATCTTGCTTCCCTGGTACCAAAATAAGCCATAGTTTCCTCCTTAAATAAGTTCTGTTAAGTCATCCACAGCTTTCAAAGCCTCATGCATTTCTTTCATGATTCCCCTGTGGAGTTATCCTTGTGGTTTTGAAAAGGATAGTCTCAAGTCTGAGCCTGTACTTCCAAGTCCTACTCTCTGTTGCCTTAGGAGTATACAAAGGTTTAGATTGCATCTTTTCAATGCATTATGGCACTGCAGCCTAAAGCCAATGCTTGTTTTTTAACTGGCAACCTGCCTGTACGAATGGAGGAAGCAGATTGCCTCTTTGCTGAACACTTAGACAAGGTACTGATTTAACAAAAGTGGACAAGCAGCTGGGAGCTGGGCTGTCAGCCTGTCACACACTGACAAATCTGTTGTTCATATTCAGGCAGGATGTTCCAGTTAGATTGCCATCAGTATCATCCATCTACCACAGGCGTGTGAGGCACGCCGGCCTCTCCCGCATACCCATAAGACCAAATGCTGGTGATTCAGCTTTCTGGGCAACCTCAAGAAAACAGCCAATTACCTCTTCTTTTTTCTTCTTTTTTTCCTTTTTTTTTTTTCTTTTTTTTTTTTTTTTTTCCCTTGCAGTGGTCTCCTGCAATAAGACCAAGAAGGCAGCAGATGCAATTTTTGCCTCTCTCTTTGTTCCCTCATTTGGTATGCTGGAATTATGTGTGCAAATTGTTGGTTGCTCCAATTTCATGTCTCAGGCATGAAAGGAAACCTCTGAATGGAGCCTTCCCACTTTTGGTAAAGCCATGAAAGCTTTTTCAAAAGCCAATTCAATAAAATGCAGTCTAACTAAACCAGAAAGAATAAAACCAAAAATGGTGATTAATAAAGATACACTGAAATTTCATTGTTCTGGCTTCCAGACTAATATTTAACATATTTTCATATAGCTGTTAGATTTGTAACACTAAAATAATACAAACTCCAAAACTGTTTCATTCTTACAGTCAGGCCTAGTCTGTGGGTGAACTCTGGGCTAAAACCTGTCTGTTTTTTGTCTCTAAATTCACATTAATCAGTTGAAGTTAATCTCTATTAGCTTTGTGTGTAAGAGCGGGTGTGGGGAAGGGGGGTTTATCAAAGCTGTAGAACATGTGCTGTAATAATTTTATCACAGACCTGTATTTGCCTTTTTCTTTTTTAATTTGGAAAAGCTGCTTTTAAATATGCTGATTATATATTCAACAGATTATAGTTTTATATTATCTGTCCTTATGTCAGAGTTACCCAATTTGTGGCCCCATGTGCCCTTCTCCTGTTCCAGCTTCAGATCTGTAATCCTAGAGCCCACAAAAAGAACTCCTGAATTTAGCTAGGGGGGAAAAATTGCTACATCTGTATAGTTTCATCTGAATTCGTCAACTGATTTTGCTGCTGCCTGTTCATCACCTCTGAGTGGTAGAAATAACCCACAGCTTTCTCAAGGAGGTGACAGAGGAAGGACTCCAGTTAACTCACTACTTATTCTCACAGTGGTATAGACAATTTTACATTTTTAGACAAGCACTGGTGTAATTTAAAACAGTAATGGCTCTGGAAAGTGGTTAGTCGAAAAGTGGTTATTCTTAGTGTTAATCTATGTCTTTTTACAGGTTTCCTCAGTGCTGTAAAAATCAGAATGTGGCATACATTTACATAGTGTGTAATTTAATCAGCTAAGATCTCCAAGTGCTCTTCCCTGCTTCTTCAAAGTAATACTTTTTCTGGTCAAGAAAGCCATTTACCCTCACTGTATTTTTCACAATAAGGTTCAAGATCTTCTGGAAAACACCAAGTTTGTGAAGATTAGTAAAGTGACCTGTCCAAAATTGAAAGAATCTTGCAATTTTTTGCCACTTTTGTTTTTGAAGTATGGCTTTCAACAAGAAAACTTGTATGTAGAAAATCGTGTAGTACAGACTGCAGTAAATTTTCACACAATGCTCAGAACAATATAAAAAGTCAGTAAAAACATGCATGAAGAATGGTGGACAAAAATCTGTATTTCTTATATGGTACGCTGTTGATTCTTCATTTTTAGAATTAGTTCATTGTGTGTAATTTTTCATCCTTCCCTAAAAAGAATCTCAGTTATTATTCCACGAATAAAGGTGTAAAACCTGAAATCTCTTTAAATTGTTCTTTTTGTATAGATATACAAGTTGTGTTCCCAAATATGAACATTGGAACGAGTTTCCAAGTGAAAGTGCGTTTAAATTCATTAAATTTTGTCTTGCTTTCAGTCATATTGAGATGAATGAACTACATAGCAGATTTCACAAATGATGAGCTACAGCATTTTTTAATTTGTTGAAGTCTACTGATTGTTTTTCTAAAACAGCCCCACAAATTTATCAAGCAGTAAACATGCAAAGAAAGCAAAAGTATTTCTAGATTCTTGTTTGAAAAAATAAAATCCACAGGAATCAAGCTCCTTTTGTGGTGGAACATGAATAAGAAGCACTCTTTAAAGTCTTTTGTACGTGGCCACATGTCAAGACAAAGCTCCTACTTTTCATATACAACGGTAACAATATCAGTTCCTTATGTTTATAAAATCTCTAGGTGTTCTTTGCTCAGAAACCTCTGTGATTTTTGATTGACAGAAAGATTACCTAATAAACCTTCACCACAAACTAATTAATCACTGTGAATACAACACTAAATTGGCAAGTAAAAAAAAGCAAATGAGATGGGTGTTAAAGACCGATTTCAAATGACCTTAGTTAAAAACCAAGTACAGAGTGTTGAAAGCATCAATAATACTGCACTGCTGGTAAACTTCCCTCTTTACCAGAGCTTCCTGCTTACAGGAGGCACGGCAGGGTGAGATATTATATTGCACCATTCACAACTGCACAAACCCAAAGACATTTTTGTCATTGGGACCACAGTTAGAATGGGCATAACCTCTGCTGAAAGGACATGGGCAGGATGGGGATGTGGTTTCCAGTTCTTCTGCACTCCTCTTGCAATTAATATTTGCAAATATTTTTCTCAGAGAAAATATATTGTTGTAGTAGTTATCCTAATGTAGAAATGCCACTGCATCCTTGAGCCAAGGTTCAATTTTACTGCACAAGAGTGGCACATTGGCAATGCAGTAAGTGGGGTCACAGTGGCTCCTGCAAGCTGTGAGAATGCATCTTCCCCATGCACAAGTTTAACAAAGATAAAGTCACCACAAAGTGATATTGCTGACAAGTTTATCTAAGTCTGAGGCTTAGGTCAATATAAGATCTTAGTTCTCTGCTTTCTTTTTTCTTTTCTGATGATTGAATACCACCACAGTCTTATTTATGGCTCAGGTATAGGGTATACTAGCATCACCACAGGAAATACACTTGTCAATTTTTTAAGCCTTGAAATTAAAGACAGGAGAAAGCTCTGATGGTTTTTATCCTACTCAGATTGTTGCCTCCATTCAGGGAGGCTAATATCAGGGATTTTGTTCTGGCAGTCCCTGCCAAGGTTGAGATGCACAACCCCCCCAGGAATACACTGTCTTTGATGGAACAGCTACCTCTGCTGCTAATTCACTTTCCTGTGGAGGGGTGGCTTGGCTCATGGGGACTGAAGGGACCACAGCACCAGCAATAGGGGTAGAAAGAAGTTGGGCTGCAGGAAGGGATTGTGAAACCCCTCAGACACTTAGAAGTGTGAAGGAACAAAAAAAATAAAATTAAAATAAATTAGGAAAACCAAAATAGTGGGATAGGTGCTGTGGGGTGTTTGGCAGATGAGGGAAGCAGAAGTCATGTTTCTGTCAGGTTTTCACCTATAATCACAGCCTGTTAACCTCTGTTTCTATATCCTTTCAGCTGAGTTCTGCTGCATATCCCAGCTTAACATCAGTGATGTATTGCATTAGGGTGCTAGTTTACCTATTCATTTTAAGAGAGGGTGAAATAGGCTTTCTTTCCTGCAGTTTTCCAACCATTATCTGCACAGCATCTCAATGGCTTGCTAACTTTTTGGTTCATATCTTCTGCTTCTTCAACAATTCTTATGTAAACTAATGGAGAATGTTTCTGTGTGCCATCTATCTGTGAGCACACTAACTTCAATCCAGCTGGTACCTCTGCATTTCCCATTCATCCACTTCACTGGAATTCTACTTAAAATAATAATTTCAGATAGGTGGACTTGGTTTTTGGTGTTTTTTTCTTGCTAATGCTTTGGTTCATGGTTTAACTGGCTTCTGAAATCCTAAGTAGGTTGGTGATAAGGGAATAGATAATCATAAAATTATGGAGTCATAAAA
Source organism: Vidua macroura (assembly GCF_024509145.1). Taxonomy (NCBI): domain Eukaryota; kingdom Metazoa; phylum Chordata; class Aves; order Passeriformes; family Viduidae; genus Vidua; species Vidua macroura. Next base: position 24,052,445 of record NC_071573.1, read on the forward strand.
TGGTTTGAATTGGAGGGGACCTTAAAGACCGTCTTATTCCAGCTTCCCTTGGTATGGGCTGGGACACCTTCCACTAGATCAGGTTGCTCAGAGCCCCATCCAGCCTGGCCTTGAACACTGACAGGAATGGGGCATCTACAGTATCTTTGGGCAATTTGTTCCAGGGCCTCACCACCCCCACAGTAAGGAATTTTTTCCTAATGTCTCATATAAACCTACCATTCTTCACTTTAAAGCCATTCCCCCTTGTCCTATCACTTTGCAAAAACTCCCTCTCCACTTTTCTTGTAGCCTCTTTAGGTACTGGAAGGTGCTGTTAAAGTCTCCCATGGCCTCCTTCATCTCACGGTGCCCTAATGCACACAGACCCCTCTGCTCTCCAACCTGTCAGTACCCTGAAGTTCAGTCCTGTACCTGCTCAATCTCAGGAACTAAAGACTGAAACCAATTTCCAATGTTGCAAATATCCAATTCAGCTTTGGTAGGCTTCAAAAAAAGCACAAAAGGAATGGTCTGCAATGGGTTGCAAGGTTGAAGCCAGGGAGAAATTTTAAACTGGGTCCAAACAAGCATCAACCAGAGCTGGACTGTCAGTTTTCATAACAGCATTTTCATCTTTTGTACCCTCCCAGTTGTCCACGTTGTTTTTATGGGAGTACAGGGGCAATTTGTGCCCCCACTTGCCCTGGCAGTGGTGGCTGCCTCCCGGGAGCAGGGTGATGTGTGGTCATCCAGGATGGGTGGAAATGCCTGCTCAGCTCCCAGCCTGCCTGCTGAGCTCCAAACACACACATGGCCTTTCCCAACAAGCAGCAGTCACCACTGATTCCAGGGATTTTAACGAATTGGCCTCTTTTCTCCAATCCACTTATTTGCCTCCTGCAGCCCCCCGCCTCCCTCTGCCGGTCTCCTCCCTCCCCGCTCCCATCCTGGCTGCTCCCAGGCAGAGAGGGAGAGAGGAATTATTTATTGTGTGCCTGTTGAAAATGAAAGGCTTTTACATTTTAATGAGCACTAAATAGGAGCGAGGAAATATTGTTCATTAGCTGTAATCTGTGGAATTGCTTGAGTGAACTTCCTTTGGAGGCCGCTTTAAACGGTTCACTCAAGTAAAGCAGTTTGTATGGTAATTAAGGGAGCATTTTTCTGTCAACATCTGTGCTGCTATTTATAACGGCGAAGGTATCTTATTACTCCACCAGAGAAACATTAAAAGAGGTGGGCAGAGAGGAAGTTGTATTTTATATATATGTGTATATATATAATATTACTGGTTTCTCTCTTCAAAACCCCTCCCTCTTCCTTGTTTCCCTTTTTGCTTTTTTATTTTATTCTCACTCTTCCCACCACCCCCTAATTTGCCAAGGGAAAAAAAAAATCCCGTCCACTATTTCCTGATAGTAAGGATTATCATTCTGACATCTTTTCATTAATCACACCCTTTGCTCAGTAGCCAGGCAGGGACATTCAGCTGCTTGGCAGAAACAAGAGGCCTGTGTCTTTGAAACCATTCCTCTCCCACTTCTCTCCAGAGGAAAATAGATGCTTTTTGGCCAGGCTGTCACAGTGTCCCCAGAGGGACAACACAGAATTACCTCTGTCCTCCTGGCATCCCTCAGGTAGCACTGCTGCACTAAAGCCAGCCCAGGCTCCTGGTGCTCTTCAATGAGGGATGTGAGAGGACAGGGAGGGATGGGGAGAAGTAACCTTTAGCATACTCAGTGTTGTTCTGCTGTTTAAAGTTTGAAGTTGTTGTTTTGACTTTGCTGCTGTGAGGAAAAAGATTTGGGTTTAAAGACAGAACCTGGGTTTTGCATACAAAAATAGAAGCATTTTTATTTGTTTGCTTTCATTTGATTAACACCCATAATTTTAACCCTGACCAGCTACACTGTGCTAGGGCAAACAGAAGGCATCACCAGATGCAGTTTTACCCTTACTTTCCCCTCTTTGATTCTCCTATACTAATAATAATGGTGTTTGTGCCCTGCAGCTCATCACCTAGAGATATGGGAAATCATGGGAAATTATGTCCTTTAAGAGATGGAATTGCTGAAGAGGAGAATCACCTTACCCAACACCGCCCAGCAACTTCTCCCAGCCCTCATGGCTCTAGGTGATTTCCAAAGACCTGCAAGCCATCTTCTGTCATGGATATGTGCAGTTCCCACTTTTCCAAGTCTTTCCCCTATCATGTCTTCCTCCTTCTCTTTCTCATGTTATTAATGTTTCATTTATGCTTCTGCTGGTTTACTTCTCCCTATGACATGATTTTCTTCTTTACTTTATTCTACCTTTAGATTGAACTAAATTCAAACTTGGAGTGCTTAGACGGGTTTTTCATTGGTGTTAGGAATATGCTGTGAAGATTTTGCCCTTTTTACTAAAAAGAACCTCATAGTGCATGTGGAAAAAATGCATAAGGAGAGGCAATAATAGTGTTGAGCTTGCTTGAGTGCCCCAGATACATGGCTCTACAGAAATTAAGTATGCTGTGCCAGAGCCAATAACTTGTATAGATTTTTCTCTACCTGTAATGAAGGAAAAACATAAATGACTATCATAAAAAGTAAACATTAGAGATAGAAAATCCCTTTTACAGCATTCAGTCCATCTTTCTGCCAATAACAAGTTGTTCCCTGTAGTATATTTTTCTAGTGATTCCTCCAGTCTGGTGTTAAACATTTCAAGTGATAGACCTCCCTGTTCCCCTGAGAGATGAGATGAAAGCTTAGTGTATTTCAATGTCAGGAAGTTTTTCTTGACAACTTTGATTTTCTTATCTTTATTTATTCCTATTGTTCTTGGAATATCCCTATAATTACATATATTCCTTCAAATCTTCTGGTTGGTGCTGTTTTGGAGTTTTCTCTATCACCATTTCATTTCCCTGCAACAAATATTCTGATTCCACATTTATCTTTCATTCTTGGCTTAGAGTTTGATGAATCAGTAAAGTTTCCTTAATGTCTGCATGGCATTTACAGTAAGAGAGTTTATCATATCACTAGGCTCACTATCACTGTTCTTATATTTTGATGGGTAACCAAATCACGAGACTCTGACATCTGCTAATTTTGGTAAGGGGCCAGCATTAGTTTTGGAATCAGGAAAGGGCTTCCAAAGAGAAATATTACAAGTAGACAGAAGAAAAAAAAAATGGAGAGCAAAACTGTAAATGTAAAAAATTTTTTAAATTGTAAAAAACAAAAAATAAAAGAGGTCAAAGATGAAAGGGAGAGTTTTTTCAGAAGAAAGCAAGTGAGTGACGGTCTCTGGTACAGAAATCAGTGAACTGCCTGGGGATTCTGAAGATTTTGTAGTCAAGGAGCAATAGAAGTTTTCTTGGACCTATTCTGAAGGGGTTACATCATAATTTGTGTGCATCCACCCATCCAGATCAGAGGGGCTGCCAGCCCTCCTGTGCTTTGAGCAGAGGATGTACAGGTGTACACCCTCTTACAAACTGGGATCACAACAAGGAGCTGGGGGCCATTCCGTGGGGCTGAAGAATTTGCTCAAGAGGTGGAGCCTTTCCATTAAACCACTGGCAGGAAAGGCAGAGGATTTTTTACCATGGTCCTTCTGAATCTAGACCTGCATCTTCCAGATATGACAAGAGGGGAAATGCAGTCCAGATTGTGAGATATCAGAGTGCTTGAAAAATTCAGACTCTGTCTGGACTTCCATATGTCTAATTAATTGTGTGATAAATGCCAGAATATGGAGCCTGAAGACTTTGTCTATCTGTATTTTGTTAACATTTGGAGTCTACATGAAAGGTCTATTTTGCAGGCAATTGTGTTTGGAAAATCATCTCTCCCAGAGCATCTGAAACCCCAACAGACATAGTTATATTACAGGTAGCACTGGGAAGAGACTTTTTAATGTATAAGGTTGACACAAAATGTTTCAGGACCCAGCCACCTTCAGATGAATGTGATGCTGCAATTGTATGATCAGCCACTAAAGGACTAAAAAAGAAATCTTCCTAGAAAGTAGTTACTTATGTCTCTTACAAGATGCATTCTACTTATTCTTGATAAGCGATTTGTTTGGTTCAGTTGTCTAAGAGGCCTCTCAGGGAAATAAAATAGCCTAGTCACAAAATGCAGAAGAGGAGGAACATAACTCATAAGCTGTGCAGTAAGTTCATTTACTACTCAATTATATTTTTAGATGAGATGCCAAGTGAAGAAACGACTTACAGCATAAGGAATATTCTTATTTTTTGCTTATATTCAGGTAAGCAAACTGTATTTTAGAAAGCTCTTCCTTTCTTACTTGTCACCAACTCGTTTTTCCCAGCTTTTTAATGTGTAGCATTCCTTGGTATCATGTAGAAGGCAACTGGCTTTGCAGCATCCATGCATTTCCTTCCAACAAGAAGCCCACAGATGTGCTTATCTTTAGGAACATGTAACTTCTACTGGAGCTCAGTGGAACTTAAGCACATGGAGAAACTGTAATGCTCTGCTGAGTGAGAGTGCATTTTAGTTTATGCTCAAGTATTTTTCTCAAGAGGCTTATTTATGCATAAGACTTCTTGAAAGGCCCTTCTGAGTTAAAAATACCTGAAGTTCTTTCTAATGAGGATCTATAGCATTCTTCTGTAGGTAATCAAGGCTCACAACGTCTTGTATTTCACACTCATCATTATGAAATAATAAAGAAGAGTTGCAGTAGATAAAATAAGCACAGGTTAGAGTGAAAGATAAAAATGAAGGAGGGAAATAGTAGAGCAGAAATGTGTAGGCATCTCTTACTGAACTTCTTCATTCATAACCTTTCTTAAGCTGCACTCTATTTACCAGTTATCTCTTCAAGGCAAGGATTCATCATTCTGCAGTACTCGAGAGGTTGGTCATGCTGTTCAGGGTGCAATTTAATATTTAAAACCAGATCATTTTCTACAGGTTTTATAGAGTTTATTTGCTCTAATACCATTGTGTTATTTATTGAATATTTGAACAATACAATAAGCACAGAGAGGCAATTAATCTAATATTTTACAAAGCTCAAAAACATTCTCCTTGGTTTGTGGAAGTTATTTCTGAGGCTTCCCAGGTAGTGCACCATTGTATTATGGTATTAACAGGTGACAGGACATGTTTCAGAGGTCCACTAATGCATACTGTGGATGTGCAACATCATGCATTCAGTCACCTGAGGGGAGTATTAATGGACCATTAAAACATGCCCAGGAGTGTCTTAATGCTATTACAGCATGGCTCTACAAATTTTAATTCAACTTTTATATAAAACAATTATTTTCAAAAATATCTTTCTTACTATACTCTGAAATCTATTCAGAAAAAAAAATTGTGACATAGTAATACAGGAGGACGTGGATTTAAATAGCTTTTTTTGCTACCATTTTAATACATTCTCTTTTGATTTTATATTGTTTTATAAATAGAATAGTCCTAAGGCCTGATTCTCTTTTTTTTTCTGACCTACCTTTCCACTGCTCAAGAAGGGTAAAGGAGTCTTAAAGTGCCATAAATGTAAATCACACCACCATACTACTTAGCTTGGTTGCTAATTTCAATAGACATTTCTAGGTTTCTAGGTGAGTAAGACATTTAAGCAGCTTTGGACTTTTGTTGAAGAAGCAAAACTAGAAATCCAAGCAGTAAGTTCAATCCAAGTAAGTTCCGTGCTAGAAGGCTAGAACTAGGGAAGGAAAAACTGGGGCTGTCAGAGGTGGTCCTACTCTCTGTACCCTCAATAAAACTTTGCAACTGACTACATCAGTGTCATAGCTAACCCTCAATTTAATTAACTCTGTAAAATAATGTTATCGTTCCGTATTGTAATTTTATTGTAGTTGCATACCAAAAGTACGGAAGATTTTGTTATGCTAGCACAGCAAACAATTGTCCATCATTTAATACTAAACCCTGTGTGAGCACATACTGCAAGCTGTGAAAGAAAACTTACCCTTCCATGTCAGCCTCTCATTTAACAGTCAGGAGCAGCATAAAGAGCTTGGAAGTACTTGAGCCTGACGAGAGAAGATGTCTTTAATAGTAGTATTTTGAAAGAAGGCCACAGACCACACTTCAAAAAATTTACTATCAGCCACAAAATAAAATGCTGTCTCAGGTTAATTAAAAAATTTATTTTTGGTTTTTGCCTTTATTTATTTATCTATTGATTACTCTGTGCCATTACACATAGCTGAAGGCAGAAGTCATTTGGAAATGGAACATTGCGCACATCGTTCACAAGAGATTGTAATTAAGTATCAAAGCCTTATTTTTCTCTGTTTCTTTCTAGAAATTATTTAAGGAAATTCTTTGCCTCTTTCTGAGTTAGTTTTCTGATAGAAAACATGGCAATGGAGCTCAGCATTTAGACTAGCATTGCTCAGGGCTGTGTATTAATCATCATTATCATAATAACAGCATTACACTGTTATTGCATATTACTCCTTCTCTGAAGTGTAGAAGGTACAGTGAGTTGCAGTTTGTAAATACAAGCACTGCTTCAGCTGCACTTCTCATTTGCAGTGCTCCTCTGATGCAGGAGGAGCACCAGAATAATGTCAGGCTTAGGTGCAGCAGCATCACCTCAGAGCATCAGGTGCTCAGCCATAAGTCCTGGCAGCTGAGCCGCATGCGGGTGGAAGGTCTGGAAGGATACATGGCTTGGTAGGACAGTGGATTCAGCTGGGACTCTTCTTTTCCTGCTGTTTTTCTAAGAGAGCTGTGGTCTCTGTCAGCCCCAGAGCGGGAGGATCTTCTCAGTGTGATTTGTTTGATAATTTAGAGCACTATAACAACCAGTTGGATTTGAGAGCTTTTTCTCTGTTCTTCCTGATTTCGTCCACTACGCTGACTTTAACTGTGGGGACAGGAAAGCTTTTTAAGAAGCTCTTTTGAAAAGAGGAAGAAAGGATGAGAGGGCACTTGTGTTTGGGTTTTGGGGGTTAGGGGGATTTGACTGGATGTGCTGCAGAGTTCCTGTGTCTGCAAATACAAAGAAAGGAAGCTGCTATTGATATCCCTGCCCGTGAGCATACCCTGTATATTCATAACCCAGTGATGATGATTTAGGTCTTACCATGGCTGATAGGGTCACTGTCTTGTTGTGGTGCTCAATAGGCATGGCAGTGTGGTTGTTGACTATTGCTTTCCAAGAGGAGCTTGTAGCCTTCCTTGTAATTAGATTTTCCAGTTGTAAAGGTGTATTAAGTTATAAATCCTCCGGGCTTCGCCCGGGTGCCCAGCCAGTCCGGGGGAAAACCCTCGGCTGACCAGTCCGCGGGGAGGAGGTGGCGGGACCCGGATAGCTCCACCGTACGGACGAGAGGACTCCGGAGTAGCTGTATTCCTAGAGGCTTTATTACAGGAGAGGCGCAGGAACAGGAGGAGGAGATGAGGGACACGAGCGCTCTAGGAGGGAGCAAACTCCGGGAGCCCCGAGGGAAGGCGGGGCTGGGTATTAAGGGCAAAGGAGTAGGAGTGGTTAGGGTACAAAACAGCCAACGGGCAACGGGTAAAGGGGGGGAGACAGAGTGGGGTGACATACAGAGAACTAATCGGGGTACAGAGGAGGAGTGGTATTCTAACAGGGGCCAATGGGGGTAACAGAACAACTGAACTTTCTGGAACCGGGGAGTATGCTAAACATTGATTGACAGCTCAACTGGGGTGGGGGGCAGCAGTTGATTGATAGCCTTTTCTAAACTGTTGCTGCCTCCCAAGGGAGAGCAGGAACCCCTCCCACATAAAGGAATCCCTCAAAACTACACAAGTGATGAAATTAACCATATTGCATGTTTTCTTTGAGGCTGAAATCATATATACATATAATCTCCAAATGCCTTTAAATTATTTGATCCAATTGGAGCAAGATACATGGTTTAGACCAGGAGCTAGAGGCAGTCCTAATTAGGCACTGTAGTTTTTAACTTTGAAGCTTGTGGGTGCCAGAATTTGATCTAATTCAGCAGTTAAACACCTCATCTTCCTCAATAATTTAGGTCATAAGCTCCCAAATTGTTATCCAGAAAGTGAGAGCTTAGAGTGAGAGATCCAGTAAATTTAGTCAGTAAGCAAAGAGCTGTCTCTAAATTTATAGCACATTTGCTTTAGGGCTCTTCAGGTGTGTGAAAGAAGGACTAGGATGTAATGCTGAACCTGATTATGTAGGGAGAATGAGCCTGAGAAAAGGAATCTAAACAGAGAAGAGCAGGATAGGGAAAAGGAGAATCTATAGGGGAACAGGCGGAGACTTGTCAAGCTTGGGGCAGACATGCAAAAGCATGGATCCATTACTGCCTGCTCTCCTCCTCTGCCCACAAGAGGTTGGATTTTTAACTTGTATTTTATATTTTTATGTGTTTTATGTCTTATATAGTTGTATATTGAATTGTATATTTATTGTATAATTTCATATTCTATTATTATTTTAATCTCATGCATTACTTAAAAGAGGGCCATTACTATTTATAGTCAGGACTCCAGGATCCATCAGTGATTTATAGCTTATACAACCTTAATTTACTCCTTACAGCCTGAAAAGTATGTACAATGTGGTTTTACCATAACCAGCACAGTAATGCTACTTCCAATATATGACTTTATGGAGACTGCTGCTCCCTTCCTGAAAGGCAGCTCATGCAAGTGTCAGCTTTTAAGATATTTGGAGTCACACATAAAATAAATTAGGAGAATATTGTGCATTTATTTGTCATCATAAAGTCAGGTCATAATTATTATAATCAGTAAGTAATGGAATAAACAAATATTTGTTCAGCAGTTTGAAAAAAATCAAGACTCATGAAAGTGCTCTGTACAGCTAAGTACAGGGTTCAGTGTTATCATAAATGATGCAGGTATCCCACCCCTCAGCAATTATCTCTAGAGTTGTTTGAGGATTACTTTTGTAGGGTTTTCTCTGCATGTCAGGAAAGAGAAGCCTTTTATACAGTATGACACAGAAGATACCACTGCCCCTATAGATACTGTGCTATCACTTCAGCTGGCATTTCATCCACGAGCCACATGGCTTCTTCCTCCAAAATGGTCCCACACTAGTTGCGCCTCAATACTGAGACTGAGGCAAATATTCAAATAATGTCTTTTTTACAAAAGTAGTAATATTTAAACATTGCACTGTTCAAAATAATGTGGGTTTTTTTATATAAAGGCAATTCTGAAAAATAATTCTGATTCCTACCATAAGCTAGCATTTAGTTTTAATTTTCCAAAAGCAACTTTCCAGACAAAGCACATTTGTCCCAAGTCCTGTTTTAATCAAAACTAGAATGCTAGAAGTTAATTAAGTTAATTAGCCAGCATAGGTGCTTCTCAGAAATTCTGCAGCTTTTTCAGGTTTCCAGATGAGGGGGTAGGAATTTCCAAATGATTGCATTGAAATGGTTTTTCCTACCCACTTTTGTGCTAGTTTATGTCATGATAGGAGAAGACAGGGAGGAAAGTGCATTCAAGTACTGATTACAAAAAGCCACATTAAAGTTTTTCTAAAATAATGCCCCATGACATGCTCAGAGATTGATGTATGATGGTAATGATGCATAGAACAGCTCCTCACTTTTTCTCTCAAAGGCTCTGTGATTGCCTCTTACAGGGAAAACGATGTCACTGATATGGTTTGGAGTCCCTCCTGGCAAGCAGTAGCAGCAGCTATTTCAGACATAGATATGACAGATTGAAAGGAAGGGATCCACACCTCAAACAGAGTTACCCTGAACATCACTCTGATGCAAAGTTTCAAAGCAAATCATACCACATTACTTGAAATAGCATCATACTGTGATATACATGCTTTCATAGCAATGACTTCATGAAGAAATCATTAATTTAGTCATTGGCTGAAAACACATTATCACTTTTTAAACAAGACAATGACAAAAATCATCTTAAAAAATGCATCACTATAAGGCAGGTGTGGGGCAGAAGTATAAAACTAGACTGCAGAGTATTTAATGAATTATCTTGAATGTAGCACTGCTGTTGCTGTGGTAGCATTTAAATCCTGCAAGGTGTTCCTGGGAAATTCCTTTACTGGCATGGCTTTAACCTGCATTAAATGATCTCATGATGGACACTGCCACTTAAGCAGCAAATACTAATGGAGACGAGATGGGTCGTGAGAAGGGAAAATCAGAGTATCAATGCACAAATGCTGACTGCCATCTGGCACAGATGTCATTTACTGCTGTTCATGAATCAGGAACCAGTTAAATTTAACTGATTTAGCAGTCCATCTATCCTTGTGCAATGCTGGGTAATACAATAATTATTCTTTGAGATTGTAAATTGTACAGTTCGTTATTTTGTGAACAGAAAATCTGGAGGTTTTTTAATTAACATAGTTTTTAGAGTCATATTCTAAATACACAACATACAAAATCTAACGGCAACATAAACATTTAACAGTAATCTTTCAGCTTTAGAATGTGTGTGTTTCAAGTCTGCTTTTCGAAAGAGAGTTATCAGGATTTCTAGCTGAAGGAGGAACTGCTGAATAGGCAGGGGGTTTGATTCCCTGCATTAAAAATGAAAGTTTTGTGCTTATTTTTTTAAGAAAAACTCATGTAAATTATTTTTTTCTAAGAAATATGGTTATTTTCCTGAGTATCTTTGAATAAAGTTTTATATAAGGCATTATATAGCCATACATAGGTTTTTAAAATATATTACATTGCATAGTACTAAAAAAATCCATAGCATAATTTAAAATACTCTAGGGTGTTTGCATTTTATTTTTTTAAGAATAATTACATGTTTACAAGATTGCCTGGTTTAGTTAAATGCCCTCTGTTTGACATTTCCTTATAAAAGCAAAGCTGAACTCTTGAGTTCTTTATAAGCTGCAAATTAAAATTTTGAGCAATCATCATTAATAATGACAACCAGTCTATTTAGCTTATATGTTGGGTAACAAAAACCAGTCTATACAGGTGATAAAAGATATTTTTATTAAGGCTTTAGAAATTTCTGCCATCAGCCCCTTGGACTCTTAAAATTTGATCTTGTAACTGGGTGAGACAAAGGTGTTTTCAGAAGTTTGCCTTGGCAGTCAAAGGCTGGGAAACAAAATGACAATGTTATTCAAAAGAAAACTGAAAATGCTGTTTAAACATGAATTCTGGCCTGTAGATGGGATAATGGCAAAAAGCAGGGAAGTGGGGAAGGAGTGAAAGCAAAGGGAAGCAGAGACACCACACCAGTTATAAAGCCTTTTTAAAACATGGTCGCTTCTAGAATTATACTGATAGCATTAACTATTCTGCTAAATGTAATTTCAGAGCAGCTTGGCTATGCTGGGACCAATAATGTTTCAGCAGATGTTAACAGTGAGGGAATTTAAAGATTACAGAGTTTCATGGGTGTAGTAAAGCTGCAGTGGGAACAGAAATATTGCAGTAGCTGTTATGTTCTGAGTGCACCACATTTACTGACAAGTAATACATGAGTGATAGTGAGGACCATGGGAACAGAACTTTATACTTACTGGTCAGCAGCCTATAAATTCCATAAATTAAACAAAGTTTTATGTATTTTTCATTCCTTTTCAGAATGATCTTCTCTAAGAGCCTCTGCTTCATGTTAATTCCACCAACAAAGTGTAGCTCTGTCTCTCAGCTTTTTTCACAAGGGTATTTCCCCACTTGCATGTTCCTTTTTCCTCCTCCCACTGCCCTCCTACTCAGAAGGTTTTCCCAAGCAGCCCTTTTTCCCCAGTGATCCTCCATGGGCCAAGCCTTCACAGTGAACAGAAGAGCCACAGAGAGCAGCTTCTCTAGGAGGGAGGTCACACACAGACAAACCATTTCTCCGGAATGAGACCAGCCATCCTGTGCATGACTTCTGGGCAGTCTCCAAGCAGGGAAAAAATCACCATGACCTACTGAGACTGCCGAGATATTTATAGAGATTACAGAGTTGATACCTTTTTATTTGCCTCCCTAAAATATTAAAGTTGCAAGCCTCAGATGAGCCAGGCAAACTAGAAACGTTGTGGAATCACGTAACAACATCCCCTGCAGTACAAGCAGTAAATGGAGAGTGGGGATAAATAAATTGGCCAAACATTGTACACAGATCAGACACAAGGTTCATGTTGGCTTGTTGATCTGGCTGGAGAGAGAGCCAGGTAGGCTTTACAGAGACCTAAACATGTGGAAATATGAACTGCTCTATGCAGGCTTACTTACTTAAGTATGGATAAAGTGTTAAGATTAATTAAAGAGTTATGTTTACTTGATATTTAGCTGTGTTCATCTTCTCATGATAACGCAACTCAGCAACAGCATGGCTTACCACTCAAAGAAAAAGAAATTAGGCTGTTCAGAGAAACAAAGAAAAGAGATAAAATTTGTGCTGTTTTCTATCAAAAAATAAACCAGATTATAATTTAGAGTGAATATTTCCTGTGCACAAATGAGGTCAGGAGGAGATAATTAATATATTATTATAATTAATATAGTCACATTTTAAAGGCACATTCTCACAGTGCCCGCTGACTTCTTTCCTACTTTCAGGTTGGGCATTAGTAGGAACAGAATGGCCTTTTGTCAGCTTTCTCCGTCTCAGTGCAGGTCTACAAGGCACCACAGCTGTAAAAGCTGCCTTTCCATCTTGCTGACTGTGCAGAGCCCACTGCCAGTGCTGGTCCTGCCCCAGACCTTTCCCTCAGTGAACTGGATGTGAAAGGGAGCAAGGCAGCCCCAGCACGATGCTTGTAGGAGATGCCAATACAACACAAGACAGAATGAAAGCCTTTTTATTTTGATGGCAACCTTTCACTGTCTATCATAAACTTAGTGAAGCAGGCTTTCTCTATCCAGCTCTGCTTTTATTGGGCACAAATCACCGCTGACAGGAAGTTTTATGCCTAAATCCGTTTACTGTCCTTGTTGGTAGTCTTTAAATTAATATTTATAAGCTGAGAGAGGCCTAAAAGGATGCAGCAGTAAAATATCTAAATGCTTCAGTTTGGCTTGAGCTGAATTTTCTCCCTCTCGACCACTGACATTCCTTAATTACTACTGACCCAGGCATACATTGTCTTCGCTGCTCTGAGCCTACAAATCACCGCCCTCCACAGCATCGTGGCTGACAAAAGGGGAGGTTCAAAGCAGACTAGTTTGTATGATATATGGAAAGAATAGATGTGGGGACAGGCTGAAGAGAGAAAAAGAAGTAACCTCAGACAAATGCCTTAAGAGAAGTAACTTTGAGCTGAAACAAATTACTTGGCTTTGAGAAAGATTGAAAAATATTTGAATTGGCAAAAGAGGCAGATTTAGCTGCTATAATTTTTTTTTTAAGTGAAAACAAATCAGAAACAAACCAGAGGGCATACTGAGCTCAGAAAAAAAACAACTCACTTGAGCATATTCACGTCTTGACTGGATGATACATAGCACACCCTCAGCAAAATGACCATTTTCATTAAATCAGGATGAAGGACAGTTCTTTTGCATATTCAAAACTGTTGGGCAAAATTGAAATTAGAACAAAGCTGATTAAAAGTAAAATTTTGTTGCATTCAATTTTTTCCTCCTTTTTGTCACTGTTTTCATCACTCTTTCTTGGTGTCCTATTTCTGTTAAAGTAGGCATAGGGTGTACAACAGAAAAAAAAGCAAATATAATAAAAACCAGATCAGCTGTCACCACCTCAGTCCATAAGCACTTGAAAATAATGAGGCTAGATAGACTGAAAAGAAGTAGAGATAACAAATGGTGGGGTCTTTTTTAAAATGCTATTCCAGGGGAAAAAACCCAAACCGTAAAAGAGAAGAGGTACAAAGGATTCTAACCTCCAAGATGTGAATCTGCACTCTCTTGATGATGCAGCTCAAGTTTTGGCACATGAATCATTTTATGATTGCATAGGAGAATTCCCAAACAAGAGCAGATAGGTGTCCATAGCAAGATGTAATTGACCCGAATCACCACTGTCTGTAGATTGTGTGAAATCTTTTTCATAAGGAATGAATGAGACTTTTATGTACCCCAGGTAACAGTGAAACAACTAAATAGTTTGTAAGAGAACCACTGAAAGATGTAATAACAATCTCTCTAAGCTACTACTCATGTCTTTGCACCCATTAGATCTCTGCCTAAAAGGAAGGTCTAAAAGATGGGTTAATGCATATTTTTTTTCAAATTGGGAGTGAAGCCATGCATCATCCTATTTTATTTACTCTGCAAAGAACCAATTTGAGGACATAAATGATACTTATTTTGCTTAAAACCTCTGTTGACTCTTTCCTGTATTTGCAGATTTGATTTTTTTACACTTGGCCAAACTTTCTTCTCCATCCCTGACTGCTGTACCTCTGAACCCATGTGCTGGTGAGTCTTTCATCCCCTCTCTTCTCAGGAGTGCTATACTTCATACACGCTACATTCACACATTACAATAGGATACATTTGATACATGGAAAGAAGATTGGGCAATAAGCCACTAATTCTGTAGTGCCTCAAAACCACCGTTCTTTTCTGTTCAGTGGGTTAAGCTGCCTCAGGTAGTCTGCAAACTTCTTTATAAAGAGTGTGCCTGCCAGCTGAGACACCTAATGAATGTAATGAGCCTACTCTCACAAATATCAAATGGGCACAACTATCTGTTCTATTAGAATGACTCAGATTCCCCCTAAATCCTATTCTTTCTGAGCAAGATAAAGTTATAAGACTTGTAGAATAAGCCGATCGTCTGCTGATGGCAGCTAATTCCCATATAAGTCTCCCTGCTCTTGGGTAATCAAGCATCCAAAGTGATTCATTCTAGAGCTTAAAGGAAGTTGGCATTTTGACTCCTGGGCCACTACCTTGAAACTCCAGATGCAGACACACATGTGAAACTTGGCATAAATGATGGGATATGTGTGACCACAGAAAGATAGACATAAAAGGCAGGATGAGGCCAGACAACAAATGTAAACTCAAGTGCTAAATCTGCCCATTAACTCTTAACTCACTATTTTCCAACTTCATTCTCTTTCTAAGAGCACAAATAAGCAGGTTGAAAAGGCAAATCGTGGCAATATTTCCCTTTGCTTCTTTTTCTTGAGTTTTAATTTGGACCCTTTCAAAAACATGAGGTGTGTCATGAGCACAGGGGTACCTTTTCTTTCTGTCAGTGGTTCTCTGTGCCTGCAATGAGTTATCCAACCTTCCTGGACACGATGCCTTCATTCTAGTGAGCCATAGTGACCACTTATCAGGGCTGTATCTCTCCTTGAGCCTTACAAAAATCATAGCTTTAGCCTCCTTTAGTTCAGATGTTCATTCCTAAGTCAGACCACTGCACTGTACAAATTCAAACAATTTATTGACACTTCACTTTTTCAACATCTTTGGGGTTACATATCTGGCTGGTTTTGTTCATGCTCTTTCTGAAAGATAAACATATAGCTGGAGCACTAAAGCAGCTTACAAATGCTTAGAGAAAAAAAGGTCTAAATGCCTTAATTTTATTCTAGCTGGTAAGCAGTTAAAATAACACTGTTAATAAATACACGGTTTGTTGTTTCCATCATCAGGACCAAAGGCACAATAGTCCTCAGTCATGTTTCCTGAGGCTGGCCTGACAACCACTAAACAGCACAGCAGTAACTAACAGCTCTTACATATTCAGAGTTTTTCTGGTGGGCTTTTCTTTGGGGGCGGGGGGTTGGTTTTTTTTTGTTGTTGTTTTTTTGTTTGTTTGTTTTTCTTTTTGTTTGGGTTTTTTTTGTACGAGGAGATGCCTGTGTGGAGTTTTACCACTGAATCTTCACTAAAAACTCCTTGCCTTTTAGTGGTGTTTTTCCTCCAAGTTGGACGAAGATTAGGCGCGCACACAACCGAGCGTTTGTGGAGGGAATCTGTGCCTATGGTTGAGGGATGCCTGCTAAATGGACTGTCATGCTTTCTAAATGCACTTTCCCTGGTGCCTCGACCTGAAACAAAGCCCCATGGCAATCATTTTCCATAGCTGAGAGACCTTTAAATTGAAATGTTTGGAAGTTGCCTTTCCATTGGCTCCAACCCATTGTTCTCAATAGCCCATTTACTGTAACTTCCAGCTGTCCTAATAGGGACAGAATAGTCAGTTTCCCCTTCCGTGCTGTGCTATCAAATGCTTCCCTGTGTCCTGGTGTGCAAGCTTTGCTCCTTTTGGGGAAAATCCTTTAAAAATTGAGTATTTCTGGTCTGCACACCAGCATGCTGAATGTCTGAGCCAAGATGTAAATTTTCTGTTAACTTATTTAGGCTAGTAAGGAAACAGCTGTGTCTGGGCTTTGCATTGGGAATCCTGCATGCTAGTCCCAGTGTTATGGAAAGTACAAGAAAGGCTTTTTTTCTTTTATTTACTGTTCTGCTATGTCTCTGCAGGTGGCTTGTTGTCATCTTGTCTCAGTTCTGTTCATTTCCCATTGCTCTTCCTCTGCTTTTCCACTCACTATCCAGAACTGGATAGAAGCATCTTTTTGGACTGGATACAATCCCGTTCTCTCTTTTCTCCACATGTATCTTTCCAACTCTTATAGCTCACAGCATTAATGCCACCTCCTTGCCTTCCCTCCCTCTCATTTCCCTAATTTTTTTTTTTTTGGCAGGGGAGGAGGTCAGGGTAACAGGATTTATTCCTATGACCTGAGATAAGACAAGGCAATATTTGTTACCAGTTTCATGTGTCCTGCCTGAAACATAATTTTCTTCAGCTCAGGGACTGCTTTAGAAAGGGGATGGGATTTAGGCACTTAGATGCCTTGAAGTCTGATCCTCTATTTCTTCTTCCTCTGGGCTAAGAGATGAAATCTTGTGGTACTTTGCCTAGCGAGATCTCAGTACCAAGGCTGATGCTGTCCTCAGAGTCTGAGGGAATTACAGCCATCTGTGTTTGGCCAGAGTTATGAAGGGCTGGATGGGAAAGACGCTAGAAATAAAAGGAAAAGGAAGGAATCTTCAGTCTGCAAGAAGGCTTTGGATGTCCACATCCAATACACTCTCTAACCAAACTCCTCTGAGAGTTAAAGCCATAAATAAAGAGCTCTGAGCTGCCACACAAGACTTCAGTGCTGCCACATCAACAGCTGTAAATCTGCTCTCAAGCACTTCTTTCTTACCCTGTAGGGGAAGCACAATTCTGCCTGGATGAGGCAGGAGCATTTGGCAGCAGCACTCTGGCAAACAGATTTCCAGATGTTTGATGAGAATGACAGCCTCAGAGTGGGAGTGCTTGAGTGTGGGCATGCGTGCCACTTTTTAAAATTCAAGGCTAGCTTGCAGCATTATCAGGGAGTGAAAATGTCAAAAGAAGACAGTGTTCATAGCAGGCATCGCATTTCAGGCCTTAGGAGAAAAAAAAAACAAAGAGGAAAGACAGCACTGAAGCAATTTAAAACATAAAGAAGCAGGGTGGGGGGGAGAGTTGTAGTAGTTGGAACAAGTCTGTGAAATGTGGAACAGACTGTTATCCCCAGTCCAAACCCATCTGCCAGCACTTGTCTGGCCTCATTGTGCAGTATTTCATATCTCTGTGCCCATCACATATATTTGGTACCCCCATACCCTTTCCAGAACCTGTTTCCTGCTACATTGCACTCAGGAAACTGGGCTCTGTGTTCTTGCCTACAATGTCTGGCTCTTGCCTTTGACCTTCTGACTTCTTCAACAAATGTCCTTCACTGCCATGCTATTCCTGCAGTCCCCTCTCATGCTTCTGGGATTTTTGCTTTCCACATGTCCCAGTTTCCTCTGTCCCTGAGGTTGTGTGTCTTACTACCATCCATCACCTGCAAAGTCTATGCCATTGCACAGCACACTCTTATACTGTATCCTGTTCTCTCATCCTTTGTCTATCTGGCCTATATGTGTTGCATGTAAAATACCAATATGTTAACCTGATCTGATTTTTTTTTCCTTTTTCCCATTATCTGGAATGTTATAATAGATTTTCCTGGGTTTTTTAGACGCCTGAGTGAAAAAATACATAGATAAGGAAATCTAAGTAGCATTATAATTTGCCAAACACTTTTTTTTTCCCAAGTTTGAGAGCTAATCATGTTCTTAAGTATCTCAGCTGCTGTCATTTCCATATTGGTTTATTTCCTTCTGATGAAAGCTTATGAAAATCACATACTGAGAACCATGTGTATTTACTTGTAAAAATATTTTTGCATCCTCATTCGGATATGCTCCCTTCCATCTGGAATTCCTGCTTTCCAAACTACCTCATGTATGTTTCTCATTGCACTAGTGATCTTTGCAAGTCTATACATTGTAAATATGAACTTTGCTATCCCTGCAGAAAGGCAAACCTTTTGTTTCACAAATAAATATATTGCAATCTCCTTTCTTTTTCTTCCACTTCAGTGTAAATCTCCTGTAATGTGACCCAGATATTGCAAAGAGAAGAATCTTAGCTTGCTTTTGTTTGGAAAGAGATTTCAGGTGGATCTGGCAGTGCTGGGAAAGGTATCTAAGGGTCACACTGGCCGAGTGCAGTAATTGCACCTTCTCTGTGAGCCATGCTGGAACACAGGTTTTAACAAAGTACTCGTACACGACTCTGATAACCAACTGCCCTTCATGTGAAGTATCCACACCACGCTGCTGAGGGAAAGGGAGCTCATGGCTCAGTGCACTGCTCTTATTCCAAAGCCTCTGCCATCTTCCCTAAATAAACACCAAGGACTGATGCTTCCCCTGGTGTAACACCACTGACCTCTCCGAAATTACACCAGGCATGAATTTGATCAGATTTGTCATCAAATCCATTTTGTACCAGCAGGAGCACAGATGAGCCATCCCGCAAGTCCCATCCAGGGCTTTTCTGTTGCCCCTGCTATTACCCCAGGCTCCTTCCTCACCTTAGGCTGAAGGGAATGATAAGGTCCAACTTGTCAGGACTTATTACTTATTCACAAAACTATCACACCTTTGACACATCTGTCAGTTTTTATACAAAAAACGAATGAGCAAGGATGCTGAAGTTTCCTTTCAGCACACTGGAGGGCAGTCCTTTTTACCACACCCTAAGGCTTTCATGTCAGGACTTAGTTGCAATGACAGAGCAGTGTGAGAGAGCTATCATTTTATCTGGCCATACTGTGCTTTCCTCTGGACAGATTATATTTGCCCCCTGGTAGTTAAGAGAATTAAGCTTTCATCCTTTACATAAAATATAAATAAATAAATGTGGTACATAATTGTTATAAATATCTATCCTCAAACATCCAATTAACATTAGTTATGGATTAGATGGAGATGTATCCTTTTCCTTTTTTCAACACTTCCTAAAATAAATTTAGCTCATTGCCACATCATAGAGATCAGTCTTTTTGCAACAGCAATGGCAATTTTTTTTCTTTTTTTATTTCTTTTTTTTTTTTTTTTACCCCAAGAAATATGAAATCAGGACAAGAGAAGCACAGAATAGAGCAGCATATTTTCTAATGAGTTTGTGGTCAGATCTGTAATTTAAACTTGACAGTAGAATCACAGAATTCAGATTAATACTGAAGCCACCAGGGATCTCAGGAAACATTATGTTCGATAGAGTGTATGGCTAATGGTTACAAAGTACAAAGGATATGGATAAGCATGGCTGATTTATGAAAATTCTGTCTGTATACTGAATGTATTTATTCCAGCATTTGGGCTTTGGTTGCATTTAAAATGAAAAGGAAGGCTGCTTATTAATTTTACATGAGCTTTTTTGGCTATCTTATTCAAGGCCAAGTTCCAAGCGATTTGCTGCATCCTCCTCTACACACAGTCATTATGTGGCCTGAACTTCAAAAGTGGTTCTAAGTTTCCAATGGTTTCATAATCCTGTTTTCACAGTTCCCTTTTTCTGAAAATCACCACAACTAGGAACAATGCCTTTTAATGCTTCAAATCGTTAACATCCCTGCAGAACAGAAAGGAAAGGGCCATATATGAGAAAGTTCTTCAGTGCCAGCATGCACTTCAGTGTAGTCTGAGCTTTTCTTCAGAATCCATAATGCATTCCAAACCTGAACTTCACAGACTTGACTTCATGGCATGTTCCCATGCTGGCAGTAAGTTTGTCATTTCTTGTTGAGCTCATTTGGCTTATCTCTGTTGCAGTTCTCATGAGTGTTGGTGACTTCTCCTTTACAAGAGAGGATGCCAAAAAAGGGCAAGGATTAAATGATAGTATTTTCCCTTTGCTTTTACATTATGAAAATAAGTATCTATGAAAATTAGTATGTACTGGTGTCGTATACAATTGGGAGCCACCTTTCGTAAAGGGGAAAGGCTTACTCAGTCACACAGTTTGCATGTTTATGTATATAACGTATTTAACATACATTTTATCATGTGTATAGTTTAACCTACTCAGGTTTAAATCTCTTTGGTGATTTCAGACAAATTTGGCAGAGAAGTAACCTTTAAGATTAAAATAAAATTCTGTACTTGTTGTGGAAGGATAGAAGAAGGAGGATGGTGAAGAAAAGACACCCGATAAGGAGCCTGCCTAACAACAAGACTGCAGAGTGAGTTCATGCATTATTAACCATAAAGAATCCAGACAGTATATCTATCTATATATTTTTCAGAGAGTGTGAGAGATGGACCATATGTGCCCCACCCCTGGGAAAAGCTTCAACTGTAGCTCACAATTAATTATGAGGCACAAAACTGCAGGAAACAGGGCTTCATTAGTTCTGCTCTTGCAAAACTACTTATTTTATGTTTTTATTTTCCTTCCATGGCACTTCCAAACATAGAAATTGTGACAATTGAATGTACCCCAGGACTTCTTTAGTGAGTTATTTTGCTGCCACTTTTCAATCTGTGGTAAAAAAAAAATGAGCACATACATTAAATAACATAAATTGAGTAGAGTTATTCTTTCTTGTGTACCTCTAGCTCTCTTTGTCCATATCACCTCTATATTAGTAGTAGTAGTAGTAGTAATAATAACAATAATTTAAAAACCCATAGACTCTCCTCTGTGATGGTAGTCACAGGAGGACGAAGTCACGTTGTTCCAAATATTAAAGCTAAAAAAAAAGCCGATTCAGGAAAAAATAAAGTGGACTGACCTCCCCACACAGCATTTCTCAATTTGGATCTGTGTATTAGTACTTAAACATGATTCTCATCATCATCCTTAACATAAATGAAATTGAACAGCCTTCCTGACTCTCACTGGTGGTTGAGTGTGGATATGGAAAGGTGGCAGTTGCTATAAGGAACATCTTCAAATGAGCCAGAAACATTGTGTGAAACAAGCTCTTCTCCCTGCTTTGTATTCTACCTACATTTCCCACTTATTGGAGAGATGAATGAAAGCAGTACACAGAGAGAATAACAAGATGATTGTAAAACAATTACATCATCAAAACTAACGTCATATGCTATCTCCTAATTGCTAAAATATTGTAGTCCAGAAATGATGTTTTACTTCCTTCCTCAAAGTATCCCGACCACAGCTGAAGTCAGATCAATTTTGAATCAGCTAAAGCCTTGTTACTGTGCTTTTGTGGCAGAAAAACCTCCCTGCACTGCCTTTCCCATTCTTAGACAACTCAGTCCATGTACTGCTGCAACACATCTGGAGCATGGTCCTGACCCAGCTCCCACTGGAAATTGCAGCAGGGCTCACCCTCACTTCAACTGCAGATGGATCCAAAGTGGAATGGGAATGAACAGATACGTTCTCGATGTTTAAGGAATGTATTGACTCCCAGGCATTGGTTTTGCATGAAGCAAAAGGAAGTTAATGGCAAAATAATGACTGTTGTTTTGAAAAGAAGAGAGCAATGGGTGAGGTAAAAGACCAGCACTCTTTTTAATTATATGACAGACATAGCAGGATGCAGAAGTGTGTGATGAGGTCCTGCTACAGCAACACAGCTAAGCATAGGCTTAAAATTAAGAATTTATTTAAGGGTTTTGCTGAATAAGGATGAGATCATTCATATACTTAAAGTTAAATGTATGCTTAAGTGCTTTGCTGAATCTGGGCCCAGATACATAAACCATTAAACAGTCACTTTAAGAAAGCAGTGGAAAGCTGTTATATAATTTCTAGACCTTTTAAGTTACTTCTCCTATATTTCCCCCCTACCTTTCTCTTATTAGATCAAGGAGGAGGTTTATAAAACTCCAGTTCCCCAAAAAAGATAATGCTCATTGCTATCCGATTGTAATTCAAATTACTTCATGCAGTCCCAAGCATGTGTTCAAACATATAATCAGGCAAACAGGAGACCTGAGACTTGCCAGTTGGAATACTATCAGTCGCAGATGCCACACTTTTTTTTTTTTTTGTTGATTTTTTGCTGGTTTGTTGTTGGTTTTTTTTGTTTGTTTGTTTGTTTTCTTTGTTTTAAGCATAAATAGGGAGGAGTATAGAAGTTTATAAAAGCTGGCCTTTGCTGTCCATTTTTGGTGCTCTGTTCCTGTGGCTTGGGTTATTTGGGTACAAGTTGCTTTGTGTCTCTGAGGGCTCTTTTTTCCCCTCCCTCACTCTCTCCCTTCCCTGGTCAGAGAAGCTGTACTCATCACCTGGAGTGAAGGCTGACAGGAATGAACATAGGCAGGAAGCAGCGTGACACACACATTGTCATGCATGACTGACCAGCAGCCATCAACAGCAATTAAACATTGAGAACACTGGATCCTTTTGGACAGGTTCAAGTTTCCTGGCACTGCTGTGATTAGATGTTTTGCACTGTTTCCCTGTAGTCAGTATGTGACACATTCCCTTTTGCTTGCTCTTTTCTGATATTTATTTTTGCACTGTCCTGGTGTTAGCATCTTCTCATGGAAAATTAATCACTTAGAAAGGGATCATTTTGAAGGAGACTTGTGAGGTGGGTGAAAGATAAAATGGGTGTTAAAAAATCAGCTGGGTTTTTATTTAAACACAAAATTCCCTGCCTTCAGATGAACATTGTAGTGTTTAAGCATTTTTGAGTAACTATAGGTGTGCATGAGAGAAAACTCTGTGAATAGCAGAAACCAGCTAAGAACAACACGGGCCTTTGGGTTTACCCAGCTGACTGCAATTTTACTGTAATTTAAGACGACAAAACACAATGTGCTTAAAGGCAAGACTGAAGTGAAGAGCAGCTGCAGTTGTGCTGGGCTGTCACTCGCTTGCCCTCATTTCAGGGCTGAGATCCAGAGCAGTCCAACTACCCGGTGTTTAACGCCAGCCCAGACTTCCAGGGCAAGGTCTGTGGCTTGGCATGAGGTGCCGCAGCTCCGGAGGCTGGGGCGAAAGGCCTTTTGGCACGCAGCGAGGTCTCGTGCCTAATTGAATAGTCACAGGGTCTAGGGCCAGGAGGGCTCATTAAGGCTCCATTCTGACCTCATGGATTGTCGTCCTCTCCATTCCCCCGGATTGAGTCCAGCAGCTTACATGTGAGTAATTAATTGCTTCTGTTAATTTGCACTCTCCCAGTATCTGTGAGGACCAGGGAGGTCTGCTAATAAGTTGTAAGGAACTGCCAGACGTCTATGTAGGAAACCTTTGTGCCTACACCCTTTCCATCCTTCATCTTCCGTGTGCAAGGCGTGCTCCAAACCCTGTTTTGACCAGTTGGAGTAATCAAATGAATGAAGTGATCAAAAGTAGCATGGTTTCAGCATTCTGCAAGGATTAACATGAGAGGGCAGTGTGATTTAAATGGGCTGTGCTCTGCTGTGCCACCACCAGCCCAGCCAGGGCTTGGAGCCAGTCAGTGTGTTAGGCTTTTCCCCTGCTAGCTCCCTCACACTCAGTTAATGGGGGTTGCTCCAGCCATGCACCTGTGTTACCTTTATATTCTTGCACTAGCATTTAGAGGCCAGAGCAACCCTGGGGCTTTGATACTGCTGCCTTTCATTGATAATACAACTCTTTGAGAGCTTTTTTCCTCAGATGGATGCCTGGGATTGTGAGGGCAGGTCTAAGAACTGCTGTGAGAACTTCTGAATTTGTTGCTCTCAACAGTCATTCCAGATTGACATATTTGTTAAAATAATTCCACTATTAGCATAGTGAAGCATTGTGCATTGATAACACTAAATAAGCCTCAGAAGAACCATGTGAAGCAGAAAATGTAATTATTATTTCTGTAATGCAGATACAGAAACAAAGGAACAAAAGGGAGGAGTGACTTGCCCAAGGTCACACAGTAAATCAGAAGTGTAAATATACCAGAACCCCAGCCACATCTCATTTCCTTATGGTGTGGGTATAGTCAGGAAAAAATAGCTGACTTGATTCCATGATCTTTTGCAGTTTTTCAAAGGCTTTATACCTTTCTCTTTGTAGGTTTCCGGGATGTCCTGATAGACCAACACAGGCACTTCCATAGACTAAGGAAAGAGCAGCAGGTGGTAACAAACTCGTGCTTGAATTTCTGCTACCAAAATAGACGGCAATCAAATGGACTGGGCACCCAAGCCTGGGATGTCTTCTTTACCCAGGAATTAGATTTTGGACCTTCTACTGATGTCTTGGCAAACAAAGTGTGGCATAAACAATGAGGCTTTGGGTTTCCAGGCTAGGGGAGGCATTGTACATGTTAACAGACAACTGTCCAAATGTAAATGATGAGCATGAAAAGAGCGTGGAAAAATTGAATATGCACTGGAGAGATAGCACTTATTTCATTAAGTAACTTCAGCATTGACTTCTTTAGCTCTGTGAGTAAATCCATTAAATCACAGTGAGATGCATCAGGTTTTGCTCTAAGAATTGGAGCAGAGATATATAAGAACACAGCAAACCAGAAGATTAAAAAGTAGTACTGCATAAGTCAACTGCTAGTTGCTGACATCAATAAAATATTGTCCTTTATTATAGTCATTAGGGAACCTTTTAACAGTCATTAAAATTTCTTAATGCTGTAGTAAAATTTTTAGCTGTTGCCTAGAAAAAAAGAACATACTCTGAACTATATGGCATGCAAATATTTCAAACAAATGCTGTTCTATGGTGGAGGCATTAACAAGTGCTTCTTAAAGCTGATGGGCTGGTTTTGGAACCCACTCAGAGAAAAATATATATGAATATATATTATATTTAATACAAGAACATTGAGATTTTTTTGGCAACAAAATAGGAATAAATGATTTAATCTCTTTAATCCCTTTCAGCTCCCCTAGGGATGAAACCTATTAATTATGAAGTTCTGATATATACTGACTGGGCTTTAATGTTGGTTTCAGGTCCTAGGTAATGTCTTCCTTTTTTTTTCTGCATTCTCTTTGAAAAACTTTAAGCCATGAAATTAAACTGAACAGTTTCTCCAGCTACAGGAACTGTATGATGATGACACCAAACAGGGGAATAGTACAGAAGCATGGCTATTAATTAGGAATGTCTTGGAAAAGTGGTGGTTTAGGTAGATAGAAGGAATTTTTTATTATTATTTAATTAAATTTTGAAAATAGAATAAACTGATATTCAGTGCTACTTCAAGTGCAGGCACACAGAGCCAGGATACTCTTAATACTGTAATGGGAGCAGTGTTTCTCTACTTTTTCTGAAGTTCAGTTCATATGAGTTTGGCACAGGATGTGTGAGACCAACCATATGATTTTTTGATTCAAAAAGACAGGGAGCTTAGAGAAGCTTCCTACCTGCTCTGTGTGCTGCAAACAGCCCGCCGTGACTATAAAACTGGGTCATATTCTGATGTATTTTAAATCACAACTGGTAGGAGAAGGCAAGGGGAGGCACAACACATCCAACGGCACCGGTGAGGATTAAGGCAAACAGAGCATAAAGTTCTTAAGCAGCATGTTGGCTGGGGAGAGGGGTAATGACTTGAGCCTGGTTACATCCTCCTGGTTACAGACCTTTTACAGCCTTAAGTATTCAGGTTACACACCATGGGAAAGAGAGCACTTCTGGAGCTGCAGTGGCCCACAGAACGGAGTGAGAGGACTGATGAGAGGGAAGACTGACCAGCAGCTGCAGAGTTGTCAGCAGGTAGTTTCTTACCTGGGAGTACAGAGAATCTCTGCTCATTGCTCACAGCTTTGATTGCAGAGGGGTCTGGTCCAGACATTCTCAAACTTGCAGTATCTGTTTAAACAGGCTAGTTTCTGGTCCTACTTTTAATCTTATCTGGAACCTAAGTGAATCTAAAGCAGTTAGTAAAAATTATATAAAATACATTTCCTTTCTCGTAGCAAACCATTTCTATTTAAATGCACAATCCACAGATTTTCTCAGTTCGGAAAACTCTCTGTGATTATTCAGATCTGAAGTAAAAACTCAACCATTTGAGGGAGGAATTCTCATGATGCCCTCAAAGAAACAGGTGGCATCCATTTTTTCACTTTGCATGAATGTTCAGTGATGGATCCAAGCTGAGTGTGATATACCTGGTTTCAGTTGCTCTTAACCAGTGCCTAATTTTCATCAACTCTTTGCAGCAGCCAAAACTTTCAAAATTTAAGGTTCTGGTTGTACCTGTGGCACAGCTTGATGCAAAATAAACAGGTGCAGGAAGACCAGTACTCTGCTACAGCTGAGAGAATTGGATATGGATTTATTAAAGTTGGAGTAAGCATAGGGTCTTAAAATGTGCTATGTCCAATAAAATTCATATATCAACATGTCCTGGGAGTTCATCTTGCCTTTTGCAGTGTTCTGTAAATGGGTGTTACAGTAGAGTGGTTTTTCAGGGGAAATTTCCTGATTTGTCTTTCTCACAGTTAGGACCAACTTATAGATGTGATTTTCTGTAATAAGTAGGAAAGTCACTGTGAAACTTTCTAGGGAGGAAATTTCCACAATATTGGATGAAAAATTTAAGAAAAGCAAATAGAGTTGAAGGATGCATTAGCTTGTTTCTTATAATTTTAACTCTGTTTCATATCCTCATAGCACATTTCAGCCTGAAAAATACTCTGGGCAACATGGAAGATCACAGTTCTCAAATAAGGAAAAAGAAAATTGCTACCCATGGACAGAGAAAACAGAAATTTAACTTAGGTCACTGTTAGCAATTAGCAGTGTTTTGTCCACATCTCCAGCTCACCAGTAACCTCCATTTGCTGCCTGTTGCCACCAGTTGGTGCTTGCCCTGTCCATTCTTCTGCTATCATGAGTGTTAGAGATCTTAGGAACATGGATAAGGTTATTTTTTCTTCCCTCCTTCCACACTGCACATCACCAAGAACTGCAGTGGGGCAGTGGTGCGGACGAGGATCCCTTTCAGCTCCGAGGGCCGCCTTTCCAGCGTGTGCTCTGTTACTACCTAGTTTAATTAACATCTGTGCCAATCAGAGCAGCTGCCTATAAGATAGAGAAGGTTAGCCGAGCATTCAGGAAGATAAATGAGACAAGGGGTTGCCAAGGGGATGGTGTGTCAGACACTGTGGCTGCAGCAAGCATACACACCCCCGTTAGCTGTACTGCTCTTGAGTCTGAGGGCAGAGCTAAGGCTTTGAGGCAGGGATGGTACATACTTTAACTTCACATTTTTTATCTTTAAAAATGGGAATACAGATGTATTGGTGATTCTGAAAGGGTATGCAACCCTATCAGTCAACTTTAACCCCGTATGAATAGAGCATTAAAGCGGCTAATAGAAACAATTAAACATTTGACATCTGAGGAAGATTTCAGGATTATGTATGGTATTCCCTTTAGGACATCTAGGAATACTAGAGCTACGTATGCTCAAATGCCACGGTATCTCCAAAACAGAACATTTAGAATATCTGATAAATTAGGGTTCTCCATTCCAACTGCATGCATCATATCCCAGAGTCTCATGACCCAACTGGTGCTATAATAATATGGAAGATTCTGAGCTTATGTGCCTCATTAAACTGGAGTGCCCTTCCCAAACCTTAACAACCTTCAATATTGTTTTTGGATTTTTCAGTTCTTTTTATCTGTTTTTTCTTTTAAATTTATTGGGAAAACAAGCTACACTGAGATCATCGTATCTGGACGTATTAACTTCAGAATGATTGCAGTAAAATCTTTATGCCCCAGCACCCTGACAGCATTGTAATGCAATAGTCAGAGGGGCTAGGCATACAGTGGAATAGTTTTACCATCACGATCTTGCATCCAAATGGCCTGATAAGACAATCCCTGTAGACATGCAATGAAATCCTTTCCTCCAGTGACAGCATCACAAACTCTAATTGTTAGGCATTATTCTTTCTTTGACATTGACGTGAAATCTCTGCTACAGAACACAGATCTCATGCAGGTTTACATTGCATTAACACACTCTATTATTTACCTATGTACTAATTATTCTTCAGTTACACTGAACTTATACAAATGTTTTGGCTTCTCAGTGTTTTCCTGGCCTAGGTACATTACAGTGGTTTTGTAGGGAAGAAAGCCTGTTCATCCAGGTTTGAATAGGGAATG
The DNA here is from genome assembly GCF_024509145.1 of Vidua macroura. Lineage (NCBI taxonomy): Eukaryota > Metazoa > Chordata > Aves > Passeriformes > Viduidae > Vidua > Vidua macroura. The sequence goes on from NC_071573.1 coordinate 24,080,797, forward strand.
CTAGCATTGGTCTTGAAAGTATTCTAGCAAAAGGTTTGCAGTTCTACAATAGAACATTGTTTCTCCTCTTTATTTTTTTTTTTCCCCAGAAATCTAAATTGTTCATAAAGCAAGTAATCTCAGGTTTAATTACAGAAGGATTTGCATTCTATTTTTCTCCACACCCCTTCATAAAGAAATCCTTTACAAGGTACTCGTCAGCAGTAAGGTAAGACCTGTGCACTTGTCTAAAGCTTTTTCTGAAGTGACAAAGAACATTAACTCCTACTTTCACTTATGCATCTGCAGCAGCAATACGTTCACAATAATTTATAAAGGTGTGGGGTTTTTAAAAATATTTCTAATTTCCTCTCAGCATTTCCTCAAGAGCAGATGATTGGTCTTGGAAGCTGAAGCACACAGAGGGTATTAGTGTGGTTAGCTCTACTATTGATTTTCAGTATAGTCACTTTGCTTCAGCAAAGGTTGGGCACCTCTGTGGTAAGGAGCACAGGCCTCTGAGGAGACAGAGGATGTATGTACAGAAGTAGGCAATATATTTGTTCTTTTACAGCAGATGTGCAGTCTAAGGCAATGCTGTTTTTAAGGATAAAAGCTGAATGAAAGAGCCATCATGGCGCCAGTCAAAACATAAAATCCTTCCTTTGTTGGCACTCTCATCTGCTTTTGTGTGTGCTCTCATCCCAAAAGGGAACAAGGTTGGGAGCCACCCTAGCTGCACAGGGCAACCTGAAGTGGAAGAAATCTCTTCTCCTGTGAGTCTGCCAGGGGACCTTGGAGAAGACCAGGGAGCAAAGATTCATCATAATGGAAAATACCTAAACTTCTCATCGGCAAAAAAATTAACCTTGGAATCTCCAGTAGGTATGGAGATAGTAGGAAATCACCCTGGCACCTCTGTACAACCTGGGCAAGGCAAGTGTGTCTGGACATCTTTGCTTAATACCTGGAGGATGCTAGTGGCCGGCAGTGCAGCTCCTCATTGCCACACCTTCCATGAGGGAAATATGAGGATGCTTTGCTCTAATGCAAGATTTTGCATTTCTGTAGACTTCCATCCACAAAAATCAAAGAGATACACACTGTCTGTGTGGTGGAAGCTGTAGGCAATGGAGATGGTCAAAAAAATTTTGCTGATATCTGGACTACATTTTATTGGGCCATGCCATCAAAAGTTGTGTAGCCACCAAAGGTTGTTTCACCAGCTAATCTAGGTTTAAAACACTTAGTTTTCCTTTGTAGTGAGCAGGCAGATGCTGACAGAAATCAAGACAAAATGCAAGCCTGTTTTTACTACCAAAAGAGAGTGTGGATATTTCACCAAGTCCACTACACACTTGAGCATCGTTGTTGATTTCACTTGCAAGGCACTTCTCCAGCAGTGCTGAGCAAGCAATACAAACCCTCTAATAAAATGTCCTAATAAAGAAAAGTTCCAGTGAGTGGCAGGCACTTAGGCTGAAATGGGAGTATTGGTCACATGGGAGTATATGGTTGAAACAGGGGTGTTGGCAGATGAAGATAAAAGACACACTGCCACCACTCTCATGGAGAAAATGGTGTGTTTTCATCTCAGAATAAGGCTACTATGAAGGTTTTACATTTGAATATTTTCACCCACTTAGAGGAAAAGAAGTCTTTTCATTAAAAAGTCCCCATGTATTTTAAAAATGCTTTGGTATCTTACTGTAAATTTAATTATGCGAGTACATTTGCAGTGGACTCATTTGGGGTGCATGCATGCATACTTTGTGGATAATGAAGTCATCAGCAGTTGCTTGGCATTACTGGATAACTAAATAGGTACTACAGCATTGTTGTGAAGAAGCTAAAACAGCCTGGGGCAGCCCTATTTTATGCATCTGAGTTTTCCCAAACTAATTCTGCATTCATGAACTGTTGCTATTTGTATCTGGAAGGATGAAGCTTCCAATTTTTTACCCTTTTCTCAGCCTCTTTGGAAAATTTCCCCATTTCTTCTGTTCAAATAAATGAAGTGGGAGTTACCCTTCTTATGAAGATGCAGGGAGGGGATGATGTACACATGAATGCAGAGTCCCTCAAAGGGCAAATCACTTCTCAATCTGTCATATGGTAGAAGCACTTTTCAGATGAATCATTACCAAAATACAGCTTCTCGTGTACCAGAGTAACTCAGTTGTTTAATTCACTAATGTATCCATTTGATGTCACTGTCACTGCCCAGTAGAATTGTTAATGTCAAAGGGTTTTCTGGTCACAAAGACTTTGCGCCAATAAGTGACTGAGCTGCACAGACGGCCACCTTTTGGACCCTTCCAGGTAGCTCTAGCCCTGTGACAGTCCATTTTGTTGATGTGGACACTTCTACTTCCTGATTCTCTTCATTCATGTTTTGCATATCCCTGAAACAAAAATACTCGTTTTTCAAGGTTGTCTTTTCCTGCATAGAAACATTAAATCATTTTATTTTTCTTGAAAGTACAGAAAAACCTTGTAGCATTACTTTAATGGTTTGTTATTACTCATTTCTTAAGGATAATGACAAATTTTCAGAAGTCAGTGAACAGTGTTGATTTGTTAATTTAATTATTTGTTAATGACATGAAGCTGAATCAGTGCAGGTTTAGGTTGAATATCAGGAAAATGCCAGAGGGTGGTTGGGCACTGGAACAGGCTCCCCAGGGAAGTGGTCACAGCACCAGGCAGCCTGACAGAGTTCAAGAAACCTTTGGACAGTGCTCTCGGGCACGTGGTGTGACTCCTGGGATGTCCAATGCAGGGCCAGGAGTTGGACTCAGTGATTCTGATGGGTTCCTCGCAATGCAGCATATTCTGTGACTCTGTGTTGCATCTCTTGGTAGTCTTGTCATCATTAGACTTCTTAATTTTATGATGAATTAACTACATTTTGCAGTTTTCCTCTCTCTTTCCAGCATATTTTTTTGTCTTCCTGCCATCTCCCATAATTTTGTTTACCCTCATGGAAGCAAAAAGCTTCCATGTACATCTATTCCCTCTATATTTTTTTCATAATGAAAATAGATGTTTCAAAAAATATTAAAAAACTAATTTTTAGTTATTTTTGCATCCCTTTCTCCTAGACTTATCAGATTGAGAGATCATCATGTGAGGGGGAGTAGAACACTTAACCACTTTAAGCTGGGATTTAGGCAATCATCCACAGCAAAACACAGCTATTGCATGTGAACTGTTCCTTGCCAAAGCCCGTTGGCCAGGATCAAGTTCTCTGGGGACAGCTGTATCCTGGTTTAACAGGCCTTTATCCTTTCACTGTTGTCTTCTTTCTGCACAGGTCATAAACACTTTCTGTCAGTCTATAGCTCTGTTTTCAGAGCCAGAATAAAGATCTGACCTGACAAAGTGTTTCAATATGTTCTTTGCTCCTTGTTCTGGGTGTCAGCATCTTAGCTGTCCTCCTGCCCCTCTCTAATGCCATTCTGCTGGAGTCCTTGGAAGGGCTGGAAAGCTGAAGAACTGGCATGTGGTTCTGCATATTTGTACATGAGACTTTATTATTTTTGTGCACGTAGGTATTATTATGGGGGCTGGAAAAGAAGATTGTAAGCATTTCATGGAAACATGCACTCAGAGCCAAATCCTCATTAAAAACTGCCTTAGCATCCAGGCCAGGAGAGAATTGCAGGCACAAAGATTATTTGTGTATACTGCACTTTCAGAGGGTTACTGAGATTCATGTTGCTCTCTACAACATCTCAGACAGTCAAGCTTTTCTCTAAGAGGAATAGCCAAGATTCTCCCCTATGGAGCTACAACAGCTTTACACTGCCCCAGAAGACCAAAGCGACCTTAAAACTTGAAGTGAAGCAGGAAGTAAGAGGATTATATTATTTCGAGAGACAACTTAGAGATGGCATTCTCAAAATCAGCACCTCACTTTGCTGCCAAAACAGGATACATGGCAGTGGTGCTGCCTGCCCCAGTTCATGCGCAGCTCTTGCACTGCTGCCCTCTGGGCTGTTGGTAGCCGATATTATTTAGAGCCGTCCTTATGCTTGGACCGCAGAGCACTTGCTTGGCACGCAGCCACTCCAGGCTCTGAAGATAGCAGAGGCCAATGCTTCTGCCCTGAGCTGTGCACTCAGGCTGTAGCAAATTATCAAGATCAAAGGTTTTATCTTTTTTTTTTTCTTTTCAAAGCTCTGGGGTTAAACTCTTTCCTGTGCAAGGACTCCCTTCAATATATTCCTAAGGGCTGTCTTAAAGGCATTTTGCTTCCTGCCGTGGATAACAGCAATTACCAAGTTATGCTGAACTGTAATTTTGGAGTAGACCATTAGTGGATGGCTGTAGCAGTACACCACCATTCCCACAATTTACCCTTCATCACACTATGTGAATAAGAGAAGGACTCACACAAAAGAAACTCAAGTCTGACATGCTTAGGTGAATGTGATTTCCTTTTTTTTTCTTCAATATCTTAATTCTTTATAAGCTATTTGTGGCCTTATCAGCATCCCTTTGCACTATGTGAGCAGCACAAGGAAGCTGGCTGTGGAGAGTCTGGTTCATTGCCATGAACAGGGCAGCAGATGTAGCCCTGTCCTCACAGCAATCTGCCTTGCTGCCATGTGAGCTAGCAGCAGCTGTAAAGATGGCAATTCTCCATGTTTCACCCTATTCCTCATTGAGGTGTGAACTTGCACACCCAGGTAATGCTGTTAAAATGTTAGTAGTGATAGGGTTGGGATTTAGTCCATTACTCTTGTGTCTACAGTCTTTTTTGCTGGACTGAGGGTGAAATAAGAAGTAAAATCTGAAAAGAGGAAAGCTTATTTGTGAACATTATAGAGGAGAATGAATCAGTTTTAAAATTTTATTCATGTCTGTTGCAAAATTGCAGGAGAATGAAACTTAACACAGAACAAGTCAAAAGCCAGTTGTACACCAAATTTTATAGACCACATGCCACATTTAGCTCATCCATTACAGGTTTCTGCATGACCTGCCTCACTGTGCTTCTCAATACAAAGGTTCTGACTCATGAGGCTGACAAATCTTCCTCCAAGGAAAGTAAATTCTTCAAGGCTTCACCTGCTGTGCAAGGCCTGGCCCAAATACCAAAGAATAATAGACAGGTTTTGAAAGTTATGCTTACAGAGGTGCATCCCATAATGTTTTCTGAACATCATCAATTAGTTTAAAGAATTTGTTTGGTTTTTCTTCTGTGCATTGATGGGATTTCAGAATACACTGCTAATAATGCCTTGGCTGACCCCAAGGTCTGACAAAAGCAATATAACTCTTAGCCTGATCTTAGAGACAAAATAAGGAGTTTAAAATGTTATGAAAAAAATTCGTTTTATACAGATTTAGGTAGAAAAGATTAAACTGGATGTTAACACACTTTGACAACACACTGTCTCTACTGACCCCAGCAGAGTGAACGGCTACTATTAAGAGCTAGCCATAGAGCTGGAGTATGTTCTTCTATGCCTACTGGAAAAGCTTCTCAACTGAAAGGGTTGTCAAGCACTGGAACAGGCTGCCCAGGGATGTGGTTGAATTACCAGCCCTGGAGGTATTTAAAAGACATGGAGATGTGGGACTTTGGGACATGGTTTAGTGCTGGACTTGGCAGTGTTGGGTTAATGGTTGGGCACAATGCTCTTACAGGTCTTTTTCAACATAAATGATTCTATAATTCTGTCCAACTAACTCTATCCACAAATAACACCAGCTAGTCTTTAGCTAGTCTTGTCTCTTGTATGTTTATCTCAGATTTCCTTGGTGCTGTGTAGTAACCACCAAATATTTCACGTGGTCTCCAATGCCCCTCCATCTGATTGCCCTGCAGGTGTTTACAGTTAGAAAGGACACTCATAAAACTACCTTCAAAAACCTGAAGGGAGAGTAGCTAGAATAATTTTGGTTTGTTTTTTCCCCTCATGCTTCTGTGTGAGAAATGAGCTGCAAGGGGCAAGCTGGGAGCATGCATAAACAGAGTCTTGAAGAAATGATCAGAAATATATTTTTTTTAATTGTAAAAAAGTTGTGCCCAAACTACTGATCAGTCTTTCACCCATCCAGCTCTAGTTCTGGGTCCTAAACTGGTTAGCAGGTTTATGAAAGCAGCAGCTGAGATGCTTTCTTTCAGCCAAGAGCAGTCTCAGGAGCTGCAGATCTCTCCAGCTTACAGCTGCTTCCATGTAGATTTTATTTGTTCCCTGAAGAACAAATAAAACTGAATCCATTTCTTGTTCTGTGAAACAACAAAGGTCTGTGCTGCAGCATTAGGCATACCCTGAGAAGAAGAGGAATTTCTGCTTCCAAGAAGCAAATGCTTGTGAGTATGTGAGCCAGGCCAGAGAGACATCACTTGGACCTTCAAGTTTTCCAAACTCTCACGTGTACTACAGCCTGTGGCACCGGAGAGTGCAGCAAGGTAATGCAGCACAAAGGAACTGTGACACTTTAAGAGCCAGCGAGACAAAGCCAGAGTATGAAAGGAGCAAGCTCACACCCTTCCGGGCTCACTATCCTCCAACTGGGTGCTGGCGCTTGGACTCTCAGCAGGAAGGACATTCCTTCGTAGGGAGCCCCCTCTGAAGTAAATTGTTACTGGAAGCAGGACCAGGCAGCATTTCTTGGACTACATCTGTCAGGTGGGCAGTGCCCTCCTGAGTGACTGCGCAGCCCCTCAGTGGCTCTGAGAAGGGTCAGACAAGCTGTCCTCACCCCCAGGCCTGGCCAGTCCCTATAAACTCTCTCCCACAGCACTGCCCTCCTGCAGGAGCTCTTTTCCAGCATGCCTTCCCAGGACAGCTCTTCCCGTTAGGCAGAGCCAAGCGGCTGCACCTTCAGCAAGCTGCTTCCCGGCCACCTGCTGCCCGTTTTGGTGGTCCAGCTGGTGAGCATTCCTAGGCTTTCACCCCATCGGCCTCTCCTCACCCCCGAGGTGATGACATGTTCTCAGAGAGGGCCTCAGACCCATGGCTAATGAAGCAAATTGTTCTTGGAACTATTTCCTGAATATTGGCAGCCTTGTTCCTTTGCATCTTAAAAACAAACTCAGATTTTTAATATCACTGAGCACAGTTTGTGAACTCAGTTCAACTTCTGCACGTCAAAGATGGTCATGCTACTGCTGTATGACACAATGATTTTTTTTCTTAAATCCCCATGATATACTGGAGTTCCCTAGACTGTTTTAAAACCCCTTGTTTTTGTCTCAATGCCCTTAACAAAGTATCTAAGCAGTGGCTAAGCCCTTTCCAAGGTAATTCTTTTGCCAGTTTTCAGAAAGCAGACGTGAAGACCTCCCACACTGCAGCCATTACCCCACATCAACCAGCGCAGAGCCACTGCTCCTCATGAGGGAGCTCAGCCTGGAGGGTGCTCACTGCCCACACATGAAATGCCTGCTCTGGCCAATTTTTATTTTTTACATACAGCCTCAGTACCAGCTAACTGCTCTGGCTGAGAAGTGGCTGCAAATCAGGGCTAAAATGATTTCAGGTGTTTCAACACTGATTTGGAGGTAAATGAATATAAGCTTCAGCCTGCCTTTCTTTATCCTGATCAGGTGCTGTTTAATGAGGAAAGAAAGCCCTTCTGATTAAGCTAAGCCATCCAGGGTGGAACGCCTCTGCTGCCAGCAGGTGAAGTCTCTCCTGGAAGTGTTCTTCCAGTCTCCTCAGAGTGAGCCACCACACAAAGGACAACCCCTTGTGCACAGGCTGGTTAACCGAGTTGTGACAAGCTTGTATTTTGACAGGGTTATTAAGGTAAGCAGAATGGCTGGAAATTTTTCTTTTTCTTTATCTTGTAGTCAAATTTTGGGAAGTCTATTTAAAATTCTTGGTTGTTTTCTTTGCTTCCCCTATTAAGGGAGAAATGTGTGTCCCCTTTAGGAGATATTGTGAAGGGATAGATATTTTGCTGTGGTTTTAATATGGAAAATCCAAGGTTGGAAAACAGTATGCTTGACTCCAGAAGTTTTGTCTTATGCTTTTACCAGAAAACATTCTTTTGTGCTGAATTCTCTGACAAAATGCAAATAATTTAAATGTTTTTTTTCTTGGCTGGCAAATATGTTTGTGTTGCTAAGTAGCAGGACCACAGATTAAATCCCGGAAAACATTGTGAATAATTAGAAGAAAAAAAATATTTTGCCCAAGACACCCAAAAGCAAGGATTTATTTAATTTTTACCTTCCAATTTTGTGGTTAATCTGAACTTTCTGGCTAACTTTTTATCTTAGTTGTGCTGATCTGCTCTGGGTTGTTTGGGTTTTTTTCTATTATATTTTTAGTTGCTGCTTGGGCATATTAAACCTATGGCATAAATCACTTATTGTATTTTGAAAGTTGGATAATGTGTTTAATGCACCCAACACTGAAAATACACATCTGTTTTGATGTTAGGTGCATCATGGCAGTAAATAGCATCATTTATCTTAATACTTTTCACTTCATATATAAATGAGTAATGAGTTTACATCCATAGAGGCATTTGTAAGCTGCATGATTTGGTGGTTTTTTTTTTTTTTATTCTGGGTTTTTACAGCACGCTGTTACAGAGAAAAAAAATATATTTTTTTTAGTTGGTTTTTTTTTTATATATTTCTAGGGGTTCATTAGCTTATTTCTGCTTTCCCCCTGATGCAATGTCTCCACTCTGCCTCCAGTCAGGCTGCATTTTATACTTTGTGCCTAGTATGGATGTATCTGTGGTTTGTGGTGGTGCATTCTTAGTGTTCATCACCAACTGAGCTCCCTCTGTCCCTGGCCTGTCTGAGCCCAGAGCTGCCATCTACGTGTGTCTGCTGAGGGGGGAGGACAAAGACAGCTATCCTGCTTTCCACTTCTTTGCTGATGCCAATTCAGCATGGGAAGGGAATGCAACAATCTAGTTATTGGGTTAAGTACCAAAGCTGCAATTTTTATTGAAATACAATAATTCAGGCATCAGTAGCGCCTGGCAGATAATAGACCCCATGGTAGTGAGTGTTCATAAACCTTGAGGCCACCACATGCCCTGGGCTGCAAAGCAATGTGACACTCAAGAACCCTGCCCCTTGCTGCCCTTCTGTCTCCCAAACCACAATATTCTTGTCAAGCTGTTTAACAAGAATCATGTTTTCTCAGGGTAAATTTTACCTGTGCACTATTTTACACTCTTCCTCCTTCTACCCTTTGTAGGGATACAGGGCTAGAAGAAAGCTCTTGGCTTCTGAAACAGTCTGTACTATCATAAATATCTATTTCATATTGTTCTGTTTAAAAATATAATAAAACCACATTATAAGGTGGAAAGAAAATTGATTTGCTTGCCCTCATTAGGAGACATGTCAGGATTTCTAGGTTTCTGAGTCTCAGAAACTTAGCTTCAATTTGCAGGCTTAAGTTATTTGGCCCATCTCCCATTTCTTAATATATGTACACTGTCGTCTAGCTTAAGCAACTCTTTTGTCTCCCTGGTGTCTACTAACAATTACATGTTAGGAAACATCATTTATTTCCACCCTTGCTCTCTTTTTCTACTGGACATACCAAGACCTTTAATTCCCACCAAGTGTCCCTGCTGTATAAAACTGAGTAAGAGGTTTGTGGAGTCATGCTGCACCTGGCCTAACATCACCACATCCTCCTAATTTCATGTCTGGCTCCTGCAGTTCTGAGGAAGGTGTTCCTTCAGCTCATAATTTACTGCTAGCAGATAAATTCCCTGATAATGAGAATCTTCATCCTGCTTTCAAAGATGATTGTGAATGCCTCTCCCTGCAGAGGTAGTCCTCTCAGATCACAAACCAGATGTGATGCTAAAGACACCATTTGATGTTGGTACCAGCCCAACCATTATTATTTGCTTCCTAATTTTGGTTTTTACACACTGTCAGATTTGCATCTGTAATCGTCACTAAATTAAGAAAATTAAATTAACAGCACCAGACTGCGTGGGAAGGGAAAATAGGAATAGGATATGTTCTATGTCTCTTTTCAGTTGGCTTCAATCACTCACATTGTGGTGACACTCCTGGGGACCGTCCCATATTTTATATAGTTTTTATCTATATTTACATACATGTATTTTTCTTATTTTATATTTGTAAAATAGATGTGTGTATACATACAGAGGGAATTAGAAGTTATCAGTACCTTACCACACGTAGCTCATGGTTCATAGTAGATGAATGAGAATTATATAATTTTCTGTCACAGAGACTGAACAGCACTAAACAACCCCAGTTCTATCCCTGTTTTCCCTGTACATTTTTGGGACATGCCATGTGGTAGTGACATCATTCCAGAGAATCCACAAGTGCTCCTGTTGGTCCAAACAGACATCATACAGAGCAGATTTGTCATTACAGCCATACATTTTCATTTTTTTAATGGCTCAGTGTCAACATTTCAGGAAGGTTGTACCAGTGAACCAGCATAGAGCTCCTGAGTATTCTGAAAATAGATAAATTTCAAGCTTATCTTTCCTGCTGAACTTTAAGGGCCGCTGCACTTCCATGGGTTGGTGTTTCCAGTCACACAAGTACTTGCATCTCAGACCAGCTGGATTCAGGGGAGTGCTAACCACCCTGACACAATGGATGCAAAAGTTCCCCGATGAAATGAGTTTGGATGACCCCATTTTACGTGAACATATTCAATAAAACAGCAGTGCACTGGCACCAGCTTCTCACTTCCAGCTGTGGGAGGCCCACAGGGTGGAGGGAGAAGAAAGAAATTTCTGTCTTGAGTTAGCAGTGGGTGGTGGCCCAAGGTCAGGTGTGATCCTCAGCAATGGGTTGGTGGATATTATGACAGTCTCATTGTGCAGCTGCTCTCCCTCTTTCTAATCTATTCAAATAGAAAAGGGGGAAAAGGCTTCTTTTTTTGTTAAGGTACATGTTATTTAATGGCACCTCTTGGTAGTGTCAGTGACTGTGAGATCAGATCTGCTCTTGCGGCCAGCAGCGTGTAGGCAAACTGAGAACATTCTGCCTGGAGCTGTGGAGAAGTCCATGGGACTCAGTGTGGACAAAGCAGCCTGGTCATGAAGTATGAATTTCAGGGCCAGAGCCTGGAAAGAGATTTTTTTACATCTTTAATACAATTTCAGAACTGCAAGTAAAGCAAAGTAAATGAATTAATGAAGTAAAGGTACCTGGGGATTCAGAAGTTGCTATGTGTCTCTCTAGCCCAATTGCAATCAAAAAGCATTTCTGCACCCTTGCATCAAACTAGGCAGACCAAAAGAATGTGATATTTTTAGTGGGGCTGCAGTACACTCTGCAACAGTACTTCTTCAAGAAATGTGGTGTTGTGCATCCTGCCACTGTACATATGCACACTAATATAGATTTGCTTGGATCTTTTATTCTTTGTTAATATATAGTGACTTCTTTCTCTATTGTATAAAAATGTCTCTTGACTAAATTCCTTGAGCTATGAAGCAGTTTAATTTTTTTTTCACCTATATCCTGATGGACAGCAAAATCCAGGGTGTGACAAATGGCACCTGACATCCAGGAAGGAATATATCCTTAAGAATAAATCCATATCTCCAAACTCTCTCTAATTTTCTGGGACAGCCTTTCATTCTAGATCCGTATCTAGTGCAGTTTCACAAAGACTAGATCTTATTTCTCAGTTCCTGTGAATTACAAGCATTACAAAAGTTCAGTTACAAAACTAAGTTCCTGTTTACTTCAAAAACCTGGCTGAAGTTCCTGGCCATTCCTCTGTATTTTATATTTAGTTTCAGAAGGCAAAATTTAACTTTGAAATATATGCATAATTTGTGTCAGAGAGCAAAAGGCAAAGAAATTACTCCTCTAGAGATGTTTTGTATGTAGCCCAAGAGATCCATGGTTTTTTGTTCAACTAAGATGTCCTTTTTTAGGGTAGAGAAGGTATACAAGAAAGGCTAGATTGAGACATAATAGTATTTGAGTATAAACTTGCTGTGTTGTTACTAGCTTTACTGGAATATTGAGCCTTTAGCAGTTGTTACTGGAGTGCTAGAGAGGAAGAGAAACTGATCCTCTTTAATTGTTTGACTCAGTTTGAAGAATTCCTTAGTTTGAAGAATTCCTTAGTTTGAAGAATTCCTTAGTTTGAAGAATTCCTTAGTTTGTCATAAATGACCAAAGGTCTTGCATAGGGGCACACAGATGTGGTTATAAACACTCATCCATGATCCACATTTCTGAAACCTCTCATTACAATATTGTATCAACATCTGTGATTGATTGACATTAATGTCTTTGCTGCAGCTATAAATTATTCTTTTTATAACACCGAGAACACTTCATTCCCTGCTGCCTTCTTATGGAGGTCCTAAGTTTTCTAATTGAAGAGGATTTTATGTTTCTTCATCTCTCTTTATAATCTGGGTGATATCTACAGTGTGGTTTGGTGGTTCATCGTTATTTCATCACAGCATTTTCGAGCTACCTGAAGTTTTGAAATAAAAAGGACCAGGTAACAGGGGAAACTGATTCACCTGTAACAGAAGGTGGAAGAGACCATGTAGAAAAAGTGCCCCAGGTCTTCCCCAGAATACATTCAAACAATATTCTATTTCTTTCTCTGGATTGCTTTGTGTCTTTTTCAGATGCAGATTTCTTTACGTTTGATTAGCAACAAGTTTCTGACTGGGTTTTAAGGGAAGAAACTTAGAGGGCAGGGAGTGCAGTGTTGCACAAGCCATACATGCTCTGCCTTGGAAAATCTGTCAGCGGTTTGCAAACATGAATACAACAGAAAGGGTGTCTGAGAGGTGGGTCAGAAGTTAACAGGATTTTGCCCTACTATGGAAACTTAAGCCTCAGATCGGAAAGTGTTTATGTGATATCACAGTTTGAGTGACAACTGTCAATAGGTGTTGGATGGAGGTGAGGTCAGTATAGATTTTTTCAAAGGCTGTCTGCTGGTATTGCCTGTCATGAGATAGCTGTCATTTCCAAATCACTCCATACATTCCATAAATGTAAGGCATCAACATGCTGGCAGAAACACTGAGGCAGCAACTGTTATGAATTTATTTCTTAGCCACAGTGCTATTCTTCAAACTGTAGAGAGTGTAAATTTTCTACACTTATAAAATATTTGGGAGGACCCATAGTTTTAGTAAAAGCATTAATTAAGGTATTTTTCTTAAGTTTGTGTGTGTTTGGTGAATTTATGGTGTGCAAATCGGTTCTAGGACTCTTAATTAAGTACCCCAATGTATTTTATGTTTCCTTTAATGGACAGAAAATGACTTTTGCTCAAACGGACTTCATTGTACAGCGTTATGCATTTTTCATCTGATGTGGGCAAAAATCAATTATTTTAAGAGTTCTGTTCTTCTGGCAGTTCATTTAAGTGAATTCTTACTGTGTTAAATGATCATCAGTATTTTCTTTTTACGTAGCAACTCTTGTAAAAGTATTGTAATGCACACAAAAAAATTGTAATTTGCCATCACGTAGAGAACATTAGTCTTGTGCCTTTTATGGACTCATGAAGCTCTCCTTTTCAGCCACGGTGCTTTAATTTCTATTTGGGTAAAGTTTGTGGGGAAATGAAAATGAAAGATTAAGTAATAGAAAATTGCTCACGGATTTGAATATATCTTTTATTTATTGCAGCTAAGGGGCTGTAATTCTGATGAACCCATTTGTCTCGCTGTAATTCCAACAAGTCCAGTGGAATAAATGATTAATTGCCTTCATCTGACCTCAGAATCAGGTCTGCAATAGTTACTATGTGCTTTGGGTTGTGCAGAAATATTTGTGTTGAAAGTAACACCCAGGTAAATGTAATAAAACTTTAAAGAGAAGTTAAATCTGACTTTGTTGCTACTGAATTAGAGCTTTGACAAACACATGAGTAAAATATTAATTTGACATTTTGTCTAAGATAATTATTTTATCTTCCAAAACCACAGAAAGAAGTTGGAGCTTCCACTTTATCTCGCTTTGGATTTCTTAGCTCAGAGGCTGTTGCAGATGGTTGGTTTCACCAAATCATATGTTTCTTTATTTTCACCCTGGGGCGAGAGTCTACAACTCTGAGAAAAACGTTTCTACAACAATAACATGCTTTTCAACTGCCTTTACAACTACAAAATGAGAAAGGTAATTGCTAACAATGACAAGTTCAGCAGGCTGCAGTAAGTCTTACACATATCTGTGTGCAAAGTATTCTTCTAACATGGATAAGAATGGAAACAAGTATGAACATACCAAATTTTGCATCCTGCTACCTATCTTTGGTTTGTTGCTAAACTTTGTATTTGGAGTAATTATAGTATTACGATGTATTTTAGTAGGAGTGAGCCTTTTAAAAAATCTTTAAAACAATTTTCCAAACATGAAAATAGGTTGGAGGCATGAATTTTTAATGTATTTCCAGGATAGGGTTTTCAGAACTTTGAATCACACTTCCTAATCCTAATTTTCTATGAACAGTCACAAACAAAATGTTGGGTACACAACAGCAGTCCCTTTAGAATAGAAGTACGGCTTCATATGTAGAAATCTAGGGGTTGGGTTTTTTTGTTTGTTTTGTTTGGCTTTTGCTTTTAAAAAGATGCAGAATTGTGACTTGGGTATGGTGCAGGTTCTTTCAGGTTTTATTTTAAAATGTTTACACTGGAGCAGCTCAGGAAGAACCAGATGTCCAAGGGTTGCAGGCTCAAGGGGTCTGATGATTCATGGAGAGGTGGGGTCAGATGTTCCTGTCCCAGTGATTAATCCCTCCTCTCTCCTGGCAACCGACTCTGTGGCATGGCCAGAGCTGAGGTCCTGGTACCATGGTTTAAATCATTATTGATTTCAGGTTATATGGATATCCCTGGCTGTGAACTGCTGCAGCTGAGGGCTCTGATTCACAGTCTCTGTCAGGCTTAGAAGTGGTGTCTGAGGAGCTTTCTGAGCATAACAACCTCTTTGCCAAGTGCATTCAGTGCCATACAAGTTGGGACTCAGATCCTGGATTACTTTGCTACCCTTTTGTGAATATTTATTGTGTTCTGCTCAGTATTTGTATGCTGGAGTGTAGAATAGACAAAAAATACAATTGGAAAACTGCTTAAAATAAAGATCTCAGCAGAAAACATTCATATTATGGGGAAAAAAAGCAGGGCAACAGGCATGTGTTCAAACTCTTGATCATATCAAGAAAAAGCAATTACTTCTTTGTAAGTCCTTGTAAATGCTAGAAATATTCTGGTGGAAGAACCTCATTTACATCTTCGTGGGAAAAAATAAAATGGCAGAAGAAAGTATCTTTTCATGGAAGATCAGAAACTTTCTTCTGCCAGGTTTTTCCTGTGGTCGAGAAGATTTTTCTTCCAGCGGAAAAGAATTCAGACAAATTTTGCAAAAGTAGATGCTCAAATGTCATGAGGGACATTGTCTTAAAAAAAAAAAAAAGTGTGTTGGGTGAGGATTGTATGTGCAAACCAGTCTTTTATTGGGACCAAGAGTCCAGGGTCAATCCAGTAGCTATGACAATTTCACCTGTCTGTGAACCCACATACAGGTAAAATAAGTAGATGGCAGCAACCTTCTGAGCCACTGATTCATCTGGAGATTAGAAACAATATAGACCCTTAGATTTGTGCAAAGGTTGTGATATCTTCTAGACTGAACTGAAGTTTCAAAGGGATTTTTCCTGACTTGTTCTTTCTCCATAAAAACACCTCACTAGCTGTCCAGAATTCATGTGCCTTCTAAACCACAGTGTGCAAATAAAAGAAAGTTTGTTTTGCCGTGTCTCCCTGGCACCCCACACATATTAAAAGGACCATGCTTCAGTGCCCAGGCAGATAACTTCAGTTATTAGCCTTTTTAGACAACTATTAGAAGTGTTTCTATATTCTTTTACTACATGGGATGAATTTGCAACCCGACAGACCACTCTTAGTCACGGCATTATGATGGCCAGTGCATGTGAGCACACAAGAAATTGGATTATACCTCAGACTTCCGTTTCCTCCTCTGTTCCTCCCTTGCTCTGGGGCAGAACCTTTCTCATCTCTTGTGAATTTCTCTGTTCCTGTCATGCTGGGCCTTTCAGTCAGCATGCAGAGAGATGCAAACTCAGGCTGTGCCCACTTCTTCCATTCCCATGGCTTTCCTCTGCCTCTTTCCGTCCCTCTGAGACCACCTGGAAACAGTCCAAAGGAGAACAGTAAGATTGTCAAAATTATTTTAACAAAATATGTGATTTTTGATGTTAGATTTTAACTAAATGAGAGGAGCGGAAGAGTTGTGTCGTTTAGTGCAGCAAAGAAAATGGGAAATGGAGGTGCCAGGGCAGGATGTGGTAGTAGTCTTGAAATCTTTGAAAGCCTGCAGCAGAGGGTTGAGTCTGTAAATTACCTGGGCTTTGTTTCAGGTCTGCAACAGGCGAGAGGCAGTGGTTCAAGTGCAATAAGGCTTCAAAAAAGCTGTTTAAGGCAGTTGGGCAGTGGGATGAACAGGCTGTGGCATCTCCATCGTTGAATGCTGTTACCAAGACTTTTGGATGTTCGGATGTTCTTCTGTCAGCAGCAGCTGATTCTGCTTTGGGACAAGGGAATGGACAAAGTGATCTTTTGGGAAGATCCTGATTTGTTCTAATACAGGAAACAGGGTCAGAAAGGGGGTTGAAACAGTGATATGGCAGGGCCATGCACAGACTAAGATGCAATTAGGCTGCATGGAGACCAGTATTGTTGATAATTCAAGTATGCAATAAGCCTGTACAAAATGCTGGTTGGGCATCATGTATCTTTAGTCATGTTTCTGTCCTGGTACTGATATCACTCATCATTAGGGAAGGGGCAAGAAAGTGTAATTTCTTTCATTCTTGTAATGCAACTATTGGATGTGAAAATTGCAGCCCACAACTTCCACATTTTGAACCTGCTACTGCACTTCATTTGGAGGTATCCTTGACCGCCCTGGAATGGGTTAGTGACTCCCTGCTTTCTTAGTGGTATCTTGACCTGCTTCAGACTTGCATTTTATTTATGGGTTTATTTCAAAGTGCTGGTTTTGATGTACAAAGCTCTTTTTTGATTGGATCCTGTATATCTCTGAAATTACCTGTCTTGTATTTTGCTTCAAGAGTTCAAATTAGCTAGGAATTTTTGAGTTAGGGAGCCTTAAGCCCTACACCATAAGATGCTGATGGTAGGTTACATTGGCTGTGTAATACCTTTCCTGAGTCTGCGTTGCCCTTCTGGATACCTTTTCTTTTTTTCTGTAAAGCAAAATAGATGTACAGAGGAGCTATGTTTTATTTCCTTTGATTCACCTGAAGACTGCCTTCATGTTAGATGAATTCAGGCTGCTGCTTTGGTTAGATTTTTGCATTTTATTGTAAACACATTCTTAAACATTCCATGTGACTCATTGAGCAAATGCACTAATCAAGTAAATAGGAGTAGTTATGTTGTAGGTAGCAGTACACTGGCTCATAGTGTTTGTTGGAGTTTTGAAATCTCTTTGCAGTGTCGCCTGAAATCTTTACCTGGACATTTAAACATAACCTTTTCTCATGGACCATTGGAATAGAGCACTGCCAGGAGTAGGTGTTAGAATGTGCTGTGAAGCCAATCAGCATTACACATAATGGTGGTGCACAGATTTTTTCAGTTGCCCGAGTTGCTGAAATGAGCCAATTTACTGTTGGCTAAAAGCAGAAAGGCTCATCCACATCATAGAAGATGATTCCTCTGTCCTGGGACTGGAGGTCTCTGAAGAGGAGCAATGTCAAGAACACCCACGCAGTGTGCATAAGGCAGTGCTTCTCCAGGAGCTGATTTATAAATTACCTATTCTAGCCCTACACTTTGAGGATGAAAAGTTCTCCACAGCAGTGGTGTTTCATTATGGACATAGCACAAAATATTTGCTGATCAGTGGCATTCTTTGGGGTGTTTATTTACTGGTGGCACACCTTTCCTCTCTTGAGGAATTGCCGTCTAGCGTCTTGCTGCAGCCATGCTGCTTCCCAGAAACAGCTCCAAAGTGTGTCAAACATTCATTTCACTGGCTGTTTAAGGAAGTTTTATATACTGCTCTGAGGAGTTGTTGATGACAGGGATTTTTTTTTTTTTTAAATGCATACCAGAAAATGGTAACTGCCAACTCTAAATTTGAAAAACATTTGTTTCAGTGTAATTTATTTTCAAGGTGGAGAGGGAAACAAAACCTTCAGCTAAATTCATGTGTCCTAGAGCTGCTATTATTTTATAAACTATTTTAATCTCAGCACAGCATTTTCCTTAGGTTTTCCCTTGGGCAGTTTCTCATTGACTTCTCTTCTTAGCAATGTGAGTTACTCCAAACAAGAACTGTGACATCTTTGCATTTGCAGCTCTTCTGTGTGTTTTGGCATATAGTTCCTTGAATAAAAACAGGAATTAGAAAAAAAATAAATATTGAAATAGATTAAGGAATTCAGAACTTGTTCTTGAATATTTATATTGACAAGAGTTCTGCCATGCTAATACATATTGATTGTCTTTTTCTTTTTTTCTCTTTTTCCAATATTTGATCCTTTTGTTTGGGTGTTCTCTTGAATTACATTTTCTCCAAGCTTCAAATGTTAACAAATTTGCACAGGAGAAAATAGAACAAGTAAAAATGAAGAAAAAAAAAAAAAATCCTTTCCTGTCTCTGCAGCTGGCATGGACCCCTAAACAGCAGGACCAAGCTGTTCTGCTCTGTGTGAGAGGAATAATTTGATAGCTAGTTCAGATTCAGCAAGACAGTATAAGCAATGCTCTCAAACCACTTTGATGTAAGAGTTCTTCATTACGAAAAAGAAAAGGTGGCAATCTTCTGCTCTGACTTCTGGCACATGTTAACCAGCCAGGCCATGCGGGGAAGGAGCAGGGTAGAGTTGGGGAAGACTGGCAAAGCCAGTTGTGCTACCGTTGCTCCTGTCGCTTCCCATGTGCCTGGAAAGGGTCCAGAAACATGCAAGGAACATCTGACCTCAAGATATCAATGAGCATTTCAAAGTGCAGATCTGTTCATTCATTCTGACTGTCATCATGGCCAAGGCATTGGGAAGATGACAAACCTGATCGGGACCATGCTGTGTATGTTCTCTGAGATAAGGCAAATGGGAAAGCTGCATAATCATGCTGACAACAGTGATAAACCTTGCTCCTCCCATGCTAATAATATTGTGACTGAATAATGGAATTCATGCCCAATTCATGCTCGCTTTAGACATTTGGAATTGGATTGTAAATGCTATTTAACAGTTTAATGCAGCCAATTCCTGTTTTTTCAAACTGAGAATTCAAGTAAGATAGGGGCAGGGAAGGCTTCTCTCTGTGTTTTAGTTGTTTTGTTGCCCAAGTTAGAAAAGCCAGTTAAATTTCACATAGTTTTATGACACTCTTAAATGGCAGGCGTGGTAATTCTGGCCAAGAAAATAGAAAGACACAGAAAAAGCTGAACATCTTGGAAATGGTTGAGGATATGAACAAAACCAAACTGTTCTTGCCTTGGCTCTAAAATACCAATTTCTCAACAGTTTTGCAGAACTTCTGAAAAGCTCTCAAAGAGTTTGGGGGACCTAGGGTTATAGCATCCACTGCATGGGTTCTGGCGGCTGTTCTTGGTATGATTCAGCAGTGTATGGACAGCATTTCTGAGCTTTTCCTCTCACACTGGATGAAAGGAGACAACTTCTTGTTCAAGCCTTGTTAAATTTGCTGCTGCTAGGAAGAGAATTAAATGGGTAATGTGAGTTTTGCTCAAGGCCAGAACCCTTGATATAGTAAACCAGCTCCCTGTATTGCAATGACTAATACCATTGATTATCACCAGCTGAGAAGTGGGCCCCAAAGAGTATAAAACAATAGTGGATTAGAATGAGCAATCTATTTTCATATATCCAGAATGATTATGGCTCTCCAGGGATGGAGCCAGGCAGAGTTACAGTCAATTATAACTAGTTCCTTTTCATTGGAAAAATAAAATAGAAATTGTTATATCCATTCATCTTTGTGCTTTTTTGTATCAATACTGTTTGTAGCTTAAAACTAACAGATACTCTGGAAATCAAAATGCTATCCACTCAGATTAACAATGCACACTTCTGTGCTTATATCATTAAATTCTCCTTTTCATTTATTTGCCATCGCATGTTTGATCTTTGTTTTCCTTAGAAATTCAGCCTTATTTACACTACTTTGTGCTTCTCATACTGATTTTTTTAAGTTACACCTGCAGATTTTTATCTGCTTTCCCTCAGCATAAAAGCCTTGGGATCAGCACTTTTCCATTCTCCCATGAAAAGTGATGAGGTCTTGCAAGGGCTTAAGTCATATGATCTGTCTCATCGCTGCCTCAACCAGACACCAGGAGCAACAGCACAAAGCCAGAGCTGTTTTGGCAGCACTTTCCTGAAGTCCCCGTGCAGATGCTCTGCATGTTTCACAGTAGAATTAGTAACAGCAATCATTGTTGAAGGCCGAAAATGTCCCTGTTCGGGACCACTCCTGGCAGCGGGTGGTGACAAATCTGTTCCCTTCACTTAGCACCGTGAGATGTCCACACGCCGCAAAGCCGCCGGTTCTGAGACACTAAATCACATCCTGGGAACAAGCACGACTTGGCCCTGGTACCCGAGGCTCTCCTTGCCTGACATATTACACTGTCAGGCTTTACAAGGCACAGTAGATCTCTGCATTTGGACTCTGCTGAACACCCCGCTCCCTTTCTTTAATTTGTCAGATGAAGTTCTCTGTATTCAGAGTACATGTAATCCTGATCTGTACATAGAGAATTTAGTAAGAGTTCACTTAAAATGTGTGGCTTGAATAGATAAGCAGTCTTTTCTCAAGTGTTCTGTGATGAATTTTAAACAGCAGCACTGACTTGCGCTGTTCGAAATAAATTTGAAATGCTTTCTTCTACCTGGAACGAAAAATGGCTCAATCACTGTTTGCAACTCCTAGTAGTGTCCTTAAAAGTGCAGCTTTTAGTATGAAGTTAGATATCTTGCACATAACAATTCCACTTGAAATTTCTGAGCCTCATCTAAGGGAAGGGATTTTATTTATTTTATAGTAACAATAGTTATTTTCAAAGTTTTTTTTCAGAGGATATAGCTAAACTGAATTGTTGATTTTTAGTACACCACTGTCTCATCAAACCTAACTTCAAATCCAAAAGTGTCTGTGAGTTGTTCTCCATATGTTCAACTCAAACTGGTATTCATTTATAAAAATGGGGTTTTTAAAAGGTTTAAACTGTCAAAAGAGCAGTGTTTAGAAACTAATTTTTTTTCTTTTCCAGTGTGACAGTGAGAGCTTTAGCATACGTTATAAACAATTATGTGTTTTCAGTGACATTCTTTTTATGACTGGGCTTTAAAAAACAATGTGTGTCCTACTATTGCTTATATCGATTTTGCTTCTTTGATTTAGGGAAACCAGCATGAAATGGAATTGGAACCTCTACAATATTAGAAGTATTAAATATTTCAATATTTTATTCATTGAATCATGGCCTTACTGGATGCAGGTTGTCAATCAGTGGAAGTGGCCAAAACTAAAATTCTGTAGAAGGTAGTGGCATAGAGGCAAAACAGAATGCACTCCGTTTTGGCATAACCTAACAAAGACAGTGGAAGAATGCATTTGTGTATGGATGAGTGTGATCTTGGTTCAGAAACCTTGACTTCCTGTATCTGTTCCTTTTTTTACTGCCACATTGAGGGTAACAAATGGCACAATGCAAGTTTAATTCATTCTGAAGACCGTGCATGTGAGAAATGAAAAGGAACTTGAATACTGAAATCAAGATTTGGTCATTTGACAGTAATTTAGTTTTACTTGTGAAATGATGATACCTTGCTTGAATAATAGTATCAGCTTTTCTTTGCAGTCAAGAATCTGCCCCTTCCCACCCAAATAGTAATAGTTTATAAAAAGTCAAATTTGGAGTGGTTTTTGGTACTGCTTGCACAAATTAGAAGGAAGAATTGGAGGAGCCTATCTGTCTTAACAAGTAATAATGTGCTTATTGACACTGAGCTGAATGCATGATCTGCTTTGCAGCCCAGATTCCAGCCCACATTCTTGGGGATGACTCATGTGACAAATGGGTTTGTTAATTATAATCCATGGAGATTCTTCAGCTTTTCTTTCTATGTCCATTCACGAGGACTTCTTGTCTTGGACAAGATTAGAGAGAAGGTCTAATTTCCAGATGTTTCACTTCTTATTACTTCTCCTTGTGTGGGTGTGGTGTTCTTCTTTAGTTAGGACTATTAGTAAGAGATCTTCAATGAAATGTTAACATTAAGCAAAACTGGAACCTATTCAAACTAAGTGATTTAAAAGAGAAAAAATAATTTCTAAATGTCTGTAAATTTACATCTTTTATAGTCTTAACTCAAGAAGTCATTCTCTGCTTTGTTATAAAGGGGGAAATAAGGAGGTATATCCTGCATGACGATAATTCTCTTTAATCAAATTGCAAGCATCCCCAGCTGAGCACAATGAGCTCTTCTCTGCAGCTAGAGGTCCTTATAGAGCCTTGCCAGGAAGGTCAGAAGGTTCAAACATCAAGTGATCTCTCTCAGGCTATATTCCCTTCTTTCACTGGATTAAAGACCAGTGCTGTTGCTGTTTCTTACACATCTGTTGATGAAGGAGGTCTTCATACTGCCCCTGAATCTGTATTCATCTGAGAAAATAATAATCTCAACTTCAATATTTGCAAAGTAATAATTTTTTCCTCTCTATTTTTTTTTTTAATTTTACAAACCCTTGAGGACATAAACCATAAAATCCCTCTGCATCAGAAAAACTCAAAAGCCTTTAAAATTCAGGCTTTGGGCAACTCACTGAGTTTCTTTGCTCCCTGTAACTGGCAATACAATAACAGTTTCACATAGGAATCTGCATGCCCTTTCTTACTTGGTTTCTGTGTTACTTTTCAATAGGGAGGCTTATGTCTCTATTATGTTCAATTTTTTTTTTTTTTTAGTTACAGAATAGAGGCAGAGATGCAATCTACAGTGCACAGTGTCATGTTGGTTTCCCATTATGTGGCTGAAGTTTGTGTCTGTTGGGATATCAAAGTAGAAAATGAGTGAGATGAGAAGTAGTAAATGAAAGTAAAGCCTAACTTTTTATAATGGAGAGGTTATATGTTGCAAAATGTAGACTTATGATGCTAGCTAAAGACTCCATGTGTAAGTTCTCAGGATGATTAGTTGTTGCCTTACCCATTTTACTATCGTCCGTTCACAGCAATGCTGAATTTTGGCTGTAGACCTTGATGAAGGCATCCAAAACTGTGATGTGTTTCTAGCCCAGGCCTTTTCTGTTGTTTTTTTTTTTTATGGGAAGACTCAGAATCTGTAATTCTAAAGAAATGTGGTCACCATTAGTACTACAGATTAGGCACAGCAGAAGTGTTCAGGCATCACAAGACCTCACTTTTATGTTGCTCTCACTAAGGAACAGAGAGAAGGGGACCCAAAAATCTTGTAATGTAAGAAGTTGAATTTCCGCCTTGGAGATGATTAATAAAGCTCGTAAAATTTAGATGGGACTTCAGAAAAATTCTTTACTGAAAGTCTTTTCAAACACTGGAACAGGCTGCCCAGGGAAGTGGTTGTGTCACTACCCCTGGAGCTATTTAAAACACTGTCTACCCCGTATGGCACAAGCTTCCTCTTGGCAATTAAAAGTTATTTGCCACCACTTCTGAAGTCCAATGTACCTTGGGACAGCGTGTCCCATCTATCGTTCTGAGCCTTTCTTTCTGTTGTGACTGTCACTGCTTGATGAGGCATTGTGGCTGCATTGTGGCATTGTTCCTGCATGTCATGTGACCACACAGGTGTCTGTGCCTTCTCAGTGGAAGGGCCATGTCTTGAGAAATCGTTGATCTCAGTTTGCCCTATAAATTACTCTACAAGATTACTTTGTCCTGTCCAGCTTTCTGTGTAGCTTATTATTCTAGGCTATTACTTTGTTCAGTCTTAGGATAAACCAGAAACATTTAGGAGGTGTCAGCAGTAGAATTTACTAATACACTCACTAGTTCTAGTTAATTGGTAATCAGTTAACCTGAAGCAAAACAGTCTGTTATAGAAACACACTAAGCCAGTGTTTACTATGAATTCCCAAAGTGCTTTTTGTTGCTCTTTCTTCCTGAACACTTTGATTTCCGCAGGGAATTGAGTTAGGATTTTTAAATATGCTCAGCTCTAACCCACCTTTGAAATTTTCAGCCTCTTTCTCCCATTTCAAATATTCTAGAAAAGGAAATTTTTCCTGAAAACTGTTGTCAGACTGGCTGAATCATCACATTTTATTATGGAAGACATCTTGTAAAATTTAAAAAACTGTCCTTTCTAGGGAAGTGAGTTAAGACAATAGTTCACTCTTTTTTTGGTCATTAATAATCTGCTATTTTAAATTACTATAAATTTCTTGAGCTTGAAAGAATGTTAAAATGAGACCCTTCTGTGTCATTCTCATGGCTCTTACAGAAAAATATATGCCAGGTGAACAGTATATATTTCTATTTTTATATAGTTGAGTATTAAAAGACAATTGCATTATATCAGGCAAGTATAATTTAAGTTCCAAAAACTAAAATGAAATTTTGGAAACTCACTCATGCTCTCCAGTTTTGATCTTCACCAGGGTTCTTCTATGTCTGTCCCATTTCAGGAATAAAAGCCAGGCTACACTGGCTTTTGCAGGGATTTCTTGGCAGTGAGTTTCAACAGCACTTGAACAGCAGACGACAGTATTGTATCCTATTTTCTATACAATGAAAGCAAGGTGCAGCAAATCAAAATATATGTCCCCAAGGTCATCTATCAAGGCAGGGGTAAAGATAAACTTTATGACTCCAGAGAAGTAGCACAATGAAACATTTCTTAAAAGTCACCACGCTGCCTTTTTCTGTGTAAGATTTAGTTGTGAAGGCATTCATAAAAACAGCAGGTTGTGTCTAACATTTTTCTTTTTTAATAGTAGAATGTAGCCATTGCTCTCTCTCTTTGTTCTTCACAAAGATATTGTTTAAACCACAAGTGTAGCTTATGTACTGGGACAAAATCTCTGTAGTTTTAGATAATTTGTGATGGGATGGAATGTACTCTGTGTTCTGCTTGCTGTACATCAGTGAAAATCCAGAGGACTTCACAGCAGGAGTGAGTGTTTTAGGTTTACACACATTTGTGAGAATGTTAATACCGCATTGTGGGAATAGTGCTGAGTTCCCTGTTATCATGCAAGCAATTGCTAACTGTAGACCTCTGACTTTGTAATTTGTTCTTTATGGACTAGCCTGCAGCCAATAAGCAAAATCAATAGTCTTTGCTGAAAAGTAAGCAAGTGCCAGTGTGTTATGTGACAGGTGAAGATACATGTGCTTACCAGGGGTCAGGGGGCCACATCAAATTTCTCTCTGACTTCTTTTCAAAAAGCTAAATCCATTTAGGGAGCATTCGTCATTGGAAAATGTTGCAGTGGGGAATTAGACAGGCTCCTGCTCTTCTTTTCTCATTTAACGATGTTTGTTTTCAACAGTCTGTTCAATAATGTCACTGAGAAGAAATTATGTGAGAAGAATAAAGTGCTTATAGTCTATTTATTTATTCATTCATTTCTGTAGAATAACACTAGCTGTTGCATTCTCATGTTTATTAATGCTATTGTGGCAGTCCATATATTTGTTTGTTCTCCTTTTCCTTTGGAAATAAAAAAGGTGGGACAGAGCACTATGGAACAGATTACTTCCTCCTTAAGCCTGAGGTGAAGGTTACATGCCTCCCAGCAGTGTTATATATTATATGTATATATATAAATATGTTTTCCTCTACTTGAGTATGGTATCTAAATACATGCCATAATTTTCGTACTGCAGAGTTTGGGAAGTCTCTTGTTTTCCAAGTGGCATGAGCAGGATTGAGGCCA
The DNA here is from genome assembly GCF_024509145.1 of Vidua macroura. NCBI lineage: Eukaryota > Metazoa > Chordata > Aves > Passeriformes > Viduidae > Vidua > Vidua macroura. The sequence goes on from NC_071573.1 coordinate 24,106,708, forward strand.
CTCAGAAGTCTGCTGGAAAATACAGCAGCAGCAGCTGAGACAGATGCTGCTGGCCTGTGATAAAACATGGTGGATGATACTGGTGCAATTCCCTCTTTTGCATTAAATGCTAACACTGTTAAGTGTTCTGGGTTCTAGGGAAGCTGTTGTTCAAACCCGCCCTTCTATCTCAACAGATCAGGCTACAATGAAAGGCAGAAAGTGAAAGGGAGTTTTTTCCTGAACTCCTGAAGTAGCATAGCTTCATAAGCTACCCAAGAGAAGGACTTTGTTACTTAGAAGTTTAAGTTACATTGGATTTCCATGTTCAAGCACCCAACTTTTATTCTTTGAAAACTTTAGATTCAGTCTAGTAGCAAAAATGATAGAAAGCGTAATGCCATTGTTTGCTTCTTATTGAATGTAGTTGCTCCATTTAATAGCCTGGCCTGCTGCCATGGTACTATCACATACACATGTGCACTCCCAGTCAGGAAAAACAAACAGTCACCACACCGGTTCAATCAGATTAAAGGTTCCCTGTATGAGAGCTGAATACCAAAAACCAGATTCGTGTGTTAGATTTCTCTTGTGTCCTGTTTGAGGGGTTTTTTTAGCATGCATAGTAAGTGTCTCCTAATTTCTCTACCCAGCTTTCTCTATGGCTGTTTGTTGGCTGCTGACTGCCCAGGTCATCACTGTAGCTGGGCACTAAATTTGGACATGCTGAGCAACACTTGAAGCTTTCAGAAAGCTGTAGTTGAAGCCCTTCATCCTGGGTTCTGCTGTGCTTCATGGCAACTTTTAAACTCAGTTTGAGGTTCACAGGCTGCTTTTGAGACTATGTTGTACCTAATGAATGTCCAGGTTCAGACCGTTCGAGAAGACAAATATTGAAGGTGACTCACAGAGTCTCTCAACCACCAAATGTAAGAATTTAAGAAAAATTCTTTTCAGCATACTTAAACAAAAATGATGCCTCCTTAGCCACAAAATACTTAATTTACTCATTTTGGATAGAAAACCTGTGGACTCTTCAAAGTTCTATACTACTAGATTAGGTTACTGTAGGAACATCTCTTCCTACTTGATTTTAGTGTGTCAAGGTATAGTTCTCTTCCTGGCAAATATTCCCAGGCAAGTTCTTGAAGTTGTGGTAGACAGCTGAGGAAAAGAAAGGGGCGGGGTATGGATCTTGCAGCTGATTTTTTTTCTCAGGGAATGTGTCTGTCACCAGACTACAGACAAATTGAGAACCTGCCTTTCCATCTAAGATGTTGTAAAAATAAACTTAATTTTATAGTTTGAGAACTGGAAAGATAAATAGCTACTCCAACCTTCCTTTCCTCATTTTCCCTTCAAAGGGTAGCACAGTTGCTGTTCTGCAGTGACAAGATGAGATAAAACTCAAGTGACTTGAGAGATCCCCTGAGCTCCAATGAGGTTAAGCTTGAAGTCTGCCTGCTCAGCTCCTTTTTTTGTTTTTTTTTATAGGGTCTTAAACCTTTCCCACACTAAATAAACACCCTTTTATAGGTTTTTTTTTTTCCCTCACAAATAGCAAGATTTGTAACTTTATATGAAAAAGTCTAGTTGCTGATCCAAACTAAACACTCTTTCATTGCTACCACTTCCTCTGCTCCTGGGGACCATGGCTCACACTGATGGTTGCCTGGGCCTGCACTGGAGCTCCAGGTCTAATCTGTTTTGAAATTCCTGTCCTGGATGTGGTTTTGATCACTTGGAATACACCTATTGATCTTGTGGCATACCGCACATCATCCAAATACTATGCACCTACCCCATTGCTCTGCCTGCACGGCCGAACAACTGTGACAGTGATGTGATCAGGTGTGTACAGGCTCTCTGTAATTCAGTTAGCACAGTCAATGGCAAGAACGCAGAGGACACGGGTCCTTTAGGGGGCCAGTGCTGCAACTGCAGCACCATGCCAGGTCCCCAGAGGGCTTGGCAGTTCATGTCTGTGCTGCCACGACCTCACAGCCGCTGTTTTGTTTTTTACTGCTTTGTTACCACACCATCACTCGGCTGCCAAAACAGGGCATCTAGTCCAGCTTAACCAGGAGTCTCTTCCTTTTAACTCTCACAGAACCCTATCATTTATTATCTTGTCTTTTTTCTTGCTTTTATACTTGCAAGTATCTCATCAAAAGAAATTACCAGCAAAATTTCTCTGGTGCTTGTCACTTCCTATTTCATCACCAACACGCAACGTGTACCATTTACAATAACAACTCCTATCACTGGTGTGATGGCAGAGCTACGCATTTGGTGTGACACATGCAAAGAGAGAGCCGTGCAAGAGGCGAGCAGCTTGTGTTCTAATAGATAACAAAACTTTGGACATGCATCTTTCTTGGCAGTGGTCTCCAAAACTGTGATCTGTTGAGATTTTAATTTTGAAGGCTATCCAGATCATGTCACTTAAATTTATTTTCTTTTCTGCCCAGCTCATCAGCAGCAAAATTTTATTTTTTTTTGATATCTTCATTCTGGACATGTTAAAATCAAACAAAGTCTTTCTGAGAGGAATACTTTATCACAATTTTATTATCTTTCTCAATGTGTTGTTATGCTGTCATATTTTATTGAGGAGGGTGGGTTATATATACTTGCAAGATCATCTACAGAAAATTTTTCTTATTGTGGACTTAGGCCTTTCTCTGGAAGGGAATCAAGTGAACCTGTCTAGAAAACAACACAAAGCATCTTTCATATGGTTACCTATTGCATTATTCTATATTAGCCTGTTTGCTTTCCTTTAAGCCATCTTAAAGTAAAATTGATCCTTTCGTCTTTACTAAGGGGGCTACAAATACATCATATATTAATGTCACATTTTACTTTTTACTATTTCTCTCCTTTTCAAAACACACTATAAGAATTTCCTACTTTATGCATATGTTCTTTTAGTGCAAGCATTGTGCTGCTGAGACAGAAATATTGTTAATATCTATATAAAGCCTAGAGAAGAGCAGAGGCAAATTCTAAAACAGTTTACAGAACCTGATCTTGCCTTAATCATTCAGAAATAGTTTAAGGAAGAATCAGTGATTTGGAATATTTCTGTGCTCTTTGCTTGTCCACTATATAGAATTATTCCTGCTGACCTTAGTGGATTTCAGAAAAGGATCCTGGAGTGGCAGAAGGGAAACAAGAATGAGATCCGTGATCAATAAAATTTCAAGAGACTATGTGTAATTGTTTCTTAACCATTTTCTTGAAGGTTTCTTTTCTGACAATCATAACTTGGACAAATTTATTCAATTAATTTAGCTTTTTCAGTTTGTAATAGTGACTAATAGTCTAATGATTCATTATTTGAAATTCCTTCTAGAGCAAGTTCTTCAGCTAATACCTTTATTCATATAGAGAACAACATTTTTAATCACATGAATATATTTTTGTCAAAGTAAACCTTTTGTCTGCAGTTTTTTTACAGGTAGTTCATTACGAATGCTTAATATTCAACATTTCTTTGTAATGAAAGATGTAAAGCACATGATGCTTAATACTGAATTGTTAACCATAAACATTCCTACTGATATAGCCACTCTAACTGATTAAGCCTATGATGACTAAGTTTAGTAATTTTTATACACATACACTGGAAAAATTTGCTTTGCTTTAATATTGCTATTTTGCAATGCTTTTTACCAGAAAATGAAATACTTCGAAAAAGCAAGCTCTATGTAATTAGAATGCAATTCAAGTCAATCAACTTCAGGAAAAAAAAAAAAAAAAGCTCATGCACTAGGTTTTCTTTCCATAAATAACTTTTCTTTAAAGAAAATATGAGATTAGGCTGTCAAATGGATCAAAATTACTCAAAAATGGATTCAAATTTCTTGAGTAGATTTCCAGTGTGAAAAAGATTGAAATAACTGGTAGTTAAGAAGGTTCTGCTAATAAGAAGTGTTGTGTCTGACCAGCTCTCTGGAGAAGTTCTGCTGCTCTCCACTGAGCAGTAATGTTCACTTCATTTTGTATCTCTAAACAGGCTGGAAAAAAGGTATCAATGTTACCCAGCTGCGATGCAAATAAATATTCATAACAATGGCACATGCATAGCTAATTGAATGGTTTTTGTTAATATTACACTAGATATTCATGGACATGTGCCTTTTTCTATAATGAAAATACTGCCTAAGGCTAGCTTTGTTTTTCTTGTCAAAAACAATTTATGTGCTTTCATTTAAATGAATATAAACTTCTATTCTCATGACAAAATAATTCACCATTAATTTGGGCAAAGAATTTCTTTATTTCCTTTGTGGTGCATTTTATTGGAAAAGAAAAACCTAAGTGTATCTCAGAAAATTTCTCTGTGCATTCTCTCTAATTTCTGTAATAACTGGCATGAATATGTAGGGATTTCAGTGATTACTTGCTAAGTAAATATGGGATATGGGCATACATTTGATTTAAAATTAATCTGAAAAGAATTTTCTTGAAGTAAATTATTCTTTCACAAATGTTTTCATTGTTTTACACATACAATTTAGGAATAGAAACATTAAAAACACTGCTCTTCCCTTTCCTTTATTTCCTTTTCTTATTTGGTTCTTCCTCTGTTATTTATAGCTGAGGGTCTGATGTAACTCTGACGTATGTTTTGGGAGATGAGTAGAGCTAGAGTGAGGCAAAATCAGTGTGTAGCAAAGTCCATATCCCTTCTTTCATGGGACTTACTTTCTCATCTTATGAACTGTTTACATGACACTCTCATTTAAATTTCAGTGATGTTACTTAAAGGAAACAAATGGTGCTACACACTGATTTAACTAATGAATTAATTCCGTTCAGAGGGCAAATTAAGCCTCCCTAGTAAATAGAATGTAACTATTTCTACTAGGAGAGCGAATCTTAGGCTACTCTGCTGTCTGTGCCACCCAGGTTATTGGCTACATTATGATTCTTTCACCCGGTGCTTAAAGAGCAATTCTTGGCAATGCGCTTTTAATCAAGTGTGGATTCTCACTCTGGAGTTCAAGCACCTAAAGAGGGGAAAAGGGAAATGTAGAAAAAGCAAGCAAAGACTGACTGTTACTGAAGATGATGAATCTAAGGCATTACAGGCAGGAAGTTCCTGACTTACTTTAAAATTACTTTTCAGCATTATAAATTAGTACTTTTTAAAAAGTACCACATATTTGGCTTTCAGGAGGGATAAGTTCCACTGGCATAGTGGTTTCATAGGTAATTACAATACAAGGCATTATATATTCTCCTAATGCAGACCTGCAGTGACTCCTTGGCATGCTCTCTTTTTGGATTTGGCAGCCCCTTTCCAACCAAGAGATATTAGTCAATGTTTCCATCACAGCCATCTCGTTCTGGGTAAGGGAGGTGACATTTCCTTTGTGATGTGTAGCCTTACCTCATGCTGCATCTCAGATGGTGTCTCAGAGTAAACAAGCTGCCTTCATTCTTCTGCTTCTGACATCATTTAGACCAGTCAGACATTAATTAACCTGGAAAGCTAGAGAGGAAGAGATTTTCCCATTAGGAGGGGGCAATCTAATGTGATTGGTGTGGCCCATGGCTTGTGCTGCCTTTAAGTTTAGAGAAGCTATTTTAGGTTAAACATTTGCTGCATCCTGACAACCTTCACAGTCTGCAAACATGAGTGCACAGAATATAAGCACGATACTGAGTTTAAGAGAAGGCAAATCATGAGACCAAATGGGGTGTATTTTGGCATGCCAAATCTTTAGAAAAACTCTGATCTTTGGACAAAAAGGATTTACTTATTTGTGGCCTGGTATTTTTCTTCCAAAAAGAATACATTAAAGAAAACCAAACAAGCTGCCCTGCATGGAAGGGTGTTCTCTCTGAACAGGACATTAAGCAAATCAGAAGTTGTTACCAAGTTAATTTAAGAAAAGGACATTTAAATTTGACTTAGTAGTTGTCTCTTACTAACAAGTTTTCAAACCAAATGACCACCAAATGACCATATGACCATGGGAATTTTTTTTTCCCATTTAAGAGCTATTGTAGATGGAAAGAGTGGATTTTAAAATAAATCTTAAAGACAATCATGTACCCACAAAGGAGTAGAACCTCTTGAAAAAAACATAAAGTCTTAAAACATTATAAGGTTTGGGTTTCTTTCCTTTTGTTTCTTTTTCTTTTTTCTCTCTTTTTAAGTGAATGAGTGTAGCAGAACTTCCCAACTAGCCCCAAAACAGAGATGATTCTCTGAATGCTGCTACTTTGCAAAGGGAGCTATGAGCTACAATGAATTGTGATTTTTGTGTTTCCATTCCTTTCCTATTCTTGTTCATACACTTCTCTGACAATGTCTCTAATCTTGAGAATGACCTTTGACTTTCTCCCCTTTCTCTTCACCCAAAGTTTCCTGTCATATCCAAGTTCTCTACTTTTGGGGTATTTTTCATAGAAAAATACATTCTTTTCAGGTTTATAGGTTTATCCTTTTACTGATGTTTTATAGATGATATGCAAAATGAGAACCAGCATGGGATGGGTGGAATATGCCAGGAGTTGTCCATAGCAGCACAAAGTACCACTGGCACCTCTAGCTAGCTCCAGTCTGGGGCAGCACAGGCAGGCAGCAAACAGGACCCTTCTCAAGGCCAACATTTCCTCCCCAGAGGTTCTCCTGCTCAACAGAAATCTGTGCAGGTTTTAATGGTGCTATAAAACAGTGCCACCTGGTGATTTTTCCATCACCACTGAGACTTTTAGAGTGTTCTTGGCCAATTTGAGCTCCCTCCCTGTTGGTGGGTATTTACATTTAGTGGAAGGATTTCCACTTCTGCAGGAGGCTCTTGGAAATACTGGCTCATTTGTTTTCCATATTTTGTAAACATTATCCCTCCTCCTACTCTTACCAGTCTTGCTTTTTTGCATCATTCAGCTTCCAGTTTAGCAAGTGGTATCAGTGTACTGGGCTAATTGCATTTGATGGGTAGTTAACAAACAAACTGAGAAAGGGGCTGATTCAGATTCTTCAAGGCCAGATCATGCCTTGAAGATCTCCAAGAAGAGAAAATGGCATGTGAATAATGTTGGGTACTGCTAAGAATAAATAACGCTGTAAAACCTCTAATTGAGTCAGATTTCATGGCATTGCTCTGCTCATGCATGTTAAGTAAAAACCTGTGAGTATTCCACAAGAATTACCACCTTTTCAGACCAAGAAGCAAATGTATACTTCTTCCAAATCAATGGCCATATATTTCGAGTTGCTGAACCTATCCAGATTGTCTAAAACAATAAATATTTTTTCCATATATAGTGCATAAAAACATGTTCATGTAATTTAATATAAAGGTCTTAGAATTAAATCCTTGTAAGATGTTGCTATATTTTATTTCATGTCCAAACTGTTCCTGTAAAAGCTGTTTAAATACTGCTTAAGAGAGAAACTGTGTATTTGGCAGTGAAGCCTTTTACCATCAGCAAACAGAAATGTATTTTTGTGTAATGTATCAGGAAAATGTTTTGTGTACAGCAAATGCAGGAAAGTCTCATATAACTCATTGAACAGGATAAAAAGCTGAATCACTGTGCGCTGCTGCATCCTCTCCTAAAAATAAGTGTTGTCATCAGTACTTAATCTTGCATACAGTTGAGAACTGAATTTGATTCTTCCTGTCTCACAGTCAAGCATATTGCAAGAAATAGATCTGCAAACAGATGATGTTCCTTTCATTACAATGCACTTTGTAGTGAACTAATGCACTACAATGGATGACTTCAGTTTTATTTGTTGTGTGGTTCCATGCAGTAACAAAACCTGCAGAACCCCTGTCACCAGACGTGCAAAATTTGAAGTAGGAATCTTATGAAGATATATTCTTGTTGTGATTTTAATATTCATATGTTTCATTAATATAGGGAGAGGGTTAATTTGTTAACAGGAAAAACAATATTGATGAGTGTAGAGAACATGTCTGGAAAGACATACCTATTTTCCTCTGATGCTGGCCTCAGGAGCAGCTTTAGATCACACCTTATCTTTTCACAATCTTGTTTTCATCTGATAAATAGCAACAAGGAGACCATTCTCCTTCAGCAATGGGCCCAGAGACTTACTGATGGGAGTGGGCTTTTTGTTTCAGTTAATTTAGCAAATTAAAAAAACATTGCACCATAGTATTCATATTTTCCTCACTTCTGCAAGTCTGCAAATAGTTGTAGAAAGTGACAAACGGGAGTAGTTCTGTGACTACTGCTTTGTAAAACTCCTGATCCACCTATTTGGAGGTGTTTCATGGAGATTTGTTTGTTCGTGGCCTTCATATGTCCTTAAGAAAAGAAAAAATTGTTTCTCTGCAACAATGACCTGAATGAGAGGATCAAGTGCACTCTCAGCAGGTTTGTAACACCAAGCTGGATGGGAGTGTTGTTCTGCCGAAGGGCAGGAAGGCTCTGCACAGGGATCTAGATCAATGGACCAAGGCCAATTTTATGAGGTTCAATAAGGTCAAGTGCCAGGTCCTGGCCATGGGTCACACCAACCCCTTGCAAAGTTTCAGGCTGGGGCAGAGGCTGGAAAATGGCCCAGTGGAAAGGATCTGGGGATGCTGTGGATGGCTGACTGAGCTGAATGTGCCAGTGTGTGCCCAGGTGGCCAAGAAGACCATTGACACCCTGGCCTCTACCAGCAATAGAGTGGTCAGCAGGACCAGGGGAGGGATTGTCCCCCTGTACTGGGCATTGGTGAGGCCACACCTCAAAACCTGTGTTTAGTTCTGGGCCCCTCACTGCAAGGATGACATTGAGGGGCTGGGGAGGGTCCAGAGAAGGACAACAGAGCTGGTAGAGTCTGGAGTGTCAGTCATGTGAGGAGCTGCTGAGGGAGCTGGAGTTGTTCAGTCTGCAGAAAAGGAGGCTCAGGGGGATCTAATTGTCCTCGACAACTGCCTGAAAGGAGGGTGTAGTGAGAAAGGTCAGTCCAATGTAACAAGTGACAGGACAGGAAGGAATGGCCTCAAGTTGCATGAGAGAGGTTTAGATTGGATATAATCATTTCTTCACTGAAAGGGTAGTTCAGCCACTGGAACAAGCTGCCCAGGGGAGTGGTGGGATCACCATCCCTGAAGTGTTCAAAAAACAGGTTCATGTGGCGCCTGGAGGTATGCTTTCATGGTGAACATGGAGTTGCTGGGTTAGTGGTTGGATTCAATGATCTTAGAGGCCTTTTTCAACTGTAATGATTGTATGATCTTAGGAAAAATAGTGAAAACTGTGTTTTGCTTGTTTATTTGATAATACTGCAAATGGAGTTAACAGCTGAAGTCCAGTTCACCACCTCAGACTGCATTAAAAGTGCTACACCACCATACCATTTAATGATGTCTTTTATGGCCACAATAAGATATTTAAAATGAGAGACTTAAACTTCCATGTTTCTTAATTAAAGAGATTTTCTAAACTAGTTGTAACCTGCATTTGGCCTTATGATGCCTCCCAGAATAACAATGATCTACCAGTTAATATGTAAGGGCTCACGACTGATTGTTGCTTCTCTTCTTCTGCATATTAAGTAGTGTTCATTAATTAATATTCAGCTTGCTTGCTTCTTGCACACAGGACATCATCTTTGCACTGGGTTCCCAGTAGACAAAAGAATAATTGTAGTTTAAATGAAAAGCTTTAGAGATCCCTTTGAGCGGGGTGTTAAGATTACAAACATGAAAAAGAGTTCAGGGGCTAAAGAAATTTCAGATTTCTTTTTTTTATATAGTAATAAAAATGTGGCTCTAACTGGTTTGGTTTGGAAAGTCAATCTACCTGTTATCTCTGTGAATGTCCTAAATATATTCTCTACGCAGTATAGAAACTGCAACAAAATGGTTGAAATTTATCCTATCAGGTAAATCTGATTCTACATTCCCACTGTTTGTTTTTTTTTTTTCCCAGAAAACACTGTATTTTTAGAACTGGTTTTGAAAAAGAAATATTGTTTTATTTTGTCACTTAGTTCCTATGAACTTGTATATAAGACCTGATTTATCTGGTTTCCAGTTTGCGCAGATGAGATCTAAGTTTCCAAGACAAATCTGTTTCTTGTTGAGCTGAAGAATAAAATGCTGTACACAATCAGTTTTGTGGCTTTCAACTAATTGCTTAGCCAAGACTATCAGATGGCAAAAGCTGTTTAGTTTGACAACTCTGCAGAAATTCTGAAAAGCAAAAGTGCAGCAGCTCATCCCAGCCCTCTCCCCTCTGATGGTTAATATTGCGTGCAAGCATGTCTTATTTTGGAAACATTGATTCTACAGTAATCTTATTTATTTAATTAATATTATTAATTTCTACAGAAATTACAATATTAACCTACTCCAATACTGAAAGCAAAAGTTATAAATAGATCTGATTTGTGTGTGTGTGAGAAACTAACCCATGAAACACATGCTGCATTCAAGCATCCTCAAACTAATAGAGCATTTACAACAATGTTTATGCACTGTGGTATGCCCCAATTTGCAGTCACTTATAAAAGCAAATAAAAATACATACATTATGAAATTTGCCCCACCGGAAGCTTAAAGTTTAGTTATCTCTACGGTCACAAAGAAGATCTGCTTTGCAGCTGCATATTATTTTTTTTTTAAGTACCTCCCTCTCATGGGACTGAGAATCTCTTCTGGTTTGTATCTGTTCACTGTTTTTTTCTCTTTTTTTCCCCAGTTTTTTTAAACAATAAGTCTCCCTTTGGGACATGTCACTTGAAGCTTGTGTTTGTCATGCTCCTAGTGCAGGGAAAAAACACACACTAAATTCAATCTTGAAATTAAGCTGTAACCAAGCTTGTATATTCATTAGAGGAGAAAAATTCTCTTCTGAGAAGTTCAAATTGTTTATTGATTTTCATTTCTGTGTTCAAGTGAAGCTTGAGTAAGTCTGTCTCACTGCAGTCCCTCTGGGGCTACACTGCCAACAAGTGCATCACATTTCAACCCAAGTGAGCAGTTAGCAACAAAAATCTGAGAATTCCTTTAAAACTATATTAATAAATAGTTAGAGGGTGATATTTCCAGTTCAATATAGCTGATTCTTTTGCAAAAGAAATAGCAGACTTGAATTGCAGGCTATAAATGGCAATCTTCTTGAAATGCCTTAAACTTAAAAATCAGGTAAGTGGCAAGTGCAATTAATGCTGTGCTGTCTGGGGGAGTGGGAGGAGGAGGGAAATGAGAGGAGGGGCCAGCTCTGCTACATCTTTCTTAAAATCGTGTAGTGTCAAATTGACATAATTTTGTCCAGCTGTAATTACCTTGTGAATGTCTCAGCAAGGATAAAAATATGAGTAGTTTCCAACACTTCCTATCTCTCTTTTCAGTCTCTTCTTAAGAAAACGTTTCAGCAACCAAACAGCTTATGAAAGTGTAGAAGTACTGCTTCTGCAAAGCCAGAGCCTGCCTTGGAGGTGGGGGCACTGAGTGGCTGAGCTTAGTTTTTATGGTACTATTATGTCCTACAAACCATTTAAATATCACACTGTCTAGTAATAAGTAGGCTGAGCTACTTCCCCTCAATTTCTCAGTGTTAATTTCAATTTTAAAAATCTGATTTAATTGATTTCAATTTATTAAAGACATCTGATTTTCACCAGGATGTATTTTTTTACCGCTTTCCAAGTTCCGATGTGGGAAAGAAGAGCTTTTTTTAGAAATGTAACATGTTTGATCTGGTCTTGTCACTGGCTAGGAACAGTTTGTGTCAGCAATGTGCAGTAAGACCATGAAAGATAATTCCAGCTTCTCTTCATAAAGTTAAGCATGGAAGCAGCATTTTGTGGCAAAGAGAGAAACATTAATTCAAGTACAGAGAGGATGCCTTTCCTATCTCTCACTTGTCTGAGGGCAAAACTGAATATTCCTGAGAGAAATTACCAGCTATATTCTTCAGTAATCCAGAAATTAGTGGAGGATGTAAAAAATAAATTAAAAAGGGGGGGGAAATAGGAATAATCTGGGTATCTCTTACATTGTCTTGTAATTTGTGCAGGACATAAGGCAGTAATGGCTGAATTTTCTTTTTGTTTAAGATTTGTAGGGGTCAGTGGGCATTTGTGTCGTTAGTCTTGTGGACAGCCACTCTTGTCCACTGGTACTGTAGCAAATGGGTTGGCTCAGAGGAAATTATGAGATTGCATTTCAAAATATGGATGGTGTGTTCAAATTGTCATAATTTCAAAGCATTCTACAGGGTTTTTTTTCTCCTGAGATATCCATGCTGCATGTAGTGCATGAGTGTTTGAAATATTCATTTCAAATGGCTGTTGACTAAAATATAATGGGGATTCTAAAACTTGCTCTAAAGATTAACTCTTGCTTTAAGAGGGTGACTCTGAAAATGCTTGAGTGATGACTTTAAATTACTAAATTATTTTAAATGCCAAGTGATGGCTTTTCATTCCATTTAACTTTTTTCAGCCAAATTATTTAGGCACTTTTCAAACCCCTCAGTTCCCTGCTGTTAATGTGTAGGCCAGAACAAAAAGCAGTTGAGGTGTTAGTACTGAGAAACTGCTAAAGAACCCATTCCCATGGACACAAAGACTCAGTGGCCGTGCTGGAGATTGACTACTTCCCATTATCCCACTCCTCCCTTCTACCTCAGCAGACAGATTTTGGCTGCCCACTGGCTTCAGATTCCATCTAGGTCCAAAAAGGTTACTTCACCTGTCTTTTGCTTCTTGCTGACCCCATGTTTCATCATTCTTTTGCATGGCTCTTGTCATGGATTAGAATGAGGAAAAAAACCATGTGAACATCCCTGCTCTCATGTGTCTGGTGGTGCAACAGCTGCTGATGGCTGTGCTGGAGCTTCTTCCCTTCCGTCTTTGGAGCTGTCCAATTACATAAATACATAACAGAATCTAGATATGTGTGCGTAGAAATGTTTCTTGGAACAGACTGTTGAAAATGTCTCCTACTTAAGTAACTGTTGGAATATTTGTTACAAGGAAGAGTTGCATGTACATGAGAGATCAGCTGGGCTTTGATGGTTAAGGCTTCCAACCAGTTCAACAAAGAGACCTCAGCTGGGCCTTGCACACTGCAGAAAATACTCCCAAATGTGGGCAGCTCTGAAATAGCAAAGCTACAGACAAAAGAGCTGAAGGGGAAAAAAGGAATCATCAGTCCCTAGTCAGCCACTTGGGAACTTTAAATTTTTTTCTAGGTAAAATGGTAGCCATAATGTTTATAGGTTACCATAAATGCTTTTGATAGCATCAGCATCTCACTTCCCAGCTCAAAACAGACAACATTTTGCTGGGAGATTTCCAAAACAGTGTTATTTAGTGTCACAGTGACAGACTGGTCAAATGAATCTGCAGATCCAAAAGTGAAGGAAAGCTAGAATTGAAATAAGATTTTGTGTATGTCCTCTATCTAGCAGTCAAAATAATGTGTCACAGAGAAACTGATGATTGCTAAATCTCTTGGGCTTACTTCATTGCTTATGATTTATTAGGCTCTATATTTATATATTATATCTTTGCTAATTCACAATTCTCCTTTCATTTTCTCACGTATTCTAGACTGTTCTGGTCTGTTCTTGGATCTTTGTGTTGATTTGCTGTAATCTTGACATCTAAATTTTATTGACTGTTATATAAACAAAGACTCCAATGGCACACAAGAAAATGTTCAAGGCATTCTGGACTCTCTTGGTTAGCTGCATACCAGAATTAGTGTGCCAAACTGGCATAGAGCTGAAGGGAAATTTAGAATTTCTGAAAATGGCAGGGTGGTTTGAAAGGTGGATGAGCTGTTCAAAGGAGCTAATTCAATGTGGGAGGTAGTATAACCTTCCACTTATTAGAGGGATTGATTCAACCACACACAGAGAGTGTCAAATTGCTTTTCTTTATATAAGTGAAAACATTTAGAGAAGAAGATGCTTCTTTTTTTCCCCTGACTCCGCCAGAGAAAAAGCTCCATCTCCATCCATTTTGAGCAATGGCTTAGGTCGCTCTGGATCATCACACTCTGAAGTGGAGCTTGGTGCAAGCACTGTCCTTCACACAGGCCTCTGTCTCCTGTTCTTCCCTTAACAGCAGCTTGCTGCCATTAACTGGATGCTTCCAAACACCTCTGAAGTCCTACAGCATCTGGTCCTTGGGCCAGATGCCATAAATGCTAATTTGTGCTGGAGAGAGCCCCAAATCCAATTATTACTGCTTAAGGACAGATTTTTTTTTCCCCTCTGCCAGTGTCATTTCTTCCTTATGCTCTGCCTTTTGGCCACAGAGGACTAAATCACTCTGAGTAACCTAGATGTGCAAAACAGCTGAAGCTTCACCCTGTAGCACTTCATTGTGAGCCACCTACCCAACTAGCTCTATGACCAGTGACCAAGACACAGGGCATCTGGAGCTTTCTGTTGAATTGTTTGTTCAAAAAAAAAAAATCTACATCTTGTTGTTTCAATTTTGTCCTGGTTTTAATGATTTTCATTAATTTATTTAATATAACTTGAAGTTTGCAATTTGTGTTGAAGGGAAACATTTGCATGACCATGTCTTCTCCAGGATGGTGATCATTCCTTTCATGATTCCTTATCAAAGGGCAGGGAACAAAAATCAGTAAGGAGAAGGATTCTGCTAAAAAGCTTTCTCTGTATTTCTGTAAATTGTTTCCAAATTCTCTGTTTCACAGAACATCAGCTGACTTCACTTTTTTATGAGCTATGCTACTTTTTTCAAGCTTTTCCCATGCATATGATTTTTGTGGGATTCTGGAGGGAAAGTAATTTTATTCTCTCAGAATATTTAATTTCTTCTCCAAAGCTTCTGTTCCTTTAAGTGTATTTTCAGCTGTCCTGGGAAAGTGTTGTGCTTATCTTTACCCAACCTCCTCATCAACCTTGAATGTGTATAGGACGGTGATAATACCAAGGCACAATTTTTCTGTGGTGCAAAACACTGCACAATTCTCCATCTGTTGTTTCAAGTGCAAGGGCTTACTTGTCATCAAAGAGATCCATTTTTTTTCAAAATATAATTTTTATAAGAGCCTGCCAGCCAAAAATTCATTCCATTGCACAGTGAAAGCTCTTGGGCCTTTTACTAGCTGATTCTGATGAAGGTTCCCTGAATTACACCCTGAGAGGGGACAGGAATCAGTGTGTAATACCTTTAATATTAAGGCAGATACTGAATATACAGTTCATCTATCCAAATTCTGCCAGGCAACTGCCCCAGAAGGAACTTTAAAAAAATCTCAGAATTAAAATCACTTTAGATTAGGTGAAACAGGCAAGGACATAAATTTTAAGTTTTTGTTTCACAAGGAAGCCTGTTTAGTTGCCTGGTGGCAGAGGCTTCTAATTACTCTGGATCTAAGTTTTTCCCTCTTCCAACCAGTCCATATATTCTTCCTTCAATTAGTACTAAAGTCTTATCATGTGTTTTTTCAGTAAGCATGTTAATCTGAACACTGACCTTCACAGCCTTGTCCCTGGCTATGCTCAAAGCCGACTTTGTGGGAAGCGTTGTCATCGCCGGTGTCAAAAACCTTCAATAATTAAAGTTACTATCACATATGTACATTTTTTCCTTTTCTTGTAATAAAAGAAGTCTCCTCTAGAGCAAACAAAGAGAGAAAAAATTAATTGATCTGACACTTGAGCTGAGAAGACATACTTTAAGGAATACTGCTTAAAGGACAAGGAAGTTTGGAGTCTCAAATAATTAAAATGAGAATTTGGCCAAGCAAATGAAGGCATCTTCTTTCAGTATACTACTTCATGTAGACTTGCAAAGTCTTTCTAAATGTCTTTTAATGCTGGACCTTATTTCTGAACTTTAGAAAGCCACATGATTAAGCTCAGAGTAAATTTTTCTGCTAGAAAGGCAACAAAAATAAAAGTACAGCTATGCAATTGTATCCAGGATGTGTAAGGTAGAAACAATTTTATTTTCACTTCAGCCTGCACACACTTGCTCTGTTCTCTGTAAGTCTTTAGTAGGCTTGGATGCTACACAGGGAACATATTTGCATCGTCAGAGTTAGATTGCCAGTTACCAATACTTACAGCTCTTCTACAAAAACAACCACTACATTGCCTAAGGAAATTTTATGAACATGGGAGAATTGCATTCCAATAAATCAATAAGCACTTTAGAAAATGCAGGTCAAGGGGTGGAAAAGAAAGAGGGCAGGGTGAGGGACAAAAACAAAAACACCCTCTGCTTTGGCAATAGATTGATAATTAATGAAAGAATTAAGCCCTTGAAGTGTTTGAATAGTCTTTTTGAGCCCTTTATGATAGCAATTCTCCTTCTGCAAATGCAGGTCCTAAGATACAGAGTTTGAGATAATATGTGCCATCTATGTACCAGTCATGTTGTTCTGTCAATCATTCCTATGTAGAAGATGCTCATATTCTTATTTCATCTATTTGAAGTCTTTCATGTCCAGCTGTCAGTAGGCGATATGTCAAGGCCCCCAAAACTTTTTATAAAGGCAGAATAAGTCAACCTTTTTTTAATCTAAACTTGTAAATTATTTGATACTATAAACTCTCTTTCAACAAATGAGATTTCTTGTCAGCAAGCACCTACAGGATCAGTCTTTAACAAAGTATCTAACACAGCATGTCTTTATCTTTGCCCACAAGTTCCTTTGCAAGCAATGAAGAAGCCATAGCAATATAACAATAGTGAACATTGTCTTTGATTATATAAATAAATAAAACAAGGCAGACACTTGAAACAAAATCACTCCACCAGTTTGTGGCATTCCCATGAAAGGGAGGGAGAAGACAAACATTTATAGGAAGGGAAGTTTTCTCCTCATGTAATGGCCACAATAAATTTGTGCGGTGAAGAAAAATAAATGTGAGGAGAAGACATGCTCACCTGATGTTGAAGGAAAGCCTGTTCATGCTTAATACAAGGAAAAAGTGTTCAAGAGCTGCTCATCCATGTTAAAATTATTACCCCTGTAATCCTGCCAAGGACAGTGAGACATATTGTCATTGACTGAATAAGTACTGGTCATTCAAATTAAAGTGTCACAGGGGCAGCTGTAATTTATACCCAATTTTTTTGACACATCCAAAACATTTTTTTTTATTTTTTTTAAAAAAAAGGCCAGAATCTTGGACAACACTAAATGGTACAGCTAATTAAAGAGAATGGCTCCATTCCAGGTTTTCTGAGCTGTGTCTCTTGTCTACAATGCACCACTTTGCCAGTTTGCTCAAGTTGGTCACTTTTAGCTTTGCCTGAGATCTTGTGTGCTTCTATTTGTCAGTTGCAGAGATTGTTTAATTTTGGCAGAGATCATGGCAGAGATTTGTTTAATTTTGATTAAGACTGGATTTAAAAAGTGCTAGTCTAAACTTACATGAAAAGCTGAAATGCGTAAGAGGGTCACCAAGGGCAGGACAGAGACCTCAGTGTGTGCAGGATTTATTGTGATTAGTCGACTTTCTACCAATCACCACCGTTATCAGGAATTGTATTGTGGGTCAGCAACCAACTTAGAAAGGAGATTGACCATATGGACATAAACCTAATGGATTTGTATTTTAATAAACAGCACGGGCTGACGTAAAAACAAAGAGACAAGATAAACTATCTGATGCCAGCTCACTGGTTTGTAGATCTCAATAAAAAAGGGGAGTCATAAAAAATGCATGTTGGGGTGCAGAGGAGGGGAAGAAGATTCTGGCTGAAGGAGCACCAAGCCAAAGCCCAGCATATCAGGTCCATAATCAGCAAATTCATATGAGCTGTGAGGGTGGGCTGTCCCCAGTAATGATGAGTCTCAAGACTGTGGTCAGAGTGTAACATTGCTTTTGCCTGCTCTCTACAGGGAGGCTGTCTCTGACCATCTGATCCTGGTTAGTCCTGCTCCTGAGATCCATCAGATTGAGAAAACAGCACCAGAATCTTTTTGCTACTCACCTCTGCACTCTGGGTTACTGTATTATGAATTATCTGCACTGTAACAGCAATGACAGTTTTAATGATCCCTGTTCCCAACTGCTTTCCCCCTTGCCAGAAAGTCTCTCTGTCTCACTATCCAACAGGGTAGTGCTCACATTGTAAACCTGGTCAAGAAAATGATACATTTTCAAAAAAATGCCTTTTAATTTGGTATTTGTTTTTTCCACAGAGCAAAGGGTTAAATTAGTTCAGAAGGCAGTAACCTATATGGGGGTGGGAGTAAATGATGCAAGAGGACTAAAAGATCTCTTTATCACAAAGGAAAGGAAAGTTTAGTCTGGATCCAGAATTAAGATTTCATGGCCTGGACTTGTTTGCAGCAATTTGTGTGTGTCGTGGTGTCTGCTGTAGAGCAGGTACAAAACACAATCTGGAAACTCAGAGAAAGCTGGGGAATTTGTTGAGGCATGTTGAATAATCAGAGGAATTAGAATGGGATGGAGGGGATTGGGAATCAATTACTTGAGAGTTCCCCATTAGAAAATACCTCATAGGTTCAACATTAGAAAAAGATTGTTCACCCACAGAGTGGCTGAGCACAGGAACAGGCTCCTTGGGGAAGTGGTCACAGCACCAAGACTGTTCAAGGAGGGTTTGGACAATGCTCTCAGGCACATGATGTGGCTCTTGGGGTGTCCTGTGCAGGGCCAGAAGTTGGACTTTGATGATCCTTGTAGTTCCCCTCCAACTCAGCTTATTCTATGATTGTGTGATTCAGTTTATACCCATTCACCTTTTAGACAAACTCCTGTACATCAATTAGTGGGGCTTGCCTGTAAACATTGATAACCTTCTGCCTGGTGCCCCAGCTATCAGGGTAAAGCTGAGTACCAGCCTTGGCTCCTGCAACTGAGCCAGAATGGAGCAAGCCCCTGCCACCTGCAGGTACTCCAGACCAGGGGAAGGAAAGAGAGGTCTGTTACAGATGTGAGGGATGTAAGGAGCTAATACAGTCAAGAGAGAAATTTCTCTCTCTTTCATTTTCTGAAGGTTAGAGGAGGAAATGTTTTGCACTTCGGACTGTGCCCTTTTGTCATCCCTTCCTTAACTTGTTTATTTTCCTTTTCTTTAAGTCTGGACTCTAAAGGCTGCAGCGGAAAGAAAGGGGTCCTTCTGCTCTCCTAATCAGCAATTCCTTTGCTGTAATAGAAAAGTGTTAATACACAAAAGATCAATTCCATACAGAAACTGGGGAGACACAGTTTAGTCCCCATACTTTTCCAATCAAATAAATGTGAGTGCATCCACTTATCTAGTCAGTCAAACACAGAAAGTTTCCAGAACCTATATAACTGGTAGTAATGACAAAAAGGTTTCACATTATCTACCTCATCCACATTTCCTCAGAGATCAATATAGCTGAGCACATCTTCTGCATACTTCCTTAAGGAGACAAATATAAAACTTAGTTGCATCAAATGTGTTTTTAAACAAGTTTTTAAATTGAAAATAAGGGGGGGGGGAATCTAAAAGAATATCAATACAATGTTAGAGTTACATTTTTTGAAACAAGGATGAATGGGATAACACAAAGTCAAAAGGATTTACTCAGCAACTTTCCAGTAGTGATAAATGATGTTTGTTAAAACATTGTTGGTACAATGCCTTTTACTAGCATGTAAAGTGTTTCAATTTGGTCATTTGAAAATGTCACAATGATGAAATTCCTCAAATGGCTTTGCAGTGAGGGGAGATTAAAACCTTATATGTGTTTTATTTTGCTAATTTCAGGCAAGTTCTAGCCCCTCAAAGAGCCATAGTTATTTGGCAAATTTAGGCTTTCACTGTTTTGCAGTAAGATTTCTGCCAATATCCTGAAAGGTGGTTCAGTGGAGGTTTAGGACTGGAACTTCTACAGCCTCTGTTTAGAAGCTCTTTTTGACCTCAGGCAAAATACTTTGTGGGGGAGGAACAGACCTCAAAACTACAAAGAGGCTTGGAGGCCCCGGGTGCCAATCACCTCCCTGGAAATGTCTCTCTTGTTTCCTGAGTCTTAGTTCTCCCCTCTGCAGAAAGGAATAGCTGCCCATCCCTGCTGTACAAAGGTTCTGTGAGCTAATTAATACCCATTATTCATTATAATAGCACTGCAGATTTTTTGTTATTTTCTGTCTGGTCCTGTGCTTTCATACTCATGAAAATGATGCTCATTTCTCTCTTCTTCTGTCCCATGTTTAATATGATTCTTGGGTGTGTGTTCATTGACTGGTTTCAAGGCCATTGTAATAACCTGGATTTGTGTTATGGATCATCAAGCCCATGTGAGGCAGTGGGTCTAAGTGGGTCCATGTCTACACAAGACATCTACTACACCCTCCATTACATACTTGGTTTGGCCAAGTAGATACTAAAGTATGCAGGACAGCCAAAAAAGCCTGGCTTGTAGAGTCACCAAAAATATGCCATGAGACCTGTGCTGCTTTTCTTACAATTAAACATGTGAATTTGCCCCATTGAAAAACCTTCAATCATTCACAGCTTTCTAAAACAGTGTGAAAATTTCAAAGTCTGCACTGTCCTATGCAAAGCCAACAGCAGGCCCCACACCATCACCTTTCTTCAGGAGTCCTGGATGGCTCACAGGTGTCTGAGAGAGATCACTTGGGTATTAGTGCTCCTGTTGGCAACATCTGGATCCTATAACTTCTGTAACCAAACCTGCATTCAAACCCAGGGAAGCAACCAAGTCAGTCTGCAGGATCCTACCTCTGTGCTCCACTGGCTACTGGCAAACCTTCATATTTCTCTCATTTGCCAGTGCTTATTTTGTTTGTGGACCTGGGTTCAGGCTTCCAGTTTTGAAGCTGCATTGTGAAGAGGGATGTCTAAATGTAATTTATGATTGGGTTAGGAAGAGTAATTTTTAACTTCAAGCTGTATTTGTAATCCATTCTTTTAGCAGCCAGCCTTTAAATCCCCACACCCTCATGTCACCCCGTGCCCCTGACAATCCGCACAAAGCCACAGCGTGTGCACAGTGTATGTTCCAGTGATATGGTTATCAGCCTTCTTTCTGGAAAAGGAGAGGGAGATCCCTTTTCAATAGAGCCCCACAGCAGGAGCAAACAGCACTGAAGCCATGCAGAAGTAGGCTCCCAACGCATGTTTCATTAAAACTTATTCATATGACAAATTCTCATAAGGGTAAAATAGTCTGGAGTTTCTCCAGGGCTCTTGAGGGAAAATTCATGAGCTCCTGTTGTCCATCAACTGCCCTGACCTCTCTGCCATACATAAGTGAAAAGGAAATCATGACAGGTCTGTTTCCCATCTTGAACTTGCAACTAGCAAAGGCAGATGTAAAATTAAAGTGGGACTTCTCTATAGCCTCTGAAATAAATAAATTACTTGAAATAACAGCTGCAGCAAAATGGATCATTCAGAACACAATGTGTCATTCTTCAAGCTACAAAATGCGTGGCCTCTTTATATTTATGGATCCCTTACTGCTTGTGATAATGGAGTGATGAGGCAGAAGAGTAAAAAATTGTCCATTAACACAGAAACATCATTTTTTAGGTTGCTGCCTTTGTCTTCATGTCATAACCAATAACATGATTTTTATTTATCAGTGTAGATGCATGGGCTTTTAAACATATTTCATCAAGAAAGATTTTATTTATTTCCTGTGTCTTAGGAAGTTAGTTTCAGTAAAGCCAAAATAAATTTTGGACCCATTTCTGCCCCTCTCAGTTTTATTTTCATCTTTATAGGTTAAATGTGCATTACTCTAGGAGTAATCCCATTCTAGACTGTCAACAACAGAGCAGAAACTGATCATTATCTTATTTGTATAATTTCCAGCACTATTGTAATAAAAATATTTAGTAACGGTAGCACAAATTCTCAGGAACACTCATGCAGTACAGAACTTTTCCATGAAAAGATTAACATTAAATGTGAAACTTTTTAATCAACTTTGACTTGTCACAGAATAAATCCTTCATGAAAAGTGAACATTGATTACATTCTTATTTACAGAAAAATGTTTGAAGCATATTAGAACTGATAGCTATCACTGTTTTGCCATGACTTTTCATTTCACAGTGTGTGAAGTCATAAAGAGTGCTGAAAAAGTAAAAAAAACTTGAAACATAATTTCAGATTATCTTAATTGAACTTTATCACCTGACTTATATTTTTTGAGGGACTGGGGATGTCAGTTCAAGAAATCACTCCTAATTTTTAGCTGTTTCCTCACAGGCCTGGAAGTAGCGTTTAAAATTCTTTAATAAACAGGAAAGTGATTGTTTCCTAAGGTGTATGTGTGCAGTGTGAAGAACTGCAGCAAAATGTGGCCTCACTGGATGTGAGTATACAATATATTGATTTTTACAAAGAAATCTTTCGATTCTTTTTTTCTTTTAGGGAAATGGACTGTTAAGCTTAGTTAAAAAGGAGAGAAGCAAACCAAATCCCGAGTTGACTTTAATGCAGCTTTCTGAAGACAGCTTTATAAAACCAGAAAGCAAAAGCCATTTTAAAGTGATTTGCAAGAAGGGTATACACCTCCACAGAGAAATCTTGGTTTGGGTCATTTGGATTTCTCTTTTCCCTGGAAGCGGCTAGTCAAAACTGTCTGTATGCAACAGAAAGATAAAAATTTCAATTAGGTTGAGTGCTGTCATAAGCAGACTACATGAGAAGGTTTGAGATAATATGCATTACATATTGATGTCTATCAGCCCTGAGAACATAGCCATGTTTTATTCCATGCCCCTTTTGTAGGTTTGGCAGCAGTGGCACCCAATAAAGGCCTAATCATATTAATTTATGCCCCTATCAATTATGCATTCAGATTCCCCCGATAGCTTGTCAGTTTTTATTCACTATTTTCTGAAAAATACGCCTATTACAGTTACTGAGCAAATAGGAGGACTGTCAGAAACTGAGATTTAAAGAATATTACTTAAAAGGGGTGGGTTTCTTTAATTTATAAATCTTGTACTATCTGTCATGCATTTGTTAGTTTTAAAGGAGGTGACAGTACTGGGACAGATGTCACGTTAAGGACTTTCTGAAGACAAGGAGAAAAGTCTCCTTAAGAAAGCTCTGTGGTTTATTCAACTTTTCTTGGAAGAAAAGTGTTCTGTGGTCTGTAGATATAGTAGAAATGGATCATCTTTGCTAGTTTAATATGAATTTTATTTTGTGTGTCTCAACTGATGTGTACCTATAAAGAACTTACCAGTTTACAAGGAGAAAATACTTTTGTTTTCTGTTATGGGCAACAGTTTTATAGCCAGCAGTATGGCAGTGTCTCAAACTGTGTTCTAGATCCAGCTCCATCTTTAGGGCTCTCACAAGTGGTAAGACACAAAAATAGTTGTAGTGAGTGGAGAACCCAAATTGCCCAATTTAGTGACATCTACCGAGGAGTTGTGGGGCGCTCTGTGCTAGCAACTTAAAAATGGCTTTGGTGTCACTGTGAGATGCAGGACAAGTCCAGCCTACCTTCTCATACATACCACAATGTCTGAATGTGCCTGACAGAGCACTGTCTTTAGGAGTAGAGGTGCTCTTTGGAAGAAAATCTCCCAGATTTCTCCACCTACCATCCTTTGAGTGGTCTCAGAGGTGACAGTCAGGACACTTTCTGTGGGACTCACCTGGGCAATAAAAGCTGCAGGACAGGGCAACATTTTTCAACCAGGAGTGGGCATTCAGAGCAAGATGATGGTAGAACTTGTCTGCAGACAGGACCAGCTGTTAGTCCTTTCCAGACAAACCAGTAAAAAGGACTAAGGTTTATCCCCAAAAGTTGGAGATCCTGTTCGAATCACTGGCCCCTCAACTTGTTTTCTCAGGCTAACTACAAACGTATTTAAAAGAATAGATCTTGGCACTAATTGTCATAATTCTCATTTCCTAATACTTGAAACCTGACTGCTGCAGCTTCACCTGCTCCAAGAGAGGTCCCTTTTTTTCCTTTCTCTGCCTGCATCTCCCTCACTCCAAGACCTCCACTTCAGCTTCTCCTCCTTTTCTTTGTTCGCTTCCAACCTCTCCCTCCTATTCCTAGAGCAGCTAAACTGATTTTACATCCTGTTATACCACTCTTTATGCTTCCAGGCTTTCCCTCCACCCCTTTTTAAGAATGTGTTCCTTCACTAAGGCCTTTAAGTGTGGAAAAAACTTTAGAGAAGGAAAAAAATCAGTGGAGGAAAGAAACCTCAGAAGTGCTAATGTTGCTGTTTTATCTTATCTGATATTCTGTGTGTGGGATTTGCCTCTCTCTGGGTGAGCCCAAAAATGCATTCCTTCTGGTGTAAGTGGGGCTTAAGATGAAGACAGGCTGAGAGAGTTCAGCTTTTTGAGCCTGGAGAAGAGACAGCCCCAGGGAGACTTTATAGCACCTTCCAGCTGCCATAAAGGAAGCTATAGGACCAGGACAGCTGGAGAGAGATGTTTTTTTCCAAGGGCATGTGGAGATAGGACAAAGGGGAATGGCTTTGAAGTAAAAGAAAGTAGGGTTAAATTAGATATTGGAAAGAAGTTCTTTATTTTGAAGGTGGTGAGGCACTGGAACAAGTTGTCCTGGCCTGGAAGTGTGCTAAGGTCAGGCTGGATAGAGCTCTGAGCAACCTGGTCTAGTGGGAAGTGCTCCTGCCTGTAGTAGGGAGGTCGGAACTAGATGGTCTTTAAGGTCCCTTCCAACACAAACTAATCTGATTCTGTGATTAAGGATTTCAGGACACTGGTGGCAGGCCCAGAGTCTCCAGCAGAGGTCTGGGGGCTCTGACTTTGTCCTCACTGCAATGAGTTTAATGCAGTCACCACAGGATGAGCTCTCTTCTCGGTGGCTTTACTGGGCCCTGTCTTCTAGAGAGATTTCCAATCCATCTCTCACCATGCCAGGACTTTTCCCCTGTTGAGAAGTTCAGCAGGATAAGCATCATCCTTCTGCATGATTGAGTCCTGGGGAACTCTCAGAGCATCTCGTGCTGTTTTGGAGAAAACCGTCTCCCCTTACTGACAGGAGAGGAAAGTCCAAATGGAGAGGATTTCTTTTGACATTTGTGTTTTCACATTATATAGGAAATAAAAATAAACCCTCAGGTCTCTTCTTGGCAAAGTCCTCTCTACCTCCAATACAGGGGGTCACTGAGGGTATGATTCTTGTTTTCTTCACCCAGTCCTGAGCATGTGCTGCTTTTCAACACTGTCCAACCACTTCAGTAATTAATGAAGGATGAACTCTTGCCTATTAACAAACTTGTTCTTCTTCCCTTACAAATTCATCCACCCTTGCAAAGTGCTTCACCTTCACAATAGGCTGTACCTTCCCTTTCCTCTGGCTCTTTGAAGATTTTGCTCTTTGTTCAGTGAAGTTCCCCAGTTCCAGGAACATGTATGGCATTACCTAAATCATCCGGTGTTTATTTTAGTCTGACGGTGTTAATGGGGCTTAGCTATGTTGCAGCATTTAAAATCTTTGTAGTATCTTAAACATATTTTATCTTAAAATATCCCCTTCAGGTATGTAAGTATTATCCAAATCATATAAATGGAGAACTAAAAACAAATGTTTAGGGATTTGCCTGAGGCTATGCAATAAGTCAGTGTCAGAGCCAAGAGTCAAACCCACCTATTTGTGGTGAGTCAGACCACGCTGGCATGGTTTGGTGTGTTCCTACCATGGAAATCAGCCTATTCATTGTGCATAGTACTCATTTCAACAGTTTTATAAACTGGCTCTAGTAGTTGCCTTCCCTTTAATAACAACTTTCCCAGAAATGCTTTTGCTTGCCTTGTTCTGTATACTTCTACACATTGACACTGGGAGCAGCATGTGACATCCACAGCTTGCATAGTTGCTGGGGTTTCTTGTGTTTTGGGGCTTTTTTTTCTTTAAAAGGCCAGAAATTAAGTAGAGGGGACTGTGTTTCTAAAAGGTTATGAAAATTTCCTCTGTCTGACCTTGACTTTAAAAAGTAGCTGAAGAACTATGTACCTTGTGGGGTTTAATAGTTGTTCACACTCCATAATTTTCCTTTCCCTACTTTTTAAGAATCCATCAAGGTTTTTAGGGAAGGAAGTAGCATGTGAGAGGCAGACAAACATACAGGTTGCAAATATGTTTGAGAACATTTATGCTGGGAGTCAGTAATCCAAAAAGTGATGAAATAGTAAAGTGACAAGACCTGGCCTGAACATCAGAAACTTTGATGATGTTTGGCAGAGAAAATGAGACCAATTAAATGATGCCTCTGGGAAGTTTTACCTTGCATGACCAGAACTTCTACACAACATCTAGGCACACACAGTGTTTTCACAGGGCTAATGCTCATGTGAATATGAATGGGTTTGCCAGTTTAGTCATCCACAGGAGTTTAGACTGCTCTTGGTTCAGATGTGTTTCTGTAATACCTTTTGTTTCTTGAGAAGACCTTGTGGTAATGAGCAGTTCAGCCTGACCCTCTGTTGTTGTCTCAGTTCCCCTTTCACAGTATTTTGAGGTATTAGTGAAGGATCCTCTCTTCTTCACTTGCTTTCTCAAACTTCCCCATTTAAAACTGAAGTGCCTGGGGGTCACTGGTTGGTGTTTAATAACTGCACTAGCAGCTTTCTATCCATCATTATGCTAGATTTTTATACTTGAGTATATTTGAGTCTTAAGTGTTTTCCTTGACTGGCAGCCTGAGGATTATAGCATGGCATTCACAAAAAGGAAAAAATTGATATATCTTTTAAACTCCAAAGACAAAGGCACAGAAAAACACTACTGGATAGTACTGGGATATTTTACCTCTTCTTAAAAAACATGTAAATACAATCAGTAGCATAAAAAGACCTAGAGGGAGCAGAAAAGTAGTTAAATGATAAACTAATCTACTTGCAAGAAAACCAAAGTTGATAACAATATACTATGGGAGACAAAACAGTTTCTGGGTGGGAAAAAAAGAAATATAGAGGCCTCTTCAGACAGCCTCTCTTTACTGTGAGCTGTAATCCATAGTGGGGAATAGAGCTTATTTGAGAGGCATCTGGAGAACTGCACAGGGAGAAAGCAAAGCAATAGTGCCTCTGCATGTGATTTTAGAAACAGTCGAGCCAGACTTTTTTTTCTGTACATCTTATCACCTAAACTATTCAGGCATGAGCCCCTGGTAAAATCAGAGCTACTGGTACATGATACTGCAGTGATTGACCTCATACCTAATACCTTAAGGAGAAAAGCATGTGGAAGGGTTTAGAGACTAAAAACTTCAGGCTGAAAACATGCTTCATCTCTGTTTCTGGCTGAGGAGAAGTGTGTGCTGGCAGTCAGCTGTTTTTCCACATGACTTTTGGATTTAGGTGATCATGTGAGTGCCTGACAGGCAGAGTCATCAACATATTTTCGATTTATTACCTTTCTGTTGCAAAACAGTGTTTTGTAAAAATGGAGAACCTGATAAAAAGATTTATTTCTATTCCACTTTCCATTCCTTTGAAAAATAAAAGCAATAATTAAAAACCAAAAATAAAAGAGGGGGTGTAGAATGGGAGTTCCTCTGCACAAATGTTTTCTGACAGGAAAAGAATACACACAAGTAGTACCACATTCTATTATTATTGTTTTAATCATTAATTTCATACAGTTGTTTTAGAGGCAATAATTTCAAACCTGGATCTCAAGGACAATACTCACAATAACAATTCACAGAGAAAAAACTTATGAGAACTGGTTGGAAGGATAAAGAAAGTTATAAATTAGGAGAATCTGAAAATTTTCCAACAGTATTTCCCAAAATAGGAGTAATTAAACAATCTACAAGTATCTGAAAACTTGAATTCCTGAAGGTTTAAAAAATAATGCATCTTAGTGTGAAGGTGACAAAAAATAGTAAATTAGAGAAGCTCTTAGAAGTCAAAAGTTCCTGAAACTAAAGCGAAAATGTGCTTGAACAGAGAGATTGCTTCAAACATGAAATAATTTCTAAAAGAACTGGAGAAATTATAGGGATTGTAACACTTGTAAGAAAGGGAGTGCACTGCCAGATTGAAGTATATTAAAGATGGTGAATGTACTATTCCTCATCTTTACACATTGACCTTGTTTCTGTGTTCAGAAACCATATAGAGAGTTGTTGAGTTGGTCAATAAACTAATCCAGCCATCAATAAAGCACACCTTCTTGTTTATTAATATGTGATTAAAAATGTATATGATAAAAAGGTATTGACTGAGCAGAGTTTGGGTGACAAGAACAATTATAGCTTCAAGTCTAATCAGTACATGAGCTGCTTAACCCAGTGAAAGTCAATAGTCTATTTCTGAACAATTACACATTTTGTTTTAAATAAACTATTTGGATTTTGCTAGTGGTCTCATTTTCTCTTTGTGATTTAGACATGAACACAGGAGCAGAAAGAAACAGCCACAAAATAAATCACCCAATATAATTCCACTTTATGGTCCTTGTATGATAAATTGGTAAATACGCAGCAAATAGGATTTGTTTTAATTAAAACTTGCTAGCCGCAAATAAATTAAACTTGGAATAAGTATGTCCATGTCTCTTTTTCAGTTTTATTACTAGCTGCACTGGTCTTAATCGTATTTCTACAATGTCCTAATTTATTTATTCTTAAATATTTCTGTTGTTATTTCAAGTTAAAGTCATAATTTTGCTGCATCCAAAGTGTTCCATCTTGATTTCATTAAAGCAGTTTCTTAAACCTAATAAGAAATTATAATCAAAAGCCATTTCTTTTCTCCTTGAATGATCTTTAGCTTTTACAAACTTTCCTCACAGTGCAATGCATCCATCACTACAAAGCAGGATGACAGAATATTCCATAAAGCAGGATGTCTGATGAAAAGTCAGTAGCAACACAGAACAGTTTGAGCTGGGTGCATCTTTAAACACCAAAATATTCCAGCCTAGTGGGCATTCAGCACAAACTGATTGCTGGTGAATGGGTCATACATTCCTGAGCAAGAACACAGGGTCACTGGCTTGTCTCCAAAATGTTAACAATTAACCATGGGCCCAAAGCAAGGAGCATCAGATGACTGGGCTATCCACAAGCAGAACTTTTAGTGTTTTCAGCACTGGTTTGTTGTGCCAGTGTTCAAGATCCATTTAAATCAATGGTACTCTGCAAAGTGTTTGCAAGTTGTAAATCTTTTAAGTGCCAGATCAGAAAGCTCCTTATCTATTCCATAAGTATCATGTTCATCAAACAGTTATAGTGACTGGCATTTCCACAGATATTTTTCTAACCTGCTAATCATGTCATCTTCTTAATTCCTTTGCAGGAATAAAATGATAAAGACTTCAGAAACACAATCCTTTGCATTAAAGCTAACAAAATTCCCTAATTTATCCTTCTCAAATGTGTTTGGTTTAGATGAATGTAATATTCACCTTGTTCTTGATTGCTGCTGTAGGAAGGTATTGTTTCATAGGGAAGAACAAATGAACAGAAAGAGAAATGTGCCATTGTGCTCACATAGCCTTGAAAATTTTGGCTTCCTAGAAATCGGTCTTGACACTATAAACACTCTTTTCTGAGTACTTTCATATTAATGTATCACTTCTGATCCACCCATAAGTAAAAGCCAATTATATTTTCTCCTGACTGAACAAAGAGTCACTGACTCTTAAAACCAGAGTAAGTCCTCCAGGAGGTCAGTTCCACTTCATTGTGGTGCAGTTCCAACATTTTTCCTGGACTTCTCTGATTCTGGCTCATGAGGAGATGGCAGACTGGTGTAGGAAGACCATTGGTACAATCCCAGCATGGCACCTGCTGGTCAGCAAGTAAAGCTGTCCTGTTCTCATGCCTTGTGAAAGAACATTCAGAGTCAGCTTTGGTTTGTTTTGGATGGTGATGTCTGAAGCTTGGGAGAAGCCAGATAATGCTTGTCCAGCCATTGAGGGATCTCTATTTTTTAAGAATTCCTCTTTAAACAGATGGTACAGACTGTGCCTCAGGAGTAGGTGTGAGGGTGCAGCAGCTGTGAGTAAAGGGATTGCCCCAAAAGACAAGTCAGATCACTGGAGATAAGAATCTTGGCTGAAGTTGCCTTCAGGAGAAGACAGCTCTGTAGCTGCACAGTGAAGCTTAGGGAAGTCAGCCCCAGCAGCCTGATCACTGTGGAGCTTACAGGGCATAACTTCTCTGCTAGAAGAGATAAGTACAAAAGGAAAGGTCTGAATCTCTTTTATTTAGGGTATTGATACATCTGAGCAATTCCTAATACATTCTAATCTGAAGAAAGAGTTGGGTTTGATATCCATCTGTTTCAAGATAAATGAGAGTCGGTCTATCAAGACTGTGGAGGATATAAATATGCACAGAAGAAAACTTATTCCTGAAGAGAGGATCCAGTGCACTTTCAGATTAATAGGTGTGACTCTCCCACCACAATAGCATACTGCCAAGCAGTAAAAAAGATACTCTGGGAGGCAAATTTATTAGGCTAAAAATCTATTTTTCTGAGCTTAAATTTAAACAGACTTCAAACAGAGTCTGAATATATCATTGCTGATTATAGGCTCTGTTCCAGTCCATTACTTGATTCAGTCACATGCTTAAAAATACTAGTTCAATTAAGATTGTTGGTACATTTATGACTCTAAATGTGTGTACTGCTGTTCTTTATTCTTCCCCTGAATAAAAGAGGAGTTTAATTCATTTTAGATTTTGTTTATTTGTAATGCTCTTCCTCAGCTTTTCAAATGAATGCTCTAACATTAACTGTATGATCCTCTGTATTAAGGAAAAGTGAGCCTACAAAGCAAATACCCAACATGTGTTGATTTTTTAGGAAGGTGAATTAAATAAGTGTGCAGTTACTAGCAGACAATACATATTTCTCAAAAACTTATGAAATCATTAAAATAGGATAGTGTGGAGGATTTTTATGATGGCTAAGAATTAATTTCTGCTTTTATTCATCTCAGCATTCTTACTTATCAGTAAGGATGAAGTCTGATCTTTGGCATCAGCCCCTTCTATGCAATTCTACACCCTTTACTTTCTTCATTGTCATTGCCTTTTTTCCATACAGAAGATGGTGGCTTACTGGACTTTCTGCACACTATTGTCCTCTATATTCTGTACAACACAAAATATTAGTGTGTCTGTTGTAGTGAATGCGTACAATGTCTGCTTTTACAGGAGCTTCCCTTAAATAGTGAGAGTTCAAATATACAGAATTTTCACTTCTGTTATTGTCAATACATTTTATAATGGATATTTAGTTTAAAAGCTATTCCATTTTTTGAAGGGAAAGCTAATCTGAAAACTTATTAAGAGTCACAAATTAAAGCTGCCTCTTCTCAAGAATTCACCACTTCTCTGACTTCTCTGCTAAGTGTCACAACTAAGCCTGCATATGCTCCTCATCCTCAGAAAGGTGGAGTAACCCTGGAGGAAAAAAAAAGGGAAAAATCACCCCACAAAAGTAGTTTAAGCACTGTAGCTCTTCTCGACAAATTTAACCTGGTGAGAGACCAATGCGCATCTGCCTTTAGGGAGGCTGGCTATTGCCTAGGCAAAGGCTTATCTTTACCTCTTTGCAAACCTTCCCCAGGAGTGAGGCCACACAGCAGGTCCAGAATATATTCCTCATCCTAAATTTACTTTCCTAGGCAACTCTGGCTTTCTTTTCCTATGTATTGGTGGTATGGGTGAGTGAATGTGGAGTTTTCGAACACAAGTGACAAGGATGGACCAGCCACCGCTAGTGGAAAAGCCATCCTCATACCCAGAAAATCAGAATAAACTTTCATTCCACTCTTCTCTCTAAACTCACACTGGGAGTGTCCAGTTATTAGTCAGCAGTGTATTTATGAATAAATCCTTTCCCTTGGAATGCGTGTCTATGAAATATTGCAGTGCTGTTGCAATGAGTGCTTAATTTATACTCAAATGATTTATTGTGACCACCTCTACTGTTGTTTGGAGGTCTTTCGCATCACATAGAGATACAGTCAGATTACTGTACATCAAAGAAGGTACATACTTTTATATAATGATCTATTCATTCTTGATGAGTTATAGCCACCTCAGGGGTGGGATGGAACAGGATTATCATCACAAGCAATAGTAAAGCTTTATTGACATGAATACCAGATCTTAGACTTGGTCAGATACACAGAGAAAAGCTTTTTTTCCTATTCTCTTCTATTATTACTGGCCATGGTGAGAGGAATCTTGCTCTGCAAAGAGGCTGGTAATGTATAGGATATACATTCAGCAGATGTACTGTTTTCCATCAACATGACTTTTGTGCTACAGCTTGAAATTTTGTTTTGTCATTATCAACAATAATAGGAGAGATATGGATGTCACACCCAAATTTTTGCCTCTGATACGAAAACCATTTGCTGTTATCTGGGTCAATTGCAATTCCTAAGCAGCCAGATGGTCACCTTTGCATTGCATAATTAGATTGTATTTGTTTTTCTGTCTTGTATATTGGTTTAAAAGTGATGGACTTGGAAGCATACATTGCTTTGTTAGGAAATCCAAACACAGTACCTAATGTGAGCAGGAACAAGGCAGAGGCTCTTCTCCAGCAGGTCAGTTTTGCTACACTTGGTTTTGAAATTAGCTTTCTCTTTTATGCACTGGGTACTTTACATATTTGAGGTCTCTAGAAAACATTAAGCAATTTACTCTGTAACATTTCATTCAAGCCTGTGGTTTGTTAAAGAAAGGAGTTAGGCTGTGGTGGTAAAGGCAGTGTCAAAGAGGTCTTTGGCTCAGAGGAAAAGACACTTTATTTGTTACAAGTTACCACTCAAAATAATGGTGAGTGCTGATGGCATCAGGACTCCTGAACCTCTGTCCTCTGCTCTCATGCAGTCTCTGTGCTACTAAAAACAGGATGAGTTTTCTCTTTTTACATCTGCATTTATTTATCCTACTTGTTGAAGTTACTGGAGGTACAATTTTACAATGCCACCGTGGTTACTGCTGGGTAAAAAAACCTGATGCTTAACTGCAGGTTTATTCTGAATGAGAATCTGCTGCGAAACAAAGCAGGAGTAGCAAATTATTGTCTCACTTACTGTCTTGGATCAGTGAATGAATTTTAATCCATGGCTAAGCAGACAGTTAATTTGGCTGTTTCAGTGAGCGCAGCAACTGCTTGACTCCAGGCCAAGGATCCTCCAACCGAGGTCAGAACCATGTGCCTGGTGAGGGCACTTCCTATCCCTCACTAAAAGAAGATATCTCTTCTATATTCTAACATAGAAAACAGAAATTCAGAAGTTTAAAAGTAAGATTTTTCTCTGTGGTTTGTTTAAATCCAGCCAGATGTATGGCAATCTGTAGTACTGTTAGTGTTAAATCCATCCCCCTGAAATACTTTGAAGATTTGAGTCCAGTTCCAAATTAATAGATTTCAGTTCTACCCACTAAAAAAGGAGTTAAATTGGTGCTTTTTGAACACTAAAAAAGTTAGAAAGTACTTGGGCTCTCCTGTTTGATTGCCCTTTTGCTATTATGATTAACTTTGTTAAGCCACACACAAATTAAAAGAGTGTTTCAGGCTGTATAAACATTTAAAGCCAGTAGGAAGTGAGAGAATGAAAGCTAATCACATTGCTCATGACCAATACCCACCTGCTTTATCATTACACCATCACATTGTAGGAGATGACGGGGAATTTTCCAGGAAAAAAAAGAAAGTTTTCCTCAAACATCAGACTATGTAAGAGAAAAATTACCCAGAAACAAAGGGAAAGTGAGTGTGCAGTAACCAAAAGACAAGTCACCATGGCATATACTTGACATGAAGAGTCCCCAGATACAAGCGCTTTCACTGGTACAGATGTGCTTTTAGTCTCTTCTGGGTCAGTTCTGGGGCTTTTCTGTTTGACCCTCTTCACAAGCACCCCTTTGGCTTGCAGAGTAGGGCATGGGTAAAGCTTTCTTCAGGAGGTATTTCCAGTGTTAAATTTACCTACGTGGAGCCATATCTGGGGTATACAAATCCTAATCTTGTTCTTTTCCTGTTCCTCTCCCCACCACACTATAGCATCTGTGTGCTTCTTTTTTACAGCCTGAAACTGAAGGGATTATATCATCCTATCTTTTTTATAAATCTCTGTTCCAAACAAATGAGATTAAAGTAGAAAATACCTGCTAATTTGGGGTATCCAATTAGAGACATTATCCACTTGATTTTCCAACCTGTTTGGCATTCTGCATTGCTTGGCCTAGTCCATGCAAAGTGAGTAATTCACTTCAGTCCACCAGACTCCAAAATTTCAATATGGGCCTTTGTCATATGAAAATCTCAATTAATTATTGCCTCTTGAGGCAGCTTTCCCCACACTGTAGAATCTTTGAGGTGGAAGGGGAATGGAAGCAAACTTGGCAGGTAAAATTCAGCAACCGTTCCGCCACCAAGTCCTGCTTGTAATTCGCTACCTTGTACACGAGCTGTAGCCAGCTCTGTGACAAATTAGACAGGAATCCAGTGAATAAAACCTACAAAGTACTGATCAGTTCCCAGAGGAAGGGTACCTTGCAGAGTTTGATTTCTGCTTCAGGAACTTTGTGGAATATAATCTGTGTGGTCATGTATCCTAATGCATGGAAGCTGAATGGAGGGGAGGTGCTCTGAAGCCCTCAGGTAAGTGATTTCCTTAACATCCACGATGTGCCGGCTAGTGTTGAATATATAACACTATATATAAAAAAAAAAAAGAAAGTCCTTAGTTCAGTGGTCACACACACACACAAATTAAGATATGTTTTGAATCATCTCAGGAACACTTCTCCTGAAGGTCAGTTCTTTTTCCGCATTAGAAAGCAGACTCTATTCCAAATAAAAAGCATTAATTATGTGGCTAAACTGCATCGCTATAAATAGTAGGAAAAAACTCCACATTTTGACTTTCAGAATTTCTACCATGCTTCAAATGAAATTCAGCCCAGCTAATCTGGACATCCTGCAATTAAGCATCCTTGCTCTTGGCTGACAACATTAGTTGGTTTTTCCAGCCTTGCCCTCCTATCTACCCTCCAGGCTCCTGAACAGAACAGTTTCTCTCTGCTCTCTCTGCACAACCTCTGTGTCTCCTTACCTAATCAGTCCCAGGCTCCTGCCTCCAAACACCAGTCCCAGCTTTTCTCTCTGGCTGGCTTGACTGCTTCTGTATCCTGCTCTGTCCCAGGCTGGATGTTTTTTCTCCTCTCTGTTATATTCACATGGAGATCTTTCTTCCTGACACAACCTTCAAATCACTTGGAGCTCAGGAGAGATAGGATTCCTACCTCTCAGATTCTGCGCCAAAGCTCAGGCTCATGGGGGAAACTTGCATGTGGGGATTAAAGTGGAAATCTAACCTCACCACTGTATCCTTAAGCTTCTGTTTGCAGAGAGGGCCAACCTTTAGCAATGCCTTTTTCCTGCTAGAATAAAAGAAATCATTGCTGGCCATCTGTTCATGACACAATTTCTAATATTTGCAAGTTAGACACATTTAGATAAATTTTCAGACAGAGTGGGAAAAGCACATTTTAAATAAAAAAGGTCACATTTTGAGGCTGTGCTTCAAAGCCTGAGGGCAGCAGAGTATTTCAAAGGAAAAAAGTTTCCATTTTAGTATGAGCAAAACTGTTTATTTTTCCATAACCTTGTTCTTAGAAATGGACAAATTGTTTTGGCAGGTATTTTCAAAATAATCTGCCCAGTACAGACAGTCAGCATATCAGTTTTCAGCCTAAGTGATGATGTTTTTTCTAAAGCTATATGCAACAGAAAATGTAGTCTCTGCTGAGAAATGTTTGCCAACCCCAATATAGGGAATGGCAACACATCTACCTTAGAATATATATTAGCACAGATTACATCCTCTGAGTATTCCTGGATTTTTTTCAAACACCAACTACCTCATGGAAAGGCAATAGGGTCAGTGACTCTTGCTTCCCTATTTTAGAGGCAGAGAAATTAAAATAAGAGGAAAGGAAAAGAAAAATCAGGGATAGAATAAAAAAAAAAATCCTGGTCTGCTCCTTATTTCCTTATTTATGCACCCATTGGTACCACCTCTCAGGGGTGTAATTTGTGCAATGGTCCTCTGGTCTGGAGTATTGCAGGTGTCCTTTACACTGTGCAGACATGCACATCTAAGATAACATCCCTGGTGTAATTACTGGGATTTAACTCTCTGTGATCTAAAGTTTTGGGGGCTGTAAGAGAAGCCACAGCAGGTGCAGGAGATATCTTCAAATAATAGTTTAATTCAGCTAAGAGTAAGCAACCTCCACATGCAGCTTGTATGAGTACATCAGTAAAGTGTAAAAACCCAAAACTGAAATATTTCAGTGGCATCTGATGAAACTCAGAGACAAGGCCCTGTGGAAGAGAGAGGTGTGAGTGGAAAGCTGTGGTAGGGCTCCACCAAGACTGAGCAGGTTGCTGATGTGACCCCCTGAGTGATGGTCACTACCTTTGCTGTTGCTCCAAGCTCTCTGGCTGGGGTGAACCCCAAAAAAAGGCACTGGCCAGAGATGCTGGAGGCCTGAGGCAGACAAGCTGCATAAAAGTTCATGCCACAGTCTGGCTCACTTGGAAGAGTAAGAAACACAGTTAAGTGCTAACAGTATGTGATGAGATAGCCCCATGCAGACCAAAAACCTCCACTAAAAACCATCCCACTAGCAACAACAAATTCCTCAGCTTAAACTGCAGCTCTCTTCAGAGGGAAAAAAAAAAAAAAAGAAAAAAAAAGAAAGGAAAGAATTGCCAAATCAAACTGCTGACTCCTTTTTTCTTATCAAAACACCACAGCATACATCTTAACAGCCTGAAGTAAATCAAATGCGGGACCAGCTGGAACTGGCCAGCTCTTGACCCTCCGTTGATATCAGGTGTGTGCCACACTTCTCTGGCAGATTAATTTGTGATCTCAAGTAACTCAGAGCTCCTAAAACTTTCAGCACAGCTGTTAGGACAAGCCTTGAAGGTTTTGTTTGGAAAGTGTCGCCACTAAATAGAAGCTGGAGTTCTTTTCCCTAGACAGAGATACTCCATTACTGATGTTAGATGACTTTGTTACCTCTATATCTCTTATTTTTAAACTCACACACAATGCAACTGTGGGACAAAATTCAGACTTATGGCCAAAGCCTGCAGGTGTGCATCTGAGTGACTGGCTGTCCCCTTTTGCACGTGGAGCTTCCTCTTGGGGGGATTTGGGAGCATTTATAGAAATGCAAACCTAAAGAAACCTTTCAGCTCGGGAAAAAAATGGGAGAAGATCTGGGAAAAGTAGCACAGAGCTACACGGAATTGAGAGCAGCTCACAAACGGCGGCTCGGAGGAGAGCGTGCCCATGTGTGTGATCAATATAATCTATTGTGAAAGAGAGCCTCCGTGTTTCTGTGGGGGAATGAGATACAGAAAGAAGGTCTTTAATTATTACCTGCAGAGAAGTTAAAGTGTAACTCAGCAGTAACGTACTCCAGTGCCAGTTTTGGGGGGTGGGTGCCATGTCAGGCATCCAGCCTGCCTGATGTGTGTATGTGAATAGCAAAAATAATAATAATTTTAAAACCACATTTAATTTAACCATGAAGGGAAAAAATAATACAAAGCAAGCATTGACAAGGCAACAGCAGAAAGAAAAGGAGTTTATCTTTCAGGCAGCTGACCTCTCTTTGTGCTTCGTGTGGGGGAGCTGCCGAACAGGCTCTGGAGCTTGTAGCACCCACGCGTGAGCTTGTGTTCACCCCCTCACTGGTGTTTGTATCATACCTCCCATAGAGCCCAAATCCGCCTTTCTGCCACGGCCTTTTTCTCGCACACGCTGCTCAGGGGCTCCCGTCATAATGCCCCGCCCGCTTCGACCGCCTCCCCCCTTCCCGGGGCCGCCGCCCCCCGCGCAGCTTGAGCGGGGCTGCGCGGCCGGCGGCGGCCCCTGAGAGGGGAGGCGGGCGGGTGCTGAACTTGCGCATCTCCTCGCGCCTTTGGAAAATCACCTCCTCCCTACAAAAAGGGCAAGGAGAGCCCTGGGGTTTCCAGGTCACGCCAGCACGGTGGTGTATATAAATATATGTACACACTTCTTTTTTTTTTTTTTTTCTTCTTTTCTTTTTTTTTTAGGGGAGTTTTGGTTCTTCGATGGGTCAGTGTCTTAATTAAAAATTGGTCCAGGTTGGTCACTTGCAGTCCCAGATGCGCTATTAACACATAGGAAAATTACTATTTTTTTAAAGATACCAAATGCAAAAACTCGATAGAAACCCCATTTCCTCCTTACTATTAACTAGCAGTTGCACAGAGAAAATCATTACAGCTATAATTAAATATGAGTCTATTTTTGAAGAATGTCCTGCAAAATAGCCCCAAAATATGATGTAGTAATATATATTTTTTTTTTCCTTTGGCACTACAGGTGCTAGCTATGTTTTCCCTCCATTTCCCACACCATGTATATTAAACAGGGAGGGAACATTGCTCTGTTGTAGGTGATGACCCCAGACTTCGCCAGAATATTTTGCTCCTCGGTATAAAATTGTGAAGTGGGTCTCTCTTTCAAAATCTCTATATTGGTTTTTATAGCTACCTCGTGGTCTAAACTTTTTCGCAGTCTATTTCTTAAAGGATGAAAAAAAAAAAAAAAGTCATGAAAGGAAGTGGGGAAGAAAGAAACAAAGTTAGCTGTATTAACATTTGCATTCGAGTCATCCAGGCTGTCAGTAACTTTCCCTGGATCGGGTCCTATGTTTCCATAGGCGCCCTGCTGAGGCGCGCGTCTGCCCCTGGCTGCCCCGCCTGCAGCTCGGCCTGACCCCGGCCCCTCGCAGGCCTGGTGCCGCTGTCGCGCAGCCCCCGCCCGGCCGCTCC
Source organism: Vidua macroura (assembly GCF_024509145.1). Classification (NCBI taxonomy): domain Eukaryota; kingdom Metazoa; phylum Chordata; class Aves; order Passeriformes; family Viduidae; genus Vidua; species Vidua macroura. Next base: position 24,145,463 of record NC_071573.1, read on the forward strand.
CGCCCGCGCTCCGCCGCGTCCCCGGGCTCCGGCCCTCGCTCCGCGGAGCGCTTGTGCTGCACGCCCCGGAGTGTGATCTGTCACATTCCAATGAAGAGCTAAATAACTCCCAGTGTTATTTATTGGAGAAAAACAAGGAAAACAAGCAGATTCCCCCCCCCCCACCCCTTCATCCCCAAGATTTTATTGTTTCTTCTGGAATATTTTCTCCGCGGCTGGTAAAACGCAGTTCACGGCTTTGCTTTGCTTTGCCTTCGGCCGAGGCTGACCCCCGCAGTCCCTCCGGGACAAGCAGTCGCGGCCGGAGCCCAGCGCCGGAGGGAGGAACTCGCCGGAGCCCCCGCGGCCGCCAGCCCTGAGCCTGCGAGGTGCTGGGATTTAAACCCGGTCCGAGCTTGCTGTTTCCAGGAGCGCGTGTTTTGTCGGTTTGGCTTTTTGTTGGGTTGTTTTGTTTTTTTTTTTTCCCTTTCTCCTTTGTCAGATACGGAAGGTGAATAATGAAATCCCTTCGCTAATAGTTTACGAGCCATGAGATTGGAAATGTGCGCGGATGGACCAGCGCGCCGGGGTGCGCGTCACTCGGAAGCTGCGGGAGCCGGGCGCGGGGAGAGGGACTGACTGCCGGGGTCGCCGCTCCGGCAATGGGAGCCGCCACCGGGCCGGGGGGCCGAGGGGGCCGGGACTGCCCGTGCGGCCGCTGCGTGTCCGCGCCCGGCCGCTGCCCCAGCGGGGCCACGGGAGGGAGAGCGGCTCAGAGCGAGAGGGCTCGGGGGCCGCTGCCTCACCCCCGTGCACTGCCTCACACGGGCTCCTGCGCGGCCCCGCGGGCGGCACAAAGGCAGCGTGAGCCCGGCCCGGCGCTGCCCGGCTCCGCCGAGGGGAGTGGGGGCGAGCGGGGAGCGACCTTTAGAGCCAATTTAGAGGGAGCTGGGGGCGCGGCTCTGGCACGGGTGCCGACAGTCCCTTGCCTCGGCGATCCTGCGGCAGGTCATGTACGCGGGGACGGGGCAGGAGCGATGCCGCTGCCCCCCTGCCCTCCCGGTACGCGTCTCGGTGGCACCCGCGCCTGTACAGGAGCGGACATTTCCCATCAAGCCCTTTGCCACGGGATGTCCGAGAGCATCGCTACCTCCCTGCCATAAAAACAAACCACTCATCAGCTCCGCTCGGTGTGTGCCATCGAGAGAAATCGCCGCGGTGCGAACGGGCACCATCTGTCCTGCCATTCCGGGAGACGCAGATATATTTCTTTAGACAGGTCAGCAGTTCTTCCCGGCCAGCCCTGTCAGGCACCTGTCAGGGAAGAAAACCTCTTCATAGCTGCCGCGGTGGGCATAGCTTATCAGCGGCAGCCCCTTTGCTGGCAGGGCCCAGCCTTAAGCTTCCCGCAAATCAATGTCCTCGGGGGACAGGGCTGTCGTTACCGGGGGACGCCGAACGTGCCGGTACCGCTTAGACTTCCGACAAAACACGGGAGAGAGGGAGGGCGGCGGGAGGAGCTGGCCCCGAGGAGCCCGTAGGCTGCCCGAGGAAGGCCGAGCTGGGCTCTGGAGCAGAGGTTTTCCCCTGGGCCCGAGCCGTCGGGCCAGCCCCGCTGCCCAGCCCCGGAGGGCCGGGCGCCTGCAAGGACGATGTTCCCGCGGCGCCCACGCGTGCCCGAGGCTCCGCTGCGCCGGGCGGAACAGCGGTGTGGGGGGACCGCACCGCGGAACCCCCACAGACACGTGTGTCGAGGCGCTTTCTCTCGAGTGGGGCCATCGCTCCGTGGCTGACCCAAAACCCCAGTCACACACTTCGTCCCTACCAAAGTACCGCCTTCTTCCCTCCTCCCCCCACCCCCCCAATAATTCCGACCTGTTTTCTTTCTGTTCTTCACTTGCTTTCAAAATGAGGGCACGTTCAGGGAAGCCTGCCTGCCTGCCCGCCTCCTGCACTTCCACACGGCATCGCGTAGACATCTTCCCCCCACAACTCCCGAAAAAAAAAAAAAAAAAAAAAAAAAAAAAAAAAAAAAAAAAGGCAAACCAACAACAGGCACCGCCACCAAAAGAAAAATTTCAAATGCGCCGTGTGGTCCCAACTTGGAGTTAAAGTCGGTGCTAACACGGGGCAGTTCCTGCTGGGAAGGCAGGGAGGAGGATGTAACGTATGGGTTGGTGGGGGGTGGCGGTGGGGGGGAGGAATAAAAACAACCCCCAAAATAAACAAACAAACAAATCTCGCGCACTATCACAATAAAGTGAAATTCCTTTCTACACACCCACAACTTTAGCTCTGTCTGCTGCCTGGGGGGTTTTAATCTTGCAAAGAGAAAGGGGGGCTCCCTGCGCAAAATTACGCCTTCTCCTCTCATTTGTTAGCTGATTCCATCAAAAAGTTCGCTATTTATAGGCTACACACACGAACCTGGAGTAATACAAACCCTCCCGTGTTGTTGCCCTCGCAAAGTGGCCGGTCCTGCAGCATCAGATCGGGTTTGTGTGTGTGCGCGCGAGTGAGAGCGAGCCACGCAGAGAGCGCTGCCATCCAAAAGGGGAAAGAAGAGCTCAAGCTGAGAGACTTATTAATTGCTAAGAGCTGCTCTGCCACCAGCCATGTGAGTACCTAACAATGATCACCTTTTGCACAGATGGTCAGAGATCAGGCGCAGACACTTTCTGTCCTTTTCCTCCTCCCTCCCCTTTCTTATTTTGTTATTCCCCTCCTGTATCCTTCCCACCCACCTTTCCCTTTTTTTTTCTTTTTTTTTTCCCTTTTTTTTTTTCTTTTTAGTTTGAGTTTGCACGATTTATTCCTCATGAAGAGGAGGAATGAAACGTGGGCAAACGCGGGGGAGAAAATGTGCCGGCGAAGAGGAAGGAAGGAAGGAGTCATGAAGGAAGAGGAGGAGGAGGAGGGTTTGTTAAGCGATCGCCTTGTCCCCTGAGTCCGAGCCGGCTGGGCATTAGTAACAGCGAGATAGCGGAGGTTGTATCCCTCCCTCTTCCTCCGCTTTCCTTTTCCTGGAGCGCTCAGACCCCCTGACAATTATTACCCTGGTGTCAACGCGGACAACGAGCTGTATTCATCAAACCTCATTTGGGGAAATTGAAAGGGAATTAAAAATAAATAAATAAAGAGAGAGAGAGCAAGAGATCACGCGGGGATAAGGGGGTTTGATCGCTCCGCGTACAGCAATGACAGTCCGTCAGCTCCCAGCCCGCTGTGCAGGCAGGTAGAAAGCGCCCGCAGAGCAGCCCAGAGCTCCCGCGGGCTGAGTGTGCGATTTTGGGGAGAGAGAGAGAAAGAGCCCCGGCCCCTCGCCCCCGCCGCCCCTTCCCCAGAGAAGAGGCAGTGAGGGACACGGGGGGCGACAGGCAACGCCTTCCTTTCCCCTACGCGAAGTCTCGGCGCTTTCCCGGCAGTGCCAGAGCCCGGCGTGGCACAGTGCGTGAGCCCAAGCCCCACGCAGCAGGCAGGGCACGGCACGTGAGTCTGGGGAATTGCAGAGTTGTTTCCAGAGAGGGCAAAAAATGCAATCTGTGCTAGGGAACGTGGTAGGTTCTCGGAAAGGTAGGTGTCCTGGTTTGTGCAGCAATGCAGGGCTGGGAGATTCCGCGTGGAAGGGGAGTGGGTGTGGAGAGAGAAAGCGAATTTGTTTCCGGCGTGGAGAGGCGCTTTTCTAACCCGACACTCGAGCTCCAATCACACACTCTGAGGTTAGCGTAGCATTAAATTAACAGACAGGGTCGGGGTTATCCAGGGCATTATACCGCGTGCCCGGGATGTAACCTCTGCTCATTTATACACAAAGAAGAGGGAGAGACGGAGTTACATCAGGAAAGCCAAAGAGCACGGTGAGTATCAGTATTCGCTGCTCTCCCTCCCATTCCTGGGAACAAAGTTCAAAGGCGGCCGGTGCGGGACTGGGGCTGGCACCGCCGAAGCTCCCGCTCTCTTTGGAGGCGGCAGCGCAGCCGCCTTTGGAGCCAGGATCCCCAGCGCAGCCCCTCCGGGGCGAGCCCTCGCTGAGCAGCAAGGAGAACTTGCGGTATCTTAGTTAGAACTTTGCTACTTTATGTAGAGAGGAAAAAAATTAAAAAAAAAAAAAAAAAAAAAAAAAAAAAAGGATTGACTTGGATGCAACGCTATTTATAGGTGGCGGTAAAGGCTCCTTTTCAATAAGCAGCCGTGGAAAAGAAACGTCAGAAAACTGGCTGCTTTATTGATCCGAGGTGCTGGACGGTCACAGCTACATCAGCCAGGCTGCACCTACAAAGTCGTGTCTCTTCTCGGGTTAGGCAGCGAGAAGGGGAATAGGGTGCAGGTTTTGCTGACCACTAGTTTGGACACGATTCAATTCCCAAGCACAGGTACAGGGCAAAAGAGTGTGAGATGGAAGACTTTTCGCTTTTCTTTCAGACACGCACACAATGCAGGGCACCCGCAGGGCTGAAAGTGGGCCAGGGCTACACTGTAGGTATCAGATCACACAAAGCAGAGGAAAGAAATCCAGTTAAAAATACATTAGTTGAAATCAGAAGACGAGCTTGATTATTTTTTTTTTCTTTTAAACAAAGGTGCACGTTAGAACAAGCTGGAAGAACTCTTTGTGCCTGACGGTATCCCCCACGCCCACTGGAAATAAAGCAAGAGGCTTGCTCTTTCTTTGCATCTTTTAAACCCTGTCTTAATTAGAATTGCCAAAGTAGGACACCCCGGTAGAAGATGTTTTCAAGTATCCACCTACCTCTCTGCTGTAAGCAGAATTGCTGTCTGCTAATTTGCTTGAAACGCAAAATTCTGCCCCACCCCCAGCTTGGTTTGGCACCTACTCACTTTTCCCCCCCGAAATTGCAATCGTTTATGAAAGGTTACTGCATTGGGAGGAAAAGAGAAACACCAAACATCCAGCAGTAATGAGATCAGTGGATTCCGAGAGCCTCGTTTTGCTCTGTACAACAGGAAAGGCTTTGGACAGAGAGCGTCCCAAAAAAGTAATGCTTTTTTTTTTTTTTTTGAAGTCTCAGATTGGGCGTATCCTTACCCTTCTCCTTTAATTTATTTGATTAAATCATAACCAAAACAGACTCATCAGCTTCTCGTATTTCCTCAGCTGTAACCATACACGAAACCTTTTATATGGAGACAAGTAATTGGCTTTAGTTAACTCAGGGCATAGGCTGCGCTCAAGTTTTCCTCCCGTTCCCAGGGCAGCGTTTCACGCAAACGCATGTTCCAGCTCTGCCTCACGCTTCTCAGTCGCCAGCCAGGTTTTTAAGCTGTTTGTGCCGTTCCCCACCATTCTCTGATTTCGCTCATGCGGGATGCTCACGGCAGAGGCTTGAGGGACGAGGGGGGCTCTTCCTCCTCGTGATTTGGGAGTGGCGGGACTGGTTCAGGGGGAGTCCAGCCCGGTTTGAACTCGGAACTGCTCCTGGACCGCGTCCCGCCTCTGTACCAGGCGCGCGGCTTGTTCCCGCTCCCAATGAAGGATCAGATTAATTTCACCTTCAAGAAAGAGAGGTTCTGTTAGCTCACTTCTGTCTTAAATCAAAAAGAAAGAAATGGGAGGGGAGAAAGAAAAACCTCTTAAAGTTTCTCAGGTAAAGCTCGGCTTTCCTTTGGTCGTTACTCAAATGAAGAACTGCGTCAATTAACTCCAAATTGGAAATGCCTGCCCGAGAAGAATAATGATAATTCCCTGCTGTTCTCTAAGAGGTAATTGCAGGATGGCACTTAGTGCGTGTGGTCCCTAATGACAGATTACTGCCCTGCCCGGGGTTTGGCTCTCCCTGCCCCGCTGGCTTCGCTCTGAGCTCAGGCAGCGACGCCGGGCATGGCTGTCCTGCCCAAACCTTCCCCCTCTTCCCTTGCTCCCTGCCCGCAGCCGCACGGGGCTTACACCTCCCACAGCCAGCACAGTATGACCACACCATGACAACAGATTTAATTACCCCCATCCCTCGATAAGAGGGCAGAAGCCTCTCAGCAACAGGTAACCGAGGGCACCTGCAGCTCTTCAAGGTTGTTTAACTGATAACAGAGGAAGCAGGACAGAGGGGTTGCTTTCGGTAAGATGGGGTGTGAGAGAAGCGCACTATTAGAAAAGGGGTGCATAGCGATACTTTGGTAAAAGTTTAACGTTGCTGCGAGGGAAACGGGACCGCTGCTTCGCCTCGGCTTCTTCTTGCTCGCTGTTTTCAAGCTGCCCCCAAAAGCCCTCCCGCGGAGCGGCCCCGGCTCTGGGACCGCGGCTGTGGGGTCGACAGGTGTTGCTCTCCTGGGGAAGGGGTCGCCTCCGGCCCTGCGGGGGATGCTGCCGAGGATGCTGGCGCGGGCCCTCGCTGGGACAGGGCTGTGCGGCCAGGAAGACACGGCCGTGTGCGGGGGTAGCGGGGCAGCCTCCCCTCACTTATCTCATCGCTGAGAGCACGGCAGGAGCGGGCGCTGCGCGGTCGGGCGCCAACGAGACCCCGAGCAAGCCCTGGCAGGGTCTGTGTGGGGGCTCAGAGCCCGGGTGGGACGCCCACGGCCAGCCCGGGGCGTCCCCGCTCAGCAGCCGCCGGGGCTCCGTGGCGGGCGGGCAGGGCTGACCCTGGGCGGCCGGAGGGAAGAGTCTCCGGCCTGACCCGAAAGGGGCGAGTTCCCCTTCCCTCCCCTCCCTTTCCTACTCCTCCCCGGCTCTTTGTTCTTTGCCTCTTTGTTCTTCTTCTCCAAGTTTCCAGGGGGGTTGCGGAGCAAAGTTGCCGAAAGCTGAGGAATTACATTAAGTGGGTGTCTGAACAAGGAAAGAGGGTGGGGGTCCCTTGCCAGGGCTAAGAGCTATTCCCCAAATCCCGCCGCGTTGTCTGCTTGTGCAAGGGCTCGGTGTGGGGTGCTGGAGCCGGGCCGTGCTCGCAGTGATGCTGAGGCAGAAGAGGCTCCTGCGGTCACAGCGCCAAGGGACCAGACACCCCCTTCGCCATTTAAACGCATATTGGAGAGCAAATGTCCTTTCTGGTGTGAAAGGGAAGAAAATAATAGTAATTGGTGAACATGTGGTAATGAGATGAGGCAGTAGGTGACAGAGATTAAGGTTTTCTGAATGCTAGATTTTAGGGCACACATATTGGTTTGAGAGGTACAATCTTAGAATGGCTTTGTCTCTCTCAATCACTTTCTTTTTGCTGTTTTTCGTGTTTGCTTGATAGGGTTCTGGTAAAGTGTTGTCAGGAGTTAAACAAGTTGGGGCTTAATTTCAAAGTAGATGGACTGTCTTCATAGAGCAGCATCATAGCTTAAAAGACAGGTTTAGTGTGGTTAATAGGAGATCGCAGCGTGGTTAGTAGTGACAATAATACCAAAACTTCCTTGGAAAAGGAAAACTCCCTTATTTGGTACAATGTGGAGCAGTCTTATCCCCTCTTTACTAATCATTATTAAATATTAGAGAACTACAAGCTTATTTTGCCTTGCACTAAGAAATTCCAAATAACTTCACAAATATCTGTTATCACAGGATTCTTAACTCTCCTCCTGATACATGAAAGTAGGAATACACTTTATTTAGGTGAGCTAGGTATTAGGAAAGCTGATGTGAGAAAGGAAGTTTTGATATGGTGCACTGGAGTAGGTCACAGCAGGTTACAGACAGAGGTAGGTCAGCATCCTCAAGTCCAGCACGCTTCCCTAACTGTGCTGCTGTGCTCTCACCTTTATATCGAGGATATCACGGATGATTGTAGCACTTCAGCTTTTGCTGAAGAGCCGCATGAATCTAATTCGTGTAATCATGAGAATGTCCACAAATATTTGCTGTTTTTACGTAGGTAGAGATCCTATAAAATAATTTAAGAAAATATTATATTTCTAGTAGTTTTGTATTACATAAAAGTGCCACAAATGTTTATTATGATGTGCTGTATTTCCAGAATTTGTATAACTTTTTTTCTAGTATTCAACAAATTTGAGAAATGAGATGAGATCAGATTTGGGTTGACTAAGCAAATGTTCTAGACTGGGATTTTTTAAATGCAAATATACTTATAGGGATCAGCCCCTCCTTTTGACAGAGGTCAAACCTATTTTTCCAATGAAATGAGGTTTGATTTGAGGCAATGGGAGGCTTTGTTTTTTTCTGATGTTGAGGGCATACAATTTGGGAATTTTGGGAAATTTGGGAACCTTGCAACTGTAAACCACAGCTTTAGCTATTTCAAGGTGGCAACTCAAACACAGAAAATGTCCATGACAACTTTGACCTTTATTATTTAGGACTGTGATTCGGAGTTGAATGTAATAATTGGTCAGTAGCAAATTAGAGAAAGATAGAGACATTTCATCAGATATTTTGGTGGTAGCTCGATTTTCTAACTGTGTCTCCACACATAAGTCTTCTGGCTTATTGTTTAAATTCAGAGGCCAGCAGCATTGCTTACTATTCCAGTGCTCATAATGTGGTGTTGCAATATCCAGGTAAAAATGTTCAGTGCCATTTAGAACAAGGAATCTGCCTTGAGCAATGCTGTAATCAGTAACAGCCAACATTACTGAGAGCAACAGCTTCTGCAAATGTCTTGCTGCCACAAGTTAACCCAAGTACCACTGTAATTGTGCCCAAAACTAAATAAAAGCAGACAGATGAGAAGGCGAATAAAAACCTAATTGGAAAAATGGATTTTAGAGAATGCTGTGTGTGATCAACAAAGGCTGCTTCTGTCTCAGTAATGATGACAATTAGAGGGACAAATGATGTTAGTGGGTGCTTGTTCAAATAGAGGGTTTCTGCAACATGAGAAAAATTACTTTCTAATTCAAAAGAATTCACTAAAGAAAGGGTGGTTGCATTTTTTCATGTTAATTAGTCTTTTCACCTGTGCTTTTTGCTGATGCAGGTAGATTTCCTTTCAGCAGATGAGAAATGTATATACATTTTAAAAAATCAAAACAAAACAGACAACCCCCTACTATTTCCGTTGGAAATTCTGCCATTGAATACAAGTTACTAAGTATTGCACAGGATTTTAGAAGGCAAATCTAAATATGTAGCTTGGGATTTTGTTATCTTGGTTTTTGGAGCAGAGGACAAAACTTCTCTTTTGTAGCAATTTATTAAACTACTGAATTTAAAGGAGATGTAAGGCAAGACCTTTTACCTCTGCATTTTTATCACCTTTGTCTGTCAAGAAATACTTGCAGAAAATGAGGGGGAAATCACCACTGTTTATGGTTTCACATTCCTTGCATTTGTTAATATATCTAGGGCAATTCCAAACAGCATCAGGGCAAAAGAATATAGCATAAAATCAGAGTAAGGAGGAGATTAAAAATGAGCACTCTCTGCTTTGTAGTGGATACTTCTGGGTATAGGTGTAAATAAATACCAATTCATTTATACAGTTCTTAAATGGAAAAGCCTCAAGTTTACAACAAAGGTAAACAGCATGTCGTGCTGCATTTAGCAGATGTTGGCTTGCTAGGAAAATTGAGAGAATGGTCCCCTTGACATCCCTGCAGAGAATTACATGTTGCTAGAAAGGAAAGGAGAGCACGTAACTATAAGGATTTTTGGCAACTTTAATATTGTATTTATTTTCTTTTATTTGCTTATCTCAGCCTTAACAAAACTAATTTTCTTTTCTTGTAAATGCCCATCTTTAATTCTATCAGTATGTACCTAACAAAATTAGAAGAGCCTATAGGATAATGCAAATCTCGGGCTTTCAAATGTTACAAGTGCCTTATGTGCTTACTATATTTGTAAAATGACTACTGACCATAGTAAATAGTAGTTCATTTTGGCTAAGATTCAGTTGCTGAATAAATAGCATTTAGATTTTCTCTTTTTTCTTACTGCTATGTCATTTATGGAGGGAGCTGGAGCTCATTTCATCATACAAGACAGGAGTAGAATTAGGATGCTGACTGAACATTTGCAGAAAATACTGGAGATAATGGCATGTTTCCATCTAAGTATTTCAACTGTTTCAAAGTTTGTCATTCTTAATAAATAGAGTAGTGATAATAAACTTAGAAACTACTTCCCCACTTCTATATTCTGTCATAAAAGACTTCTTATTCAAAGCACAAAACCAAATATTTCTCCATATTTTCTTAGTGACTCATGACCCTGAAATACAGCACTGGCAAAATACAGGCAATCCCTTCCCTCAAAATATTTGCAAGAATTGCATGTTATTGCCCATGTGTGGGACTTGGAAAATACATCAGTAATGTGTAAGTGGCTCTAAACACGGAGGGAGAAAAGATGATAAATCAGTGTCAGTTCATTCTAAGTAACTGATTAAGATAAAGGCTCTGGTCTGTTTTCATTGCAGTTAACACTGAAATTCTTTTGACTTTGAATAGCTTCCTCTTACTGTTTGGGTTGGGGAAGTGCTCAGAAATTCCAGCCAGCAGTTTGGTTTTCTTGTGCAGGAATACACAGAACTGACAGCATCATCTTTGTTGAAAGCTGTAGTTCCAGGCCTTAATTTCTTCAAATATTTCTACTTAATACTTCCACATTTTTCATCACGCAGTGGGAAGTTTGCCCTTCTCCCTCTCCCCTGAAGTAGTTATCGTGTCCGTGAGTGGCATCTTTGGTGTTTTGTGTTTAACTATTTCAAACCTTCATTCAAATACAGCATTAACAATGATTTTTTTTTTCATTCATATCAAACACAAATTCTTACATTGATGCTGGTCTTGGGAAGCTGCCAATGAACTGTTGCTGCTAAGTTTAACATCCATTTATGACAGCTGTTAAAATGGGTAAGGAACTTGCATGTTTTCTTCCAGTTAGGAGAATTTTCAAGTAGAACTGAGCTATGTAATTCCATGCAGATGCTTATCACTCAATGCTTTCTGAACAAATTAAATCACTATTTAATATATTTTTTACATTATTCTTTCATATTTTTGTATTCACACAAGAAGAGCAAGATATCTGCAATAGGCTTACAATTTATAATTTAAAATAGTTCTTTAAATGAGGAAATAAAATATCACAGATCTCTGAACTATAAATAAGATTTTTTTTCTCTTTCTAACTTGAGTTTTCTCTGAATAATTTTCTTCCCTCCTCCCTCCATATTCATCTTGCCTACTAGAAAAATGTTGGAAGTAGTATGCATTTTAGTACGATACAGGGTAGTGACTCCTCCTTTTTCAAAAGACACTTGGACTTCATAACATGTGTTTGTAGAAAGTGTTGAATACTTTTAGGCTGATTGAATCTTTTACATATGTCAGAAAAAAATACTGTAATCCAGTGATGGTTTCCAGTGGCACCTGGATATCAAAAGATTTTGCAGCTGCACACATACATGAACTGCTATTGACATCAGGTGCTGCTGGGGTGGGTGGTGTATTCAGGTGCAAAAAAAAAAAAAAAAAGGAATTTACATTTCTAAATTCAATGATACCAACTTCTCTTAAACACTGAACAGAGAAATTTGTCCTTTTTGTTTTTCTTTTTCAAATCTGTAATAACATCTTGCAGAGGAGTAAGTGTGACAGATAAATGTAGATATCTATGACAGATACAGATGTGTACGTGTGTGTATATATATCATATTGCAGTCAAGGAAAAATTTACTCAAGGGGACAAATTTGCATTAAAGGAAGTGACACATAAAAGATGAAGTTTATGCATCCAACATTATCTGTCTTGGTAGAAGAAAGAAAATACTGAAAATGTAGCATATAACCTTCCTTAAGCATAATTGCATTTATGTAAGAAAGGATTACATATAGTAGACCCGTGTAAGTGAGAGTGACTATAATGACTGGATCATTCCCTTTACTGATTACCTGGCAAAAATTTTTTCAACAATATTTCAAAACAAAAATTGTTTAAGAGGGAAAACACAATAAATTTGACCATAGAATCCTGGGGTCGGAAGTTTTTTTTTGATAGTTTGTTAGGTAGCAAACAGCATTCATAGGAAAATATTCAAAGTGGGGAGAAACAATAGCTCAGGGACTGTGTTGGGACTGGCATAGATCTTTCCTGAACTAACAGAAAATGCAGAACAAATAATTTGTCACTGGAGTTCTGGGATCTTTCAAATCACATTGAAGCTAATTTTCTCTCTGAGGCTGGCATCACATCCATGGAAATCACTGAGATTCATGTTCCACAGTCTGGGACTTCTGCAATCTTTAATAATTTTTGAGTGGCTTATTTTGATATTAATAGTTTTAAATGGTTAGGTAGAAAAGATGTGGTAAACCTGTGATTGATTGTAACGCTTGACGTTTAATAGGTGAACTTGTTCTGTTCATCCAAGGAGCACCAAAGACATAATCCTGACTTTCATATGAGGGAACTGAGGCACAGAGAGAGAAATTACTTTCAGAAGCCCAAGTTCACAATGATATGTTGGTGATCATTTTAGGAATACAGAGCAGGTTGCATATACCTTCTATACATACGCTGTAGCCTCATAAAGTGCGTTCATTTCACAGTGCCTTCACAAACTCCTAAAACCTTGTTGCAACGATTTCCTCTAGAGCTTTGTGATATGCTTTCATTTAGTGGCAACCCTTCATTCATCAAATGTCTATAAAGCTTGTACCATGTGGTCACCTGTATGAGGATTGAAAGATTTGTTAATCTTTCCAGTACCCAAAGAACTTCTTGACTGTTAGTTCCTGTATTTCTGAGTGCAAGAGCAGAATTATGTGAAGTCAGATAGAATTATTCTTGCATAGCACTTCTTGGACTGAGGGCGGGGGGACGAAAACTAGCATCCCATTTTGTACATGCTCACAGCAGCATAAAAGCTGAGGCAGAAAACTTGAGCTGTAGTGGAAAATAGTGAAGGGCCATTTCTATTGGACTTGTACCTAAAGAATTGTCCCAAGAAGTGGCAACTACTGCTGGAATAGAGAAAACTGTTTCTGGATGTTAACACTGAATGGTCTTGGTAACTTAGACAGAAATGTGATATCCCATCTGCACAGGTAGAAATGTGAAGCAGCAGTCTCATAACAACTGAACATTATTACACCAATCTCTCAAAAATCATCACTCATACAAAAGAGTTAAAAAGAAAAAAGAAATTGGTTCATGCAAAACCATGTCTCCTACCAAATATCTGGCTGTAGTAAGTAAGGTTAGGAATGTTAGGAATATGTTTTTACATTAACAGCCATTAAAATGATTGACCATGCCCATGCTTTTCCTTTCTCTGTAGTCTTAACCTTGAGCACCCGTGTCCCAGGGGTTCAGAGCAGGGGCACATGGACTTAGCTGTGTGCAAGCCTGATAAGCGTAACACAGGTTCTTGGGAAGGCTTCATAAGGACTTGGAAGGGGTGTTTGTGAGCTAGTGCCTCTACTTCTCAGCAGAAATCCAATGGCAAAATGTTATGGTGGGGTTTCTAAATGAGAGAAATTGTTCTAGAGCAATGAACTGTACCATAGTATCCAGTAGTACAGTGCAAAAATTTGATCTAAGTAAAGTCACCTTTGCAGAAATAAGTGAGTAGAAGGAAATAATGGACACAGCTAAACTCTGGGTACAGTATATAAAAAACAGTGTTAGGAAAAAGTGGTTTGGTATCAGTCAGTAATGTGAGTCTCCCTAATGCTTCTTTTAATTCTCCTGTAACTGAATGAAGTTTTACATACGTTGTGAAGTGGGCTGGTGAACACAATAACATACTCAATACCAGGCTGAACATTTTCTGCCAAATAAGAGGCATGTTTGGCCATATCATGCAAGAGGGTAAATGGGGACGCAGAGATCTTTGCAAGGGAAGCAGTTCCCCAATGTTACCTTCTCCATGCCCTCCCCTGCAGAATCCCATTCAGAGGATGAGCTCCAGCTTGGCAGCCTGGCTTTTAAGTCCTGCCACACCTGGCTGGGTACCAGGTCCCTCCTCCCCTGCCTGCTTTTTGCTGTGCAAAAAGGCAGTGCCAGGTGGCTATGGCTGTCCTCTTCTTTTTTTTTGGCTGGAGCTGCCATCTGATTATAGGGGTAACATGGGGAAGGCTGATCCCTTCCGTGACCTGTTTGGGGCTATAATTGCATAGGCCAAAATTGAAAAGACAGTCCTCTGTAGTGGGTCTCGTGCTTTTGGTGAAAATGCTTGACACTCTATCATCCAACTATAGAGCAGATTAAATGATTGGCAGTATTTTGAAGCATCTTTTATTTTCTACTTTGCTATCTACAATTACATACATACAGATTCTGTGACTACCCATTATATTCCTTTCTGAATCTTCTAAGAAGACAAAAACAAGACCAAAATTATCCCTTCTTTATTAAAGGCATTAAAAAACCCCACCCTGACAACCACAACCCCAAAACCTATTGGATTATGTCATACCTAAGACAATATGTACCAATTTATCAATTTCTATAAAAATACAAAGTTCCTAAAGCTTTTTAAACTTAATGTTTGTAAGTCATTAACAAGCCATGATTCAGTAATGCAGTGGAAATAGCATAGGTAAAAAGGAAAGAACTTGCCTCCTTGGCAGAATTATTGTTACCCTGCATGTAGGAAAAGCCTTCATAGCTGGCTGCCTTTGCTGTAATCACTGGTGTACTTTTTTTTCCCCAGGATATCCCCTTGTTTGCCACTCTCCTTCCTCAATCGTTTTTGTAGTGCTTTTGGATGCAGGAACTTTTTCCGGTTAAATGTTTTGTGCAGCACCTAACAAATTTACCATTCCATCCTGGATAATGCTACTCTGCTGTAAATACCTAATGAGAACACATCTCTGGTAGTGTAAATTTGGTGCAGTTACCCTGTTTTTTGTAGCCATTGCTCTGCAGTGACCCTTGGTTGGGTCTGACAGCAGCAGGTCTCTTGCTCTCCCTTTTGAGAGAAGGCAAGAGAGAAGGACCCTACTGTTTTGGGAGTTACTTCTGCCAAAAGCTGAGACCTTTAATCCTGCTAACATCAGAAGGAGAGGAGAACATGAAGCTCTTGGCAGCACCAATCCCCACTTTCTGCACTGCCCAGAAATTAACTTCAGGAGTCTCAAAATTGTCATTAAAATTCAATTGTTTCCCTTCACATTTAGACATCCGCCCATGGAAAAACACCTATTGTGTAACTTCTCTCCCTCTCCCTGGAGGATGGGAAGGTTGCAGCCCGAATGGTGGCTGAAAAGACAGAGGCAAGAAAATGAGCTTACCTTGCTGCCCTAAAGTTAAGCAGTAATCCAAACGGCACCAACACTGAAATATCTAATAATTTGGATGTAGAACTTCATTGCTAAAGATTTCACATTGGTTCTGCTTCTGTCTTGGTTATATAAATAGCTACAACTTTATTTTTTATTATTTTTCCCCCTGTATAATATGACCAAAATGCCATGGAAAAATGCAATTTCTGAATTTTTTAATTTGAAACTGAAGTCTGGATTCTCAGCTAATATAAACTGGTATGACTCCACTGGGCTTTTACTGGCTGCATATCTTGTTTCTAGTCTGTGGCTCTGACCAGGTAATTACCAAATAAGACTTCACCATACCATAACATTCAGATAGAGTAATGGAATTCAGGGCTCTGACTGAGGTTAGGCAGTTAAATATAAGTAAATGCCTTGGTCTGCGGAATAAGATCTTTTCAGTTTTCTCATCGTTTTCCATTATGAACAACTGGATTAAAACTGATGTTCTCTCCTTCCCATCAGCCTCTTGGCCATCTGCTAAGGCCTGCTGGTGTAAGAGGAAGAATGAGTTCAGTATCACATTTCACTTAAGAGTCTAGAAATGAGCATCCTTAATGCACACCAAATGAGCTAAATTACAGGGGGGTGTTTCCAGCAGGCATTCCAGGGCTGTGAATACAGCCTAGGAACCCATGGGCCAGCACACTTTGTCACCCTGGCTGATGCTTAGAGAGGTCTTCCTACATGCTTCTGTACACCATTTTCTACCTGTATATATCCCATCTTTGCAAGCACAGCTCTTTGTGTGTGCCTGGGGATGTACTAACGCATTCTGAAGTCAGAACACTCACCAAACTTTTTAAGCTGGATAATGTCAATGGGCTTCAAGCAGGGTCTAGATGGAGTTGAGGTCCTTCTATCCAAAATTATTTAAGACGCAATATTGACCTATCCATCTTTTAACTTTACATGCCAGGTAAAGTTGTGCAACCTCAGGGAAGATAATTAATACAAAGTGTTTGGGTTCCATAATGGAGTGTCTTGCGTGCTTTCTTCTCTATTGCAATAGTATCAGTTCCTCTGTCACTATATAAAACAGAGCACTTGCAGAATTCAAGTTCAGGGATGAAGGGTTCTGTGTTTGCTCTTCTTCCAGTCTAGCAACTATTCTATGCATAGGCTGCTTCCACTCTCCTTTTGAAGATGCGCCATCAGCATTTAAGGTTATTCAGGCAAGAGAAGGGAAGCAGCAGAGATCATGACTGTAGCCTCCTGTGAAAACATTGAATTATGTGGGGTAATCCTGGATTTCTGGCTTCCAGGACTCCTTTAGCACTTACACATTAAGAATAAAATACATTAATGGGCTTTTGAGAATTCCTGAGATATGACCTTAATCATAGATAGAGCCTATCTGCCATTAAACATAATACCTTCTTGACAGCCACCTCCTGCAACCTTTGGCATTGAGGTGTGGAAAGGCAAGAGGCATTCTGGAAATCTTGTAGTGCGTACCTGCAGCCCCAGGAATGGGTCCCATCACATACTTTCCCCTGTGTGCTGCCTGTCCCTTGCACACACAGCACGGCTGCTGAAGTGCAGACTGTTAATCGCTTGTTGGTTTAATATTTGTGCAGTGTGTCAAAGGGGAAAGGGCTTAAATTCTGTTTGCATTTTAAATAACTGTCTTGGCAGTTGCACAATCCATAGTGTTTATGTTTTTCTGGAATGCACCATTTGTGACTGTTGTTTTAAGAAGTGCAGATATTAAACATGGCCAAGCAGGTTCTACACTGGGTCTGGCCTGCACTGGCTGTCAAGGGCATTTGGAGAGGTGCCACTTAGCACTGCACAGTTTGCCTGCCATGGATTGGCATGTTATAGCTTGGTGATGGCAGTTTGGCAACTTTTATCTCTATCAAGCAAGCCAAATTCTGATCCCTTTACTTAGAGCTAGTTCAAATTCCTCTGATACTAGACTCAACGCTTGTAAGAAGCCAGATGGGAGAAACTAAGAGGTGAGCTTATACTGAGCAGACTTGGATCTCACATTAGTTGAGGGCCCCACCCTGAATCCTGATCTCTGATAAATTAACTTTTTAATGTTTCATTACTGCTAGGGCACAAGCCAAATGCCTATGCAGATATTTATGTTCCAACAGACAAATGCAAGCTCATTTTTTTCTTCTAAGTATGTTATGTTTTACAGACATGAGTAACTCATGTGGGATCTTTCCCACAGAGTAAAACCAATGTAAATTCACATGACTCAGGGATTTGTTTCAATGCTCATGTATAAGCTCTCATTAGAAATGATTATGCTTGAAGATCAAAAGAAAGTACACTCACTTGTATTAATGTTTAATGCATAATTCACATTGTTAGAACAAAAAACAAAACAGTCGGTGGTTGTTACGACAAATATCAAACACTGGCACTACTAACCAACTCCCACAGAGGATCCTTCATTGCCTGGCATTGGCTGCGCACTGAGATTTCCTCTTGTGTGTGCTGTGCCAATCGTCTTGGGATTTAGGACATCTTCCTCTCTGGATGAGTAGTGCCCCTGTAATGACAGGAGTAGGGGAGAGCCAGGATACCCCAGCACTGCAGGTGGATCCAATGCTCAGAGACCACTCAGTGGAAGCAGAGTGTACAATAATCCAATTCATTTTTTAAATTCAAGTAGGATTTCAGATCAGGCATGCTCCTATAAAACTCTCATTGCCTTCAATCTGAGTTTAATACCAGGCTTAATATTTGAGCCTAAATATCAAGACCCATGGTCAAAGTCATTCAGCACCACAGAATTTGTGGTGTACAATCAAGTACTTGATTTCTTGTTTATGTTTCTCCACATTTACCTTCTTCAATCAATGCTTATTTTGTTACCAGAATTATTATTCTTACTTAAATAAACAGGTTTGGCATGAGGGAGCTGTAGGTGAATTCCATTCTCTGTATCCTGAACCAAGACAAGCATAGGAGGGCAAAGCCATGCTTGTAATCACAAAATGCGAATCCTGTGCGCGTCCTTGCCTGTTACAAAGAGTAGCTGGGACTACTTTATCTGTGTAAGGGAAGACTCCAGGTTACCCTCTGTAATGTGTGACACATTGCAGTTTTTGACACAAAGTAGAAGTTGGATTTTTTCATCTTCTTAGCTTTTAATGGCTTTTTCTATGTCAATGTTTAAAGGATCAGCAATTGGTATCATTTGGCTTTTATATTTATGCTTCTTTCAAAAAAATTGGCTTGTTTACTACCCAAGTTTACATAATTTCTACCACATCTAGTTTTTGTTTGGTTCCATCCCCCCCCCCCCCCCACCCTCCTTTGACAAAAGCAAACCAAGAAAAAACAACAAACAGTCCTAAATTTAAAGTTTAGGAGGCTTCATTCACATTAGAGAGTCACCTCTCTTCTACAGATGTCTGTGGCATGGAATGACACTGAATGACATTTGACAAACTTTGTGCTTGGCACAAAGTCACAAAACATCTTGTATGTTCTCATTATCAATTCAGTCACTTTCCTGTATGCCAGTGATGCAATACACCTGATTCAGAGCAGAGGCAGAGAGGCTGCCTGTGTTTCAGGTAGGTTCTCCCAGATTTAGATCTCTGTAAGCAAACGATAAATTAGCTCTCTATTCTTAAGGTGCTTCCTGAAGGCCCTTTTGTTCTGCCAACCCTTCTGTGTGAGTCTGTGAGGTTCCTCATTCAGGAACTAATATTGCTGAGTCAGACTAGGTGCTATTGCTATGAATGGAATGCAGTCAAATGGATCATGGGTGTCTCAGAGGGCAGAGCAAAGCTTTGGGTTTGTTTACCTTTTGTTTGGAACAACCCACTCAAAATATTTATGATTGAGAAGCTGGTATTTCTTCCAGTAAAGAACCTTTTCTCCTCTTTAGGGCAGTTGAGAAGGTATTTAGAGTATACACTGGTTAAATTGTTTATTTTTAGTGGCATGCACATGGCATTGCTATCTTGAAACTGATCATAATACATTTCTGTTGTGGGGATTTCATTGAGGAAGAAAAACCTGTAATGAATTAAATATGCTTCATGAGAAAAGAAGTAGGTCAAATGTTGGGCTAAATTAACCTCATGTTATACAAAATTACTAAATTCTGTTGTTTTCACCTGTGGGACTCTGGACTTGTCTACACACCAAGTTATTTCAAGACACTTATTAGGTACACTGCAGTAATTATGTTCAACTAAACCCATGTGTAGACAACTCTTACGCCAGTGTAAGAATTCAGTTTCTTCAATTACCTTAATCCACTTTGAAAGTGGATTAAGTGAAACCAGGAAACAACTTGGTTATTCCAGAATGAATTAACTATCTGAACACAGTTCTGCTTTACATTCACATCCAACCTTATTCCAGCATAATTTTCCTGAGCTGAGAGGTTCTTAGGATATATCTACATAGCAAATTAATATGTGATTACAAACACACCAACCCTTCCTTTACTCTCACTGGCATGAGTAACAGCAGTAATGAAAGATGGTAGCACAGGCTCCAGTACAGCCCATTAACTGGAGCATATGTATGCAGCTGGTTGTGAACAGCCTCTGCTGAAATCCAGCTCAGCACACCCTCACTTCAGACACAACTCACATCCCTTAGACTGACACAGAGCCTGGGAATACCTCTCTGCATCTCAGGTGTGTATGCACTCCCAAAACTGCATGTGTGATAGGACTGCACAGCAGAGCCAAATGGGAACCAGGTGAATTTCACTTCAGTGGTTAATCACACTGGAGAAGCAGCATGGCTCGCACATTTTTAATATACACACCTCTGAAAACCAAATAAAGCGTCAGCTGTGTGACTGCAGAAGCCAAATTAAATGTGCTGTAGACAAGCACAACTCGGATGATTTGTGGGCTAGGGCTGGATTTGGCTCCATAGTTGAGATCTTGCTTATTTGGCTGTTACTTGTTTTGTTACCTATTTGCTCATTTATTTTAATGAAATTAATACATTTTAATGTTCCTTTAAGTGCATTCCAAAAATAGCAATTTGATTAACTCACGCACTTTTAAAAGTGTGACAATCACAATGAAGAATCCCTGTTAGCTGAGGTACGGTGTAATTTTAAGTAGCATCTTGGGTAGCTATGCCATACCCCTCATCCTTTCAAACAAATTCCTCACATCAATCAAAAGAGCCTCACTTAAAAATGAATGGCGAAATACAGACAACAATCAAGCTGTACACACTGCTTTTCAAGTCTACCAAAATCATATATCAGTAATATACTCTGCTGAGATAGTAGAGTTAAGACAGGTAAGAATTTAGACTAAAAGCAGTTCAAAATGATTCCAGAACAGAAACATGTAGCAAACTTGTCTTTTGAGCTAAGCGAGAAAGCATCCTGAGTAGCTTGGGTTTAAAAAGAAAACAAACCACAACCCACCGCTTTCAATTTCAGGCTTCTGAAAATGACGCTTGGACTGTATGACATTCCAAGAATTATTTCTTTCTTCCCCAGCTCTTTGCCCAGCTGCAATACATGATCCCACCATAACTGCTGCTGAGGGCACTGAGCCCAGCAACAGAAAAGGTGTACACTAACTTCTCCCTGACTTTATCGCCTTATAAAAACTGGAATTGCAAAACCTGAGTAGTAACAGTATTAAGCAAAGGCAATTTTCCCATTTATTGTATTTAAATGAGGAAAATGAAAGTATTAATGCTAATATTAAGGCTGAACAGAGGCAGTTGCAAAAAAAAAAAAAAAAAAAAAAAATTAGTTTCAGCCCTGCTACATGCATCCCTTCACGGACTCTGCTGTGCTAGTTACCTGTGCATTGGCAATGTTGTAACTTGTTATTATAATAGGCGGTGTGAAAAGCAACACAGAAGAGGGAAAACTTGTCTCAGGGCTCTGCTGGGACGCTCTGCGGTCACAGAGTAGGTGGTGTGGTGCTGCAGCAGTTTGGGATGCAATGTGTGGGTAACAACTGGTTTCTAGATGAGGAGGCACTTAAACTCAGGCTGCCATGGATAGTTTAAGCGAGGCCTAGTTCTGGGAATATTTTTGCAGGCGAGTTAAGTCTCACACGTGAAAATGTCCTCATAATTTAGTGGGAGCGTTCATGGAGATGTGCAGGATTTGGCTTTGCGAAGCATGCGATTCCAGGGCAGCGGCTGCGTGTGGCTGCTGCCATGGCCGGGCACAGCGCTACCAGCCTGCTCGGCACTCACAGCGGCCCCGGGGCTGCCGCAGGCCCCGGCTCGCTCTGCTCTAACGCAAACCCTCCTGCTTTCAGGAGCAGCTGCTCGGCTGCCCCAGCAGCAGAGGTGGGGAGCGATGGCTCAGGCTCCCAGCACCGAGCCGCGTCAGGCTCTGCGCCAGCCCTTGGCCCTCCTCGGCGGCGACGCCATTGCGCAGCCGGGTGCCCCAGCGCGGCCCGGACACCCCGGCTCGCAGCCCCCCCGGGCACCCCGGCTCCCGGCGGGGCCGTGGGGCGCTGTGCGCCGGGGGCTCCCCCGCCTTCCCCTGCAGAGCCTTGCAGGGGACTGGGGGGGGCGCGGCGCCGGGCCTGCACGGCAGTAGCGGTGCGGCATCCTCGCTCCTCGCCCGGCCTCCTCTGGCATTCCGGGTGCTTTTCTTTTTTTTTTTTTTTTTTAATTTACTGATTTTGTGTGTGCCGTGCCCGTTCCCCCGCCCCCGCCGGCCGCTCGGCACATGGCCTGCTGGCGGCCGGCGGCGCGTGTGTTCCCGCGTCCCCTGGGCGAGGTGTCCCGTCCGCCGCCCGCATCCCAGCCGTGGGCGGCCGGCACCTTCTCTCTCCCCATCCCCCCTTTTCGGCAGTCGCCTTTTTTTGTTGTTGTTGTTCTTGTTGGTTTGGTTGTTTTTTTTTTTTTCGTGGTTTTGTTTTGTGTTTTTTCCAGGTGGGACGTGGCGGTGACCGGCGAGGCTCGCCCGGCACTGAATGTCACCCTGAAGGTAAAATGAAAGACACGGAGATGAACGCATGCCTGCGCCCCGCGCCGCCGCTCCCCCGCGCCCGCCGGCGAGCGGCCGCCACCATCGCGGGGCGGCAGCCCCCGCCGCGCCCCGGATTTCCTGTCCTGGCTTTTCGTTACTGCGCCTTAAAAAAACCAAAAAATTAAAAAAAAAAAAAAAAATTCCGCATGCGAAAGAAACGTGCACGTACCCGGTAACGAGCCCAGGAAAAACCCGGCCGCTTCCCCCTGCTCCTGCCAAGTTATCATTGGGAACACAGGCAGGCGCCGTGACGTCCCGGGTCAGGCCGAGTGCGGACCGGCGCTACCAAGGCGGCAGGGAGGCGCGGGGACGCTGCCGGGGCCGGGGCCGCGGGGACGGGGCCGCCGCCGCCCGCCCGCCGCCGCTCTCCGTCAGCCGGGCCGCGCCCGCCGCCGCCGCTGCCCCCCGCGCCCCCCACGCCGCCGCCGCGGCGCCGCTCGGCCTCCCGCCCGCCGGTGGCTCCCCCCTCGTCGGCGGAGGTCGCGGGAGCCCAGTTAAAGGAGGCGTGTGTAAAGATTTTGCAATGTCCCTGCATGGTGTTGTAGACTTTCCTAGCAAAGAAACCGGCTTCGGCTTCTTTAAAATCCCCGACGACTCACCTGATTAACCTGCCTGCGGTTCTGAGCTGACCAGGTAAAGCGAGCCCCCGCACCCCGCACCCCCCGCACCCCCGCCAGCTGACACTGCATGGGGGGCATGTTTGTGCTTGGAGATGAGCCGCTGCCAGGAGTGCTCTACCCTCCCACCCCCCCGCCCCATTCCACCTTCAGCCCTTGCCAATTGCACTTGCTCAGAGTCATTCACCCCCAAAAAATCCAGCTTTGGAAAAAGCGGCACGACAGCACCGGCCACCCGGGGTTCAGTGGCTCTCGCCTCTTGGACAATTATTTAAAATTACTGGCCCTGGTGAATATGGGGGGGGGGGGGGGCGGGGTGGGGGGAACAGGGGAAGGAGAATGATTTTTTTGGCTGCTGACAGATCCTACCCCGCAGGTTTTGTGTGTGTGTGTGTGTGTCCCCCTCCCGCCCAGGGTCAGGAGTGCCGGGAAAGTGACGAGGCGTTAGCCGAGCAAGAGTTTAGGGCCGGGGTCCCGGGGTGGCTCCGGCGGCTGCGAGCGGAGCAGGGGGACCGGACTCTGCCAGCCGGTGCCGGGGCGCGCGTGGCTGTGGCGCGGCTGCCCATGCCGCCCTGCCCCCCCTCCGCGCCGTGCCCTCTCGGGAGCCCCGAAGTGTCCCGGCTGCGGCGCGGGGCGAGGCCGGCGGGGGGGGGCCCTCCTCGTCCCCATCCCTCCCCCGCCGCTCGCTCCTTCCTGGAACACTTGTGCGGGCGGGCGGCGGGAGCGGAGCAGGCCCGCGGGAGCCCTGCCCGCCGGGCGGGGGTCAGGGCGCTGCGCTGCCCGGCAAGAGCGGCGGCGTGGCCGCCCCACGCGGGACGCGCTCCGCGCCGCCCGTGCCGGGGTGTCGGGACCCGCGGGCGGACGCGCGCACACAAAGGCGGCGGGGCCGCGCGCTGCCGGGATCAGGAGGGGCGAAGGAAAGTGTGCAAAGTCCACGCACTGCCCGCTCCTCCTGGCACTTGGCCCTCCCAGCGCCGGTGGTGAGGAGGAGGGGGCGTTTGGGGAAGTGGCTGCCTGTGGGGTCTGAGTGTGACCTGGCAGTGAGGAATTTTTTTCCCTTTTGTAAATTTTTTAAAAATTCATTTTATTTTTTATTTTCTCCTGGTCATTAATGCCATGAAGGCATACTGGTCTGGAGGTACATTTTGAAGTGCTGCAGAGGATGCACTCCGTCTACTGGTTCTAGTTAATATGTTTTTCGTGATCCCAGAAAAGAGAGGACTGCATTTAAGAGATGACTAAATAATGGGGGAGGCAAGTAAAAATGAGTAGAATATAAAGGAGACAAAATTGAAGGTGAATGGTAGTGTGGGAAGGCAGGCACTGAGCAGCTTGGCTTTCTCTCCTGTAATTCTTTCCTTCCCCCGTATTGTACCCCTGTCCCACTGCACCTCTACCCCTGGAATCCTGTCTTTTGATACTATTAAGGATATTCTAACAGTAAACTTAGCACAACAGAAAAACAGATGACAAACCCCCCCCCCCCCGTCTCCTCTCCCCCCCACCCTCCCCACGCTTCAGCCTATCAGTGTCTGTGACTGGGAGGGAAATCCAAGTGCCCTTTGTAAAAACCCACCAAAGTTTTAGGCATTTATTAGCTACCCTGTTTAAAATACAACATAGAAAACTTGCTTGGTATATTTCATTTTTATTTCAGAGGACAAAATGTTCCGGTGTAGCATGCCTACCCTCACTTTCAGAATGGGAGTAGTTTACAATATAACCTACATTAGATTATACATGGTGCGTGCATTGCATTTCCACTGAAAATAGTCAGACTTAGAATGATGAAGCGACTCGTGGTTATGATCTTCCTTGTCTTGGGAGCATCAAGGTAGCTGGGGTTCAGCATGCTGGGCAGGGGGGCTCCGTGGTGTGAGGTGTTTCGTGTCTGTACAGGAATCTGGCAGGTCTTCTTTTAGAGGACTTTAAAAATGTGCCGGGGCAGGAGAAGGTAAACACGACATTCAGTGTGCTCATTATCAAAATAAGGAAAACAAATCAATTGCATTAACTGTCCGTGCAGTATCACAGTTATTCCACAGTATTTCGTCAGAAATTAAAAGGTTACCACTAGAGTACTATATCCATATCTCCAGCCTGGCACCACTTATTACTGCAATGGTATTTCAATATTAAGTGATCTTAGAGATATTTCGTCTTTCATTTTGAATCCCGAATTTGAATCAGTATTAGGATGTCAGGGCTGTGAGATAAGGTATAACAAACTAAGTAGACAGCTGAAGGGCTCCTGGTGAAGGTGTTGCTGAGAAGGATATCTTGGGCCGTTCGCAGTAACCTTGTTTACAGGGACATTTCAATTGCAACCTGAATTTCAGCGAGAGGCTGCCTGGACTAATGCCTGTGTGTCTGAAACCTATCACGAGTGTCTTTTGCACTCTAAACCTTCTCTCTGCCTTCCTTGCATAATCGTAAAAACTTTTCTGGAAGGTTAGGATGATTTTCTGATATGAAAATTAAGATGTTTTCCTAAGAGGAACACTGCTCTTTGAACTCATGTACATTAGCAACAAAGTATTCATGAGGTTTGATTTTTTTTTTTGGTTCTCTGATGTGGCAGGATCAGTAGTTGCACCAGTCTTTTTAACTTCACGAATATGGCTTTGATTTATTATATTTTAGCCTCGGTGGTTTCAAATGTATTTTGCAGCACATGAAGTCGGTTCGAGTCAGAATGTGAAAAAGAGGCATATAGTAACAAGGAACAGTTTTGTAGTGATCTGCTATTTTTTTGTTTTCTTTTCCTAAAGCTGTTCCAGGAAAATCACGTGAATTTAGTGAGTGGGTGCTAAATGCCAGCAGCCACATTGATGAAGAAAAATGCTGTTGAAATACTTTGGAATAATAAATAGGATATGTAATGGTCAACCACAAGATAAACATTTTACACGGTGTTTTTATGGCTCTAAATTGGCTGCATTGTAAACCAAGCTCACTACTCTATTAAGTCATCAGAGTTTTCAATTATTTAAGATTTTCAGTCAAGCCATCTAATACAGTCTTCATCATCCCCATCAGAAAATTATGCACAAGGTTGTAATTCCTTATTGTTTCTATGTGAGGGCTTTGTTGGGATGGGGGTTTAATTTTGTCTTATCAGGACAAATATTACAAAGCCCACACACAGGGAAAAATTATATGGAAATAGCCCCAGTCCTACAAAATGGGGATAGTTATGGCACTGAAATGTACCTAATACAATTTGAGATCCACTCACTAAGAAACCTTGACAGTATCTGCCTTGCAGGTACCGTGCATTTGGAAATACTATATCTCCATTTAAATGCAGATCTTCAGTTTTCTCCAGGGGGCAGTTGGCGAATCTTTCGATTGAACCAGCGGTACTAGAAAAACTAACTGAAGATTTACCCATGAACAAGAGACCCTTTCAAGTCTGCTTTTTTGAAATAATGATTATAAAATTTCCTAATATTGCAATTTTATATTGATTTTGAATGCCTTTTCAGAAGTCACAGGGAAGGAATAGTGCCTTTTACTCAAGGTAGGCCAATGTCTGCACGCTTGTTTAGCAATCCTAACAGAAATAACTGCTACAAATAACTTCTTTGTTTTTACATGGGTATTGTGTTTGCATGTGAATTTTGTGAAATGGACAAAGCAGTCTTGCTTTGATTTTGACCTAGATTCCTCCTGATTATTCCAATACAGCTAGTACCTGCTTATTTCCCACTGTGAAAATAGGAGAACAACTGTTGATGCTATCTTGCTGGGACTGCATGGGCAGTAGGTGCGCATGTCAAGTCCTCTCCCCTCCTCCCTGGCTTCCTTAGTAGTGGATAAAATAGCACTAGGGACCAAAGAGGGTGTAAGCCTGTATTTCCCCTCCTGTGAATTTTCATTCTTTGAGGGTTTGATTCAAAGAAAATAGGGGAGGGAATAAAAGTAGAATGAGTGATTATTTCCATCTCCCTCTTTGGCATGCAAATTTTGCACACTTACAGGGATGAACAGGGCCATAAAACAAGTCACACATGTACCTTATGCCATATTTGCTGGAAACTCAGTGTCAGCAGGTGCCAAACCTCCTTAGAGGGACTTGTGCCATCTAGTTTCTAGACCAGTTTTCTATATTGTTTGTCAGCTCTTTAGTTTGCAGTGTAACCCAAGGATTGAATTAAATGCCCAGGACACAGGGAATGGCAGCTCTCTGTTTGGGATGCACAGACTACCTGAAGCAGGGCAGGCAGTAGGTCCTGATCTTTTCTGTGTTGGGGGTGGTCCACGTACTCACTCTATGATTCCTGGCTGCTCCTGTCTTTTCACCATGGGCAAGGGTGCTGCCTGGGGATGCTGCCCTTGTCCTTGTGCCCAAGCCATGAGACTGTGGAAATACCATCCATATTATGCTTACCTGTTAATGGCATATAGCCCACGGGCCTCAATACCCCAGAGAAAACGTGCACTTCAGCCACTGTGTGGAGTTCAGGTAGATCTGCAAAGTCCAATCTTACATGCACCAGCATTAATGGCAGAGCTTCCATTCAGCTTAATTGATATTCCTATAAACATCTACAGGTTTCTGTTTCTAGTGGAGGCTACAGCTGGGTGGACTTCTTAAAGGGATGTTTTGCATATTGAGGTTGAAAGGGAAGTTGAGCCTGATACATTAACTTATCATCTGTGTCATTCTCTTGACATCATTTGGATTACTACAAGCATAAATGACAAGCAGATTAGGTGCAAGATCTTCACACACACATCCTTTTTTAGCATGTTGATCAGTGGAGATGTTACTTCTCTGAAAACCTTGTTCTAAGTCAAGTCCAGGCAAGCACAAACCTGTGCATGCATTTACAAGTGGAACAAGGCCTATCCTTTACAATACATTTTTCGCCTTTAATATCTAGGCAAGATCTCTTATTATAACTTGACCATTAGGGGAAAGAAAATGGAACTTTTCTCAAACAGCTTTTCTGTTGGGGAATCTAGTGGCAGTTGCTTTGAAGCATGTGTAATTGATTATCATACATTTATTTTAAAAAGGAGACATAACAAGGAATCTAACATGATGTTTTGGAATATATCTTCTCCCCACAATGTTCTTGAGGGAAATGTAAGGTTGCAGGCATCATTTCATGCCCTGTATGTTTTTGAACATAAATCAAAGAAATTGTTGGAGAGTTATAGATGTTCATAGCAACTGTAGCTATAATAAACACATGCAGTATATATTTTTCAAGCTATTTTGTATGGGTGAAAAGCTGAAGCTGGCATTTTGTATGAACAATTCAACTTAATCACTGAAAATTTATTTCCTAGTTAGGGTGGTTTACCAGTGTAGCATGAAGTTGTACACCTTCGTTTAAGTTCATCTGGTTATGAAGGCTCAGTTAAAATTGGAAAAGAATTTAAATTGGATCTAGATACCTTGAATGAATTATTCCCAATGTCAAATTTATCATGATGCCTCCATGGTAATATTTCATTGGTGGATATATTATCACCTATGCTATTTTCAATGCATGCTGGATATTTTAGAGAGCAAATAAAAGATAAGAACAGTGTCAAAACCCAAACAATTTTAGTTGTACTCATAGCACGAAATACAAGCATATTTAATACAACGGGACAGAGAATCTAGATGCTCTAGTACAGAGCATCTAATGGGAACAGCAAATAGCTTAGGCATACACAGTTCCCAATGATTGTATTAGTTTTGGTTTAAAGTTCTGATAGATGAAAAGGAAAAAGCAACTATTATGGAGGAGAAGAATATATTGTATTTTGTGATATATCATTTTGTGATGATGCAGAAGGTGTTCCATATGTTGATTAGGATCCATGTGGATTTAAAAGTTAAAAAGAAAATCCAGTAGTCACAGTTATTATGTATATGGATAGATGGAGGAAAGGACACATTTGGGACCTGTGCAGGAATCAAACAGGTCTGGATGAACAGTTTCAGACTTAATATTTAAGCAAAGTCCTAAGTGTCTGAATAAAAAAGGTAGGATATGTTTCTTGGAGTCTCTGTGTACTGTTGGATTCTGAGACTGATAATTAAAACTGATACTGCTTATTGAAAATCTTGAGACTAGCTGAAAGGTGTGACTTGAAAAGTGTCATTATACTTCTGTTGGACTTCTGTTTCATTGCAGTTATCCTCAGTTGTTCCTCTTTAATTACAAGAGCCAGAAATCTCTTTTTAAATGAGAAAGGGTGTCTCTTATTACTTGACTGCCGGAAACAAGGTTTTAAAATCTAAAACAAATATTCATGTGAAAACGGAGAATTTGCTCTGGTTTAGTCATTTGTAGTATTAGCTATAAGTGTCTTGATGATATGTTTGAATTTTAAGGCCATCATGAATTAAACAAGCTTTCTAAATTGTTACAAGTGACAGATGTCAGGAAGACGGGGCATGGCTCATCTTGGACACTTGTACTAGTTTAGAAGAGCAGGCAGTAGGATTGGCTTCCAAGGGCCACCTTTTCCACTGAGGATAGGAGGTATGGAGACCTAGGGCTTCTGACATCACGTGAGCTCAAGGTCAGCCTCCCCTTCTTTCCTCTCCTAGCTCTTGCTCCCCATCCTCTCTGAACATTTTTGTGGTCCTGCCTTAATAGCTAGACTACTTTACCCTGCCCTCTGAAGGTTAGAAAATAGGCTTTGAATTGTTACTGTTCTCCTTGCTGGATACAATGCTGTGAAAACAAAATTCAATGAGAAAATCAGAAAGGAGATAAAAGGGAAGTCAGAGTGCGGCAGGTTGAGATGTATCTGGGAAGGCTGGGAGGGGGAAGATTTTGCAATTCCAGTTTGTCCCATGTTTGGACCTGTGTATACTTTTACAAAAGAAGGTAGCTGAAGGAGCTGTTTCCCTGGATTTGTATTGACCCAGCTGTAGCAAGGGGGCACGGTTATATAGGAGAGGTAAGGAGGAGTGGAGTCAAACTCAGAGTGGATGTCCTCCAGCCTTGACAAGTGGGTCTGTGTGGGTAGGACTACTGGATATGGCTGTATTACTGCTCATGCAGCATTCAGAAGTCTCAGCTTTTCTGTGCTGACAGTTGGGTATTTAGAGGCTGTTGAGGAGGAAACTTCATTTGCTGAAATTCCTGCTTCCACTGGGATTTTTTTTTTTTTACTTGTCTTAAATTAGTGTCATGAGTTTCACCTGGCAAAAAGAACTTGTTTTACTCTGTGCTGAATTTCCAACAGAAAAATAACCCCTCTTTTGCTGTACTAGAGTCAAAAGAAACCAGGTGGACAAGTGTTGTGAGTGCTGTGCAGTGTGGGCAGCAGGCTGGGCACTGAAGCACAGAAAGCAGGCTGATCAAGGTCACTCGTGGCCCTTCGTATGGAACATCTGGGAGCAGGATGCACAGCTCTGATCTTTAGTCCTTTACTTTTCTCCAGCATGCAATCCCTTTCTCACAGCTTGAGCAACAGAGGGACAGAAGCTGTGCTTTTGCAACATGCATTTAATGTGGTGGTGTCAGCTTAGGCAGGGAAAGGTGAGGTTGTGTCAGAGGTGATGCAGGCAGACAGTGAGCCTTGCCTCATAGCCAGGATTTTGAGTCGCTGCCTTGCAGTGTCCCTTGAGGGAGAATAGCAAGATTAAACCTGCTGATGCCACCACACACTTTCATTTCTCTGGTGTGACACAGTCCAGGGGTGGACAGGATCCTCCTCCCAAAGGACAGAGACAAATTTGGGAGAAACACATGTTAAATCAATATGGTTACCCTCCTGTAAATGGTGCCTACTTTTAACAAAAACGATTTTGGATGTTTCACTGATCAGATTTTGCTTCTTCTTACCATTTTTTAATTTGAAGGTAGGTGAGGACATGAACTATGAGCGTCTCAGAAAATTGGGCCACAAGCCCTTACACGTGTTTGTGCTAGTGAATGAGTGTGTGCACACGTGTGCACTGTGCATACACAGACTTGGATGTTGTGTATGCAGGATCTCAATTATTTTGCTGTTTGAATCACAGAGCATGTTGTCTTGATGTACTGTCAGTTTTGGTTTCTGCCCTTTGGAATAAAGTTCAAAATATTAAAGAAATAACACGCAATATACTAGTAGCTAGAATAGTCATAGTGCCTGAGGGGAAAAAGGGGTGATGATTAATCAGTTTCACAAATGCCCAGGAAAAAAATCTCAACTCCTCCTAACCAAACCCTGAAATGGTGCACTTTTAAAAGGGATTCTTCTAAATTTTGTTTCTGAGGTTTTCTGGCTGTCCTGGAGAGAGAAGTAGGTCCTGTTTGGGAAGCAGCATGCAAGCTCTACAGTCATGCTGTGACTGAATGCCAGGGGAATTTGTGGTCCCAGTTGCTCTTTGGAGAATCACCCTGGGCTAAATGGTAAAACAACTACATCTGAATTAATTATTGATAATTCTTTAGCATCAAATGTGAGGATCTGTTTGGAGTATTGCTTCCCTGTTAAGAGTTGAAATAGTTTTAATAGATGTATTCTTCTTAAATGTTGCTTTTCTGGTCTTACCAGTTTGCTTGGACAGCAGTAAGAGCTGCAGAAGCTGGTGCAGGTTCTGCCCATCCCTGGTTTGGTTCTGGAGGGTCAAGGCAGGAGCTAAGGGGGCACTAACAGATATTTGAAGCCACACTGAAGCTTTGGTCAGAATATCAAATTTTGCAGAATTTGGGATGTTGTGCTCCATGGTTTTAATCCAACAGGGACCAGGCTAGATCTGACTCTAGATAAAATACTAAATGAAAAGAACAAGCCACCTTCCACTCCCAAAATATTTTGATTTGTATTCTGTATCAGAAAAAAAAGCACCGAGCAGTGCGTGACTGATGCAGGGCAGGCTCAGGATTAATTTAGGATAAACAGGATGCCTGTTGCACTTAATTTAGAAATTCTAAGGCAGAAAATGCTTTTGAGTGCAGCTAACAGCTTCTCATCTGCAAATGCCACAATCAAGACAAAGCAAAAATACTGTGGCAAATTCTGCAGTTCACAGTCCTGACACAGTCAGAACCTCCTATTGCAGTGAGGGAGACTTCTGCTTGTATCACGGCTGCCTGGGATGCAGGATTTCAGAGTGGCATTAATAAAAATAATGCAGTAAATATACAATTTCAAAAGTCCTGCAGGGCATGCAGCAAACACCGGTGGTTTGAACTGGGTGAAGTTGTCAAAGGTTGCTTTGCTCCTCAGAGCCTGGCAGTAGCTCCACTGAAATGTGATGCCATTGGTTTTCAGCAAAGGTTTCTTTCTGCAGGGCTGCAAACAGAGATCAGCTGCTACTGTGTATACACAACTAGGGAGCAAATCAAGCAGCACATTTAAGCAGCCTTTTTAACCCTGAGACTTTCCAAGATTTCTTCTTCACGCAGGAAGTTTCCTTTATATTGTCAGCAGTAGCACTTTGCTCATGTAATGAGATCAGAGCTAGGATCACTGCTGCACAGTAGAAAGACTTCCTTAAGACATTTGTCCTTGAAACTGCACCAAACTCTTGGAAGAACCCAGAACCTGTAAGTATGTATGATATAGGCAGCAATAGCATGGTGCAAAGCTGCAATCAACCATTATACGATATCCGATTAGCAGAGCAGGAGGGATTTCTTTTTTCGGATGTTATGTTACATTCATTTTCAGTTTGTTCTAAGGAAACAAATCAATTCGGGCTTCTGATACAGTGACTTTGCAGTAGATGAGCTGGTAGTAATATGTTTGATTTAACTATTTGTTGCTGACACGTAGCTTGTGGGACAAATATTGTAGCCATCAAACTGTAAAGAACTTTTATTATGTTTTTAGGCATTTTAAAGGGATTTGGGGGTCCATCTTGCAAATAAGTTTCTGCTATGCTCTTTGATTTTGGCAACCCCACCCTACGCCAAACTATAAATAACAAGGCAAACGGAATTAGTCCGTATTGTTCTTAGGTGGCAATAAAATATATTTGTTTGCAGGCTTAATTTAGTTGTTAACAATGTTGCTCTGTTTGGGGTGTTTTTTGTCTTAATTGGATTCTACTCAAGGCTGTCTATTTTGTGTTTTACTATCTTGTCTGTGTCTATTTAAGTTACTTTGACGGGACTGCAGTCTGGTTAAACCTGTATTTAAGCACTATTTATATTCTGAGCACATTTCTGGTGAAATAAGTGTTTGAGAATTTTATTTTTTTTAAACCCTTGAACAGTATAGTTGTATTAGCAGTGAGCGCCAGAGGAGGCACAACATGGATGAATGTCAGACATAGACCTCATAACCCAAGTCTTCCCTGTACTAAGTCTGACCCAAACGTGTCCACTTTGGCAACTGCAATTAATAAATGCCTTGAGCTCCCTTTCAATAAATTTTTCATACACAGCAATACTTCTGCTTATCAGATTAATTTCTCCCAGGTTAGCCTGATTGATAGCTGGACTGTGATTTCTTAAGAGCTTTCTCCATGAAACCCCACTGAAGAGCTGCATTCCATTTAACCAGTGAATGTAAAAACTGGTAACCATGGATTCAGCCACCACTAACTGTCGAGAGCAATGACTTGTTGTAAACAATACAAATGAGCCAGGATAGCAGAAGCAACCAGACATGAAATTATTTTAATAGAAATTACGGTAAAGGTCATGTGATACTGTATTGGCTTGAATTCAGTGTTAAAGGGAAAGTATTTCGTTTTTTCAGGTTTGATTTAAATGCACATCTCCACTGGCTTCACGTCCGTGTAAGACCTCCAGAAGGGCAAATGAAACAGTTCTTTGGAAAAGCCTCTGCTTAATTGTACATTGTGACTTAGGCCCTGATCCTAAAAGTGTAGGAATAGCTACAGTGTGTGAATAATCAGTGGGATTATTCCTTGCTAAAAATTAAGTATGTAGGATTCAGACCTTTTAAGATAAGTTAGTAAGAAAAAAATATATTCTAAGGAAATAATAACCTGTCACTAAAGGTAAATAATGGAAATGCAGATTTTACTGATGGTGTGTGGTTTGACTGGAGATTTTTGTTTGCTTGTTTCAATAACATGAAAAGGAGTTATGTCTATCCCTTTGTTTTTAAATGTTATGACTTTAATTTCTCATCCAATGTGCCTCAAATCCTTTTCCTGATTTATAGCCTCTCTTATGGAAAACTGGTAAACCATCGTGTCAGCTATTATAATATAGCATGACGATAGGCACATGCAGATCGCATGAGCAGTCGTGTGTCTTGTCTCAGGAATTTCCATCCCTACAAAATTGTTGCTGACTCCCAGCTGTCACATGGCTGTCACTCACAAATTCTGACCATAACCAAATCCTCCTTGCCCAGGCATGCGCTCACCAAACCTCTATGTACCCATAGACACAGGCACCAATGTCACTGCTGAAGCACTTTCTCTGCATAAATGTGTCTCTCCCCCAAACCTGCTGCATTCTACTAATGTTTTTCCCTTAATTTTTTTCCTGGGTGCTGCTTCCTTGATGTGCTTGTCCTTTGTAAGGAGGAACCTGGAATAGGAATAGTAGTCAGTAAGAAATGAAAGCAAAATTAACTTTATGTGTTATTTAATATAACATTTCAAATTGGTGTGAATGTAAATTCACAACTTTCATGGCCCCCTAAACTTCCTCAAGAAAATTAACCCTTTCTGTTCTGTAGAGAGAATACTGTCACCTTGAAGTGTACTGGTTTACTGTTTTGTATATTTATGTTTTGTGACATCTATATTATTTGGAAAACTTAGATTGTGAGAGTCCTAGGCTGGAACTTTGGTTATTTTTATTTTTCTAGGTTAATTCTATATTTCATGTGTGTCACATAATCTCTTTTGTTTTACCAGTAATTTTGATTTATGTATTTTTCAACCAGAAGTATTTCAAACAATTCTCATCAGTCTCTTACAGCTGACCAGTCTCAGCCAAGCACGGGTTGCCACTAAGATGCATAGATAGATGCAGGAGAAATCCTGCTCTCTCTATTTTTCTGAGCTGCCTTGCCAGACCAGGGGGGCAATTGCTTGTGTGGGTCGGGAAGGTGAGATTTAGTTTATACATAGATTAACATTAGGCAAAAATAGACTGACTTCTATTGAAAATACATACTTTTGAGAATTAAAGGGAAACCATTTAAACAGGAATATCTGGGGGGGAAGAATGCCAAATTGCAAAATATTTTGTGTTGTTTGACTTTGTCCATGTTAAGAGTGTATTGGCATCCTCCTATATATCAGACCTGTCAGTATATTAACATTTTACCAAAAGGGAGGAGGTGGCTGGACAGGAAAGATACCACCTTGACTTTGCGTCTTTATCCTGGAAATAATCCAGAACCGAAAGTAAAATGCAGGTGAAAGCACAGTGAGACTCCAGACCAATATCCAAGTAAATCAGGGAAACTACACTGGCCTCCTTACCATGAGCTGATTACAAAGCATCAGTAATTCCTTCGGGCCTTGAAAACCAGGTGGGAGCTTTATCAATCTTTGAGCCTGCCAGAGGAAACCATGTTTCAGGGGAGGGGATAATGCAGTGTTCAGGAAGGAAGGAGTGCGCCATGACTCCATGGACTTCAGTGGCGTGGGAGAATGGGTAATTTTCCTCTGCTTAAAGTATCTTTGGCACCTTTGCTATCTGTGACATACATGCTTATTCTACTCTCCTCTATTTTGCATTGAATACTGATTTCGTAATGCAAAATTTGCAGGAGTTAGTGAGTGAGCTGCCAGATCTTTTGGCCCATCTGCAGATGATAGGAAGAACTGGGAAGCAGGTCCCTTTGTTTCTCCCATGGTTTATAAAGGTCAGATGCTGGTTGATGGGCAGATGCAGGAAAATTTTCATTTGAAGCAGAGCTCTGGGAAGATGTATTTGAATCCCCAAAATGGAGACCTCAGTGTTTTAACCATAGAGGAATCTTAGTGATTGCAGTCAGTTAAATGTTGCAGTGCATACCTGGGATCTGGCAGAAATATTTACCATTAAAATAATTAATGATATCTGTTTTGTAATAACAGTAGTATAGAATATTAACATTAAATTGTATTTTATTGTTGTAACTCTATTCTACTTTTATGCCAAGATCACTTTTATCAATAAGATAGTTTGTATATGAAAATATCATATTTGCAATCCTTTCAACTAAATTCAAGGGGAACAAGTACAGGCACCTTTAAAAAATTAAAAATGGATTTGTGATATAGCGATCCAAGATGTAGAGAGTGTAGGGTAAACTGTTATCCACATCCACTCACACTTTACTTCATGGTTGAGACAGCCAACATCACTGCAGGTAAGTGAGAAATAAATTGGTAACTTTTGCCAGATGGATTCCTGGCTATTAGAAACTGGACTGAAATTACTTAATTCCATGGAGCATGGTAAACCAGTTGGTCACTGAATAACAGAATATCGTTCTTTGAATTTTTAACCCTTTGTAAACATTACAGTGTTTTATAAATTTCTGCTCCTTTCTAGTTGTGCCTCTTAGCTGCTGTGAGTAAGAGAGGCGCTTTTTTGAGGACTTCTGTAGTCATTTTGTCTTTTGAACATTTCCAAATATGCTTCTTCCCACAAGCTATTGAAGACCCATGATTTATGGGTTATAATGTTCTCCAGGTCAGCATAACTGTCATAGGGTCTAAACTCAGGACTGTGATCTGTATCAGCTGCATTAACTTTCCATTAACTTTCCGTGACTAGAACGCGTCTTTGATCATTCTGCATTATTCCTTTGTACAAAATAAGGTCGTTCTCTGTGTAGTTTAGTTTTAACAGAACTAGACTGTCACTGACCATCAGCTTTTGCATGCATAGACTCTCTCCTTCCTGGCAAGGCTTTAGGCCCAGATCCACAAAAGGATTAGATGCCTTAAGTGGGACTTAAGTGGGATTTAGGCATTGAAAGCCCAAACTGAGATCCTCAATATCCCCACTGAACTGCCACCTAACCTTAGAAGTTGCCTAACCTGTGTGAGTGCCTGTATTTTCAATATCCAGCTTTCCCAGGTGGCCAAAGATCTTCTTTGGATGTTCTCAAGCACTTCCATCCTGACAAGGTTGAGCCTCTCTGCTCCCATTTTTCCCCCTCACATCCCAGCGGACTTCAGAAGTGCAAACTCTTGTTGCAAAATGGTGGATTTCTGTGTGTGATATCTCTCACTTTCTCCAGCTGTGTCCTTGAAGGAAAGGACCCTCCAGTAAGTTTCTTTCAGGAGCAGCCTGGGAACCTTGAAAAAGGTACTGAAACTAAAAAATTTGAGTATCACTGCTTAAAAATGGAGCTCCTAGACATGAAGCGGGGCTGCTTCATGATGAATATTGCCTTGGCCTTCTCCTGCTGTTCTTGCTCGGTGATGTTCTTGCTCCTGATTGTTCTTGCTCGGTGATGGCTGCTCCTGGGTTGAGTGGCACAGGAGGCACAGGAATGAGTAGCGGGGCTGAGGGCTCCATGGCACAGGAACAGCACCTGAAAGCTGGGTATTGGGATGTGAAATTAGCATTGCTCCCAGAGGTTTTCTTGGAGAATCCACACCCTGGTGTTTTGTAACAGCAGTATTTGGAGGAAGAGCTCTTTTCTGCAAGAAGTCACTTAGGATTTTACCTGAGTGTGATACATGGTGGATATTTTGTTTTATGAAAGCCAGGCTTATTGGGGTGTTCCATGTGCGCACCTAGATAATAATAACCACTTTTTTTAGGGCTTCAGTCTCAAGCATTTCTGGAGCTGTGGCAGGATTGATAGCTGTCTCGCTCTGCAGAGGCCAAAGCAAATGTCTTGTTAGTAGCAGAGTAAGTGGTCCTGTGCCATCACTTATTTCTCAGCTGTTCTCGTGACATTTCATGTGTTCTCAGCCATGTCTGTTGTTTGTTTAAATCCTGCTAGTTCCTTGATTTATCAATTTTCTGTAGACTTTTGTTCGAATACTCCCAAATACTATCCTGTTTCAAATAGATGCATCCTTATCAGCAAATAGTCTTTCATCAATAGCTTTAACTCTTTCCCATAACTCTGCATATGTCCACTTTGACCTTCTCTTCTTTAAAATACTGATTTTTAGTTTTTTTTTAATGGGGACAGTATTTAGGAAATCTCTTAGAATTTCTCCTGAATAATTCTGTCTCTTTGTGACAAAGTACCTTTTATCCACATTATTAGATAGGCATGTTTTTCTTTTTCTCTTCTCTTATTTTTTTTCCCTGAGAGAGAGAATTCTTCTCAGGGAATCCCTAGTTTATTAGTTTGTTAAAGATAGCCAGACTATGTGCAATCTTAATATTATTTCTTGCTGCTTTTGATTCATGGACCTGTGTACAGTGCTGAGAACAGAAATAGAGAATGTAGAACATATTTGTATAGAAGTATAGCCTAGAAATTATAAAAGGACAAAAAAGATATATTTGTAAATTTAGAAACTGCAATCATGAAAAGCCTATATACAATGAATAAATGTAACATGTAATGACAAGTGCAGTGTATGCTCCTTAAAAAGCCTAAAAGTGTTTATATACAGGTAGGTAAAATTTGTATGACTGTCTATGATAATGACACCTTAATAGCTAAGGATATTATTAATCTATTTTTAAAACTGATACAGAGAGCTGTCCTTGTAGTGTCCATCCTGTAGGAACACAAGTTATTTTAAAGGAGAGTATGTGTTGTAAATTAATGTGTAACTTTCAGTCTTCTCACCTTGTGTTTTCAGAATGGCATTCTTGAATTATTATACATTTATTTTGGCATTTTAGTGAACCCAAACATTGTGAGCATTAGTTCATCATACGTCACGAACATATGACTATTGTATGGAACCAGTTTTAGGTATAGGAAGTTCAGCAAGTATTGTGCCTTGGTGGCTGCCAGATCACTTGCATGCTTGCTAAATCCTATGCACAGTGCTTCCGTTTGCTGGGTTACTCATTGAGCTTTTAATAGTCAACTTAATTTTAGTTAAGGTTCAGTTTAGTAACTCTTGCAATTAGTGGAAAATATTGCCAGCATTCATCTGGTAAACCATATTACTTGTGAAAGGCACACACGGGGTATGTGCGGAGGTAAAAGATAACCGATCGATTCTGGTGGATCCCATCATGACTGGCCTGTGAGGGTAAATTACAGAACATTTTAATCATTGGGGGTAACCTTGCAGAAAATGGAATCTCGAGTTTGCATGTAGGAGGAAGTTCGGTCTCCCTTGCTCACCGTTGCTTCCCAGCGCTGGCAGCGGCTCCATGCGTGGGGTCCCTGGCTCCTGTCAGGCCATGGGTTTTATATCAATGCCGGTGAGGTGCCGCTCCTGAGATGGGCTTGGAGCCCTCAGAAGAGCAAGGGTTCCTATTCTGGGGCAAGCTTTTGAGTCCCGTCTTGCTTGTTTGCTTTTCCTTTCTGAAAACAACTGAGCTATCGGAAGCAAGTCTGCTGCTTGACTCTTCTGAGGGAGTTTTATGGGTTGTTTAACGGGTACAGGTAGAGGACCCAGGTGAGATTTTCTTGCCCTCATATAAATGGAGATATGATTTCAGCCAGCCTGTTAAGTGTCCTGAGAAATGAAATATTGGGGACAATAACTCAAGTAACTAAGAAATAACTTGCAAATAAAGGCAAAGGCATAGCAACCAAATGCAGCAAGAGAGTGTTACTTCTTTTTTGACAAATGAATAGGTTAAAATGGATGCATTCATCTGATGTTACTGGAAAATGAAAGCCATGTGTTCCTACAGGATGGACACTACAAGGACAGTTACAGCAGTGTCTTGCCCTGTCAGTGATGCTCATGTCTGATCTGGGATTTCTTAGATCTATAAATATCCAAAATGCATGTCTTTGACAGAATAAGTAGAAATTGTGTAACAGAGGAAGCACAAGGGCAGATTCTGTCTTTATCATAATTGTGTCTCTTGCTCAGAAGTAAATGCCAGTTACTTCTGAGTGGAGAGAAATTCAGGAGTGCATGTCCCGATCCAGTCTATTGGGCTACAAGCCACTGTCTTGAACCTGTATTGTGTGTGCAGGGTCCTAACCCAGTTAGAGATACACTGGTTTAAATAAAGGTAATGATATTTTTTTGCCTTAGAAACCTGGGGTAGAAAAGTGGAGACTGTTGATAGGCCCCCTGTTGAGTTGGGTGAAGAGGAGACAGCGGAAAACTCTGATTTTTAGAAGGATGTAGGTAAGTGAAGATCTTTGCATATGAAATCACTCCCCAGCTGTATGGAAAGGCATACAAGATAATGTCTTGGCATCACTGAGATCAGTGGGAATCAATCTGGATATCACTGTAGGTTCTGCACCCCTGGGTGCTGCTCTTGCCAGTGACAGAAACCCCAGCAGAATCCTCACCATTGTGTTAGGTTTGATCTTTACAGGAAAGGTATCACTGCTGGTAATATTGTGGAGTAAAAAATTACTGCTAAAGACAGGGGATTTAAAGCCTTCTGGTTTATATTTTGACCCTGTTATTCTGAGGGATACTAGTATAGAAATTGAAACATCCTTAAGGCTTTTTGCAAAGGAGGGCAAGAATGTTGTCTGTTTCCCCTTTTTTTTTTCCAGTTACAGGAAACTGAGGATCAAGGTTTTAGATGCTAATCACAAGAGGCCTTGAAAAAGGAAAAAATAGCAATACCTACCTTAGAAGAAAATTTGTTTGTTTGTAAAGTTATGTGAACTCCTTGGCAGAAAGGAGCCATAAGAAGTTCCAGGCGGTTATTCCTCAGTGACAGAAGTCTGTATTTAGGCTTCTGTTAGTCTCTTTTATTTATAACAAAACCTTTGAATATCATTTCCAAGATGTTCAGCTATCAGAAATGAAGTGATAATGAGGACAGAGGGTAGGTCATGAGTCTGCAAATAAGTGTGAGGTGGTGAGCTTAACCTACCAGGTGAAAGAAAAGTCAGTATAGCAACTGCATGAACACTTCAAAGCATGCACCTAGTTTGCTGCACTAACTTAATTATCCCTGCTATAGATATGTTTGACAAACATAGCCCAGATCCTGTTACTTCTCAGTGGGAAATATCAGAAGACTTCTGTTTAGTTGCCAGTTGACTGAATCCTTCCTTCTACTTTCTTGCATTAGTCTTTTCAAGGACTTTGTCTACCTCTTTACTGATCTGATGAACAGAAACTTAACCTCTCTTTCTGTTTAATGGTGGAAAATATTGTAAGACAGAGAATGATGCACACTGATGGGATGGGTGTAAATGATTTTTAAGCAAGTCTGATGAGGATTTAATCCTATTTTAATCAAATACTGCCTGAACCAACCAAAAATAAGCTTGTATCACCAATGCTGAATCAAGCGTATTCTGGTGTCAGCACTATTTCTTAGCAAGCATCTTGCTTCCTCTGTGTAATAGTGCAGGGTGTTTTTGAGCATCCTGGTGTTGTCAACTTTCTCCACAAACAGTGAGATGTGAAATGTAAAGAGACAGGAGTACCACAGCTCTTCCATCACACAGAAACACAAGCCAGTGCCCTGTTCTTTTACACTAAAACATGCCCTGCTGTTGGCAAGCTGTGGGATTTAATAGGCAAAGACCAGGGGGAACTTTTCAGCTTTTTAGTCTTTCTGCTTCTGTAAAGTCTGTTACACAGGGAAGTACAGATTTTAAACGTGGTCATTTTTAATTCCTGTCCCTGGAGTCTGGCTGACAGATTGGGAGTGTGGAGGATGGGAGTGGGCTGAAAAGACAAGCTGGAAACACAGGATGTATACATACATTAAAATGGAGCAAAACAAAAATAAGCTAACTTAGGTGAACACAGATGGGATGTGTTTCAGGGCCACTCTTAACACCTGTTTTAAATGGCCTGTGGTGAAAATCATTAGCTTAAAAAGATGCTATTTATGTCTTCCCTGAACCGAGTTTACACAAACACCAACGGTTCTAACTGGAGAGAGTAGAGATCAAATCTTGGTAGGTTTTTTTTTTCCTTTTTTTTTTTTTTTTTTGGTCTGAACAATAGTATTTTCACTGCAAGCCTTAAGAAACCCCAACGAAATAAAAAAAACTTTGACAAGTATTTTGCTTTGATACACCACTTATACCACTTATATTAGCTATGGCCCTTGAACGGCCCTTGATCAGAAAACCATAGACATTGATGTATGCAAAATATAAGTTGTTCAACAAATATTTAAAAATCTGACATCGATCCTCAGCCTTTTGAGGTGTTACTGTTGATTCCCACTTTTTAGCAAAGACCAAAACTTGTTGACAGAAGCTCTCTGATTTGGGAGTGCAGGTTGACATAAGAATGTTTTATCAACTGACTTAGCTCTCCATGCTGATTTTGACAGGTCATGCTCGAAGTTTTCGAGCTTTCCAAGTATTTCTGCTCCATGTTGGCATTTGAATTTTGTTATGAAACATTCCTTCTGTGATAATTTCTGCAAACTTGTCTCTTTTGGAGAAAGGCATTGACTTTTTCCTATTTCTACAAAACTCTTCATGATTTTATCTTTGTTTCCTCTATCATCATATTTTTAAATTTTTTCTTGATGATTGTTAAACCTACTTTTTCCTTGTTTCAAGGTTTTGAGAAGAGGCATTTA
The DNA here is from genome assembly GCF_024509145.1 of Vidua macroura. NCBI lineage: Eukaryota > Metazoa > Chordata > Aves > Passeriformes > Viduidae > Vidua > Vidua macroura. The sequence continues at coordinate 24,187,699 of NC_071573.1, forward strand.
TAGCTTGATTATTGACTACATTCCTACTGTAACTGAAAGGAGGACTGCATCTTGCATAAGTATTACTTGCACATGTAGTAGTAGTTAGAGTAACATAGGTGCATGGTCTGCTGTTACTTTTATACACAGAATGTCTGAAACAATATATTAAAAGCAATCAGTGCATAGGCAATTAAGGAAAAACTATTCCTTTAATGCACATCTTCATCTCTCCATGCCAGCTGTAAGAGAATTGTGGTCATACTTGGAGGTGGTGATTCAGTCTAATGGTAGGAGCAAATGCCTAGGAGTAGCTTACGTTCTGGCTCTTCCCAGTCTGCACACCTTTGTAAAGTATTTTGAGATTTCTGGATGATGCAAAGAGCTAAATATTATTTAAGCTTGCTTAGTTAGATAGTAGGCTTTAGTCTGTATTATTTTTGTTTTGTGTATTACATGAATAGAATGGGAAACGGCTAGGAGAATCTTTTGTTCTTGGATACTGCACTTCCCTTTGACCTCTCTTTTTCTGGCTTAATTTTATTGGGTGTTAAAGAATACAGAGCAAAAGTAAAGAATACAGAGCAAAGAATATTTGAGCAATGAGGAGGTGCATAAATAGCAAACATATTGAACTGTGAACAAGAACTGTTCTTTTGGATTCCTCTGGAAGAGTGATGACCCTCTCGCTGTGTTACTGTGGGGAAGTGACAGGTGCATGCTGTCCTGTGATTGTCCACGTAGCTGGTACTTCTTCAGTGTCCAGCAATGTGCTCCCTCTATCCTGTTTTGCTAAAAGGCCACTTATCTAAACAGTGACAGGAGATCAAAGGGTAGCTTCAGAGCCTCATAGATGACAGATCTGTATTTATGGCTTTAATAGTTTACGTGCAGCTCAAAATCATAACCTATAGAACAGCACTTCCAAACTTCCACCATCATAGAGGGACTTTTCCTGCTATGCATTGTCATGGCTGCAGCAGACTTCTTTTCTATCTGGACTGTGCACAGAAGACCTGTACAGCAGCTCAGGCAGCACGGGCTGCCCAAATACTCAGTTTGCCCTTCCCTCTAGGATGAGGGCAGCAGGCTGGATTTTTCCATATCAACATGTAATAGCTCACTTAGTACAAGAAACATGCAATGTAGCTGGAGAACCTTGCTCTGAGTAATCATCTGTAACTGCAAGTGAAGATTTCTAAAAGCAGATCAGTACTCTGGAAAAATTGTATATATTTTGTTAAAGGGAGCCACAAATAGATGGATGTTGGGAAGAGCAGTCTGGGGAATTGTCACTATACTCTTTCTCCATGACCTTCACTAAGCATCTGCTGTTTGCCATGGGCCTGGACAAGCCAATCAGCCTAAGTAGCCCTTTGGTTTCACCTGCTGGGGCCATTCTAGGTGCAGCAGGGCACAGATGACTGTGAATGTATCTGTGTGTATATGTGCAGGGATGGCTGACATTCACTGGGGAGTATACAGCAGTGTAACTGCAGCACATCATAATCCCTTTTCTGGTACTTCGTCTTATTTTCATGCTTTTTTTGCAATGCTCTTGATTACTTAAAGACCAGCATATTCAACAAGCTCATTTGCCCATTGTTCTTTGTGTGTCTCCTGTAGTGAGAACCTAAACTCCCGCAATTCTAGCACTGTATTTGCAATTCAGTATGTATGGTTACCAGAATGCCATGGACTTCTTATATTATTTTTATTATTATTGTTATTATTTTGTTTAATTTACTTATTGGCTAAAAAGCTGTAAAAATAAGGCTGGGCTGTGACAAAAAGAGATGGTCTAAAACTGATGCTAAATAGTCTCTTACCACATCAGAAATGGAGACAGGACCCTTGCAGAGCAGTTTTTAATGTCTTACAAAGGGGTGTGTGGGGGGGTGACTCTTCCCTTTGGTGTGGAATGTGAACGTTGCCTTTGTGAATGGAAGAATATGATGTTATCCTGTGGCACAGGGATTTCACCTGCTGATTTTTAAGGGACTGTCCCACCTCTGAAGCCTAGGGGCTTCTCTAAAATATGATTTAGTTAATTCAAACCCATACTTGTCTCCAAAATATCCTTGTCTACAGTATCTACAAAGTCTATAGAGGCTTGATGCATGATGAATTTTTTTTATCAAGCACCTGCTTTCTTTGCCTAGCTCAGTTATGCAGCAAGGTTGTTTTTATAGTATTAAGAAGTGAGCAATATATTCCATATGCCACCAAGCTTTGTAAAGAATCCTGCTGATGACAATTTCACAGCTGCTGAGAAATAGGCCAAGCCTTCCCTATAAAGTGACAGTAAGGAAAAGAATATCTATTCCATTTGTATTGGCCATGCATCCTCCCCAACTTTTTCCCTCTTGAAGGAAAATGTTAGCCCTTCTGAAGTATGGAACAACAGATGGTGACAGAAACCAATTTCTACTGCAAAGCCATTTGGTCCGGAAGTATCAAAAAATGTTTTGGAATTGTGAAAATGAATTCTTGGCTGCAGGGCTACCAGCAGCCTACTAGAAATGAGACATGAAGTAACCGCTTAACAAACGCGAGAGCCTGCTTGGCCCGGAGAGAAATGGCTTTGGTCAAACATTTTGGAAATTAGGAACTTTATATGCGTAGGGTCTGGACTTCAGAAGTGTTCTGAGTATTATGGATGTTATACAGATTCGGTTCTTAATTTCTGGTCACTGGTTGCTTGACCAGCTACCAAGAAAGTAGCCTTCAAAATATGCAGAATGACCTCCAGCTGAGACAAGCTTAATATAGCTCCTCCTGGCCTAGTCAGGTGGAACCTTCCCTTTTGGCTCAGCTGATTTGCTGCCCACACACCATGAAAGTCCCAGGGATCTGGTAATGTACAGGGACACAAAATTAATGCAGAAACAGCACAGGCCACTCTACTCTCGGGTTGTGTTTAGTAGGTTGTGTGTGTCTGCAAGTTGCTGGATGCAGCGGGTTCCTTTGGCGATTCCTGTACCTGACCAAATGCATCTCCTTGGAGAGCAGTTTGAGAAGGAGAATTTGTTTATTTTTTGGAAGTGCATCATAGTTATCTGTCTGTGCCATTAACTCTCTGAAATAAACAGCAACGTGTTTTTTCCCTCAGAATTTCTGTAGTGAGTCTTAGCCACTCTATAGAAAAGGCTTGAGAGAACTCCCCATACATGTGGAACATAAACGATAGTAGCTGAGCCATCTTGTTTTATCTATTCTGTTACAAACGTATACCAAATTGTACGGTAATGTCATGTCACCAGCAACACAGAGCAGATGGAAGTATCTTTCCACATATTGACTCATGTTACTCTGATAACAGGAGTTTGTTTCTTTCCTTCTGTCAAGCTGCTAGCCTCTGGCAAGGGATGCAAGCCTTAGTGAGGAGAACTTTACCAATAATGTTCAAGTGACCATCTGATTAAAATATACTATCATTGGCCAGTATAGTTAGCCTGCACCAACAACTGTTTGGAGTAGCCAGTTCTATTTCTTATGTCTGTGTAAGGTAAATTAAACCAGGTGGTGTTGTTCTAGGTTGAGGAGACCTTGAGGAATTAACCCTTAAGGAAGTAGATATTTGGATTTTATAAGGATCCATTCAAGGCCCCAATATTGGGCCCTTGGGAGACTAATCCAAATAAAGCAAGTGCCAGGTCTCTGAACTGTATGTTCTTATAGAAAAGTGGCAACCCCCTGAACACGGGTTGCAGATGCTGTGTGTTAGCTACCAAAAATATGATTTGCAAAGCACCAGGAAAATCCTGACAGATAAAATAACTGCAGTTGTGCCGATATCTTCTGTATTTCTGTTTGTGGTGAGTAGTATTTGACTTGATGAGAGCACTGTTCTCAGATTGAAAACACATGAAGCTGAAGTCAAAAGGGAGTCAGTGTAATCATTAACTGACTCACCTTCTAGATGTGACAAGTAATGAACCATTCTAAACTTGCCTGGAGCTTTCTTTGGGACAATACCCACAGGGGAAACCCTCTTACGCTCAAGTGAAGCATTATCAAATGGGCCCTCTATTTTCCCCAAATGCCAGCTCTTTTCTGTGTTGTCTCTAACCACCTGAGGACATATAACTGCTGATCTCAGCATCCCAGCCAACATTAGCATCTTGGGGCTCGAGTACAGGATAGTAAAATCCCCAACACAGCCGTTTTTACAAAAATTGCATATGCTTTTTGTTTGTTTCTTCTTTTCTTATTAGCCTGCTCCCACAATGGGGAAGTGTTTTAACTGCCCGTGCTGGGATTTTCATGTTAGCAAACCTCTTTAACTAGCATTTGGCTCTTTCCACTTTCTTACTTTGATTTGGATGACTGCCTGAAGCACCTGCTAATGGCCTGAAGCGTTGGAGCCGAAATTTGCAGTTTGTGTCCCACGCTCACTCTGTTTTGTTACCTGCCTTCTGGAACACCTGCTCCATGGTCTGGTCTCAAGAGCCTGCTTTTTACCTGCTGACACCAGCACTCCTCAGAGCTATGCCTCTTCTCAGCTTTGTCCTGCACTTTGTCCTGCTCTCTGTAGTTTCTGCTTCAGCTTTACCCTGGTCTTCAGGATGACATCAACGTGTCCTGCGTGTTCTAGTGCTTGAGGGAAAAATTGTTCCCCCTGGTACTTGGGAACAAAGGTGATACCCAAGTAAATTGGTGATTGTGGTCATCCTAAAATCTTTGCCATGGCATTCACCAGCAGAGTCTTTGAGTTTTTAAAAATAGGTTTTATAGGGAAATTGTGAACTAGGCCAGCTGGCTGAAATCAGCTTGTAGGTCAGCAGAGGTCAGAAGCCACCTGGCAATTTAGTGTTCAGGAAACATAGGAAAAAATGTGCCCACTTAACAGAGAGGGACCAAAAGAAACTCAGAAGACCTGAGGAACACTTCTCTTTTCTCCTGCTTCTGCTGCCTTTTGAGGATCTGCATGCTTTTCTGGGAGGTTGCTCGTTATGCCTATGTGTAGGAAAGGCTGTTGGAAGTAGCTCTTTAGGCTGTGTGAGAAAATCCTCCTCCCTCTCATGGGACAAAGCTAATGGAGGATTTCAGGGGTAGCAACTTCCAACAGGGAATTTTCTTTCCATTCTACCTTGGGAAGCATTCATTTTTTTCCCAAGAGTCTTGGTCTGTACCAAGGGTATTGTTTACATAGACCTTCCCTTTCCATAAAGGTGGTTTTGTTTCTGTGTTAGAAGGATGCTGTTAACAGCAACAGAAGAACTCAAGTATTGGCTTCCTGCTGGTCCCCTTGGTGACAGGGTCATCCTCTTCCCCAGTGAGCTGTATTCCTTAATACAGCCACACTGTGCCTTCCACCCACCTTCCACATTGGTGCTGTGTGGGGTTTTCCTCAGGAACCATCTCCCTGAGAGCTTGGGCTGCACACTTGAGGCTTGTTCATACCAGAGACATCTGCTCTTGCACAACTGGGCAGGGCAAGGATTGATTTTTTTTTTTTTCCCCTTCTTCCTTTCCTTTGGTTGCCTCAAAATAACCCTAATTAATTTTGTGGAGAGTTTAGTGTGCTCCCATCATGGGATTGCTCTTTGTGCAGATCTCTTGCATGCTATATTTAGGTATGGTTTTTGGAACACCATGTGACCCGAATCAGATAACTTCTGAACTACTAATCATGTCTTTGACACTGACTCCCTCCGTGGCTTTGGGGCATTTTACGGTTGTTTTCTTACATACAGAATGAAAACAGATATATTCATCTGCCTTCTGAGCTTCTGCCAGGGTTAACAAATATTTAAGAGATTGGTTTAAACTAAATTTGATTTTATTGTTTCTACTGTAATCTTAGTTTTATTGTTTCTTAGATGTTTGCCTATATACAATAATTTGTTAGCATTTATTTTTCCTTAATGGATGCCCCTATTTCACCATTTTAAAAGAAATGAGTTTCTTCTGTGTTGTAGATGAAAATGGGACAGAAAGATAAAAGCTAAATGCCCTCATTTCCTGCCCCACACATATTTTCTTCCCATGTTTCCTAGTTGATTGATCCATGGAGATAAAAATCCCAAAACATTGACCTGAACTATTTCCCCTTGTGCTAGCTACATCCCTTTTTTAACACGGGAAGTTAGTTGTCTGCTTGGTTTTTTCCTGATTTTTTGAGTTGTGCAGCCTGACTTGTATCCTGTCCTCTTGCACTGCTCGAGGCCACTCCAGCGCTGGAGGAAGCTGAGCTCCCTTTGGGTCCACATGCTGCATGGCTAGGGTTTGAAGATTGTGGTCCATTTCAAGGGATCATCTCTTTGTTGTTCATGTCCATAATTGCTGCTTTTTGTGTCTTGGGTACTTCTGCAGGGAGCTGGACTACTGGGATTTCTTCTGGCTTCATCTTTTTTGCCATAACCCTTTAAGACCTTTTCATAGGCAAACAAATCAAAAGACCTGTTTGGCCTTTCAGTGATAGGAAAGGAGCTCAGTATGACCAGGTAGCTAGTCAGATAAAGAAGAGGAGAAATTATGGCAATGCTTGCCATCCTTTAGGAGGTAGTGAACAGAGAGGAAGAGGATTCTTCCTTATTTAAGTTACATTTATTGTCTAATTATAAACAGTAGCTTCCCCCCCTCTCCCCCGCTTTTTAATTCCTTCTGAATTAAACCCTTTGCCCAAGTGCTTATTCTTTCCCTCCTACAATGGCAGTAAAAAGCAAAGTAATACATAAACTAAAACTTCAGCTTTGAGAAATAGGCTGATAATGAAATATCTGCCAAAGACTCTCTAATATGTGTCTGTCAGAGAAAAAAAGCAAACATTCTTATATTTGAATCTCTGAAATGTAACTGCACCAGACTAGTTGGGGAAAATTTGTTTGAAGATGTATTACGTTCCACGATCAAATGGAAAAAATGGCACCTGTCATCATATTTAGAAAACAGCTGGGTAACATGGCCAAGTGCCATAGTCTCTTTTCACATGGCCTTTATGCTGAAACCATCCAAGCTCCATTCTCAGCAACCGGAGAAACCCTGTGCCTTTAAATGGTTACAGAAACATCTACTTAGGGGCCAGCTCTTATTGCAGCAAAGCCTGCTTCTGATGCTTCTAATTAGCAGTTAATGGATTATACTTTACTTTTATAACCAACCCAGCAGGCACTCTTCTATAGTATTTTTCAGCTATTTTTGGTAGAAGATACATGCAATTGTGCTGCTCTTCATGGTTTTATTTTGAGCATGCAGAAAATATTTGAAATAAAACCTTATCTGAGATTATTCTACCACTCAAATGCATAATTTAAGTCTGATGATGCATTTTCTAAATTCCTTATGCATTTCCTAATTTCCTATTTTCTTTCATCTAGTATCTTACAAAACGGTAATGGGTTAATTGCCCTAACTGATCTAGACTTTGATGCAGAATCTCCTAAATACATACTTATTTTTAATTAAAATATTTAATACCCAGTGAAAAGCCTGTTTTTTTTTTAGACTTGCAAACATGGCTCCAATATGTACTCATTTAGGAAAAAAAAAATTCTAGGTGAGTCCAGTATGGGTACATTCAGAAGTTTAGATGGGTTTAGTAGAAATTAATGATGTTTATCCTTGCTTGGAATTAAAATAGCAGTGAGGTTAGTAGCATTAAAGATTTGCAATGCTGCATGTGTTTGTGTGCCCGTACACATGTGGGTATGTATGTGTATATATTGTATATACACAACATCCATAGTATATATACCAACTTGGGCATGTGAATATAAATCTATGTTTCATAAAGAAGTAAATTTTCATAGGTTTTAGTTGGAAGTTTATACTCCCTCAGGGAATTATTTTGATGTCACTTTGTAGCAGGAAACCTAGTTTGCTGAGACTCTTTTTTAGAATGTGCTCTGTTCACTCAGGCCACGCTTCCAGTAGGACAAGGTCTAACGTTGGTTAAACTGGAACAGGAGAGGGAGCTCTCACAGCACTGGCCAGGAAAGGGGAGGATGAGGTACCCAAGCCTAGGAAAAAAGGGTAGAGGTCACTAGCTGCAGGTGAGATGCACCATCACTCTGTTCCTAATTACTGTGGTCCCTTCACCAAAGTGGCTTCTCCATCCCTTACTTATGTCACAAAAAAAAAAAAAAAAAAAAAAAAAAAGGAATGGGCTTAAAAAGAGAAAAAGAGACAGGGCATGGCTTAACAGAATCAGTTACAGGTTAGTTGATGAGATGCGCAATAAAACCCATAAATGTGCTCTTGCATCCCAGAAAGCCAACCATATCCTGGGCTGCAGCAGGGTCAGCATGGTGAGCAGGTTGTGGGAAGGGATTCTTCCCCTCTCCTCTGCTCTGGTGAGACCCCACCTGAAGTGCTGTGTCCAGCTATGGAGCCTCCAGCACGGGAGGAATGTAAACCCATTGGAGTGAGTCTGGAGGAAGCCACAAAGATGCTGAGAGGGCTGGAGCACTTCTCCTATGCAGAGAGAAGCTGGGGTTGTTCAGCTTGGGGAAGAGAAGGCCCTGAGGAGATTTTATAGTCTCCAATACCTAAAAGTGACATGTAACGAATGGGGACACACTTTTTAGCAGGATATAATGATAAGACAAGGGAAAATGGCTTTGAACTGGCAGAGGGCAGGTTAAGATGAAAAATTAGGGAAAAATTTTTACTGTGAGGATGGTGAGACACTGGAACATGTTGCCAAGAGAAGGTGGATGCTTCAGCCCTGGCAGTTTTCAAGGCTGGGTTGGATGGTGCTTAGAGCAGCCTGGTGTAGTGGAAGCTGTCCCTGCCCATCGGAGTGGGGTTGGAACTACATGACCATTAAGGTCCCTTCCAACCCAACCTATTCCATTATTTTATGGTATTATGATTGCTGCAAGAGTCCTGCTTTGAAAGCACTGCACTTGCTGGGTACAAGACTATACAGCTCTAAACTGGTATGGTCATGTTTGTTGAATGCAGTGAATTTCAAAAACAATTTTTCTGGTCCTTCAGAAAAAAATTATTTTTATGCTATTATTTTTACAGAGCAAAGGCTAAAAAGAAAATGAAGGGAAGGAAAAGGAAAGATTGGATAGTGATTATTATGTGAAATAGCTCCCTGACTGTGATGAGACATGAGCAACTTACTTTCTGTCTTGTTTGTTGAGGAGGATGGGTTTGGACTTTTCCTCTGTCTTGTAACATCCCAGAGGAGTAGCAGGAGGAGGCTGGTTGTGCAGGGAATGAAGAGCTGTTGTTTCCCTGCCCTTCACAGTACTTGCCTATGCTGTAGGTGGGGAACAGAGGGATATCTGCTGGGCAGGGCCAGTCCCACCTTGTTCTTGGAGCAGGTCCTCATCGTTTAGTCCACGTTCCTTTCTATTTTCTTCAGGACAGTGCAGCAGGAGACTACCCCATTCTTGAATCAAGGCCTCTCTGCAATTGTTTCATGTTTGCTCACTTGTAATCAGCAGAAGCTATTCTGACATGCTCAAATGTGCTGTTATGTTTCCTTTAAGAAATAATGAGATTAATGAATCTTTTTTCTTTTCCCCTTAAAAGAGCTCCCTCTCCCTTAGCTCTGCTTTTTCCCTAAACTCCTGCAAAGGTAAAGTCCATCTTTGTGCCTGCACTATCTTGTCATAGTGCACTGTAAATAGTGTATGAGGGCTGCAGGATTTGCCTTTTCTCAGCCTCTGTCTGAAGAGTTGGTCAAAACATGTGGGTCCTTAGAGCTGCATTTCTGACCTCCATGTCAGAGTAGTGAAGACAAGTCTGAGACACCTCAAGTTCAGTGGCAGCATCCATCAGCCAGAGCTCTGGGGTTGCCCTTCTGAGTTTCCTCTCGCAGCAGTTTTGTGCCGGGCAAGCCGAGATTTGCAGTAGTTGAGGTTATTGAGGAGAATTTCATCCAGAAGAGTAAGGCTTCCTCAAGAGGAGTTTGGTTTGAGTTCTCAGAAGGTCAGCGTGGGAAGCTCCTGATAAGAGCTGAACTTTGATGTTGTCAGCCAAGACAGATTCAGAAGATTTGGGAACATTTCTTTTCCCTCCTTATAATTATGTGAAATGAGGGAGACCTGTGAATAGGGTATTTTTAGATTGTACTTTCACATATACAGTATCATAGTATGACAGCAAATTAAAATTCTTATCAAATCCTTTTTTTTTTTTAAGAAATGTAATTCATAGTGGAAAGTTTGATAAAGAGCAGTGTGCAGCTTGGCACAGGAATTCTGCTGTTGTTACTAAATGAAACATCACTGGTTGCTCTCATTTAGATGAACACTTTTGGAAGTTTTTTTTTTAAGGCTAGCGGATTGGACTTCTAATTTTAACTCCTATGGTTTATAATTAGAAACATTTCCAAACTTGTTTACAAACACCTGCACTTGACAGTATGTGTCTGCAATTTTAGAAGGACTCACTTGTCACTTCCAGTGGGGGTTGAGAGGGCATCTGAGTTCTTTGTGTTTGTACAGTTAGTTTCAGGACATTGGAACAAAAGTACATTTTTAAAAATAAGGGTATGAGAATGTGATGTTTTGTGAGGGGGTTGCATGCACCTAATTAGAAAACAGGTCTTATTGAGTAGTTGTGGATTACTTCAAAGTCAGTAGGATTGATTGCTAGTGGTCATTTGGAGCAAGATCTGAATTGGCACCCAAAGGAGAAATTCCAAGAACTAATTTTAGCAGTTGAGCCTCTCAATTGGAAAAGATGCTTTGCAGGTTTTCTGGTTTTATCTGTACTTAAAACATACTACTTTCTTGCCAGCTGTCCTTAAGAAGTTATTCAGAAAGAGTTTTAAATGACTTTTGAAAAAATGATTGCATTGTTATTTCATATGAATTTGGAAGTGAGTTGCTGAGTGTACAGTGAATGGTGGAGCATGGCTCTCCTTGCTTCTCAGTGGGATGTGTGTGTAAAACAAGTCTGTATGCAATTTGTTTGCAGTGTGGTGGGTATCATACTATGTTACTCACTTGCCGGAGTCTTCCCCCAGATTGGGGTGACTCCGGGTGGTGGTAAAGTCTCTCTTCTGACTCGTGTCTTTAAAGAAAGACTCAGTAGTCTTCAGTCGTTTGGTCTCAAGGTAGTTTATTGCATGTTATCTCAAGGCACACAGACTTCTTGATATTGTCCTTGATTCTTTCTTTCTCTGCGTCTCTCTCTGTCTCCCTCTGTCTTCGTCTCCTTTCATCTTCTCTTCTTAAGGGCTGGTGCCATCTTTTATATTACACATTACGTATTAAATGTTTATAGTTTTTCCCTAATGCCTATTACCTATGTTGAACAGTGGTTTTCTACTCTAAACTAATCTGTGAGTGTCAACACTACTAAGAACATGGGGAATAGGAAGAAGAAGGAAGGAGGACAGGGCACGCCGAAATCCCTCCATCTTAGAACCTCTGACCCCCATGTACAAAACTCAGACCCCTCTGTACAAGGCCTAAAACCCCCCTGTACAGCACTCAAAAATCCTACCTTTTACTTTGTGATTACTTCTATTATAATATTTAAACTTTTGTGATTTCTTGTTCTTCTTGCAAAGTTGGTAAATTGTTCCATGGGTCAAACTCAAAACCATAGGGGTTTCTGGCTGCCTGCCAGGGTCTCAGAGGCTTCTGCCCTGGACCCGGAGCATCCAAGAGTGTCTGAGGGACACCTTGGGTTCTGACACTCACTGGTCAAGTGTATAATCACATTAGAAGTGATCAAAATAATTTACCAAAATGAAAAAAAAAAAAAATCCTTTTGACACTTTACATCTGACTTTTAGCTGCATCACATAGGTTAACAATGTTGCTTATCAATTTCTAGTGTAATGGGAAAGGTTATTGTTGCTAAAAATTGATGGTGCATGGGAGGATGTCAGGAAGAACCCTCCAAATATGCTTCAAGGGTACAGCTGAACCAGAAGTAGTCAAAGCAGACTTAAGCAGTAGTGGCATAAGGTGTCCTATTGATTGCCTAATGTTCATGTTGTTCCTAATTAGTATGAAAAACTCTGGTTAATTAGACCAGCCTTTTTGGCTGTTGTGTCCTCTACCAGGAACCATGGTCTACTCCAATATAGAAGAGGATAAAGAAGCCACACGGCAGAATGATTTTTACTTTCTGCTGTTTTGGTGTCCATAAAAGCATGGACCTGGATCCATTTGAGGAATCCACACTGATGTCAAAGGATCATGTCCTCAGAGGCACTTAGTCTATCAGTTTCACTGAGAGTGGATATAAGTAGAGTTAGGCACCTAAATACCTTTGTGTTTGCTTGTTCTTTGAAGGCAAACCTAGAGTGTGCAGCCTGTATGTTGTGCTTGACCCCTCTGCAGGGCATACAACATCACTCACTGGGGGCTCTTCCAAAGCAATTGCCCAAAAGTAAAGAAACAGATAATTACATAAAGTTTTTGGAGTATGATGCTCAGGTCTGAAGAATTAGGTTTTGCCTTCTGTAAACCAGATATGCCTCATATCTATGTTTCTGAATTCCTTTAAGAAGTACAGTTTTAACAAGCATTCACTTTCTGTAGCAAACAGGCTTTAATTTTTTTTTTTTTTTTTTACTTTTGAAACAAGTAGGCTAGCTAAAATTATGATGTTACTTAGATACTGCACAGCATAATTTCTTAGCTGCAATTAATAAATTGTGTTGTAACCATATTAGGCTGTTACCATGTTTGAAAATAACTTCAAACAGAGCTTACAAGCTCCGGTGTTGTCAGGGTCCCAGTTCATCAGAGTTAGAAATACACGACATTTTAGAAATGGCTCATGATTCAAATATGATCACAGAAATTGGACTTAAGTGGAATTTAATGCTACTTCTTGCTTAGCTAGAATTTTCTCTTTTTATGATGAATTCTATCTGGAAATAGCACTTTCATAACTGATCTACTGAGAGAAATGCCAGTGTTTTCAGTTTTCCTCTATTTCGGTTTGCTCATGTCTGCTCTATGCCTACTTTCTTAAGTGTTAATATGTTTCCAAAAAGTTAGAGGAGGCTTGAAAGCAAGACCTATGCAAGTGTATAGAGATCCATTGATCCAGCAATGCCTTGAAAATGGGCAAAAACATCTTTGATATGAGAAGTCTTGACTGACTATGAAGTTAGTGAGAAGATTTCTCAGATGTACCTGATATGAAAGGAACGCCTCTATGTAATATTTGTCGAGTTATCTAACCTGCATGGGCCTGACCAGTTCTTCAGTGTGAATGTTTGGTGTACATGTGAAGTAATCTGTTCTCAGGATAATCTGCCTAGTTCTTACAGGGAAACTGCATGGAAAAATCTTTCTTTGGGGTTGTTTAAAATGATACTATCTTCCTCAGGAAGTGGTAATTAAAGTAAATACAGGAGTCATGAAAAGAAGGAAAATGGGCTTCAGAGTTCTGCTTTGGTTCTTCTTGTAAAAAATAACTCTTCAGGTAAAATCATTGCTCCTCACAAAGAATCCCATGGTATGATTGAATATTTTGAGCCACAGCGTGCACAGTATACCAGAATGATCTGGGAATTGAATTAATATCCAGGTAACTGGGCATATGAAGGTATGTCATATACCATCATATACAACAAGAGAGGACTCTCGAGGAGGCAATATCTGGTTATGGTTAGAAATCAGCTGTGGGTATAAGGGGACAGCTTGTATATTGACAGAGGGAGTTCATGTAGGTTCCCAGCCTATGAAGTCCCACTTACGGTTACATCCCCAAGGCTGGAACAGATTGCAAATCCCTGAGATGCAAATTCTTTGCCTGCATCTCCCATGGTACATAGCTATAGACTGGTCTTTGGAAGTTCGTAAATAGGTGTAAAACATGCATTTTCCATAGAAGTAATGACCTTAAAGAGGGACTGTGACTGTTACAATGGTCTATTGCAAATTATCTGTAACTTAAGTTTTTGCTTTTATTTTTTTAATCCTGGTACATATGTTTTATGTGAGCAGCTTTTTCATATTTCTTCAGTAATTCCATGCCATAAAAATATGTGGGTTTTCTTCTCAAAGAAATTGTTACAAGCCAGTTGTACCTGAGCTGAAGGGTTACCCAGAGCAAATGTGTACGAAGTAGACATTTCTTTAGGAAATAGCCTGCCTTGGTTTAGGGGAGAGTTAATGATAAATTTATTTTCGTGACCCGTCTTCCAAATATTTGTACACTAATTAGGTCTTATTTTGAGGGCAGAGCATCTAAGCTTGTAAGGAACCCCTTGTACAGGATGGGAAGGGCAAGAGGATTTTTGTCCCTAGTGAGTGCAAACCCCATCTTTTTTTCTGTGGCATCACCTAAATATGTACATTATTTCTAAGTAGCATGTGAATCCTGGGGCTCATATGGAGGCACTTAAATTTGCTTGCGGGAATACTGTAGCCAGCTCAGGTATTCAAGTATAGAGCATTGGGGAAGAAACTGAACTGAGTCAAGGCATAATCATGGTTTTAACTTTATATAATGTCGTTTGCAATATAGTAGAAAATTACCCTTATGACTACTGGCAGGACCAACATGTTGTATAAGTAATCCAGCCATGGTGCTGGTCGGTATCTTGCTTTTCACTTGAAACTCTCTGCGATGCAGGTCTTGGAGGAGTGAGTGCCTGGTGCAGTCTCTGCCTGACTCCTTGGTAAGTCATTTAAGTCTGTCTTTCTGTACAGTCACTTTCGAAACTGCTCAGCAAAAATAAGGAAATTTTTCATAGAGTGCTTTAAAAGAGAGCTGCTAATCAATTTTCTTATTATTTTATGCCCTGTGATTTTTACACCACCCCCACCAGCTGGTTAATCATGCAAAAGCTGAACACTTCATTAGCCAGAACATGTTTGCCCATGGGCATTTCTGTAGTAAATTAGTTCTTTCTATTTATACAGGTAAGTCATGGCCAAAAGTCTTTAAGGTGCCAAAGGTAAGGGTTCGAATTAATTCTTTTTCTGAGTTTTCAAAAGAACTAGGTTTAACTTTGTGTGCTGTTGATTTGAAATTACTTTTGAATTAAAGATAGTGTGAGTAAAAGAGCATTGTCAGGCTGTTCAGAGATGCATTGTGCCTTTCTGGATCTCAGATTTGGCCTTTGTAGTACAGGCTGCCTTAAAAAAAAACCTAAAAAAGCCCAAAACACATACATGCACTCACACACACACACACATATATATATACATTTACATACATGTGTATGTATATGCACAGTATCTTCATGCAGGGACTCTGCTTCTTTGAGTGGCGTGTGGCATATTGACCTGTGTTTTTCCTTTCTTACTCTGTGCCTTTTACACTATTAATTGAAAATACGTTGGTTTGCAGATGCTTTTTTGCTTCAAATCAAATGGTGCCCTCTGAAAGCCTAGTTTAGCTTGACAATGAATTTAGCTTTCAGGCTTTGGCCATTGCAATATTGTTTGAATGCCACCATTTCCTGCAATCAATGTAATTTTATATCTACTTGGAATAGAAAGTCAAGATGGTGATTGCCTTAATTTAACTCAGTGTTGTATTCATTAAGGAGCTGATCCCGAATTCCTTTCAGATCAAAGTCTGTCTTGATTTCAGTGGAACCTTTCGATGCACAAGGTGTGCGGTAGCCTTCTGAAATGTTGTCATTGTGACTAGTGAATAAAAACTAAATGTGTTGCTAAATTTAGGTTGTTGCTCATGTCAGCTTCCTTTTCTAAATGACGGTAAGTGCATTCCATAAATAGTATGCCTCTTATGTTGTCATATCTCTTTGGCTTGCTTTGCAGTATTTTACAGGATATTTGCAAATGAATTTTGTATTCAGTAGGCAGGGGATGAAAATAACACTACTCATTGGGACTCCATTAACCCGCAGCTAATGAGGAACCATTTCGAGGGCTGGATGAGTGTAATTCAGATTAGCCTGCGTGCCAGGCTGCTCTGCTCCCGCTCAGGCTCTGCCCATGCCATGCTCCCTGTGCCGTGCTCTGGATGGATGGAGCACGGAGCGGCACAGCTCTGACACTGCCTTTGGCCAGTTGAGTTTTCTGTGCTTCACTTCCCCTTTTGGAAGGTAGGAGAGGAGAGGGAATGTGTGTGTGTGTGTGTGTGTGTGTGTGTACGCATAGATAGGTGACAGTGATCTTGACCTCCATGGTCAGGTGTTTTGGGATGTAATGAAATACTCCTCAAACACTCCGCTCCTGCTCGCTGGTTGATAGCATTGTTACTTGTAGAAAAGGGTACTACATGGTGACAGTAAAGGTGGTCCAGACTGGTCCTTAATTAATTTTATTTTCGAAATCTATATTAGTGACTGTCGTGAGGGCACCTGGGCACTTTACATCAATAAAAGAATCAATTTAAAAAATGTGTAGACCAGAACTCGGTGTTCGCTAACAAAACTCCTGTTCCCTGTTATGACTAAAGGTCAGTCCAAGGCTGGCCAAGCGGGCAGGACTCGCATTCCTGCGCCTTGGCACCTGCCAGGCGCGGCTCTGGCGGAACACCACCGGCAGCAGCTTCCAGATGCCCACCGCCCCTGCAGAGACTGGAGACCAGCTTGCTGGTGACCGGTGACTTGTTAACCCCCTGCATGTCTCAAATGTTTTCAGGACTTCAGGAAAAGGTGGGGAAAGACCAATCCCAGTTAAAATGAGACTTTACCAGTTGCCAGCACTCCACTGAAGTGGAGTGTGGAGCTGTGCTGCTGGAATAGAGGAGGCAAAAAAGCGATCATCTTCTGGAGAAAAGGCTAGAGATCTCTTTAACTGAAGAAACTTTATTGACAAAAAATGTTACATTATGCAAGCTTAGCAAATTCTCTAGGAATATAATGCTTCCTAGTGTTTGCTTAACTTGTGTTAATATTTTATGATACCTATGCATTAAGAGCCAGTTGCTACAATATTAAAGTGAGTTTGGGCTGCTAAATTGCTTTTGTGGACTTTTAACAAAACACTACTGGTCACTACAAATTAGCTGAATTCCCAATCTCACTTAACATGCTGATAATTTAAAATCCCAATTTTTTCTTTTTTATGTATTAAGTGAGCATGTGTAATTAAATGTTGATGCAAAGCTGCATTTTACTTATTTCTATTGGGACATTTGAGACAGTAATCCCACTTCAATACATATATAATTGTGCAAACGGCACTGAAACTAGGAGTTCCTGGACACTGGTGTAATTTTTTGAATGTGAAATGATATATTTTCATGTCTTGAAATCCAATTGAACTCGAGCTGATCTTAAAATCCAAGATCTGATTTGGGAGAATTCAGTCCCATCTGGCTGGTGGGTAGCAGGTGTGCAGTGTGTGTTTGAGGGAGGGAGGTGATTGCAGGGAGTGAAACATTTCTCTTTTCCTGTAAAGCTTTAATTTCAGTTTAATGCTCTGGTCTGAAGCTCTCTGCAGTTTAAGTCCTTGTGTAATTACCTACATCTATTGTTGGTCTCCATTTCTAGACAACATAATAGTGATGGTGAATGGCAGAAGCAAGTAAATGTCCAGCATTATGAAGAAATATGGTTTCTAATTCTCCAAGTTTGGATTTATTTTATGTTACACCCAAGTCCCTTGTATGGGAGAGTATGTTTTTACAAATTGATACAGACATGATCTTGAAGACCAAATGAGAAAGGTTTCATTGCAACGTTCAGGATCAAGGTTTTTTGAGTATTTTTACATGTTCCCACAGCAGCATAGAGAACGTTTGTGTCGTGTATATTTTTATAAAAGAAAAAAACCCATATTCTGCAATTTCTGTTTTCATGCCATAATAGATTCTACTTTTTTTTATTACTGCAGTTGTAATGAAAGAGGGTTTTTTAATCTTTAAAAGTATTTTAGCAATCTGTTGAATACTTTTTGCCTCATAACCTTAAGAAACTTCTGAGAAGCCTTTCTCATTTTCTTCTTTCTCTTTCCCTTTCTTCGTCTTTTGATCAGATACTGCCAGTCAACACCCGCCTCTGCTTGGGAGGTTCAAGAATCTGCTCTTCCTTGACTTTTGTCACTAGCTATCAAGTCAGCTCCCTTTCACACTCCTATCAATTCTCCCTCTTCCAATTTTTAAATATTTCCTCTTCTTTTTACTTGTCTTCACTGCTATATAACTTTGTGCTGAAGAGTCTTCCAGCACATGAGTTTTTTATGGGAGTCGGCATTCAAAGCACTTCTTACTTAGCAAAATAAGTAAGCAAACCTAATTATTTTACAGTTTTTGAGTTCATATTACTACAGTAGATGACACTTTTGCTGCTGTATTTCACAGTTTTTTTTCATGGTGAAGTGACTTAATTTCTAATGTAGAGTGGAGCATGTGCTGTGTTGCCAAGGGAAGTCCATCTGGTTTGACAGACAAAATGATAAACATTTCTCTGGACATCCCTGTAAAGTTCTGCCTTTTGTTTGTTTGCTTTATGAAGTTAAATGGAAGAGGTCACCCCCTTTGACAGAGCAAATTCTTTTTTCTAGCAATTGGGCTTTGCAAGAAAACATTTTTTATTAAGCAAGTCATCCATACCACACCGTAGGCTGTTTGAGTGTAACAGTATGTTACAGTCTGCAAAGTTAATGCAGTTAATATTCAACTGAACTTTTGGGGGGTTGCTAATCCCTTAGGCGGGCTTAGCAGAAAGGGCAAACATATTTATAGCACTTTGAATCAGACTGCAGTGAACAAGTAAGAGTATGTGTTATACCATGCAAATGTTACACAATTTCAGGATAGCTCAGTGCATGATCATCTTTTAATAGTATTTAAGTTGATGAAATATCTTGTCTGCAAGCAACAGAGTTGGTTCAGTGGACAACAGGTCTGTTAAAATGAAACTCAGTGAAAGGTCTTGAGATTGTTGTTCTGGTGGTAAGTTATGAAGGTTCTGAACAGATTTATGGGCTGTCTAATTAGGAGCTAACTGTATTCTTTAAGCTCTGTCATTTGTATTATTCCCTAATAGGATTTAATAGGACTTTGTCACATATCTGGCTATGACTGAGTGTGTGCGGCATTGTCAGTAGCCTCTTCCATGTAGACCTCGGTCTCTTACTGTCTGCGTAGAAGTAAAAAGATCATTCCTGAGGGATCTTTGCTCCAGAGTGGAAGTTGGACAGAGTTTGCTTTGGTTGGAGCCGTGGGCACCCCAGGCAAAAAGAACAAGAGTCAAATCACAAGTTGCAGGCCGTTCATGGAAAAGCTGAAATGCTCAGGCTGAGAATGTCCAGCAGTGAGGGTCACGTCTCTGTCAGACAGAAAATCTCCACGTTTATGCCATGGACAAAACTTTCATTGAGTGCAAAGGTACATAGAAAAGCACATGAAGGGCCCTGTAATGCTGCCATCCCATCAGGAGCCAGAGAAAAAGGAATTACACACAATTTGATTGTGTAGAGTTTAATTTAGGCAAGTAAAAAAGAGATCTGTCATTTGGCAGAAAAAAAATATATACTTTTCAATTTTTTTTTTAATTTTGAAAGAGATGAATGCAGTTGCTAACAGCTGTAATCTGTATGATAAATTTTTAAGGTCAGTTTCTGGTGCCCTATCAATGCAGAATGGAGGCCTGACAAAGTGTCCGTTCTAATTAATATTTTTTATATGCTTTACCTTTTGGCTATTTTTTCCATTTTTCTATATATTAACTATTGGAAAGAGTGACTACAGCATGGAATGTGACTTTAAAGGGGGCTCAGGTGCCTGAATTTATACATGCACTCAGGTTACTTATTGATTTGCCATCTTACCTGTACCCACTCCTTTCCTTTTTCTTTTGTTCTTTGTGAAGCATACTGGACATTCATAGTCCTTCAGGAAAAAGTCCAACAAAATAATTGATGTGTCAGAATTTATGGAAAAATGGAAATATGTTGCTAAAGATTTTCAAATCTGTTTGTTATATTTTCAGTTAAAAATAGCATGACTGAGTACCAGAGCAAGTTAAAATTTTGTATTGGAGTTATTTATATCTGAAGTACCTGAAAATAACTAGTTTATTATGTACAAAATTTGAAATTCCAGAATATATTAAAACATTAGCTCAAAGGTCAAAAGCCTCTCCCAAGGAAGGAAGGAAATCAGAAGGGAATTTGGGCTAATCAGGTTAGTTCTGTAATGGTTGCACAGGGCTGATGTGGCTGACACTTTGCGGCTTCCTTTGGTTGCCTATCCTGAATGTCCCCAGCTCATCACTGGATAAGCTTCCATGCAAATCCTTAAGCCTTGACCTCTATAACATCATCTTGTAGCATTTCCATCGTTGTACTGAGCAGTAAGTGCAGGTGTCCATTGCAAAGGCCTGACTTCACAGAGTGTCCTGGTGGAGGAGGTCTGCTGAATGTGAGCTACACATCCTGCAACTATCTTGGAGCTTAGAAACGGATTAAACTATCTGCAGTTTTATTGTGAAAACAGAGTTAACAGTCTGGTGATGTTAACTGTGTTAAAAGGTAGGGGGGTGTGTGTGTGTGTGTTACTGAGCTTAACTCTATGCATTTATGAGCTCTTTTTATAGTACCGTTCCCACAGCATTCCCAGGAGCAGTCCAGGTCCAATCAGGACTGGTATGCCATTGTGCGAGGTGTTGTTCTAATTCATGTGTAAATGTGGAGTGGTTGCTGCCCTGAGGATATTACAGTGAAATTACAAACAGGATGAAGAATAGGAAGATGTGTGGAGGAAAAGGAGGGCAGCTGCAGCAAGGTGCACTTGTCTGGTCAAGGCTGTGGTACGTAGAGCCTGATACCAAGTGATGGACATTTCATTTATTTATAAGTCTGCTGCCTTCAAAACAATTAGCCTCTTTGTCTTTTGTTTGTCTTAGTTATTTAAGATGAAACATAGAGAGCATGAAATTAATAGTTCCCAAGATCCTCCTGCTCTGTCTCTAGCAATGACCAACCCCAGGCACCTCAAGTACAGTTGTAAGAGCCTCACAATGGACAGACTTGGGATAATCTTCTCTCTACACGTTCTCATCCTAATCTTTCATTATTAGGGATTAATTTAAGCTTTGAAGCATGAGGTTTAAAAAAATATTCTATTTGTTGTTCCCCCTCCTCCACTGTCAACCTCGTTTAAAATATGAAATATCCTCCCAAGCCCGTCAATTGAGCTGTTTTCAGGGTAATCCTACCTTCTCCTTGGTGTGTTGGCCAAACCTGCAGCTTGAGAGCTGCCATGGTGGTTTTGCTTCCTTTGGTGCCAGAAGTCACTTGTAGATCCTTTTCCCCAGGGAGGTGGGGCAGAAGCATGTTGAGCAGTTATGGCCTGGGTGTTCCCATGTCACCATATGTCAAAACTGTGATGCTGCAGCTGGATCTCTCCCCTTTCTTTTAATATTTTAGTGGCTAATTTGCAGTAAAGCAGAATAGGAAATAACCATAAATAAATCTGGGAATCTTTGTATTAATTTCTTTTGCTAGCTGTGTACATATGAGCAGCTTGCCATTTGCATATGTGAATCTTGTCATAACAATTTTGGGAAGTGATTTGTTAATAATCAAGTTCTCAGAACAGCTCTAAATCAGTAATTGCTGTAGGTCTGGATAAAGCAAGCCTTCCGCCTGCCTGTTTTGTGGAGCATTTTTGGCAAGTTTCAAGCTAGTGTGAAAACTAGCCATCAGAATAAAATTTAGGACAGCTGGGATGCTTTGCAGTGAAGACTTTTGGCTCCACAGTTCAAATAATCACAATAGCAGCTCAATTTAGCCTTTGGCTGGGTAGGTTTGGCAGGGCACAATGAAAAATAATTATTTCATGGCCTGCTTATTTGTCCCTTAACAAATAAACTCTCTGACCTATGCAGGCTTATGTAAATATGCTGCCGTATGTGGGGTTGTAGAACACTGTCATGTCCCCATTTGGAAATATGTTTTATTTGCCCTCATGTTACAAACTTTTTTTAGAGTTCTGTTTTGGAAGCAAAGAAAGGGATAGGATATATCAGATACTGAAGCCCAGACAGCCAGGCACAGAGTCGAAAAAGCCATCTAACAGTCTCTTTTTTTTGAAAACACATCCATTAGTATGCAGTGTTTTCACTGCTGTAATAATAAGAGCAATCATGATACGAGCAAGTCCGTCTCTTCGCAGCCTTCCCACGCGGGATGGAGAATGACAGCTCCTAAAGCATTTGGATATTTGCCTGAATGTGTGCTGCTTAGCTAACAGCAGTTCAACTTGCTCTCCATCTTATGGCTTCCTGGATATCCTTCTCAATTTTTTCAGTGACAGCTTAAAATGTGAGACGTGGAGGGGAGAGATAAAAGCTTAGCGAAAGGCTTTTTGTGTGTGTATTTAAGGGGAACTTTTATTACACTTGATGATGGAGGGATGTGCCACACTATTTTCTGTTGCCACCATTTTAGTATTTGCACTTTCTGTTATAGTGGCAGCAGCCAATCCATTACAGTGTCTTTCTGCTTCCCCCTCTGGAGACGGGAAAATACACAGAAGAATACGTATCAATGGTTTTGTCTTCTGGCACCACCATTTTGGTTGTGCAGCAGTAAAAGAAAGCATTTTTTCCAAAGAACTGAAAGATCCCTCTAGAACGTCTGCCATTGCACACTCATGCACAGACACACACACACTTGCACAGGCTCTCACCGAGGTGGCTACAATCTGTTTTTAATAGTGGCACTCCTTCTCAAAGTGTCATTTAAAAAAACATCAGCAGTCATGTCATGCATCGGGATGAATTTCTAAATGTAAATGAGATTCTCTCAGTAATTTATTTACATTTGTTTTCAGCACAACAAATGAGACATCACGTAGCTTCATAATTTCCCATGACCGAGTCACCAGCATGAGGTGTGTAATTTACTCTGATTTAAGATGCTTATCTAGAGGTTCTTGCAACAATACCTGGTGGGCTTTTTTCATACTACTTTTTGCTGGCTTTTAACCCATCTACTTCACCTCCTTCTCTGTATTTTCAGTTAAAAAGAAGTATAAATATGTCTGCTTCTTGAGGCCTTTTTTCAGTAGAGCTGAGAGGGATGGCTTTGTTGCGTTTGTTTAGTATGTTATTTTCCCTGCCATTCCCTTCTCATTTGGTAAAATCATTGAGGCTTTCCAGAATGTATCTCCATTTACATTATAATGATGTGGAAAAAGGAAAGCAATGCTGATTGTGGACATTTCTGATGGCAAAATGTTTGTCCAGAAATGAAACAGTGCAGCGGGAAGCATCCTGCAGCCGTTTGTTCTCTCCTCTTCTCAGCTGAAATACTAAATCTTAGACTTATTCTTGGTTCTAATACTGACTTTAAGTTTCTGATCTGCTTGTAGCTGAAATGATACTTTGCTTGAGATGGGATGTGAATGCCAGTTTTCAAATTATGTGGACACAGTCATATACTACAAAACTCATTTATTTTAAGCCTGTAGTTGGACCATTTAGATGTCTAACTACTTGCTTAAGTATTTCAGGTAGGTAGATGATTAAAGGTGCAATGTACCATGCATACAATTTTGTACCTCTTATCTTGCGGACCTGGTTACGGCTTGAGTAAAAATCAGGGCAATGGCTTTTGCTATTTTACAGGTTATCAGCACAGGAGAACTGAGATACTTTGGTGAAAGTTATTGGTAAGTCCAAAAGTGGTACAAAATGCTGTAGTTTGGGATGTTACAGTCCAAAAATATTGTACATTTTCATGGAGATCTGCAGGATTAATTCTGTGTGGGTGATCTTTTCCTCACAGGGAGGAAGCATGACATTTCTTTGTGTTAATTCCTAATGCAAAAATCAGTGTCTTCCTTTAAAATAAATAAGCATATTCCAAAAAATAATAGATTTGGACTGGTTTTTAATGTGCATTGTACATACTAGGTCCCAGTTGATTTAATTTTGGCCTGCTGGCCATTTCCTTAACATTGCATGGGTCTAGCACCAAATTATGCTGATGGCCTGTCTATCACCAAATTATTTACAGAACTGCGGTTAAATTATAGAAATCTTCCAGACAAGCAGTGCTCTGGGCAAATTATTTCATCAAAGTTATTTTCCATGGTATACTTAAGCAAAAGCTTACAGGAGCAACATTAATCTTTTTTTGGTATGTGATTATGCAGACGTGGTAACAGCCCCTTTTTAGCTTCCTACCTGGGAAAACAGAAGGAAACCTTGATATGAAAATTAGTTCTCTCTTTGCTAGCCTTGGTTTGAAGCAAATGTTTTATGTCAGGGAACACAAGACTGGGACCAGCAGTAGGATGGCCATTTCTGTACACTGTCAGCTCCTTCCAGGTCTTGGGGGATTTTCTTTCTCTACACTTTTAATTGCATGCTTCTCAGAATTTGTAAAATTGGGTGCTGCAGAAGCAGGTCAGCTGGCTTTAGTAGTTCTCCATCACATCCGGGCCCAGTGGTCACTGTCCACTTTTCCAGAGAAGAACATTTGTGTATCTGAAGGCAATATAGGCATTTTCTGCATTACCCCCATCTAGCAAGATCTGAGCTGTGATACGATTATGAAACATACAAAGAGAATATAAATCCTAAAAACAGCCCTAACTCCCTATTGTAATTGGCATCCTTTCAGACTCTGTTCCAGAGTTTAGAAATATAGTCGGGGTAGAACATCTATATTTGGGTTTATATGTAATGGTCATACCTACTGGTTCACTTGGAAAAATGTTGGCATGGAGCACTATTTAAGGACCGTGGATGCAGCACTTATGTTTAGTTCAGTGTTTTTTATCACTGCATATTTTTTTAAGTATTCCATGTTGCTGTGTTTGCACCGTGAGACAAAAATGCCTTCCCAGCCTCTGCACGGTTGTGCGCTTTTTGTTGAACGAATATAGAAATTCAGGTTTTAAACTGACTCCTGTGAATAATTTCCTCTGGGAAAACAGGTGCTAAAAATCTTTGTTTTTCAGACCTCTCTCTGCCCATGTACGGTAAGGTTGAGCCGTGTGTAGATGGCAGGCTGGAATGGGATCTCTGTGCTCAGGGCACAGGTGTGGAAAACTTTACTTGTGTGGGGAAGGGTGGCAGACTCGTGAACTTTAGCATGAGAGCTAAAGGTTTTTGCAAGCTGAACATCTGATTTAACTTGATTTCTCTCGGGTGTTGGGTGGTGGTTGCTGTTATGTGGGGCCACACCTGGGGAACCCCTCTTGGCAGCTCACCCAGGGGGACTCAGAGGCAGCTGGGAGGTGACACTCTAATAACTGGAGTTTCACGGTGTTGTTCGAGGGTTTTTTTATGTTTTGTTTTTTTGATTGGCAGGATATGAATATATGTGAAAGCTGGATCTCCTTTACTTGTGATCCTCAGCAGATGCAAGTCTGATTAAGAATCCCCTTAATTTAGAAATGCTTGTAAAGACAGGAAAATACTTAAAGCTGGCTTTGTCAACAAAATGGAGGACCTGTGCTCTTGGGGCCCATTAACAGCAGTGCCAAGATGGCCACTGCTGCACAAATACTGGGAAATAAGTTTCTACAAAACCCTAGAAGCTCCAAATTGTATATCTCACCAGTTCTTTACTCCCCCAGTTATAATCCATATCTCACTTATTGCTAGAGTCAACAATCTAATGGTAACAAAAAATACAACCTTTCATCATCTATTGATTTTCAGTCTTTAAAAACTAACAATAAGCTATTTTTTGTCCAATTTCTCAATAAATAGGAGCATTTATTGGTTTTTCAGTTTTATTGTATTACATTAGAATATATTTTACTGCATATAGTGGGTAATGTAGCATCAGGAGAGATGTTTACATTCAGCAAGTAACTTTTGAAACTGCATAGCTCAACTGAGATATGTAAACAAATTTGTAATACTAGTTTAATTTAGATTACAATGCAGAATACTCAGCCTGGAGCTCATTTTTCTATTTATTCCATTATGATCTCAAACTAATGGAAGAGAATTGCCATAAAAAATAATTACAGTGAAGGTGAACATCTACTTCTCATAAAAAATAATTACAGTAAAGGTGAACATGTACTTTTTTCTCTATCTGAGGAAGAGGGAGGAATTTTGAGGTGTAGTAAGCACCATGATATTGGGGTTTATTTCCTAGAAATCCACCATTGACAGTGCTGTATAGGTTGGGCAAGTCATAAATTCTGTCTGTGTGATACTGTGTCAAACGACACAGCACAAACATCATCTTTCTCAGTGACCTCAGTTACCTTATCTCATCTTGAAAAAGGAGACAAATTATGATGTGATATAGCTGTGGCAGGACTTGGGATGTAGATCCCGAGTTGCTTCCCCACTGCCACCTGCCTTCACAGCACAAGATCACCTGGTAGGTTTTTTTCCTTTCCAGAACCTCTCAGGAGACACAGAAGATCAACAGTTGCTTCTTCCTTACTCTTGTGGTGATAAATGGCAATTTGATGGTATTTTTATCTCTGCTATAAAACCAGTTTAAGCTTTTTTTTTTTTTTTTTTTTTTTTTTTTTTTTTTTTTTTTTTTTTTTTTAATTAAGAAGCAGTTAATTTTTCTTCTGGTGACGTTCAGTCCTACAGCCAAAGGCAGTAAGCTCTTAGATGTTTCCATTCTAGCATGAAAAAAACCTGAGGTGGAGGTGCCTCTGCTGAGGTGAGGATGTACGAAACAAGCTCTGCTTTAAACCAGCTGTGCCACTGTACCACCAGCACTGGCCTTTGCTGACGCAAGGGGTTCTCTGGCTTCAAGGCTATCAAAGTGATCATCCTGGCAGGCTTCTCAGGTGAGACCATTCACTTAGATGATGAAACCTTTTCTTGAACACTCTAAACAGGGAGACAGTTCTGGCTTATGTTTCAAAACTCTTTCACAGTAAGCAAAGAGGGAACCATTGGGGCAAAGCACTTCCTTTTGGGTGTCTTGGGTGTGATTCTCTGAGGCACAGGCCCTTTCTCATAAGCTGCTGTGGATCTTGCTGTCATCTCTGTCTTACAGGATCTGATGTACAAGGAGTTAATAGATATCCAGTGACCAAAGCCATTTATATTTCTCTTTATATACAGAAGTGAAGTGGAGCATGTAAAATTGGAAAGCAGAACCAAACCTGAAATTCTCTAACTTTATGACTAGTGTGTGTGTTATTTTCCCATGATCTTTAATTACATTCTGTTCTGGAGGGGGGAGAGGGGGAATGCTAATCTGGTGCACCAACTGGGGGAAAACCAAACTGTTTTACAGCGGGAGTCTAGATGACAGCACACAGCAAATGCAAAATATGACATTCATATGAAAGTGGGCTAAGCAAGACCATAGAAGAGAGGCAAAATGACTGCAGCAAGAGGAATGCAAGTGGTTTAAGGAAACCATGGTTTCTCTATTTATTGAAATAGCACAGCCGACCTTTAAGGTGGTGCTGATATGATGTAGATTTTGTAGAGCAGCACCAAGAGAGATGGCTGTCATAAAGGGAATGTATGATTGGATTCAGGTTCATGAAAAGCTAGGCTTAGACAAGTATTGCCCTTCCCTCTTTGAACATATAATATAGTGAGGCATGTCTCATTGCACTGAATGGAAAGATGCTATTTTCAGGACTGCTGTTGCTGTGCTTGCTAATGAATTTCCAAGGGGTGTTTGAGCCTTGGATATTGACTGTAGAGCTGCTTGCAGTCAGTTGGAAGAGATGTGACTGAACATGAAGCTTAGTTCTGTGTGCATACAATTCTGCTCTCTGTGATTTTCCCTCAAGTTGTATATTCAATATCACTCTGCAATCATAAATAATTTGTAGAAGTCCAGCTGTGACTTAAGGCTTCTCTACAACAATATCCAGAGTGCAAAGTCATGTGATACCCTTTTTCTTATTTCACTGGCTAGAATAGCCTTTAAAAAACTATTCCCACTTCCAATCCAAGCATTAAAACCAACAAACTGGGTGGATGCTTTTGCTGGGGTGCAGCGTAAATGGTCTCTGCCCTGTTTCTTGGTCCTGATGTCTTCATCCCCTTGGTTGGGAGCTGGGTCACAGCATGCTGATGTGCTCTCCTGCACCACGGTGGCTGAGTTTCTATGCAGAAGTAAGTGTCTTTGCTAAATAGCTTGACTTAGCAGCACTATACATTTACTATTTATCTGAGTAAGGGATGAGCAGGCTGTTTAAAAACAACATTCCCAGGATTGTTCTAGTGTCATGTTTGAAAGGCAATGGAGAGTCTGGCTTAAAAGTATCCTTTGTAAATAAAGGTTTAGGAACAGGTCTTACCTTGAGTCTTTCCCCTCATGTTCATTAGCCTACTATTCAAATGTGAGTGGATTTTTTTGGCTTGGTGGATAGCATGTTCATAGTTCTCTGGAAGGAAAATCTGGGGAAGCTATGATGTGTGTCAGTATAACACCTTTGAGTGGCGTGTGAGGGCATCTCTCCTGCTCCCCAGCACTGGTAACCTATGAATAATCATGGAGCCAACGGGGCAGTATGTCTTATACCTCTCAGCATCAGCTGTGACTGGCATGGATCCCTGGGGTGAGATCAAGGATGAAATGAACTCTTGTGTGCTTGAATGTGTTGATTATGAGCAGATCATCACTCAACACCCATGTTGTTATCACATTCTGGGCAGTTTACCTCTACCCCCAGGAACAGTTGTAGCAGTGAGCTTTAATCTGCATTCCAATTTTAAATATAATGTCTAAGTGAACCCCTGGAAAAAAAAAGTTAAACTGTGCTTTCAAATAGAAGATAAGTGAAAGGTGGAATGAGAAGGTGTAGAATAATCAAAATGCTTTTTTTTTCTTTTTGGTAGATGCTAGGAAGGAACAGGAACATACTGTGACTCCTCTCCTCTTGCTCATTGTTTTTTCATCCAGCCTGTAACATACGCATTGGTCCCAATACCTTCAACCATTTCCTACCATTTCTGTCACTCAGAAGCCAGGCTTCACTCTTTTACCTATTAGCAGTGCTGTGGCTCAGGGCATTCCCTTGGGACATCCTCTGCACTTGCTACTTCTTATCACTCTCAGCTAGAGAAAGCACACTGCACTTGCCATCCAAGCCCAATGGCACACTTAAGCGTATAAAGGACACTTGACATCATTTACATTTTTCATTAGCCTTCTAAAGGAGTTTCTCAAAAGGTGCAGTGGCTTTCCTGGCTTTTGAAATCCTTTAGAAGACTGTAAAAATTTTGTACCACTAGTCTACCAGTGGTCTATAATTGTTATGCAAAACATTGCCCAAACATAACATAACTAATTGCACAATTAAGATTGCTTTCTCCTCATCATCCCATTCATCATACTCCTCATTCACACCTATAGTCAGCATCTGGCATTAACAAAGGCTCTATTTGTCACATTAATACATTCCTTTTGTAGTGAAAATGCCTTTTGTATATCTCTTTGATACTTAAGGGTCCTTTTAGCTTGTTCAGTAAGCCTGAAAATAGTGACTTGAAAGCCTTGTAGGGTACATCCCTTTTTCAGATGTTTAATAAGAATGTAATGCAGTGGTACTCCAGGATACAAACAGCAACTCTCAGAGCTCAGAAAAGGAACCTGATACAAGTCAGCAAAAGAACCCCCCCTTTCCTTAACAACGTTGAGGTAAGTAATACAGTGTTTTGCTATTTTTAAAAATCTGAGGCAAATAATGCAGAATAGCTTTTCTTCACAGCGGACATTTCAAGGTCATCAGTCCTGTCAGTCTGACGTAAGGTGCATAATCAGTTCCTTCTGATAGTCCACACCAGAACCAAGCAAACCAAACCAACCTGGAAAGTGCAGGAGGTAGCAGGGGAAAGTCCAAGAATATCTGTGAATCAAAATGCAAGAAATGTCCTGGTACCTTTACCAGTCAGACCTACACAGAAGGCTGTGCTTGAGCGGGTTGAGGGTGTGTTTGCCACTCACATAAGGACAGGGTGGAAACAGCTTTGATTGGAAGCCTATGAGGTCTGCAGCACCATAATTCTTCTTAGGAAAAGGAAATGATGTAAGTTTCTACTTCTGGAATCTCTCCCCACTACTCTATAAATTTAAAGAAATAAAACACAAACAGAAAATTGATTTTTGAATGACGGTGAATTATTGTCATTAGAGGAACTGCAGTTTTGTGTCAAGGGAAAAAAGCTCAGTGTACTATATGCTACAGTGTACTATATGCTACTTTCTGAAGCATTACTTAATGTACCAGTCATTGCTGGGAACATGGAGTCCTTTTAATGCTAGTCAGGTAATATGTCATTCTCTCTGTAGAAACTCTGCAGCAGAGACATGAGTTATATACTGATGTAGTTATCAGAAGATCATGTGGTAGCACTAATGTGAGTCACTACAGTGGAGTTTGCCCCGTTTGAAATTTTTACATAATTAAAGTGAGTCATTGTCCAAATTCTGCCAAAGTGCAGATGTCTTTAATTTAACATATGCAGTTCAGCTTGCATATGCCTTCCATAGGTGAACATCTTTTCCTTTGTGCACTACCCTGGGTTAGCTCTGGTCTGGGAGATGCTCCCCTTTGCCATTCAATGTGCAGTGCTCCTACTGAAATCCATAGCAGCTTCAGAAAAAATATCTGGAACACCCAGATCTCAGATAGTCCTCTCCACTTTGTTTTATGTTCTGCTGGTAATTCTTTAAATACACATAGATAGATAGATAGATAGATAGATAGATAGATAGATAGATAGATAGATCAAAACAAGTGTATTTTTGTGTCTGTTATAATGAAGGAGATGGCCCACATTTCCTGGTGAAATACATTCAGTTGCCTTCTGTGCCTTGTGTGTCTGCAGCAAGGCAAAGGCCAGGGAGAGGATCAAAAAGGTAATGAAGGTTTCTTTAAGAGAAAGCAAGCTGGACATGCTTTCATAGATATTAGACTTCTAAAATGATGGACTTCAAGATGGTGGATGGCTTAGTACTCATGGGGAGTTAAACCAGGTTGTTTTAGCAGAGAACAAGGCTACTCTCCTTGCAGCTGGCAGAATCATCAGTGTTTCTGAGGATTTCACAAATAATTTGGTTTCTGTGCTGTGATGATGACTACTCTGAGTCATTTGACTGAAAGGGCAGTACCTTTTCTTTCTTTCCTTCTTTCACTCTTCTCTTTCTGTCTTTTTTTCCCTCCCCCTCACACTCTTTCTGAGCTGCAAATCTAATTGTTCTCCATCTAATGCTGAAACATAACAAAAATGTGGTTAACCATCACATCCAGATGAAGCTTGTAGTTTTGCTAGGTAGAGAAGGAAAGAACATGCTTATTTAGAAACGTTTGGAAATTTTCTGAT
Organism: Vidua macroura; assembly: GCF_024509145.1. NCBI lineage: Eukaryota > Metazoa > Chordata > Aves > Passeriformes > Viduidae > Vidua > Vidua macroura. Next base: position 24,218,774 of record NC_071573.1, read on the forward strand.
TAATTAATGAGAGATAGAGAAAACGACTAAGGCTGGTCTGCTAATTTCTGAGTCACTGGGTAAATGCTATTTTTTCTTTGCCAATCCCTCAGTAGGGACATTAAATAATTTTTACTACTGTAAATTCTTTCAGAGGAAGGGAAGGGGGTTGTGATACAGGAGAAACTTGTATATTTGATTTAAAAAGTCAGCTCTTCTCCTGTAGAAGGACTGCAGCCTTATGCAAGAGGGCATCATGCATACTGGTCCATCCAGAGAGTAACCAGCCAAAGGGCCATAGGTTTCAAGCACCTTCTGAGAGTCCTGAAAGCTACCTTAATAATCTCCATCATCTCGATGATGGAGATAAAAAATAAAATCTTCCTATAGCCTCCCTCCCCATGCTGTCAGTTAATACTGCCAACAAAGAAAGAAAAGTTCCCACACCTTCACCTTCACTTGCTGCAGAGAAGGGGTTAGGCAGGTAAGCAGTCCTGTGTGCCAGGCAAATAAACAGTCAGACTCAAGAGCATGTAATTTTTGACACCCTCAGTGCCTTCTCTATATCTGTTATATTTAAGTGTTCTGTCTTCTGTGATTTGTGATCTCTAAGGTTGTTCTTAACTTTTTTCCCCCAATAAAAATCCTTATGGCAAAAAATGAAGCTGCATGGATGTGCCAGAATAGTGAAGCACAGTGTCCTAAATGATGTAACTCAGGTTTTGGGAGCAGGATAATTGCAGTAGTGTGATGCTTCTTTTAGAATAATTAGTCTTGCTGAGAACCAGGGTATAAAAGCCTGTGCAGAGCACAGTAATGAGGCAGTTACACCATTTCCAGTATTTGTGTGCCCCTGCATTGCACTGCAGATCAGAGCAGGCGTGCCCACAGTGATGGTCAAGGAATGATTTCATCTTTGTAGCCCTGTGCCAGGACTGTGATACAAAATACGTGGGATTCATTCTAAAGGAAAGCAGCTCTCATCTTCCATACTAAACCAGGAGGCCTTTGAGATCATTAAGAATAATTTTTACAAAGGAGAGGTTTATGTTTCCGTTCATAGAGCCAAAGTCTGTTCTCATGCCCTGTTACTGCCTGGCACTTGCCCATCCAGGAATGAAATCTACTTCAGCTGTATGCACTTGCAGATGTTGGGATTTCAATTTCAAAGTACAAACAATTCTAATATTAAAAAGACTATTTCCCTAGTGGGAATATGGGTTGTATGAGCTTTTTGACTTTTCTGTTTCATCTTTTGATTGTATATGGTATCACCTTTAGATCTCTCTATCAGTTTGGGTTTTTTGGTTTTTCTTTTATTAGCATGACAGTGGACAAAATGTCAGTAAAAGTTAAAGTGGAAAGCGTCCTCAGAGAGATAAAGGTTGTCTTCCACTTTTCACTATATGGTTGACTCTGCTGCCCTTTTATGTTGGGGTTTAGTCTGCTGGGGCACTTCTTTGCTTAAGTTAAATTTACTTATCTGTTATATAAATAAGGGATAGCCTTGGCCATTAGGTAAATCTACTGATGGAGGGAAAAGGGATTTTTCTAGAGTGCCTGTGTGCATTTCTGAGACATGGAATTCAAAAACATCTGATAAGGTAACCTTCAGCTGGTTTTCTGCAATGACTTTTGTCAATGAGCCTTAAAAGCATTGATATTTTCAAGCATTATAGCTGAAGAGTACTGCAATGTCCTTGAACTACCCACCAGCCAAAGAATGACATCTCCAAACTCAGCTGGTGAATTCCCATGTACTGTCATATTTATGACTTACTTTTTCCTTTCTGTCTGGGGCATCCAGCTAGAATTACCAGGACCTTGGCTCTACCCAGTATGCAACACTAGACTGGTACCACTCTCAGGTGCTGCCTGGTTTTGCTGTTGCCCTCAGAATATTTGCTCCTATATTGTACAGTGAGGATAATCCTTTGTTTAATTTTTTTTTTAACATTTTGAAAGGAAAATAGGGGTCTCATTCAGGTCTTTCCATTTTTGCATGATAGTACAGTTGAACAACGTGTACATGTGTTAATTAAACATCCTGTCTTATCACTGTTTTGGTAAGTGTCCTGTAAATTTAATCACTACGACACCTCTGTACACATTACAATCCTTTTAAAGATCTAGAGAAAAATCCTGGTGGATTATTCAAAGCACTAAATCACACAGAATTACAGTAGTTATTAGAGGCATTAAAACCTCTGATAAGAAGCTTTATCATGCATTTTTTTGGGAAGCTTAATCTTTATCAGAGATGACTGTAAATAGAAGGGAACAGTAAAAAAACTTGATAACAGTTTATTTTACAGTACATCAAAAATCAGGTACTGTAATTACAGTATAGTTACATATTTATTGCATAGTAAGTAACTACAGTTTATTAGTTTTCTTGCTTTTCTGTTATTGCAATTACCTGCAAGACCTGAGCCAACAAGGGGCCTTATTTTATTTCCATTTCCATTAAATATGTTTACACACAGATACACATGTATTTACATTGCATATATGTTTGACTACTTCAGAGGAGTTGGACCTGTTAACATGAAGGAAGAACAGGCAGTGGACATGCTAAAGATCTCTTCCACATGTACATTTGTTTAGATTCAGAACTATAAATGAAGGGGGATCAGATTTTAACTGTGGTTATATTTAGCTATCTAATTTTTTCTCCTCTTTTTGGCACTGGAAAAGTTGTGGTATTCTTAATCACTTAGATAAACCTCTCAGTTACAGACCTACTCAGTGTGTGGGTGTTTATAATATATCTGTACATTATTTACCTCTGTACATCCACCTCTGAATATAGATTAGATTAAGTCTCTGTTAGTTGTACTTAGGCTGTGTACGCATGCCTGTGTTTATGTATTTCCAGGAGTCACCCTGACATGTTCTGTCATTTTGGGGTGTAGGCTAAGTGAAGATAGCCAATTAGGTGTGACTTCTAATTTAGTGCTGTTTACAATGTTAAAGGTTCTAGTTAATTTAAGAGTTACTGTGAAACTGGCAGAAGAAATGTTCATGTTGGAATTCAGAACTTTTCTTGGTAAGTGATGAAGGTGTAATTCAAAATGCAGCCCATGAGTGGTATGGAGTGACTTGTGCTCTTCATGCCTCTGGTAGGAGCACAGCCATACCTCTAAACACAGATTTGGGCAGCACAGCCCAAATAAACTACAGAGGATTTATTGAAAGTCCAAAGTAAAAGCAATGAGGGTGATAAGAGAGCGAGGAAATGTGACCTGTCAGGAAATACTGAAGGTATTGGGGGTGCTCGTCCAGAAAAAGAGATCAATGAGGGACAACATGGCAAAGGGCAGTAAGAATACAAGAGGCTGTGGGAAAAGGTCAGTAATTTATTCTCCTTGGTGAGAAATGGGAGGGCATGGGATGTAATTGGTTCAACAGGACCAAACAAAATTCACATTAGGTATTAGTAATGACCTTTTAAAGCAGATAAAATTTGGGATGTTGTGGAATTTCATCTTCTAGAAATTTTTCAGAAATGCATAAATGGTCCTGCTTGGAGGCACACAGGGGGACAAAAGGCATCAAGACATCTTAACAACACTCCTAGCCCAGTTTTCTGTGCCTTGAACCATCAGTTTAAGAATCATGGTTGTGAGAAGGTGGTGTGTTCCCAGTTTGCTTGCCAGTGGATCAAAAGAAAACCAGGTGAATTGCTCATCTGAAATGAAACTTCTGTCCAGTAAAAAGCCATGGAAAGAATCAGCACCCACATGTGTCTGGTAAACTACTGAAACTTCATTTCTATTAAGATTTGAGGGCAGATGCTGCACTAGCTAAAGCTGATGGCTAAAACTTCCCCTGACGGTAGTGGAACCAATGTTAATTTATACCATAAAATCCCTGTTTTGCTGATTGTTTTCAACTAGTGATTGCACATGACAGGCATAGTTTATACTTCTTAATAATAAACTAGACAGTAAGACGTATTTAAAGTCTAGTAGCAAGTGTCAATATATACTTAAACTACTCTTTTCTTTTTCTCATCCTTTTGATGGTGTAAAATTTCAGGTAATATATTTACTATCCAGTACTTGTTGATTGGAGGACTCCATGTTTAATTTTCAGGTGAAATAACTCAGAATTTTTTATCCTAGTGTGATACAACTCTGAGATAACAGTATAACTTTTATTGTTATTCTGATATTTTTGTAGAACAAATCTTGGGTTTATTTCTATAGTGTCTGGCATTTGTAGTAAACAGGGAGAGGCAATGTCCGAGTGTGAGAATGGTTTGCTTGCTCTACCAAAAATTCTTCCTGCAGAAGATGATGGTTCTGGTATGTTAGGCTGGTTTTATACAACTCAGTACAGAGATACAGGTAATTGTGTGGGTTTTTTTCTCCTTGTTTTTTGAACATATGACTGATGGATAAGTACTGAGTTTCCAGCTTTCTACCTGTACTACAATATGTCCATGCCCTTGGCCATATAGAAAGTACGTTGCATTAAGCAATACTGTTCAACTTCCAAATGCTTTCCCTGTGGGAAATGCTTCAAACTGAGATTTTTGAAAATAATCATAACATCCTTTTAAGTACAGGTGATCCTCATGGACCCTTTCCCACTTAGCCCACCTTGCTTCCAATAGTGTGCAAAATGCCAGGCTGATGAGTAACGTGGAAATGCTGCGCTAGCAGGACAGAAAGGTTCAAGTCTTAATTGGGAGGTCTTATTTGGAGGTTGTTGGTTCCTTTGCAGGTATTTAACAGGAAACATGAATAGAAAGATGCTGAGGTTGCTGTTTATGGCTGAGGCCACTTGCATACAGTCCACCGAGTGTGTTTACAGTGTTCATAGTACTGCTGTGGGGTTTTGTCTCCATTTCAGAGAGAAAGGGGTCTCCAGTGGTTTTCTGAACACAGCGAACAAAGGACTTTCTAAATTTCTTTTTAGACTTATGCTATTTCTAATGCTAAGAATACAGTTTTTGAAAAATTCATTTTATTTTAGTAAACATTCTTTCTATAGAGGCTCTTTAGAGAGGAGAGAATAGGATTATTTAAAGGAGGGGAATTAATTGCCTTCTATAGGCATTAGGCAAATTGCCTCACTTATAGTTAAGAGGTAGCATGGGAGTATTTAAGTATAGGGTACCTGCAATGCACTTTATGATAGTCTTAGCTTATGACTTTATATCATTTTATTTCTCTATTAAAGCAAGACATTCCTCACGGAGACGGCGATTGTGCACAGTGCTGTAGTTAGCATCTCATGTCCTGATGACTGTGTGGTGCACCATGATGAAACAGGGAAGGGGGTGTGGAGTACTCGAGAAATTTGTATGGGAATCCAGGAAATAAAAGGTGATACCTGATATGTGGTAGGGTAGGAGTTGTTTAAATGAGATGTGAAAATGTCTAACTCATAATTACATGCTGTGTGTTTTACCCATAAACCTGTTTTAAGTGGGTACAGCAGATGCCAGAGTTAAGAGGGTGACTTAAAAAGTCATTATGGGCCACCCAGAAATACTAGACCAAGTCCCTGACTCCAGAGGTAGTAAAGACCTCACAGGTCAGTCCAGTGATGATGCTCAGCATTTATGTGTGAATTTGGCATTTCACAGAGGGGTGCTCAGATCTTGAGGAACAGACTGTGCTGACTTGGAGCATCCCCCTGCCCTGGGGAGAAGGGAGAGTGACTGATGAAAGATACTGTTTGTGAGTTTTATTTTGCATGAAACAAGTTGTCACAAGAGATACAAGAGAATGCCTCTGGACACAAGCAGCACTGGGTTGTTTTCTGCATGGGAACAAATGCTGACCCTGATGGTGAGTGCTCCCTGTAGCCTGACACTGGGTATTGCTGCTCAGAGCCTTAGGCAGAGGTAGTTTATGGCTCCCTGGTAGGTTTTGGGGCACATTGCGTGTTGCATTGTCCAGTCTTTTGCAGAGGGATGAATGGGGTTGTGAGGAGAGATGCAGCTCTAAGATTATGTGGACTTTCAAATCAGAACTGAAAAAAAAATACTGTGTATAGATGTTTTCAGGGTTGGGGAACAGCCAGATTCTCAAGCTTACTGCACAGGGCTCTGAGTTCAGTAATTAAATTACTGCTGAAAGCTTAGATACTGTAATGCTTACAATCCAAATGTCTCACTCTTAAATAGTGTAATGGTAGTTGTGTTTTTTTTGGTTTTTTGGGTTTTTTTCCCAATTACTTCAGTGGGAAATGCTGTAAATTTGGCATAATTACCATAGAAGGTAATAACTTTAGTTATGACCCCTAGAATAACTGAGAAGTGGGTGATAATTTGTGTATCAAATATCAAATCTTAAAGCATCAGACAAACTTGTAAAGTGTTTCCTACCACTCTCTGTATGCCAAACATATTACAGTTGCACTTTGAGCTGAGTGTAACTGGAGGAACAACAGGGAGGATCTTAGCACAGCCTTTAATGTTCACAAATAAATGGCAAAAAAAAAAAGAACACAGTTTAAATGTTCCTATGTGTGATTAAAATCGTACACCTTCATTTGTTTTTCCTCATGCAGCCAAGTTGTAGTAAAAGGAATATACCTGCTCAGGCACCCAGAGTTTCCTCCAGAAAGGTCAGCTTCCAGAAATGAAATGGAAAAATAAATTAGGTAAGAGTAATGGCTGAGAAAAAAAAGTGAAATTTATAACAAAAAGACAGAAGTAAGATCTCAACATAGGAGATTTTTTTTTTTTTTTTCAGTGCAGGACTGAATGAGCAGTAAGTTCTTAAGTTACCACAGCAGAGGAAATCATCTAAATGCATAGATAGATTAAAACAGGTTTCATTTTCTTCTCTCAATGGTAGCTGTTATGTGGTTTGTGCTGTTATGACTGTTTACAAGCATTGTTTACACAAAAATCACATTATTCTCCCACGACTGACGTAGCCAGTGATGTAAATGTGCCTGCTTAGGGCCTGTTCCTCAGGGAGGCAGAGCACGCAGGGCTCTCTGAGCACCTCGTGCTGGCCGGCAGCTCCTGGTGCCAGGGTTTTGGGACTGGCTGCCTTCGTGTTGAGCTCTCTGAGCTTCTTCACTGGAAACGAGGGCTGGTACTCAAGGAAAACGGACCTTGTTTGAGAGCTGCAGTGCAGGGTAAATCTCCCTTTTCCTTTAGCAAAGCATTGGATACTCTCTGTTCTGAAAAGAGGTACACTTCTGTGGGTCGTAGTCAGGAGGCTGGCTGGCAGGATGCAGGATACGGGAACAAATTAACCCAATCTCTGCGTTTAGCAGCAATATTAATATTTTCCTAGGCAGAGCTTACAATGTATGTCTGTTTGTTTGTCTCTTCCAAAATCCATTGCAGACAGAGAGGAGGGATGGTGTGACAGGAGCTGGCGGCAGCAGGATGGGCTGACTGCATGCTCGCCACCAGCAATGAGGGCTGCTCTGAGTTAAGACATCAGAGAAGGACTTTGTGCAGGAAAATAATGAAAATACTGTCAGGGTGAGACCATAAGCAGAAAGGGAAAACTTATTTCCTTAAGAGTCACAATCATGCTTTGTTAAAGGAGCATTGTAAGGAAACAAATAGGATTTTAAAAAACTGCTTCTCACAGAAGCAATAGAAAAGGAACTTTTCATACGAAAGGAATGGTAACTGAATTATTTTTGTGATATAAAAGCATTCCAGTGTTGTGCTTCCAGCCTGTGAGGAAGAGAGAAAGAAAGAAAATGAAACTAACTGGGAACAGCTGAAAGTGCTTCACTGTATAGGCTGAGAGAGATTAACAAAATAATTAAATCAGTTAACAGTGCATTAGATAACTTCATAAGTGTTTACTTTAACAAAAGAAATATTTGTTCCTGTGTGTATGAATGCAGCCTTTATTTTCATCAGTTTTAGTCTGCTTTGCTTCTAATAGCAGTGAGTTTTCAAGCAGAGACAGCCCAGCAAGACTCCTGGTTGTTACACGTGTAGCTGGAGATTTTTAGCAGATCTGAGTGTAAAGGTATTGGAGCAGAGTGTATCCTGTAATTCTGCATTTAATTTCTAACTTTTAATTATTTTCTAGTTCTGAGCAAAGGTTCTGTAGTCAGTCTTCTGCCAAGCATAGTTAGCATTAAACCTACACCATGCGTTATGCCTCTGGACTAGGGGATGCGGATTTGCTACTTAAATACTTTTTTTTTTCTCTCTGCCAACTGTTTTGTTCTGAGTATCTTTTGTGGAGCTGTTGTCCCAATGATCTGAGTAATCTTTTTCCTTCAAGCAGCTCTTAAGTATCCGTGTTTTCATGAGGAAATGTGCAATTCATTCCATCCTACAGTCCAGAGCATGGGGAATGGGAGGTAATCTGGGACAGTTTGTTGGGGAAGACAGCAAGATAAATAGCATAGCACTCATGCAAGAGGGAGAGGAAAAGTCCTAATCCAGGGTTGCCCTGTGAGAGACAGTGGGGTTTGGGAAGAGAATGTGCCCAGCAGTACATGCCACAGAGGCGCTGTCCCCAGCATGTTCTTCTATGCCACATGTAGCCACGAGGAGCAGAAGTCACCAGCAGCTTCCCACAGCTGTGGCCATCCCCTCTGTAACCTTTGGTGACTGTCACAGTTTTCCATGGTACAGGTAAAGATCAAATGGCCCTGGGTTTGATTTGTGTGGTTGAGACTCATTTGACTGAAGGAGATGTGATTTTGAGATGAAATGGCAGAAGTGGAGGTATGTGAGAGGCAGCATATAAAATGGTATAAATTGGATCTCATTTGGGACTCTTGCATGGTCCCAGTGCCCAGGCATGACTTAGGCTGTAACACCCCTTAGCAAAATGGGAAGAGAGGTGTGTGGTTCTCACTTTGGAGGCAAATACTTTCCTCAGTGTCCATGTGCCAGCTGCATCGACTCAGAACACTGTAAGGAGCTCCATTAAGTTCTACTGGGTCCATAATCTGCACATTATGAAAAATTTACATGATAGATGGAGCTGTTAAAGTCTAATTGGGTAATCAAAAATTAGTTAATGTGCCAAAATATGTATTTAGCTGATAAACTCTAATGGTTCCAAAGGGTTCTAGTATTAATAGAAGGCATGCTTGCACGCTAAGGAGTTGAGAGTAAGATATTGCTCTTGTTACACGCATTTCAAATAAAGATCCCAAAGCACTTGACAGATATTAAATCACTTATTGATTTGATTTTTCCAAAATATGTCCATCCAAGGCTCTGGGGGAATATATGTTAACAATAATGTCAAAATTGCACATAAGTAATAAATTATAATTTCCCCCACTTCCCAAGTCTATCAAGTGCAATAATCACTCCTGCCCTTAAACCCAGTTAAAGCCTCTCTAGGCTGGGTCTTCCTTAATTAGACCATATTAGGTCCTTGTGATATATTGTATCCACTTGAGTGACAAATAAGTTGAATCCCAGTGAAATGATTGGGTTTGAAAAGGGTTAGAGGTGAAGTAAGTGGCAGAGTCAGTAGAAGAACATGTCATTGCTGGTTACTTCTCCTTAACTCTGCAGAGTAACCAGCACAGCATTTGTGTATTCACAGAGCCAGAAGGATGTTCCAGCATTCTGCAAATAACTTCCTTACCTATTCGTTCAAATTTCATTCTATTTTACGTGGAGGACATTAATAAGAATTTTAAAATACCTCTTCTGCTTAATCTTTCCAAAGAGTCCTAATGTATTATTAATAGCATGCCACTCCCACATTATAATGGCATGTGGTTCTGTGTTTGTACAGCATCTAGTGTAATAAGAACCTCATCCAAGAGACTTTTGTAGGCTCTTCTACAGTTCAAACAGATAATGACAGCTTTATTTTAATATGGAATAAGGTTATCCTTGTTTTATGAAGAAAATGGAGGCAGAAGGATAACACTGTCATAGAAGTAGAACTACACTGCAGGCTCAGATGTTTCTTTGCTGCTCTGGCTACTAGACCACAGCACAGAGGCATTCCTAAAACTTGCACCTGTTAAACACAATTTATGGTTTGCTTGATATATAATGTACCTTTATTTCTAGATGGGATTTATAACAGTAACTATCTTGAGTGTATCAGACCTATTGTGCTCTAAAAAAGCCTCCAGATGCTTAAAAGTGCCAGACAGCCAAAGTCTGTTCTGTTCAACTAGGCACACCTTTGAGGAGGGAAAAAGAACATGTCCACGAAAACTCAAGCTTAGGGTAACCTAATCCTGTCTCCATACCATGTAAATATTTAAAGAGAAAATGCAACAACCACATTGTTGAATTTCCTACTTTGGATGAGTATCACATTTTTAATGACAGTTGAATAGTTTTGTATTTTATTTATGTGGTATCATTTGTTTGCTGGGGAATATGAATTGAATGGTTTCCTTGCCTCTGAATTTGAAATTGTATTTTCCCCAATATCATTAGTTGAAGGATGTTACCACATAAATAAATAAATAAGCCAAGTGTTGTGATTGTTTGCTGTCTAATATACATAGATCCAAAAGTATACTGAAATGCTGTTTGAAACACGAGTCAATGCCACACTTTTTGACATCTGCCTAGAATGAGAGAGAAAAAAAGCCCTCACAGAGAGTGATAAACCAGAAACAGTCACCTGGCTTTTTGGGAAAGCTCTGGCCTGAGAAAGGAGCTAAAAGAGAAAAAAAAAAAGTGGGGAATAATGAATTCATCAAGCTGAAAATGCACAGGCCAATGGAGCGCTTAGATTTCAATAGAAGGCAAATGGAAAGAGAGCCCCCATTACTGTTGAGATGCAGCGACACGGCTGCACTAATCGCTTGGTCATGCTTGGGAGACACTAAGTCATCATGGGCCATGACATGGGGAGAACAGGCACCAGGGTTTGTTGTAAGAAAAAATTGTTTATTTAACATCCACAACCAGCATCGTCCCTCTCCTTTACCTTGCATCCCTGTGCCCAGATCCATCCCTCTCTGCCAGGGAAGTGTGTGCCAGGCAGCACGGCTGGGCTGCCGCAGAGCAGGCCTGGGCAGCTGAGAATAAGAAGGGAATGTTTTTGGTAGGGGGTGACCACAGAACTGTCCTGCAGTGGGGATTAATGTCTCACCAAACTTGTTACCCCTTTAAACAGATTTTATAGTACTTACTAGCTTCAAAATTCATATAAGTGCTAAGATTACTTTTATGTGAGGTATGCCCCCTCTCTTAAAAAAACCAAAAGCTCCTTGGCTGTTATTTGGACAACTGGCCATTTCTGTGTGAACAAAAGGAAGGATGCTGATCCAAGTGGTGTTGAGCTGACAAAATAATAGTTTCTGGGGAATTGTTTTGGTAATATTGAGGAGAGGCTCCTCAGAGGCTAGTCTTTCAAGGCAGGTAAGCTTTGGCACAGTTGTGCTCCTTGAATAACACAGTGCTTAAAAGGAGTGCAGTGTTGGTGCAGGAGCTTGCAAGTACTGGGCTCTGTTCTTGGCTCTTGCCAGCCACAGACTTCCTATATGCTGAGGAACAAGTCTTTTAGACTGTGCTTTTTTCTTTCCTGTTTTTTTTTTTTTTTGTTTTTTTTTTTTTTTTTTTTTTTTTTGTTAGAATTTCCTTGCATTTTAAATCTGTGGGGAATTAAATGGAACAGACATTTAGATTCACTTCCCCCCCTCCCTCAGTAATAGATGAAATGGGGAGGATATAGAATCATGTTTAAAAGATCAAATCAATGTACTTATTTTGTAAGCAGAAACTAAAGGGAACAAGCTGTTGGTTTCTTTAAAAAATACACAACTGCTTTTTTTTCCGCCAGCCTCCCTCTGAGATAAATCAAAATCAGTCTTTGAAAGATTAATTGAGGAGTCCATATCTCACAAAAATGTAGGCAATGACTGCAAAAAAAAGGCATAGTATTGACTGATAAAACTGTCTAGCTATATAAACCTTTAAAATGAAGAAATTGCCCATTTACATATTTTTTCTGCCACATATCTTAATTAGCTCCACAAAAACCATTGCCTGCTTCCATTTTCCCATTAATTAGTCCCATGCTACTGTGAAGTGAGCACTGAAAAAATAGCCATTCTTAGTTCCTTATGTAACAGCACAGGACATTACCTTCATTCTGACCAGAGGATAAGGGCAGACACTGTGAGAGCAGAACTGTCTTGTAACATTCCTGAATTAATTTACAGATTTGCATTATATCTGTGAAAGAGAGAATTTAATGTCCTGAACACACACACATATATTTTCACACAAAATTAGTTAATCTAGAGTACTGAACTGGGATCTGCTCTAGGGTGTTCCTCTACAATAAAACTAATATTAGGGAAAGAAAGAGACTAGGAGACCATAGTTAATAAAAATAAAAAATAAAAAATCACATGTATTTAAGGCAGAAATAAAGAACTGAGAATTCTTTGTTTTCTTCTTCTTTCTGTGGTCCAAAAGGAGAAATAATAATGAAGAAAGAAACACTAAGTTGAGCTCAGAATACTCCTGAAGAAAACCCCCCAAAATTCCTTGAGTTAAAAATGAATCTGGATAGCTATAGCAGATTCATCTACAAAATTACCATTTCTCCTCTGGTCCTTACTCAGATAAGTTCTGTTTTTGATAAGGCATATGTGTGAGCTTCTTAACTGAACCCATGATTAATGAACTTCTAAGATCAAGTGCTCCAAATGGCTTAACATTGCAGTATCTTGAGGGTGCTGACCTGTGAAAGCAGTGGTTTATGATCAGTTGAGTTTTTGGCCTTTCTGAGGGGCCAGGTAACAAATATAGTTTGAATATTCTCCAGTCAGGTGAAAACTGTCTAATCTGGTGTCAAAAATTCTGGTTTTAGTGGCTTTAGTTTTATTCTTTGCAAACCATAAAGTTGTGGGCATTGAGCTGAAACTGATGGACTCACCTACTACCTTAGAGTTTTCCAGCATCAGGAGACCACAGACCACCTTGTGGGGCAGTCTGCAGTCAGAACAGAGCAGTTTGGAGGGGCTGCAAATGTAGGGATTTCAAGTATAGAAGTGCAGGTAGGTAACCCTGGCGGTACCCACCCTCCAGAAAAATGTGATCCTGCACAGTCCTGAGTTTCCACAAGTTTAACATTAAGATGTCGTTTATTCAGCATCTCTCTAGTGAATTAAAGTTCAGCCTGAGGATTTATCTGTTGTTTCATCTCGGTGAGACAGAAATGATTGAGTTTAGGCCAGGCATAGCTAATTTATCTTAATACAGATGAAGCCTGTATACATCTTCAAGTAAAGATCATGTTTCTCATCATGATATCTGAGAGTCTTTAACTCTCTAGCATGAGAACTTGCAGTTAGTTCCTCACTTAAAAAGGAATAATTACAGAATTCAGTGTGCCACTTTTATCTGATTTTAAAAAATCATGTAAGCTCTTCACCCATAGTTTGTTGAGCTTATTTTATGGAAGACCAAAGTTGGATAAAGAGATAGGTCATTCAAAGAAGACTATGTGGCATAGTATGAAGGTTGTTTTTCAGGTTCATAAAGTGATCTGATTTCATTTTGAGTTCCCAATTGATGTTTGTTTTTATTTAAAATGTCTGTAAGGGTAACTGTTCAGAATGTACTATCCAAGATAATAGCATTAACTGGCATGGCTGCAAAATCAATAATAGTAACAAAAATATACCTCTACTGATTAAGAGTGACATAAAATAAATTTGTTAACTGAAATGGATTGTAGTCAACAGTTTAAACACGTGTCTTAAATACTGTAATGCAATTCATGGTTCTTATTTTAACTTTTAGTTAATTTTTTAAAAGAACCTTTGAAAATATGTATTGCATTTCTCTCCTTATAAAAAGACAAGGCAAACTGAGATAGAAGAGCATTTCATTTCTTCTAATAGAGCTCCCACTGAAAAAATGAACTTGATAACAAAACTGTTGTGTACTTCACCTAGAGAAAGTAATTGAAGTTGGTAATTCATAAACTATAAACTAGCTTTGAAGGACAGGTCTTTGTTCTTTGTCATCAGGCTTCATGAGAAACAGCAGAGCAGAAATAAAAATAGATCATTGACCAAAAATATCCTTTTCCAGCTGGGTCATTTAAAGAACTGTCCTTTTTTTTTTTTTTTTTTTTTTAGGCATAAATACAGCTGATTCCAAAACTACCCCAAAAAGGGGTCTAACTCTAGAGGTCAAATACTCTGGAGGGTTTTGTTGTTCCTTGCTTGCTTTGGATTTGTTTTGGGTTTTTTTAGAGCAGGAATGGTTATGGGGAGAAAGAAGTGTGATTTGCAAAAATGTAAAGCCTGGAATAGGATCTTTGATTCAGATATACAAGCATGCATCCACCAAGCTGTGACCAGGGCCTGTCACTTTCAAACCCAGTAGAAGCAGCTTCTTGAAGTCTTCTCTGCACTGACTCATGGGTTTTGGATTTGACACATAAATCCTGATGTGTGGGCCATATATGCATTAACTTACTAAAGCTAATTATTAGTGTCTGTCACATAAGAAAGAGCTGAATGGGAGCACCTTGGGCACTGAATATAGCATCATTATAAAGACACAGGCCAGCAATATGGCAAGCTGACTCTCACCTCATTTTGAGGGGAAGATGAAGAGACTTAGCCATTCATTTAGAGGTCTTTGAGCTGTTTGGAGATACTGCAGTTGAGATGAGGTTCTCATATATCAGGGGGATTTATATCTATATATACAATTGAGAGTAATGGAAATGCTCTGTTTTTGTAGATTTCTTTTCTGTTTTTCATTTAGCTGTGAGGATAAGACAGGTAAGAAGTACAATGACCCCATGTGGGTAGAGAGGGCAGTGAGGAAGTGATTTTCACTGTGCAAGGACAGGAGGTTGCCTGGAGTTTAGCAACGAGGATGCTGTGCAGGTACACGTCGCACAATGTCCTTGTGCCTCAGCATGCCAGAAGAAGGCTGAGGAGCAGAAGAATGGGCAGCATGCTCAGTGGCAGGCCTGCAGCAGAAGTCCACCAGCCACCCCATGAATGTGAGTGGCAAAAAGCAGGGGCTGCAGGAGAGGGTCCCCATGGATGTGCATGTGCCTCTCTGAACAAGGCATCTGCGCTTGCCGCACCTCCAACAAGCCCAACAAGACCTGACTAAAGTCATGCACTGCAGCACAAACACTCTGACACTTGGGGAAGTCAGATCTTCAACTTCTTTGAACAGCTTTTGCTCCAGTGGGGGCTGTTTTTTCATGCCAGCTGCTTGTTCTGGCTTCCAGATTAAATGAAAGTTTTGCAAAACTTTGTTTGTGTCCCCTTCATGCAGTGGCATTTCACAGGAAGGACACATCTGGAAGACTACTACAGATGCTTCAGACACGTGTAAAATGTTTATTCATTCTATCTCTTAAAATTATTTTAACACATAGGCACAGCTTGGAGCACAGATATAAAACTGAGTATTGACAAGAGACAAAAAAATGATGAAGATTCTAGTTCAGGACTATCAGAGATAATGATACCTAAACACCTTAACCTCAGACTCATTAGACTCACATATCTCAATCAATATGGATTCTCTCAGAAATCAATTTTCAGCAGCAAATATGATTGTTAAATAATTCACAAGTTACAGGCCTTCAGGCAAGAAGAGGTTAGAGAAGCAGAAGGAAGTGTTGATCTTGACCTGAGATGTCATTTCAATTAAACGAGGAGAGCATCTGTAAAACACAGTTCTATGTTCAAGGTGTCAAACTGTTTAAAGAAAAGAGGATTACAGATGTAAATTGGAGTCTAAAGTATTTAAAACACATTCTTATTTTTCATATATTAGCAGAAAGAATTGATCAGCAAGGAATGTGCCACTTTTAGGCATCCCAGCCAGTACTACTGGCATAATTCTTTTGTTTATTTGCTTTTGCTTTTCACCAGTCTTTATTTCACAGCTAATTTATTATGCAGTCTCAGTGAAAGGCAGAAGTGGTAAAAAACTTCTGGAGATTCTCTCAGATCTTTGAATATTTCTGATCAAAGGCATAGGAATTTGTGCTTATCATAAATTTTACTTTCTCAGGTGTGCTTGACTCCATACGCATGTTTTCATATTTACTGTTAGGTGAGTGACAATTCGTAACAGAAACATTATTTTAGGGATGGAAAGGTCAGCTTGGTGGGATGGTACTACCACTTCAGCACTTTTCGCAGGGCCTTATCATGACTACTGCATCTCATGGAAAGATTTGTATTGATCTGCTGAATCTTGGATCTGGCTCTAATTATGCTTGTGTAAATTTGGAGTTACATCACTGAAGTTAATGGTATAATAACTATATTAGATTAATTCAAATATTCATATTCAGGCGCTGAATTAGCCTGATTTGTAGTTTAGTTGTGATGTCCATAGAAGCAAGTTGTAGTTTTAACACAATTTAGAAATCATAATTTAATTAAAAATATTTACTAACCTAATTATTTCTATACCAGACATCTCTTTGAAGTAATTATAATGATACATTTTAATCTGATGTTATCTGTATTCTGCCAGGGATTTTTCAATGGGCATAATTTGGATAAATATCAAGCACTCCAAATGCATTTGAATTCAGCCCAGGTCAATAATGGTATTACTGTCTGAAGGCCCTTGATGGGTTTAGTCAGATGAGCTGGTGAGCTTATTCCAGTTTTGACAGCACTTAGATGCTCTGATGTCAGATACCAGCATCACAATTCAAGTAGGTGGAGAAATTGCTGTGAAAAGGTATCTTTAGGGAGGCACACCTGAGGCTTTTGTAGAAAAACCTAAATTCATTCCTAGTCTTTGAAGTGATCTGAGCTAAGGTTTGGGGTAACCATGCATGAGACAAAACTTCAGTCCTACACATGATTTTATTTTCTTTCCAAAGACCCCACCCTTCATGGCTGGCTGTCAGCCTTTTACCTGCACGAAGTTTCAGTTACATCAAAACAAAGAGAAGAAAAGAAAAAAGAAAAGAAATCCCAACAAAGAACCTTTCCCTTCAGATCTTAGAAATGCTGCATAAGTTCACCATCTCTAAGATCATTCAAAACATGAAAAAACATTACTTTTTAAAATTCTTCTACTGTCTCTTAATTTTTTTCAACCCTTTTCTCTGTTAGCAAATGCATGAAAGAGTAAAGGGCTCTGGTTTTCTCTGCTGTGGATAATGAATGAATTGTGGGCAGAAGTGAAAGGCAGCTCCTGAGAAGAGGGGCAACACTAAGCAAGATCATAGAGATAATTTTGTTATGGAGTGATGGCAGTGAAGGCTCGATCCCCTTTTTCACAGATTACTGTGAAAACAGTAAATTTGTGTCCATGAATAGGGTCATGGTCTGAGCTCATGTCAGACCATGTGAGGAAAGTAAAGGAGGGATCAGGAAGAGCGTTGATGTTTACTGCTATGGAACAACCACCTAACAGGGATTTCAGTCAAAAATGGGCTAAAGTGAAGTGGAAAAGGTATAACATATCCTTATGTTACTCTTCATTTCTGTGTTGTGGTTTTGTGTCGAATGAACTTTGTTTTTAAAAATATATTTTGCAATGTGATTAGTGGTGAATGTCAGTGAAATTTATTGTACTGTTAAAATCCTATTGGGTCATTGTTTATGAAATGTATTTTCCTGCATTTGAGGTTTAGGGAGGCTTGATAATGAGGCTGTGAAGATTCATGGCCCCTTTTCTGCAGCTTAATTTAGGCTCTATATCAAATATGTAAAAGAACATTATATCTTCCTGCAGCCTGTGTGTGTGATACATTTTGTATTATTTCCCTGCCAATGTTATTTCTTTTACAAATGCAGAGATGGAAAATGGTGACAAACTGACAAGCTTTGCTTTCTGTTATTTTCTGGGCTAGGAAGAGTAAATCTGAAAACTGCTGTGGTTATAAGTTTTATTAAGGTGAGACATGTGCCCATGGTCACATGTTCACTGAAGATCGCATTACTCTTGATTTAAAGAGTTAGTGGACAGCCAGCAGTGCAGTTTGTGAGGGCAGTTCCAGAGGCCCACTGTCTCTGCTGCCAGCTGAGACCTTCCCCCTTGCAGGGTAGGACACCTGAAGATAAACGTCCCCGTTGGAAAGCGGCATGGTGCCCCCAGCCATATGGCAGTGACCTGGCAGCGAGCTTTATTTAGCTGTGGAGGTGTAGCTGAGGGATACTCTTGTCCTTGACTGTAATGAGCTTGGGAGGATGGTGATTACAGTGAAAAGGTGTGACTTAGATTTCCACAGAGCTGGTCCGATCTCCTCCTCGTTCTGCTGATTCTCCGTGCTGCCATCTGTCAGTGCAGAGAGGCTCGGCCATGGGAGGGTTGGTCCCCAGGTGATTTTGGTCTGTTGCTCTAACATAACACATCTCTTCCAGGGAGGTGTTGCTGTACCTGATTTAGGGAAATACCATATATTGATTTGTTCCATAATTTAGGAGGCTCTTTGATGGATGTTTTCCTTGTATGGTGGATTATTTCCCTCTCAATGCTCAAATCCTGCCCAATATCCAGGTTCACCAAGGGTGATAAGTAGATGTCTCTGGACACAATGGCTACCAGTTCTTCAAATACCCTTTTTCCTAACTTGGTCAAATTACTGTCTCTGGCCACAAGCAGGAGAAGGATTTCTGAGGCATGGATATATAAGAAGAGTAGGGCAAGATGTTTCCATTTGTTACAGGTGCATCCTTAAACACAAGAGAAGAGCATTGTTTTCTGCACATGCCAATGTAATTGAAATTAGAACCCTGCCCCAGCAGTCTGTAAAGAAACTGATAAAGATCAATTTTGTTGCCAAAAACTGAAATACCACACACAAATTGACCTCCTCTTGCTTACACAATAGAAACTCTGAGTGATCCTACTGAAGGCTGGGGAGTGACATATGTAAAATTCTTGTTCTCTGATCAAGCCCAAAGCCTTTGCAAGTGAAAGCTTTCATTTGCTGGCATCTTTTGGATTGATAGGAGCAGATAGGAAATTAATCCATCAGCTTCATCTCTGAGATCTCCAGAAGCAGCACATTCTGATGTGAATTGTTCTGTGTTGTGTCTTTGAATCCTACCTCTGCTATGTTTGAGATGATGTTTAGTCAAAAAAACCCCAAATCTTTAGCGCCAAGCTTTCCTTTCAGCTGTGTCCTGGGATGTCAAGAGAACAAAGCTCTGTTAATTGTTCCTCATTCAGGATGCATAGCATGGCATTATAATATTCAAACAATATTCATTAGGCAAAACAATTGCAATAATTATCTTATAAAAAGTCAGGCCGGGTAATTTCTCTTAAAATGAGGATAATCTCCAGAGGAGATTCTGTTCCAGTTTTGTTTTTGTTTGTTTATTTTTGGCTGAAGGGTTTTAAATAGAAACTACTTAGGTGTCAGTGACCTCTGGGTTCAATTGAATTAAGACATTTAAATGAAGTTTAAGCAGTATTGGTATTTTCTGGGCGGTAGAAAATGGTGTATAGGAAACATACTGCAAATTTTGTAATGAAGCAATGGCCAAAAATCAGATGGTAGACTGCTTTTAAACATTTCAGTAAGGCCCTTGAAATTTGGAAAATGAGATCTTATCCTTAGCCATCCTCAGGATTTTGGTGCTTTGTAACACGACTGGGGTTTTTTGTTCATCTGTGGGCACTTGTACAGGGCATGAAAAACAGCAATATCATAGCTCTTCCTCCTTAATTTCTTTTGCTTGTCACTTCTAATGTCATTCTCAAGTATTAGCAAAACCCTGTACCTGGTCCTTATTATACATGATCAGCACAGAAGAAGGACATGCCAAGAGCTAAGTATTTAAAAAATCAGTCATTTTTACTGGACAGTGTGACAATTATCCTTCAAAAATCAGGAGCATTTCTAGCAAGCCAAGGTTCTCCTTTTTTGGATTCAGTAGTTTCCAGAAGACACCAATAGTACTGTGAGATTAATTCAATACTAGGATGCAGCTCCATTGGTCTTTCTGATGTTATTGCCTTAAATTATTATAGGATACAACTTAAAAACAGATTGAGTATTTCTCCTCATTTTAGTAATGACTTATAAGATCAAATCTTTGCTTTGAGAAATTCAACTCTATTTCAGTTTTCAAAAGATGGAATTTCATTTTTTAATTTTAAATGTGAAGGGGGTGGGTTGTAGCAAGAAGATTGATCACTGACAGAGAAGGCGAGGAGCTAATCTGATCATATACTCTCGTATTCAAATTCATGAATAATTTTCACTTGTACAAATTACCCATTGGAGTCCGTAGCACATCTTGTGTGAGACAGGATCACTCATGCAAATAAAGGTTTACAGGATGAGGATCTAGGTTGTTATTACAGGGTCATTTCCTGATACAGTCTTGCTTCTTTTACTTCTTACTCACTAATTTTGTAGGTTCTATTCTTCTGGCAGAAGAGGTTGTTGCATCATTAGTAATGGAGCTTATTATTCTATTTAATATTTGAATTATGTCTGAAAAAGCTTGAAGGTGTATCCACTTCTTTAGAAGCATTAATATTAAAAGATGCTACAGTCTTTGAGTTATACTATGTATAATTTTAAAATAATTTTGGCATTTTTCCCCTCTGGCAACTGAAGCCTTTAACCTTACAGGACTCTAATTTATAGTGACACCACAGTCTTCAAAGGCAACATTATTATATGACTGATGCTGAAATGGTACAGTCAAAAATAAGCATAAAGTAATTAAGGAACAAAATTATTACAGTAGGGCAGACCTGAGTTGGAAACCAAGGGCCACGTTCTGCTTGCTTTACTTGAACAAGGAATCCCATTGCATCTCATTCAGATGTGCAGCAGTAGCATAAACCCAGGAAAAAGCTCCCATGAAGTCACCATTGTAACCAAGGCTGGAATCTGAGACAGAATTATGCATGTGTATGTAGAGGGAGGAAGAGATTATACAAACTATTCATTTAATTTGAATATGTATAGGAAGTGAATGAAAGTGTTGGGCCAAATCCTGCTCTCATTTACATTAATGCAGCCCCACAACGTCTGCTGAGGGTAGAATTTGATCTGACATTAGCACAAACTTTTACATTTGCCAGATTCTTATTTGCTCACAGCGTGTGGCCAGCCAGAAATATAAATAAATCAAATCTGTTTCTAGGAAGATTCCAGCAACCCTTTGAAACTTTCCTTCTTTGCATTACAAGAAAAGAAGGGGTAGAAAAAAGGGGAGAGGATGGAGGGTTACATAAATGAGAGCAGGTGCGGTCGTGCAGAAGTAACTATTCAGCATATGTAAGTGCAGTTGGAAAATCATTGTCTTGCAGAGAATACTTGAAATTGGTCCCTAATGGCCTTGGTTTTTGTCGTATGGTCTTGATTATCAGGCTAAAATTGCATTGCCGATGCCTTTAGTGTGAACGAGATGGATGAATAATTATTACGTGCGCTGAATACCTCTCTGCGAGGAGGAACCGGGACATCCCCTGGTCACCACAGCTACTGTTTCACCTTGCTGTCAGGAAAACTGCAAGTGCCCAATTCATCACTTCCTTATTGTTCTTAAAATATATGTTTATAGTAATAAGTGCTCATACCTGCACAAAGAATGGGCAACACAAAACCTCAGCGTTGCAAGGAATAGCTGCGAGACCGGTTATTTTTGGGACTCGGGGTGTGCAAGCCCTAAGTGCCTTATCCTGCTTGTCAAGGCCTTGCTTTATCTTTGTGTTTGTGCAGACCTCTGTGACTATATTAAGGAGCAAAATGAATTTCTAGTAAATAAAGCAAGCATGTACAAGATACTCCAAATTAGTTTTGGCATCTGTTCAGAAATTAGTTGACATTTTTTTCCTTTTTAGCTGTTAAAAAAAGGGGCTCTCATGCTGCCTTACTTCCCTCTGCCTACCTTTGCCTCCACTGCCAGTTACTAACACAATAACAGAAGTGGTTGTAATGAGGTTAACATGAATCTTATTTCTAGCTCTGACTGTATGTGGTATTGAAAAGATCATTCCATTCCCCAGTAGCCCCTCCACAGACAGGGAGATGTGATGATGGTAAGGCTCAGAACAACTCCGAGATCCGTGAGCAGGGTCATACCTCTTGATCATCATCTGGATATTTACGTTAGCTCATGGCTGGGTGTGGCTGACTGCTCACTCTCGTGCAATCCTTTGCAATAGTGGCATTTAGCTGTGGGATCCACTGGTTCCTAAAGGATGCAGGTTGAGCCACAAATAGAACACAACAACCTGCGCTTCCTCTTGGCATCTATCAGAAGGATTGCATGTGTGCTGGGTACAAGTGTTTCAGGACAAGATTTCCGGTGTCTGCAGGTTTTTCTAATTAATTGTGTGTTGCCATTTGCCATTAAAACCCTAATGAAGTGCCTAAAAACAGTTATGATTAAATAATCAGACAATCACCCCAACTATTCAAATCTACTGATTATCTCCTACCAGTTGTTTCAGCAGTGACTGCCTATTATGGACCTAAAAAAATATGTGCAGGTTACATTTGAAAAAAAGAAAGAAAAAGGTAATAAAAAAAAACACATTTAAGAGAATGGATTTTAACCATGGTTTAGTATCTTCTATCAAATTCTCCAAATACTCGTCTTGCATGACTAAATTAATCGTTGTGAAACATTTCCCTTGAACTTACATGTTCTTTTATACCTGTACTACAGATGTCTGTACTCAAGTGTGCTGCATCCCTGCACTCACAAAAATGTGTAGTTAAGTCAAGTTAAATATGATCCAATGATCTGGATGATGATTGATCAAATTAGCATCTGAATTTAATTAAACCTGAAGAGAAGACTGAAATAAGCACAAGCTGCTAGTCTCAATTTTCAGTTTTCTCTCATTAGCTATCCCAGGTTGTCTGGCCCAATCTTGTTCCCCAGAGTACCAAAAATACCTGAGGAAAAGCCAAGTGACCTGCCTAAAGTAAGTGCCAGAGCAAAATGTCAGGATTAGGACTTCAGCCAAGCTGCTTTGTAACCCATGAGCACCTGCAGCAAACTTTGGGTAGCAGCCTGCCCCCCTTGTCTTTCTAAACCAAATGTAACAGGCATTGCTCAAGTGGAACTGAACCACTGACTAATCAAATTGCCTGAAGGAAGATCTGATGGTGAAAACCAGATGTTCTGATTTTTTTTTTTGAGATGTTGTCTATCCATTTAGGTAGGTTTCAAGTGATCTGAATCTCCTCCATAGCAACTCATTGATTTCTGTTGATATTGATTTGCTTTGGAGCAGCCTCTGGCTTTTTTGAAGTACCATTTCAAATGGCTTAATCTGTTCAGATAGTGGACATCAGGCTTAATCTGGGACTGTGATGGAATTTTTTTGAGATTGGAGGTTTTGGCTCTCACAAAGGTCTTGTACTCCTTCTGTATCATGCAGTGATGCAAAAGGTCATGCATTTCATAGTGTTCTCCCTGCAATCCCTGAGCTGCTGCAGGGTGTTGCCAGAGGTCACAGTGATGAGGGTGTCAGGAGTTCCTGACTGTCCACACATGTGGCTTCCTGAACAGGTTGTGGTTCAAACTGTGCCTCTCGGTAAAAATTACTGGAGCCATCCTGCTATGAATTCCAACCATAGACATCAAAGATATTATTATGCAAAAGGATGCTATTGATATTTAAAGAAAAAAAAAAAGACATAACAAACAACATAAAAATCCTAGATGCTAAAATTTGGTAGTTTATCATGTCTCAGGGTTTTCTTTTAACTTTCTTCTCTAATTGAAAAAGCTAAATTGATTGAAGCATTTGAGCCCTGATTTAGCTTTTAAAAAAAGAAGCAGAATCTAAAAATGGCTCAGCGAAGCAACTGAAATGCTATCACAAGCTCTTGAGATCGATAAGCTGGGGGAAAAAAGGGAAGAAGAAAAGTTTTTGAGTGACAGTGTAAAAATGGGAAATTTAAATACATCTATATCATTGCATTTTGCTCCATTGTGGATTGCATAAAATGCACTTTGGCAGTGTGTTTTCATGCAATCTAGAAGGTGATCTGTTAGGAACACTGAATTTGTGTTTATGTTCCAAATTGTAAACTACATTTATAGCAATATTTCTATATTAAGGTATTAATGCCAGAAGTGCTACCTAAGCTTAACTTTACCAATATAACTCAAAATGTAGTTTATAGCACTATAAATAGTAACATTGATATTGACACTTACAGCAGCATCTAACTCCCTGGAAAGCTGTTTCTGATGCTAAATGAAAATGCAGTGAGCTGACAGTGTATTTATACATACCAGGGAGTACAAATAGTACTTCGTAGTTCTCATTGTTGAAATTCCTTGTGCTAAAGGGTATTTAAATATTTAGTGGCATTGCCAAATTTTCCAATTTAAAAAATCATCGTTTGCATGTATATTAGATACATGTTAATACTATTGATAATAATGCTAACCTCATGAATAAAAATGTTAAACAATAGATGTAATGGCTGTTACCTGTAGTTGGAGACTGGTCATTCATTATGGTCTTTCACTTTGTTCCTTGCCTGGTTTTTTGGAGTCTTCTGGGTTTTTACTAGAGGTCTTCTCACATTTCTGAAATGTCTGGAAATTACAACTACAGCTGTTGCCTTCCCCAAAACCCCCTTTAATTGAAGGGTCTGTGATAGGGAGCCCCTTAATGGCTTCGCCTCTCCTCCTGAAGCACACATGGCAAGCTACTGCATGCAGAACTTTCCCTTGTTTTAAGAAAGAAGGAGCAAGGGGGGTCATCAATTCATCAAAATCCTGATTTTGACTATTCTGCAAGTAATAAAAAATTAATCCATTTCTTCCATTCTTTTAATTTAGAATAGCATATGACAGGTTAGATAATTTAAGAAGTTTTTAATTTACTTTTGCCTCGTTTTAGGCATCAGCTCAAAGTGCTCACTCTGGACCTCAGGAACACAAATCCAATCCCTTTTTCTTCCTTGGAGGTCTTGAGCTCTATTCTCAAGAGAAAGCCCTAAGCACTATGTGTCTGAAAAGGAAAATTTCTGAAGATTGCATATAACAATCTATCCAATATGCAACTTCTAAAAAAAGTATCTGCTGAAATGCAAAATTAATTATTCTCTGTCTTTTGCGCTGACATTTTTACTTGCAGTTTGTGGCATAAAAGGGTTTATGTAATTTTTGGCTACATTACACATGCTGAGTATGACAAGGATGATGTTTTATGATTTAGAGTTCTAGGTTTTATTCTCAGCACTCCTAGAGAATCACTGTTCAAGTATGGACAAGTTTATTTACTGTCTTGTTTTCCTCATTTCTAAATTAGCTGTGATTATTTCCTTTGATGATACCTTACATAAGCATTATGTATTTTGGATTAGTGTGGGCCTCATGAGAGGTGCTTCAAAGTATAAACTATTTTATCTAAGGTAGATATGTTTATTATGTGTGCATGATGTGAATGTGTACTTATGAATATGTTTTGTGTTAGAAGCATTATATGCATTACAAGTTTATCTAGGTTTACAATGCGTGTATACTATAATAAAGAATGCCAAATAAAATTCCTTTAGTTGGATAAGTACCATGCCATAGTATTATCCTCTTAAAATGGTATTTTTTTCCACTTTTAACAGATGTTTAAGATACTCACTTGTGAGCCAAGTTATACCCTCATAGAAATATTTAGTACTCGTGTCAAACTGACATAAGGATTTTCTCATAAGATTTTTGGCCCTTGGTATATTTATTCCCTGGAGATGAGTAAGGATTGAATGTCCCATGTTGACCTGAGAGGCATAGATCCCCCTGAGATTAAGAAATATGAGAGGATCCACTCTCTGTAGACTTCCTGAAGTTGCTGCACTTGACTTTTAAAATCTTCTGCTCTGGTCAGAGCATGTTTTTGTCTGGTGAACAACAGGTATAATTCAGAGGGGATGCTTTATGTCAATAGGATAGTGAGGGTGAACATGAGTGAATCAGCACAAAGATCTAGAAATATCTATGAAGTCAGGGCTGGTTGGTTTTGGGGTTTTTTTCCAATGCTGTGGTTGTACCCAAATCCTCAAAACCTCACTCAATCCTGACCAGTTCACTGGCTCATTTTAAAGGAGTGGTAAATAATTGTTCAGTTTTATCAATCGTGGCTCCTCATAATACATCTGCTTAGGAGATTGGCAGCTGCTGTTGTAAAGAGAGGTTGGAGCAAATGTTCCCTTTTTTCAGTCTAGATGAAAATACCAGTGAAGAGCTCAGTTTCATAATTTATGATAGATTCTAGCTGTTGATATCTGGGATTCTTCTTCAGATTTTTATATTCTGAAATTAAATCCTCAGTTTGGTCCACCAGAGCCCATGTTTGGTGTCTCTTTTCTGATGTAAGTTGTGGCCTTCTCAAGCTTTTCCCTGTGAAGGTGACTGTAGGGTGGAAGATTTTTTTGTCTATTTTGGACACCAGTCAGTAAATGTTAAGCCTTGTTGGAAGAGTATGTTACAATAAATGGGAAGATGGTTTGCAGTTTTGTAGCTCTGTGCCTTTATCTGCTCGGGAAATAAGAGATTAGTGTATTAAACCACACTCTGAGAATGCACTCTGATTTTAGAGTATCGCACTTCTTCTTTGCATTTCATTTAAAATACCTTCTAAAACCATTCGTACAGTATTCATGAGTCATCCTAACAAATACTCTCACCACAAGAACTTTGAAAAAAGTTAGGAATATGCTGTTTGGATTACCTAGGGTTTCTTTCTAAAATTCCCCCCCCTCTTTTGTTCTGTAGTTCTCCATTTAATTAGATGCTTTATTCTCCTTTCACTGAGAATACTTTCCTTTTATTCTGTCACAATTTGTGACTTACTGGCTAATTTGAACTGTAGTTTTCTTTACAGTTAAAAAAACCACCCCCATATATTCAGATTTGTAACTTTGATTAATGTATGGAAGATAAGATGATATAAAACTACAAAAGCAAGAGAAAAGGATCAGTACCTGTATGTATGGCAGCTGTGTCACAGCTCTCTTACTTATTCATCTGAATGATGGATAAATGGCAAAACTCCCATTGATTTCAGGGGGAGCAGAAGTTAACTCGAAATGGACAGCTTTCCTGCACGTCTAATATTCTGAGGACTCAGGTGCTAATTTGCGAAGAAAGATCAACACAGATGGGAAAAGTTATGGCGTGTGGAAGAATAGCTGGTTGAAATGCAGATCCACGCAGTAAGGGCCTAATCTGCTTGGTGCCACATACTGACTTCAATAAAAGTCAGGGCCTTGCAGGAATCCAAGCTAAATGCTAGTAAAAAATCTCGACAGAGACTAGAGAAAACCCCTCACTGGAGTGGAATTGTGTGCAATACAACCTTCCTCGTAGAGGTTTGTACATAAGTTTTCCTTAGAATAAAATATTAATAAAACGAAAACGGCATTCGGGAAGACAAAGCATCCAAGGCAACCCATCTGCACTCTTGTCATATGATAGACTTGGACAAACCTAAAGCTGCCGATACAACTGCTCAAGAAGTATGCCAAGGGAGCAGATGCTACTTCTGCAAGGATATTTTCCAAAGTTTGGCATTCAGGATCTTGTGGTTATCATCCAGAGAGGAAGAGGTGAGGAGAAGTGGAATGATGTTGCCTTGGCACCTCCTGGTGTCAGCTTTCTCGTTCACTTGAGTTAGGTCTTTGCAGTTCTTTATTTCTTCTTCTTCCTAAGTAAGGCATCTGAGGTGGAAGTTAAAAAGGAAAGCTGCATGTATGAAAGCAGAACACTGTGAAACTTGATACTACCCTTAAAATATTTATTCAAAGGCAAATTCATGAATGTATTTACATTTATGATGCATAATCATGTTTGGGTTAGTGAAAGGACAACAGAGATCCTGGATAAATCTGTGAGATTAGAAGCCAGTGGGGATTTTATGAACTCAAGTGGTTGGAATAGAAGATTGTTACAGTTTTTAGAGAGCAGCCTGAAAGCAATGCCTTTGGAGAGGAGCAGGTCCTACAGCATGTTTGTTCCCTCAGAAGGCTGTGACATCCCTGCAGGAGATCACCACCTGGGTGCTGGGTGAGCCAGCATCAGTGCAGTTGTTTCCATGAATGTCTGAGGAACAAGGAACTGCTTTTGTGTAGACTCTTGCTCACCAGCAAGACCCGGCCATTCACAGTGAGCTATTGCAGCCTGTGCTGAGGCACTGTGGAACATGGTGTGGGACATGGGGAGAAGTAGGGGCTGCTGTGGTACCACTGCTGACACTTGGCTGGGTAAGCTGGGCTTAGTGCTCTGCCCTGTGGTCAGCACCGCCCACTGCCAATAGGTATTTTTAAAAAAATCCTCTATAGAACTGCTTAAATATTTTTCATTGTTTTCATTCCCTCTCATTACTAATTGTAAAAGGGTAACATGACAGCCAGCAATCCTGTATTCAAGCTCTCAGCCTCTTTTGGTGCATTGCTTGCAGCCCAGAATGCCAACTGCATCCTAGGGCAGCGCAGCTGGCAGGGCGAGGGTGAGGATTCTGCCCCACTTGTAGTACTGCATCCAGCTCTGGGGTCCTCAGCATAGGAAAGACATGGACCTGCTGGAGTGAGTCCAGAGAAGAGCCACAAAAATGATCAGGGATCTGGAGCACCTCTCCTGTGAGGACAAGATGAGAGAGTTGTGGTTGTTCAGCCTGGAGAAGAGGAAACTCCAGGGAGATCTTACAACACATTCCAGTACTAAAGGGGGCCTTTCAGAAAGACAGACAAACGTTTTAGCAGGGGAGAGTGTGATATGACAAGGAGTAATGACTTAAAACTAAAAGGTCTATTTAGATGAGATATAAAGAATAAAGTTTTTGTGATGTGTGTGGTAAAACACTGGAACAAGTTGCCCAGAGAGGTGGTAGATGCCCCATCCCTGAAAACATTCAAGGTCAGATTGGATGGGGCTGTGAGCAACTTGATCTGGTTGAAGATGTCCCTGCTCATTGCAGAGGGGTTGGGCTTGATGACTTTTAAATGTCCCTTCCAACCCAAACTAATCTGTGAGTCTGTGATTCATGATCCACATTATGCTGACATTAGACCATATGTGTGAAAAGGTCCCTCTCTGAGCAGATCTGAGGAAATACAAACATGTCTGGCCAGTAATGGTCCCCATTTCCAAAGGTTTATAGTTTCTCTCAGGCTCATGCTGATAAATAATGTTCCAGCAGTTTCTTTGACATGAGAAAATACTCCTTAAGGCCATGTTACGGTTCTTATCAAACTTGGATTTTGGACTAAGCGCACTTTTAATCATGCCCTCCCAGCAGAGGAACTAGTAAATGATGACCTTTGTTTTGTTTTGGGGTTGGAGCAGGGGGAGAAGGAGCCAGCCTAAAACCCGATTCTTATCCCTGCCAAACCATGACCACCCTGCCCTCTCCCCAGGCTGGGGGGCATGCCAGAACCTTGGCTCTGGCTCCTCCAAGGAGAAGAGGGGTGAGCAAGAGGTCCTCAGCTGAGGGCCCCAGCTGCTGGCGACCACCTGAGGCCTCGGGGAAGGAGCCCCAGCCCTGGGAGGAGGCTGAGCCTCTCCACCTCGCTGTGATCACGTGCAAGAGAACTCAGTGTTTTCGTAAAGCGACATTTGCCCTTTCCAGCTGCTGGACGACACAAAAGGTCACCCAAAATGATCTAAATGCATCGTTTCCCTGGTGTGAAGTCGATGAAGCAGGGAACCTTTGAATGAAGGCAGTGCTTTTTTTTTTTTGGTCCTGCAAGTGTTCCCTTTGCTGTTACAGTTCCTGCAGTCGAGTGCTGTCACTCGGGTTGGAATCAGCCTCCGCTCATTTTCTGTCCATGCCGCAGCCTCCAGCATGGCCAGACTCCTGCTCACAGCCGTGGAGGGACTCTCTCAGCTGTGAACTCTTAAGTCGGACCAGGTGCAGACCCAGGGACAGAGACCTCGGTCTCATCAGCTCTACACGTCCCTGGAGCATTGCAGAAACCCCAACCAGCACGTGCCAAGGAGGAGGTTTTGTACTGGTTTTGGCAGGATGTGTTCAACTGGGGGTTAGCAGTGTCCTGAGCAGAAAACTACTGGAACCAAATCTCATTTGCTAGGATTGAAATATAGCAGCCAAGGCAGATCCTCCTGTCTCATTGTTTTTATGTGTCCCTGAGTCTAAAGTCATTTTTAAAATGTGAGTGATGCAATTTCTTGCATCTTTCATTTAATATGCTGCTTGGTAAACAGTGTTTTAGATTAGTATATTTGTAATTTAAATGAAGACAATACATCAAGTCAAGTCAGAAAAGAAGGAAGAAGTTTAAGGAATGATTGATGCCTCTTTCAGTGTTATGCCCTCTTGAAAAAGAAAAAAGAAAGCGTAAAGAGAGGGGAGAGGTGATATTATTGAGGATCTATTGGGGTAAAGGAGAAAGACAGAAACTGTTGTTCATGGGCAGAAATACACTATTTTTAAAAGCACAGTCAGCTCTGATAGCTGAATCTGTTTTCTTCAAGCGCACTAATAAATTCTGCCTAATTCATTTTTTATTCTCTCTTGGGGTCTGCTTGCAGATTTGCCTCAACAAAGGAAGCATCATGTTACTTCTTTTAAATAATTGATGGCTCTTGGTCCAAGCCAGCTTGAAGGAAATTCAAAAATAGGTACTGATTGAGTAAATACCCTGCCTCCCCCTCTGTTCCCCCTGCCCCCATCCCTTATTTATTTTTGCTGCCTGGGTGACTGGCAGTTGCCTATGATGTCATTTGGGTACACCCAGCACTTAGCAGCTCTGATTTCATTTATATATTTATTTATATTTAAGAAAAGGAGAAGCTGTTAATTGTAAACTGTCTGATGGAGCTAAGAGCTCTTAATGAATCATCAGCAACCTTGTGCCATGACAACCAGGGATGGACCTTAACAGGTTGAGGTTGGAATCAGTACCAGGAGAGGCACTGGGAAGACTTGCGTGTATTCCACTCCTCTTGGCTGTGGGATGTGCTCTTCTCAGGGCACCCCTGGGGCAGTGTTTTCCACAGTGGTGGTTGTTTGCAGGTTTTGACATGCCATCTCTGAGAGTAGTGTTGTTTCCACAGAATAAGTCGTTTCCCTGGACAGCATGGATTTGCCAAAGCTCTGTGATGTCATCTAAAAAGGTACACCCTTTATAATTTACCTTTTAAATTATTCAAAAATCAGTGTGGTCCAAATTAACAACGAGAAAACCCAGCAATATTTTTCTCCTTTTTTTGTCTTGGCTTTTTTTTTTTTTTTTTTTGGTGTTCTTACACCAAATATTGCTGCAGTAAAAACATTATTGGTGTAAAATAATGCATAGGAGAAAACAGTGGCAGAGTTCACATCTAGTGAGTTTTGCATTCATACTCTGATTTGCAGTCCACATGGCTTCATGCTTCCCCAGTTTTGATAGCAGGGAGTTAAAGGACGGAAGAAAAGTTTCAGAAGGTGGTTTCTGTGTGAAATTGTTATCCCTCTTAGGTTTTCTTTGTGAGATACATCCATGTTTCATAATGTTAATTGTGCAATGTTGAATAAGCGATGTTCAACTATAAAAGGGATTGATAGAAAACAAAATAGGGAACTTTATTTTTTTTTCCAAGCAGGCAAGTCCTCCTGCAGGTCACATCTTGATATAATATTTTAGTGCATGAAACCAGCACTCACCTAGTAAATAACATAAGGTCTTCTTGACCTTGCAGCCTTACGTGGGCATGCATGCCATTCAGCTAAACTACTCTAGTGTCCCATACCTTGGAGAAATTGCCAAGTATTTCCTCTAATGCCATGCTTGTCACCCACACTCGCTCGGCATTCCTCGCTGCTCGCTAATGGCGCTCCGGCCTTGAAGCAGTTTGAGCGCCGACAGCCATAGCGGGATCAGGCAGCGCCTTCCCAGCTGGAAGAGCAGAGCAGACCATCAGGGGCATGTCCACATGAGTAGGTGCAGATGGACCAGAGCGGACTGGACGTGGCTTGGCTCTGGTCTGGAAGCCATGGTGCTGCTTAGTGCAATGCTGTCATCAGGCAAATACTCTTATTGTTTCTTATTAGTAGTGTTAGGTCTGGAAGCTCCAGTGTGAAGATTGATCTGTCAGGAATGTGCCATGTATTTTGCATATTTATTGTTCTTCCTCCTGTAAAGTGAGTATCGTCTCCAGTAAAGTAAGCATTGTAAAGTAAGCTTGGCAGATAATCTGATTTACAGAGAAAGCTTTCTTTGAGAAATGGAGTGATGGAGACAGGTCCGTGTATTTCTCCTTTTCCCCTCCAGAAATGAACCTCTGGAGTGTGTATTTAGGGAAACCAGAACATATAAGGGGGCAACATGGAGATGGGTGATCAGTATTTCTGTGGTGTTACAATCAAGACAGAAAGAAGGCAATGCAAGAATGAAACTTGTAACAATAATATCCAAAAATGCCTTCCAGAGTGAGGCATACAGTTGCATATTTGGATATCTACACAGTACCCTGTCCTCTTAGTAGTTCCTTTGACCAGTGTGGTGCACAAGGAGCTGCAGGGTCTTTTTCAAGTGTAGGGACTTTTTCAAGAGTGCTTACACATTATTCAAGTGCCTGCAGTATTTGGAAACTTCTGTGTGGTGCAAAGTTTGCAAACAGGATTTAGAGATGTTTCAGTTGTCTCATTATCTGCCAAAAGAACAGGTTAAGAATTACTTTGGTGATGGGAAAAGCTTAAAACCAGCACACTAGCTCACTTTGGGTGTTAATACAGTCTTTAGCCATAGAGGGAAATCTAAGCCTTGCTGAAGGCACAGCATACCAGAGTATATCTAATAGTGTGTGCTTGACTCTGTTGCCTGGAAGCTTTTATTTAATTCAATGGCCAGGAAAATTGACCTCATGTTTGGGTTTTTTTTTCTTTTGGATTTGGATCCTGACTGACATCATCTACATGTGTAAAGCTGGTCATTTACTGATTTATCAATGCAAAAAACACTTAGTTGGAAAAAAGAGGAAAAACTTGTGATAAAAACATTGTGCTTTGAAATATCAGCTGCATCAGAGGATATGAGTGGGTTATTGGTGTAATAGGGACCCTTCTATCTGTGAACATAATGCCATATAAAAAATACCATGAGCCAAATTAGTAGCCAGTTTCTGATAGCTGAACTCTCCAGTTCTAAATGCTACTGCAAGCATTCTGTTTAGGAAGGGAAGCTAAAAGCCTCTCAAGGGTACATTGAAAATGCTGATCCTAAATGTATAAATGGACACATTTTAATCCTTAAGTTATTACTTATTTGTCATGATTAATTGTAATTATTTTATTACTACTCCAGACCCTTGGGTCAAATTGCACACTGAAGGTGGTAAGAAATTTGCTGAAGAATCTCTTGATTTGGTATGTTATAATTTTTATATTGAATATTGAACATTATCAGTTGCATTAAAGAGACCAACAGCTATCATGCCATCAAATTACAGGATATATTTGGGTTGCAGGCATAACTCCATTTCTTTCAGTGTCATCAGATATAACTGTAAATTTAATGCACAAAGGGAAGGGGAAATAATCCCTTCACCCACAAAGACATAAATTAAATGTTACCCCACACTAAAAAATGTAACCTTAAATGAACCTTACGTTAAGGAAAAATAAGTGCATGCATTCAGTGTATATGCTCTATGCAAGGGGATGGCAAGTACTTTCAGATTAGTCTGAATTATTGAGGATTTTCTAGTGGGAGAGCTGGGTACCCACCCCTCCCTCTGGCCAGCTTTACCTTCCCAATGCCTCTCTCCCCTCAAGTAACCAGAAGAATCTTTTTCTTCTGAACATACAGCTTGTAATATACATAAAAGCAGAGTTTGCTTTGATCCTGACAGCAAAACGTTTATTTTTAAACTGGAACTGGGCTGTTGTCCAGCAATGCTCTTTCCTTTGCATCATGCCCTGCGTTTCAGCTCCGCAGCCTGCCTGGGTGCAGCTGGACCTGCTGCAAGAGGGACCTGGTGTGATGGGTCCTGCTGAGCTCACTCCCTCCCTCTCCCCCCATTCCTCCTTCTCCTCTCGTTTTGAAATTCAAATTGAATGCAATTTTCAGCTCATTTGAGCCAGAATATACTCTTGCTGAGCTTCAGTGGCTCTTAAATTCAAACTCGAAGGAGAAAACAGATATCATCTGTCACCGAGGGTGGGAAAGGGTGTCCTCCCCACATTTTATTCATGGGAGACAGGGCTTCACTGACTAATTCCAGTCTTTCTGACTAATCACTCACTGGCAAACTAATCAGCTAATCGATGTGACTGGTTTCTTGTAGTTTGGTCCCTTTTTGCAGGTTTGGTTTTTTTTTTTATTATTTCTCCAGCCTATTTACTATTTATACTTAAAGTCCTGGAAGTGCCCTAGCTGAAACGCCTGTGTCCACATTGGACTGTACCTGTTTCTGGTCTCATTGTCCCCTTCACGGACTATTTCATTTAAAGAACTACAGATGAAAATGCCCCGAATTGGACAGTTGGCAAAGAAGAGGCAAGGGATGAGAGATTTTCTAAAGAAGCTTAAAAAATAGGACAAAGGGAGAAAGTGTTAAATCGTTAGGTGTTGTTATGTCAGCAGGTTTAGAACCAGGTATATGTACAGGGTACATACCATAGCTACTTATTCTATAAAACCTGTTTCATATTAACACATGTGGCAATATCTTGTGAGTCACCTGGTATGAGTCCTGCTTAAAAGTAGAGAAGAAATACGACTCACTGTTTTTTTCCTTATTGCTTTATTTTTTTTTTTCTAGTATTATTTTGGAAATAGAAAAGGACTCTTGCAAAGAGGTCCAGCTCCTGCTTTTACTGTACTCCTTTACAAACTTCTCTTTCATTTGGTGAAAATAGCATTGGTTTGGAGATTGGCAACTACCTTCAAAGGGAAATGTTGCAAGAAACAACAATTTGGTAGGTGTAAGGGCGAAACTAAAGTACAATCTGTGCTAGTAGAGAAAATAGGTTGCTTAATCTAACAGCATGATAGCATTTTAATGCTGCTCTGAGCAACATCAGCTTGCCACTGGCAAAAATCCACAACCTGAATTTTTGTTGTAACAAAATCTACATGCCATAAAGGATGTCATAAATAGACAGGACATCTGCAAATGGTGAGAACATATTAAAGTCAGACTGGAAAGAATATCAAACACCATGCTGGTCCCTTAATTGTTTTATATGTTCTAAAGCCTTGATACATTACTAAACCTGGCTTAAGGTTGGAAACTGCTGTTCTGGAGCTTTCTTGGTGCCTGTTCCTTGTTCCTCATGCTGGGCAATGTTTGGGCCCAGGGCCCAATCCTGCAAACAGTTTTGTGTTTGGTGTGCCAACATCACCCAAACTGAAATGAAACTCTGGGGCAATATTCAGTTATCCCTTTGGTCACCTTACGTGCTTCAGTTTAGTGTGTGGTAATCCCTAAAAAAACCCCAAACCTTTTTGCTGTGGGTTGAACCAAAGCAGAGGTTGTGCCTGTGCAGTCGGCTGGCTGGTTCATGACAGATGCCTGGCACAAAAGCCAGTGTGCTGTTATGGCAGAACTTGGGTATTTCATATTGGAGAGGCACTGGCAAAAAGCAGGGTTAAGGAAAGAGGGCGCTCGTGGCATGTGGTCAGAAAAGCCCAAGTTGGCCTTTGGGCCTGGGCCCCTTCACAACACAGGCAGTGTCGAGAGACCTGGATCTGGATCTCAGTGGAGTGAGCTTAGAGAGGTGATAGGCACACAGCTGCCAGGGTAGCAGGAATTGATTTCCACTAGTCTTTGTGGTCATAAATGTTCGCCCTGATGCATTTACAGTTACTGAAGCAGGGGGTTTTGGAATATTTTTATAATTAGGCAATTAAATTCAGGTTAAGCACTGTTTCAGGCACCTCAGTACCTCTCTGAATCTTCCCCTTTGTCTCCAGTGGCTCTGTTAGACATTGACACTGACCTGCAAAGCTGGTACTACAAGTCCGTATAAAGAAATCTGATATTCTTATGGAAGTTATGATGATGTATGTAAATCAGCTGCCATATCCACACTGTCACCTCTTCAGCTGAAAAAGAAGGGCAAATCATTTCGTTGGTAGCTGCTGAAACCGTCAGCTGCACTGCCATTAATACTCTCCCCTCTTTCCTGGAAACTCAATATGTCAGCTACCTGATGTACCCTTCCTCTTCCAAGAATACATCTCTCCATTCCTTCAATTTCTTCTTGAGCTGGGACCTCCCATCTGCCAGTTTATTGTTCTTCTGGCCCATTAGATTTTCCTCCTATTCTTTTTCCATAGCCTCATGTGTTTTTAATAGAATTTTTTCATGTGCTAATAACCAGCATATCTGAGCTCTGTCCACGAGTGTATAAAGTGATGTGTCCAAGTGCTGTGATGCCTTTTTGTTTTACCCCTCCTCTTTCTTTGTGGAAAACATTGTGGGGTAAGGCATTAGGTTTTGAATTTTTGTATTGCTGTTACATACGCCTACACCATCATGACTCCAGTTACCCTCTGCCTTTAAGGCATGCCCTGGACTGTCCCGTTTGGACTTCAATGCTGCATCTGTTCCTCAGGGAGCTGCCCAGATTTCTTTTGCTGCTGTCTGAGAAGAGAGTGTCCATGTGGTGTCAATTCTCTGAAGCAGGTGTTTCCAGACCCTCTCCCTAGATGCCATTGCTGAACTCCCTTGTTCTACACTCCCTACTCTGTCTTGCTGCTTAACCCTGATGGTCCCAGAGACCATCCCCTTATCTACAATTGATCTTACAGGGGCTGCATGGCAGCTGAAGCATTTGCACATACACTTCACATTGGGATTTGTATAATAGGAAGTGTTTTGCTTTGCAGAAATACAAGAGCCGTAGTAATCCACATGACATAAGTGCCTGCCTCCTTGCTTGGGTGGCTCTCCTGGATCTCACCCCTCCGTGGTCCATTTCCCAGCCCACAGCCATCTCTCTTAGTTTGTGCTTGGGCCATATATGAAGCTTTCCATTCCAGAAAGAAACAAAACTCTGACTGGTGTCAACAGACATTGGCATCAATGGGATTTTTACATAAGTCTCTGCAACTTACCTTTTTGCTGTAGCAGATATTCCCATACAACTGCTTAAAAGTCACGGTTGCACCTGTAAGTTTCTGCACCTCAGGAATCCTATAAGATATTTCCACATAAGAAATTACAAAACTAAAATTGTTGTCCCATCCTATAAAAAACCTGTTGGTGTGTCTCTGTGTGTTATGCCTATGTAGGTGTGTATCTACAGAAAGAGTTGTGTTTGATGATATTTCCTCAATAGGAGATTACTTGCTGCTGTTCAGAGGTCATTGAGTGACCTGTAAGTTCTGCTTGATTAAAACATGCTCAGTTGAGATCACAGTTTCAGATTAATAAACAAATGCTAACCAAACCAGGGGTGTTTGTGGTATTGAACCTATAATCAAATTTTTGCATTTTAATTTTGTATCTACTTTTAAGAATATGTGTATTAATCCTTCTGATTAGTTCTTTATCATTCTCTATACTTTAAAAAAAATTCTTTCTTTATAGTGCTTTGAGAAATTTAGTAGTGTAGGATCAGAACTCTTCTCTTTGAAATGATCTTTAAAACTGCTATTGACTGTAACAGGATTAGTGGTCATGTTAGGGAGCCTGAGAAAGTGGTCTCGCAGCTCACACAACGTCTGATTCCTAAATAACAAACCTTGTCAAGTCAGCTATTTCCGAGTCACGTTTTCCGTCCTGGCACAAGCCAGGCTGGGACAACAAATTGTGTCACCAAAGAGGCATGACGTGAGCCATGCCTGTATTTTCAGCAGCCTTTGTATTGCCATGGCAACAATAGTTTTAATTATGGAGAGCCAAAACAGTAAGTTGTATATCAGATGGGGCTCAGTATTCCCTGTGGACAGGACTCTGATTAGCCACTGGAGAAAAGCTTTGTATCTCGGTTTTTCTTCTAGTTCTGGATTTTATTCTCTGCTTCAGCAGCCAGCTTGTTGTGTTCAGCGTGTGAACTTGGAGGGGCTGCAGCCAGCTGGAGGACAGTGGTACTGAGGGAGGTGAAGTGACCCTCCTGTCTCAGGGGCAGCCTGGCACTGTGCTGGTTTGGGTGTTTAGGAATGGTTCTGTCACTAAAGGACTGCTCTCGGCTTCCCTCTAAACCACTGGAGATCTGTGGATTTGGAAAGGGTTGGTGTGAAGTGACGTCTA
The DNA here is from genome assembly GCF_024509145.1 of Vidua macroura. Lineage (NCBI taxonomy): Eukaryota > Metazoa > Chordata > Aves > Passeriformes > Viduidae > Vidua > Vidua macroura. The sequence goes on from NC_071573.1 coordinate 24,256,793, forward strand.
ATAATCGGCCTTGACAATGTTCAAGATTGTGCTTAGGGGGACAAACAAGGACTCTACTTCAGCAGTACACATGAAAATTTGCAAAGCAGATCCACATCTACATCCAGCTGTGGGAAATAAATATGTCTGCGTGGTCAGATGCAGGTCAGGAGTGGCTTTTTTCAGAGTGGCAAGGGTGTTGTTTAAGTCACCTGTCCAAAGGGGGGGTGTAAGGGTAGTGACCAAAAGTGTGTATGTGACTCAGTAAATTCATAACAAGAGAGGAAAAACTTCATTGATGTAAATCATTGTGTTCATATACATATATATATATATATATATATATACACATAAATCAATTATGTGGCCTTCTAATGCACTGATTTCCTATTTTGTCTGAATGCTGGCCCTTGATGGTTATGGTAAGGCTGCTTCTGGGCTTGTGAACTTCCTGGCACTGTTTGCAGAGTAGTAAGGTTGGAGAAGAGATGGAATCCTGTAACTTTTGTGTGGATCAATTCTGATCCTCTATGATTTCGAGCATATGTTTTCATGATCATGGGTCTGAGGCACTGTAATCAGGAAATCATGGCCAGAGATCATGATGTCAAAAAGAATGAGAATTGCAAGATCACACTGTTAACTAGAAATTCAGTTATTCAAATGTGGTTCCAGGATGCAAGGGGCTCAGCAAGCATGTAGGCTAATATTTAGACTTGCTGAACCTGTTATCTCACTCCTTACAGTGTTATGACAGCTTTTTTTTTTACAACACACAAGTAATTAACTGAGCAAGTAATTAACTGATGATTTTATTGTTGATTCACTTGTACTTCTTGAAAATTAAGAAGTCCTGCCTTTAAGATTTTCATTTTGGAATTTGAGATCATAAATTAAGCCCTCTTATGAAAGAAAATAAGAAGTTTGCTGTTGTTTTTAATAAGATTTTACAGTAAGTATGGCAACGGCAAGTCTGTCAGTCCCAGCTTTACTGCACGTGTGTAGCTCTGTGCTTTGAGACCCTTGAAATATCTGGTTTTAGGACATCAGCAGGGGGCTAATGAAAAGGCTTTGTTGATTTTAACGAATTGCAAGCCACTGTAGCCAAAATAAATATAATCTGCTTTTTGGATTAGTTGTCACACATGATTTTACCTACTAACAGTGATTAAAGAACCCTGGTGGACCAGAAGCATAGCTACTCTCTGGTGACTCTTGCTAAAATAGCGGTAAACAGAAGTAAATAAAGTGTTAGGGCATTAGCTGTCTTTAATAAACACTGACACTGCATATAATGTTTGGGAGAAGGCTTGAAAAACCTCCATTGAGTACAGACAACAGTGTCACTCTTTCTAGCAGAGAGCATTGGTCATTTTAGATGTCTGGAAATTATGGCATGGCCAAGCCGTGTTCCTTGTACCACTGGGCTGCTGTCCCTCATCACTCAGCCATTTTCATCCAGCAGCAGACACCAGAACCAAAGTTGAAAATATCCCAAACTAGAGGGATTACGACAGGCAAATGAAGGGAGTGTTAATTCCTTGTGTAATTCTGCAACCCCCGAACTGCTGTAATTCCATCCAGTTAATGAATGGAGGGCTGGTGCTGGTCTCTCTTACCTTTGTCTGTGTAAGCTGATGAACAGAATTACTTGCCCCTGCTGATATATTTTATCCCTGATATTTTCCCAGTAATCAAGGGTGGGTGTGTTTTCTGATCCCCTTCACATTTGTTGTGAGAGGCAACAATTACACTTGATGGTTTTGTACTATTCCTTTGGACTCATTGTTGCTTTTAATCAGTGGAGAGAAGAAACAAAACAAACGAAAACATGTTCCTTCTTACAAGAGGGAATTATTGCTGCAGTACTGAATGTTGGGAATGATTTTAGGTTGTTTTGTGGGGGGGGAATAACACCTTCCTTAGAGTGGCAGAGAATTGAGAAATTTCCCAAAAGCAACAAAGAAATTTAGGGCTTTGGAAATTAAAAAAAAAAAAAAAAAAAAAGTTAAGGGATAGCAAAACATTAGAAATATTAGTTTAAGGAAAATCCTACCAAAATACGGAGTGGGTGTGAGGTTTCTAATGAGTCTTCAACTTGTATTCATCTGTTCCTAATTGTACACCCCTGGAAGGCACATGGCGCTGTTCTGTGAGGATATTATCTTTTATATGACAGCTACAAAACTTCAAACTCTTCAAGTAAACATCCTCGGGCTTTTTAAGAATTGTATGACTCCTTTTTGATGTATGGAGTTAGATTCTTGTGTGGTGTTTTTGGTGAAGTCATCCAGCAGTTACAACCCACTTCTGGCTTCATAGTTTGCGGAAAAAAATGCTTTGATATCGTGCTCGGGAAGGGAGTAAGACCCACCAAGGACCCATCCTTCTCTTGGCTGGCAGTCATTAGGAGTTTGGAGACTTGCCTGATGGTGTAATTCAAGTTTTGACTGCATCTCTTATTGGTTAAAAATAGGAGCCAACTCCAGCTCATCAGTTTTTGCTAAGAAAGTATTGATTGTGATTAGCAAGCTTAAAAATAATTACCTTGTGTGTTCATTGCTATCTTTGGACATACTCTCATATTCCTACTGTTATAGAAAGTATTGAGCAGCACAATAGGACAATTTGATGACTAAGGTGTTACACTGAGTGGGCGGCAGAAGGGTATTGAGCACGTCTTAATTGTTCCATCTCCTGGGCATGGAACAAACACACAACACCTACACAGGGGAGAAAACCCACTGGCCTTGCTGGAAAATACAAAGTGAGCCCTTGTTCCTCAAGCCCTTGTTCCCATGGGGGAAGGTATATCCAGTCTCTCCCAGTTGCAGTCATCACTTTCACCACATCTTTGGCAAAGCCCGCCCAGCAGCACAAGGGTAAAACAGTGGTTTGCTTAGCACCTGGGGAAGGGGGGGGGGATGAGTTTCACCTGGGTTTAGCACCTACTTTAAAAGCCTGGTGGTGCTGATTCATACCTGGCTGCAGTTGACCCTGAATGGCTGACTCGGTTAATGATAACTGAAAGCCTGTCTGCCTCTGGAAGGTGTTGTTCTGTAGCAGGGACGGTTTCAGCAAGCAGAAGAATTTTAGTTACAGCCCTGTGTACTCAAGTGAACCAGCGTCTACTTCAGTCTGCTCAAGTCTGGGCCACCTGCTGAGAGTGTGAGAAGAGCTCCCTATACCTGTCAGATTACTAATGCAGGTCAGTAGCCACTTCAGGGGGCCACCTTCTCCAGGCTTTAACTCTTGAACGCCTCTGGAAAAGCTGATTTCTTGCTGTGTTGTTCCTCTCTGCTGAGAGAGCCAAGGAAGAATAGCTTCTCTATTTGAGTTTGGTGTCAGAAGTTGGGTGCTGGGACTGCTGTATGCTGTATCTCTGTGTACACGTATATGTATTTTTTATGCCTATGGGATTGCTTTACCCTGTCCTTTAGGTTTCATATCCCCTATGAATGTGTCAGGAATTTCAAATCCATACCAGTCTGTGATGCCCACTCTGAGTTTGAATGTTCAATTTCTGTTTCTACTAAAGGTTTACTCTCCTATTGGTTTGTTGTATACCAGGTTTGCCCTTAGTGGGCACCTTGCAGGTGCATGGCAGATAATGTGGGTTAGAATGTCGATTATGGGATGTTTTGTAACCAGGGCTGCTTACTGCTGGGCTGTGCCTATGAAACATGGTCTCATTGCACAACCAGCTAGTGATGTGTGGGGCAGGGTGCAGGCTCTTCAGGCCAGCTGCGAGTCATGTGAAACTGAGCGTGTTTGCATGTCCAAGAGAGGGATTTATTCCAGCTTTTTGTGTGTTAATGGCAGCTTTTGAAATTCGGAGCTAGAATTTACCCATGGGGAGGGAGGAAAAATCACTTGGTAAAGTATTTCCTGGTGCAATGGTCTTGAGGTCAGCACAGGTGGGAGAGGTGAGTGCTGGGTCACACCCGAGTGACTTCCTCATGTGGATTTTGGATTTTGTGATCTATGTTGCTTCAAGAATGTAAAAAGAATGAATCACAAGGCTTTGGTACAGTAGCAAGGGAAACTGTGGGCATGTTTGCTCTGGTGTGTGTCAGAGGAGATGCAGATGGACTGCAGCTGCAGCTCTGAGAAAGCAGGGCTGGAGCAGGAGCCCTAAAGGCTGGCTGAGGAGCTGGGAACCTGGTGGGGAAGGTGCAGCTCTTTTCCTCTCACTGTTCTACAAGGAATGTCACAATAGCCCCAAGGAAGCTCTGGGCTGCATGGACAGAGAGCAGGTTTGGGAAAAAAACTTCACTGACAGGAGTTTCTGACAGCAGCTTTATGCACTCAAGGTATTGTCATATGCTTTTAAGACTTTTTAAGTGACTCTAAATCTGTGTACTGCAGTAATTTCTCTATAAATATCTGTGTAAACTCTCAATAGACTCATACATGTAAGCTATGTATTCCAAACAATTTGCTTCAAAAATATTTGGCCTGACTGAGAAAAATATTGTTGGAAGAGCTATTTCTTTTCCCTGCTGTGTTTAAAGGGGCTTAGACTTGAGTCCTTAAATTCAGCATCCTTTATTAGCATGATTCCAGGATTCTCAAGGATTTATATAAGAGCTTGAAACATTTAAAATGTTTGTCACATTTGAAACCAAATGTTACAACTTTAAAATTTGATCTATTGGGCTGTACCAGAGCTAGGAGTGAATGTTGTATTGCTTTTCTGTGGTTTGAGTGCCTTCTCCTTCACCCAGGAGACTGCAACGTATTTTTTTGTGTCTGGCTGTCTCAGATACTTACGTGGCTGCAGCTACTGCAGTTTGTGAATGTTTCACAACACTTTGGGGAGAATATTATTACCTTACATGTATCACTGGCTCATGAATACTGAGTACCACAGATGAACTTTGACAAGGTGTTTGGTACCTTTTTTTTGGAAAGAAGGGTATGGTTTTAAAGCAAGTTTACTAACATATAATGAGCAACTGCAGATTTTGTTCATCAGCAGGGAATGCTGGGCTGAAGCCCATCAGGTCTGGGCCCTGGAGAAGCTAAGCTAATCACAAGTCCCCCATTTACTTATTTGCCATGTGAATATAACTGTTATACAGCCTATTGGCTATACAAGCAACTTGTGATCTTACACAGTTATTTTTTGTGTTATATTTAACACTTTTCTTGTCAGAAGCAGTGAGAAACAGGGAGAAATACTTCTACTTGTATGTAAGCTGATGGCTTTGAGTCAAATACAGCTGCTAGCCTGGCAATAATTTGAATTGTTGCAAACACATGGAAAGAGTAAAATAGATACAGGGAAAAGAAAATAATCATCACCAGGGATGTTTCTTTAGAATAATTTTATTAAAAGTTCATGTTTGAAGTGATGTCATCCTTTTTGTTCTCTGTATTTAATTGTCCTTCTGAAGCTTGGCATAGCTATTCTGATGTGCAGCAAAAATATTACATCAAAGGTGAACGTTTGAATCCTGGCTGAAAAATAAAACAGAGCAGGGGGGAGAACCCCCAAATGACTAAGAGTTCTTGAAAGTAAAATATAAAAGAAAATAATAATTTCTCTCCCCTGGCAAATAGTTCAAAAAGTAGCCAACAGTTTGGATCTGGTATGTCACATTGCATACAAATGAAGAAACTGTCACCACCAGTTTCCTTTGAAACCTTTTGATCTTATCTTCTGTAGTAAAGGGCATGTGACTTGATCAGGGCTTCTCTTCTCTGATACATAGAGTCCTGATCTGCTGAAATATCTGTGACAGATTTGTCCACTCAGTTGATACTGCTTTATTTCCTGTTCCCTTCAGTCTTTGTCTGGGGTGGATATGATTTACCCTTCCCTCTCCATCCAGGAAAGCATGTTTCCTAATTTGGCAATTTCCAGCTAATCCTATATATTATGTCTTAGAAGAAGTCTTACACCTTTCTCTCCACTTGCCAGGCTGGCTTGTTTTTCTAGTAGAGCAGGAAAGTGGAATTATGATCTTTTGTAAAGACACATTAGACACTCAATTCTTCTGAAAAGTCATGGGATATGGGTTCCGGCAATTAATAAAGGAATGTTTTATTGCAGAATGCTTTTGAATGCAGGATTTGAATACAAATAGTCGGTAGCGTCAGGGGACAGCAGTGGAAGGAAAAGTTTTCTAAAGACCTCTAAAACAAATACTTCACAAAAACTGTGCTCTTCAAGTATTTTTAATGTAAGCTATAATAGCTAATGTGCTTTATTTGAATAATGTTTTAGTCCAGAACTAGTGAAGTCAAGGAAAATTTTCCCAAAGGGCTAAACCTTGCTACTGTGGCAATTGTTGGCAAAGCTATTTTTGACTTCTCTGTGGTGAGACTGCTCTATGAGGGAGAGTTGAAAAAGAACTAAGCCCCAGGAGGTCTTGCTGGGCTCCTCTTTGCAGAGTAAAGGCCAGAACAAAATATCCTTGGGTCCATGTGTTGTCACTACTGGGCCTTGCTGCCCAGTTCCTGGTAGGACACCCTTCTTGGTGGTGGTCACAGTGTGGTTTCTGCCCATGTTGGGACCCTGAGAACAAGTTTGCAAAATTTGTGAGGTTTGCAGCAGAGATAGAAAGTTTGTGGTTTGTACTTTTCTTACCTTTTAATTTCCCTGTGGAAAGTAAGCAGTGATTGAGATGTCCAGGAATTCTTTCTACCCATATTTGCTAATTAGAAAAAATGCTGGAGTTGCGGAGTTGAAAGCAGTGTTTAAATGGGTGAAGGTTACTGGGCAGTGTTTGCACAGGAGGTCAGGCTGGGTGATCTGGCTGAGCTGGCAGCCAGCTCCACCCTGGAGCACGAGGTGCAGCCTTGCAAATGGGGAATTCTCAAAGAGAAACCCAAAGATTTCCAAACTCATAGGAGCAACCGTGGGCTGCCTGCTGGCCAGAGCAGGCTCTGCTCCATTTGGTTTTCTGCTCAGCTTCTTTTGTTGGTGTGTCCCTGTTAGGAGTAAAGAGCTGAGAGAGACTGGAAGCAAGGCTGCAGTGTGCCAGCTCGTCTGGGAGGTGCAGCTGGGTAAAGTGCAGCAGCAAATCCTTTGCAGTGCTGGTGCTGAGAGCTGTTTCAGAGAGTGATTTTGTTCTCCAGTGGTTTTAACGCTGCACACAGTTAGAGGCATTTGCATGGTGAGTGTCCCTCTGCCTGCTGAGGTGGCTTGTGTCACTGTCCCTCAGAGCTGGGACAAGGTGGCTGTTGGGCTGCTTGTACAGAAAGGTCCCTTTTGGAGTGTTTGCGTAAAAATCTGGGAGAAACAAAATATGTGGGACTAGTCCAGCAGCATGTTCTCTTGTTGCTGAAGTCCTCAGATCTTAGTTCCTGGTTTAACAGAGTAGGAGAACATGTCAGGGCATCTTGCTGGGCCCCAAATATGTGCTTAGGAGGGTTTGCTTCTGGGCTAGCAAGGAAAGCTAGCAAAGCTAACTTGACTTTTTCATCTGAAGAATTTGGCTCTTCCCATGTCTAGACTTTTTCCTCTTCTGTCTTCTGTTGTGTGATGAGTAAGAGCTGGTATTCAGAAGTGGTGCCTGAAGAGCGATGGGTTTGGTTGCGGAGTGGAGCTGAAGGTCCTAACAGTTGGGATCTTGGAATGCAAATAGCACCCAAAAATGGCTTTGCCTTTTATCCATTAACACAAACACAGGTCAGATGTTTTAACTATCAACATGGGTGAAAAAAATCAGTCTTCCTGATGTTCCACAGTACTACCAGTTCAGTATATTCTGGATGCTTCAGCTCTGGAGTGTGAAAGGCCAGGGACAGAAGCACCAGGAGGTTGCTTCCCTCTGCAGATTTTTGCAGCCTCTCCAGCATCCTTTATCTGGGATAGGCAGCACCTCATCAGCCAGCTGTCAAGCAAGGAGACCTGCTGGTGGTGCTGAGGGCTGGAAGGAAACCACAGATGTGGCTGGAGATACACAGGCTGCCACAGAGACCCTCACAGGTAAGAGAAGGATGGTGGGGACCTGACAGACTCCCTGTTTCCCCATCAAGGAGTAAGAATGTGGGGGAATGTGATGCTTAGCACTCAGCACCAGGGCTTAAGAGATCTAGGAAACCACCCATTTGCTTTCAAGGCTTATTCTGCAATCAGCATAATTTCTCAGGAGGAGAGGATTTTACTGTGGAACAGAAGGTTGGGGAATGGAGTGTTTGTAAAGGGAAAAGTCATTCTGTTTATGGGCTGGGAGTCAAAGACCTTTTTGGATGTCATCACCTCTATCTGTCTGCTTTGCATACAGGAGGCAAGTTGTTGGACTGTTTAAAATGTTGGCTATTTTATAATAATACTAATAACAATTTAAATATTTTCCCAGCTGTTGGAGGACGCAATCTTTCTTTGATAGGCCATTATGTATGCAAGACCAATTGGTAAACTGCAAAGTACTGTTCTGTAATTATTCTCCCCTGTAGCTTTAATGAGGAGATCTGTGTGCAGTTTGATGGGAGACTATACTCTGCCGACAGCTACATGGAAAATCAAGACAGGTGTAATCTGCTTACTGTAGTCTGTGAAACCTCACCATGTGGCTATGTTATCGCTAGTGCATGTTTATAGAAAGATGCTTGTAAAAGGATTTAATTTAATGGAATAATGGTAACTGACACTATGAAAATGAAGGGGCTCAAATAATACGGTGAGCAGAGTGGTATAAACACAAAAGTAGATGATTAAAGAATTGGTGTGCTACGTCATTTATTTATGTGAAAGGAAATTCAAATCAGGCATTCTCTGTTACTAACCCAGTCTCTAACCCTGTACATACCATTTGGGATATGCATGTGGCAATATCTGGTCAGTTGTGCAGATGTGCATGGCTGTCACTAAAGCGCTGCACAGGCCCATTTCCAGGACCCGAGTCTGAAGAGCAGGATATCTTTTAGAAGGCAGATACTCTGCTGAGACATAGCCAAAAGCTGCAGCTTTCTCTCAGGTGGAAGAGTAGTTGTGTGATGAAAGGACAAGTTCAAGCTTTGTTTAGGAATCTACTCTGTGGTGGGGAAGCTTTGAGACTCTCACATGTGATGGGTCTCTGTTTCCTTACCTGCACAGTAATGATAACAATAAACTATAACTAGAAAAGCAGCCCAAATAACTTACTCTTTTGAAGCCCATTAAAAAAAAAAAAAAAAATCTCCTTGCTAGCAGCAGTTGCACAGGATGGTTAATTTGGAAAGATAAAATTGCTTAGGCAGAACTGTGAATCTAGCTCTTCTTTTTAGAGGCTGAAAGAAATAATACCCAGTCACTCTCTGTGGGTGTGATTTATTAGTTATCAGTCATTCTTAATCACTTGATACTGACATATATCTAACATTGGAGAGTTTAATATCGGAAAGAATACTCACCATGATTTTTCTCAGCAGTCCATTTTTAAATGCTGGGGGAGATAATGTGGTGCCAGCACTTTGGTATTGTGTTTCAGATCCTGTGTGACTGTCCTTGAACATGGAGGATAAGTGCACAGAGAGTGGCAAAAAGTTGTTAGCAAGAGCTGTGCTAAGTGTGGCCATCCTCAGTGGATTGCTTGAAAGCCTTTGGCTTGTAGAATTCACACATGTCATGACACATAGGATGGTGGTTTTTTTATTGTTTAATCTTTTTTGTGGCAAGGCAAATGAATCTGAAGTGTTATTCATACCAAGGATCGGCAAAGTGCATTATTGGGCATACTGTGCTACTGCATCAAGCAGAATGTGTTTAAAAAATACTGAGAAGCTCTTCTGCTGGAGAAAGATGGGGATTGGATGGAGTTGGGCATTGCTGTTAATTATTCTTATTATGCTGATCTTGCTCAGATTTTTGAGTCTGGTGATTGCACTGATAAAGGAGCAGCCTTGATTTCTGCACATTTGTTACAGTAAAACTGGGCTCACAGATTGCTCTGAAGCTTTTACTGTTCCTGCAGAACATTTTGGTAGTTCCAGCAGTTTGATCACAAATGCAGCATCTCTCTCCTAATGCTGTGCAGGTTGATAAAACAGTTGCCGAGCTGGAGTCCCTAAAGAAATTATTAATTATCTGGTTAATGTGCATCAGGCTGTGGGAGTGTGAGATTAATCACCAGTGCTAGGATGAGTTGCTGAAGTGGATTTTGGTTTTTCGTCTCCTGTCACTTGGTAATGGCTTTTCCTTCCTTCACCATCAGGTGAACAGGTGCGGAGATGCTGTATTTTCATTTTCCTGTAGTTGGGAACAGCCGGTGACCAGGAAATGCCTCTTTCTCAGTCCTGCTGCATGAGCAGTTTACAGCATGGAGCGCTACCTGCTTCGGATGTTCCAGCTGCAGGAGATGCTCCTACAGCACAGGACTGACCTGAGCCTTTGCGGATAAACACATTCAAACACATGTGGCTGGGGAGGAATGCCGGGGAGGAGTGTTGGGCTGAGCTGGGTCTGGCTCTCCTCTCTGTTCCCCAGGTCTCAAAGGGGTTGACTTATATTTGGAAGTGGAATTGCAACTTGACTCCTATTTTGAGTGCATTTATATTACCTGGAATTTTTCAGTAAATGAAGGTTCAGCATGTCTCCTTTGTTTAAAGTAAGAAAAGAAAAATGTGCTCATTTATTGCAAAAATACAGAAGAAGGTGGTTTTAACTCAATCTTTAGTTGTACCATCCTTAAAGCCAATGGGTTGCATTAATATTCAGATACTGGAGAAGGCGTTGGAGTCCTTTCCAGTGGTGGTGGATCAAGGCATTGAGGTGCAACACTGCAAGCACTTGTTCTGCCCTGATAACCATCAGCAGCTGCCTCAGAAATGGTTCAGTGAGGCCCTAATGTTCCTCCAAAGCTCCCTACTGTTTCACACACACTTGCACCACACACTGTACTGGTGGATTAAAAAAAAAAATTGTCTTTTAAATCTGACGGTTGTGTTGCTATGTCAGTCTTGTACACAAAGCCATTAACAGCTCTGCCCCAAGGCCTTTAGTTTTAGTGACTACTCTGAGGAGAGAATGGAAGGTGAGATGGAAGGAGCTGCACACCTAAAGCAGAGATTACCTAGACTACGAAGTGTCTCTAGTTAAGAGAAGAAGCTGTAGACAACAGTGCAACAATCATTGTGCTGAGGGACAGAAGCAGAGTTTGAGCCTCTCTATTTATAATGTCTAGGCATTTGGATTACTTTATCACCTCTAACCACAAGTAGTGTTTCTCCTGGAGGAAGTCCTGTGAATAACCACAGCCAATGAAACTGAGTTGCACTGCACTTGAGATTGAAGACCTGTTTTTAACCTACTTAACTATGTTGTAACAAGTGTTTGGGCTTCCTTTTTTTTTTTTTTTTTTTTTTTTTTTTTTTTTTTTTTTTTTTTGTGTGTAAATATTGGCCCTAATCAGCTTATGGGGTTTGTTTCTTCTTGGCTAAACCAGGGGTGGTTTTTGTCCCTGGTGAACTGAAAATTTTTGATTACCTTGCCACTTCAAGCAGGCAGAGATGTACTTGTATTTGAGATTGCATTGCACTCATCCATTCTTGGGTTTTGCTCTCCTTATTGTACTATCCCGAATCCCTCTTCAGCTAAAGATGTTACGTCGGGAGGGGAAGAGATAGGTTTGCAGTTTTCAGAGAATTTGCTTTTTATAATAGCTATGTGCTCCACTCTGGAATCCCTGAACAGCCCGTGATGGCATAAACATCCATTTGTTTGACAAGCTATGGTATAACTTCACATTAAATGTAGATGACCCATTTGTGTTTGAAACCCCCTAACCAGCAAGTCAGCATGGCAGCAGTGGGGCTTTAAACGTTAAGCAATCTTCAGGGCTTCAGGCTGAGTATTTGCACTCGAGTTGTTTGGGTTTCTGTAAACCCAAAGCTCCTTGCAGAGCTTCCTGAGCTTGTTGTGATAACTAAAGTCAAGTTTACTTTGTTAAGCTCAGCAGTTCCCAGAACTGAAGAGATAACAGGGGGAAAATAAGACCTTAAGGAGACAAGAAGTAAATTTCTGTCTGTATGGGGATGCAGGTCACTGTCTTTGTATGACTTCTTGATTATGATGTGCCCATTTCTTTTGGCATGGTTGTGTGCCCATACATGCAGGGGTACTTGCCCACAGTGATGTGCAAAAGGAATGTAAAACTTAAGAAATGTATCAAGCATAATGACAGTAACTTGCCAGCCTCTTCTGTAGCTCTGGATCTCTGGTGCTTAAAAATAAGTGAAATAGCAGATTTTCAGATGAGTAAATTGTGCAAATTCATGCCTAATTTACACGTATGATCACCTTGACTGCTTGTACCTATCAGGTAATTGTGCATGCAAATAGCTAATTAACAACATTAGCTGATCTGCTGATGCAGTCTCAGGATCTGTAAGTGTATACTAGCCATGCAGTTATCATATAGCTACAAACCAGTTGTATGAAGAAAATCTAAGCCCTCATAATGTAGCAGCTGTGGGGAGTTGCTTATTTTTTAGTATCACTGGTTTTGGGGTGGAAGTGTCTGATGGGGATCACAACTGTTACTGGAGTTGGGATCTAAAATCACTGAGGTTTAGTAGAAAAAATCAGTAGAAAAATTTCACTTCCAAGTAGAAAGTCAGTGTTGCTGATGATGCCCATTCCCAGTGCTGCAGCCCATGGCAGACTAGCTGGTCTGATGGCATGAAGTGCCCTTCCCATATAAGTTGTTCTATAGTTTGGCCCTATGGCTTCATAAAAATACCTGTGAACAAAGTTTGCTAAATGCCTACTAGTTACTATTCTTAAATACATAAAGTATTACACATTTTAAAGCTGCCTGCCTCCTTCTGCCTTGGTAGAAAAGAATTTACTCAGAAAAGGTTTAAAGGGCAAGTCTCCTGGTTTTGTCTTAGTCTCTTCCTTACCATATTTGTCTGCTAGGCGAAAATAGCCAGGCAAGTTGAAACATGCAAATTGTCAAAGTTTTGCAACTGCATCTGTGGACACCAAATATGAGCGCAGGGAATACAGAAGTGTTTCTCCCATCTCTGTTTCTGTTACTTTTATAGCTGTTATGGGGTGGACAGACAGCCTTTGTCATAGTAATTATTTATAATTTCAAACCAAACATAATATGAACTTGCAGTCAGTTCCTACAAATAATTTAACATCAAGATTTGAGGCTTCACATTGAGTGTGCACAAAAGTAACAGCAAAATCTTCTGAAGGCAGGTATTTCTTGAGCTATCTCTTTAAAAATGTCTCCTAGGTATAAAAAAGAAAAATAAAAACCTGTGTATTATATTTGTGACCTATGTAGGACCTAATTTGATCTCTGAATATCCTTTCTTAGAAGTCTGGCTTTGTTTTAAAACAAAGATGAAATACGCCATTAGCACATAATGGACCAGGATTCAAACCCTAACAAAAGTTTTGTGTCCAAGACCACAGCACTGTATGTCTTTCATAGTTCTCACATGAATATCTGTGGTCTGTAGCATTTTCCTTAGTGGGGGACTTCAAAAGGAGCACCTTGTTATGTTCTCAACAGTAACACTCATTTCCTTAAAACCTGCTCTGTGAAGGGAATTAAATGTGGCCGGGATATGTCTTTAGGAAAACTGGTATGAAATATTTTGCTCTCATCTAGGTGGCCTCCAGACAAAGAACCAAGGGACTTCAGTGTAAAACACAGTGTGCAAAAAACCAGCCTGTTTTTGGTAGAGCCGCATCCATCTAGTGGTAGTTGGGTACAGAGTCAGGAGAGAAGAGTGCCAGCCCTGGTGTGGCACCAAGTCTCTCCTCTGAGGGTCAGTCTGCTTCTAAGCATGTACAGAGGAAACTCTCAAACACAGACAGAAAGTCTACTTTAAAGATAATTTTTTTTTGAAAAGCACAGTAGTGGAGACTTCCATGTTTTTTGTCTGCAAACAACACTGAAGAAGGTTAAAACCCATAGATGATAGCCTCCTTTTATTAAGCTGCGTACTGGTGGGAATTAACACACACCCCCTTTCAAAAAAAAAAAACAAAAAAACAAAGCAAAACCAAAAAACACTAAATCCTGAGCAAATATCACCATTGCCCACCCCAAGAAAAATGCCAAAATCCAGAGAAAAAACTTCCAAAGCAACCAACCAAAAGAAGTTAAGATTTGAATGCTAGTTAGCATTCTGATACCTAAAAGCACATGCAGCCCACAGCTTGCTGTTATCAGCTTGTGTGTCCCAGCCCTGGGAACAGAAGGCAAGGCCTTGCCGGTGTGTGATGGGCTCCTTCCCCTCTTCCAGTGCGTGCTTTGCAACTTAAGGATGCAAAATTCATTGAGTGACAAATGATGACTAGTGAGGAGCTGAGGCCTATCTGCTGCAAAAGGGAGCTGGGGAGGATGACTTTATTCCTGGTGGTGTCAAGTCTTTCACCTTGCTGTCCTTTAAAGGAACAGTGACAACTGTACCTTCAATTTTAGTTACAAATTTGTTTCAACAAAAGCAACAGTTTTATGACTTCTATAAGTTATTATTTCTCAATGAATCCTAAAATGTAAAGAAATAGCTGGCTGTAAAAATATTTTCCATCAGCCAAATTTTCCTATTGACTGTACTGGTGACCTGGAATTGAAAACTAATGGGAAATGAGAAGAAAGCAACAATAAAAATAAGCAGTCTGGTTTTAAATGCCAAGCATAATGAGACTAAGGGAGAAAGAGAACTGAAATAAACTGAAAATAAGACAATCAAAGCTATGTAGGCCTTCCTGTTGGGACAGTGTAAATCCTTCTTTCTCCAGGAAGCAGAACTGCTTGCACAACTGGGGCTGAGGGCTGTATCATGTTCAAGTGTCTCATAGGTTTGTGGTGGTTTTCCTTCCTTGGATCTGGCTGTGGGCTCGCTGTCCAGTGCCAGTCAGAGAATGAAGGAGTCATTTACTGAACTGTTTAGAATTGGGAAGGGCAGAGGAGATCCTTGGCTGTGGTGATGACATTTTTGCTTTTGGTTGGTTGAAATTCTGCTAACATCCATTAATACAGGCTTAAAGCCTTCTCTTAAACCTTTGGAATGACCTGTCTTTCTGTTTTTTTATGAGACCATTCTTTTTCTTTGGATCATTGATACCCTATTGAATTCAGTGGGAGAACTTGTACCTATGATGGGATAGTTTCCAATCCTTGTTTTACTTCCTTAAGGGCTAAAGGAAAAGACAGGCTTTAGGTGATATTTTTAAAGAAAGGATGCATGTGCCAAGTGGTGAGGTGGTATCGTACAAGTTCATATTATTTTTTCTCCAGTTACTCATAGGCACTAAATAAATGGCACCAAAAGTGTAGTGCTGATGCAAGTGCCAAATTGCTGCCATATGCAGGTAACTCCTCTCCTTGCCCTTTCCTGTCAAAGGCCTTACTGCCAGCCAGTGGCATGGCTGATTGCCTTTGCCTGATGAAGGGACATTTGAGGGAACAGCTGATGGCTGAACTCCTCTAAAATGGAATTTCTGATTGTAGCGGTGGAACTTGTCCTAAAGAGTTGGTACCCACATTTTATCAAAAATATGTGCCCACAGTCATTCCCTCTAGCCTTCATTTCACAAGCCTGCTTGAAGTCTCTCACATTGTGAGGTCTGCAAAGCATCATCAGCATTATCTCCAGGTGATCAGAAGATTATATTCCCTTCAGGCAAAAGATGGCTTCTTCCTGGATAGTTGCACCTTTATCTTGCAGCCCAGAGCCACTTGGTGTCCTTGGACCTGCACCCAGGCTAATCTCTCTTGTACTGTGTGGAGGAGTGTTGGCTCCAGCAGAGCAAGTCTCTGTGAGCATCCTCGTGCTGGCTTCCAGGCAGTTTGTAATCCTGGGTGTTTATCTTTCAGTTTCTTTGTGGCTGAGCCTTGCTCGGGTATTTTTATTGAAGTCCTGTGACAAAAAACATGACAAGTGGCTTTGTGCCTCTAGCACAACGGAGCTCTGCAATAACAGTGCTAACATTTTACCTCCAAAAGAATCTTCAAGTGGAGTCACAGACAGCTATTCATATGAGTTTAAGTGACTGTTCCTCTCGGTCATTTCAGGGGTTTTTGGTTCCATCAATTGAAATCTGTCAAAATGCAGTGCTCTACAGGCAGTAAAGAACAAGTCTGTGTTCCAGGCAGGATTTTCTTGTGGGATAGTCTGAAATGGTTAGGTGGACTTCTCCCCAGTCACTCTTCCCAGTCGCGTGTCTGGTCACATGCACTGAGCATACATTTTACTTCATTCTTGTCCGTCTGTCACAACCACAGGATCCCTGTTTACAGCACAAACAAAATGCTGCTCGAGTTGTTTCCTTTGTGGAGGGGATGAGAGAAGAATCAATATGTGAGAGATGATAATGTTTCCTTGGTGTGGTGGTACTGGTGATTATGTGGTGATATCCCTAGCACTTCTTGATTGCTGTTTCCATGAAATATAGGCTGTTACACCCTTCTGAAAGCAAAAGAAACATGCCTTGGAAGAGACAAAGACAAAAGAATGGTGCTTTGTCCTTCAATGCCTTTATTTACAGAGTTTATCCAGGACCTCAAAGCATCACTAAACAGAAACTCAGTACCCAGTGACTTACCTTTCCCAAGGAATCAACAAGCATATTGCACTGATATTTAAGTTTTGAGGTCTTTCTATATCCCTGGTGCAAGAATGAAGCTCCCAGATCAGCTGCTGCTGGTGATGAGACGTAGATGCTTTATTAGGGATAACTTGGTTTATCTCCTTTGACACTTTTCTGATATCTCTTGATCATTAAGGTCTAGATTAAGTGGAAAAAACATTGCTTGCACAGATGTTATGTAGCTTATGCCTCAGATCTTTTATGAGAGAGTTTGGGTGCTTAATGTCTCCTAATTCAAAAAGAAAAATCAAAGTCTTGTGTACAGCTTACTTCTGTCAGGTGCCAAGATGAGGGTTAGGTGAGCACATAACAAAAACCTGGATATTTCAAAGTCACATTTCCAGCTGCATTTAGGAATTGTAGATAAAGCACATTGAAAAGAAAAGGGCTGGGTTTGCAATTCCCAAGTGGGCTTAATGAAATTTAAGATGTACTCGTCTGCAGCACTCTTAGGAAAGTAGTCATCTGTATTTTCTTTCCCATGAACTTGCATTGTGACAATTTTGTGAAGTAATGCTGTGTATCGGGATCTTGCTGTATGTTCATTGCTGGCTTTGGGAAGAAAGTGTTCTCCAGTAGCAGCTTTGCAGAGGTGAGAAAAAGTGCTTGGCAGCAGGTATTGGAAGACTATAGGAAAGTAAGTCTGTATTTATTTGTCTGCCCCTACAAAAATACTGTTTTTCATACAATTTGTATGGGTTTTCAATATTTTGTTCCCAATCCCTACTCCAGTGGAAATATAGCTATTATTTATAATCAGTAAATGAATGGCTTTGACTCTGAGCCTGTAGCAATGCAGAAATCAAACATTCCTGTCTTTGAGCCTGATGATGTTTCACGAGAACACAACAGGTATTTCTGGGGCTTCTCAAGCTCAGGGAGGCTGCTGTGTCACTGGCATAGTGGAAATGCTGTGGTAGTTTTGAAAGACCTCTCCTAGGGACTGATGAGTTTAACAGCTTGATGCACCCTAACCAGGGCAGCCCTTTATTTGTCCTAGTTTGCTCTTCTTCAGCACTTTTCATTTGACCATTACAAAAAGTGGACTTCACCCTGTGAAGCTGTTACTGTAACCATTTATGGAGGGAGAACTGAGACTCCGATAAGTGTGACTTTCCAAAGGTTAGCTCTCATGCCAGTAGCACAAACAAGGACCTGTGCATCTGTTTTCTGAGCCCTTACTCCTTTGTCCCACATTTTCTTTAACCAGGTGGGAGGAAATCCATTTCTACACAGGGTCTAGCACAACTTAGGTAAGCAAGGATCATGTGAATTGTCAAGTGAGAGCTTCTACTGGTGCTGCACAGAGGGATAAATTGGTTGAGAACTTTGTGGGCTGCTTCACTAAAGACAAATAACTGTGTGAAATTTGATTTGCAGAGAAATTTTCTTCCTAGGAGAATGCAGAACCTCAGCATAAGTAGATCTGCAAGCTAATGATGTAAAAATAGCTTGGATAATAAAAATCTGGTAAATAGAGGTATGGTAGCAATTGGGTTGTATGGAGAGACAGGCTAAACTGATCTGACTTTATTATGAGGAATTTATTCTCTCACAGAGCTCCTCTGGTTTAACTCAGTCAGTGCTGTGTTACTTTTAGCTGAAGCGGAATACTTTTTGTAGAATTCTAAAGTCATCTTCCTGTAAAACAATGCAAAAAATTGTTCAGTTCCAAACTTGAGCTCGCTCAGAATAATCCAAATTTGTTTGGAAGGACTGCAGAGATGTATTTCCTTCTGAAGATTCCCATTCTTCTGTGTTTTCTTTGCCAAATGAGTAATTAGTTGCTCCTTGATTATTGCTTATCACTTTATACTTTCTCATGGAGACAGCAAGGGACTGTGAGGCTGTTAATAGCTATGCTCAGATCACCTTTCCTTCTCAAGCACGGTTTTATTAGCTTAAAAATAACAGTGGGAGTGAAATGCTTTTAAGTTCTTGTATTTATTGGGGTTTTTTTTACTGGAATCCTGAGTGCTTTCCAGTGACCACCAGAAGTGTATAATCTCATTTTTCTTCCCTTGAATCGCTACACCCCAACACTGTTGATCAACAGCATCAGGCACAAAAGCTTGACCTAGGCAGTCTTAGTGTGGGATGAAGAAGAGACTTCAAAATTTTCTTTGATTCTTTCAGATGTCTCTAAACATGGCAACAAGCATGGCTCTGCAACAGATGCAATTCTTTCTAGGTCTCTAGGTAACATTTGAACCTGTGTAATGTTCGCAGCACAGCACCGTAAGTAATATTCCAGGAAATGCGCTGCCGCTTGTTAAAAAGGATAGGACCCCAGAGATGCCTTTAAATATGCCTGTAAAGTGAGAGGTGCCAAGAGAAAGATAATATGGCTGATTATAGTTATTTACCTTACATTTTCATTCGCCCTTAACTGGGTGTAATTTAGGGGCATGAAATCTCTTATTGGAAGTGTATTTGCATTAAACAGCTCTAAGCAACCATGAAAGTGCAGAAGCTGAAAAATTGACAGACTGGGTTTCTAGAATCCCAAAGTAGCATTTTTTTAATAGGCATACAAACAAATCAAATAAACATGTTTTGCTTCAATGATTTAAAGAATATGGTCTTTGGAGTAATTTGTCTCCCTTTTTTTTTTTTTTTACCCTATCATTTCTAACCTCTTCACTGCCTATCTCTAGTTTGCAGCTCCTCCTAACAATCTGCAGCAATTTCCAACCCAGCTGTTGTGGTTGCAGTGCATTGTGCCTTTGTTTAGCTTTCCCTGAGCTATCAAATCATGCTATAAAGGGGATTACCTGGCTAGTGATGTTGTTCTTGAGGTCTGCACTTTTTAACAAATAATTGCTTCACAGTGGCTCTTCCCCATCTCCTGCTGGCAAAGAAAAAAAAAAAAAAAGAGCCCTCTGAAAATCAAACTTTACAGTTGGATGGAATCAAGTCTTGCTAGTAAGCACCTTTGGTTGGCTTTGGTAAAACCCCTTTGCTTCCTTTGCAAGTAATCATAACCACGTTGAAATTAATCAAAGAGTTGTTGATTTTTTTTCAATCAGCTGGTGTATTTGTAGCAAGACTTGGATGTTCATGTGTGCTTTTAGAAAAAGACAAACATGTTTTTGCTCTACTCTGTTGGCATGCACTAAGCTTGAGAAGTTTATAATCCAGCTGTGTGCTGTTAAACAGGTATGATCTTCCACCTCTACCCCCAGCAGTCGGTCAGTTCTTTTATAGCCGCTGCCTCTCCCACAGGGCAGTTTATTTAACTGATGTTTGTGAAATGTTGTGATCTTTGCATGAATGGAGTTATTGAAGTGAAAAGCATTAGCAATATTTATTTCAGCAGTTTGCAGAATTAATGACTAAGCAAGGAAAACTGGTAAAACTTGCTTTTTATATGCACAATAGAGTCTTTAAGAAACTTAATGAGTGTGTAAGAATGCAGACATGTCAGAATTTATGTTACAGTACATATGCTCTGTCAGAAGGTTTCTAACAAATATATATGCTATTGAAATGTATCTATAATATTCATGTTTTAGTATCTTTTGAGTGTTAAGTAAAAGCTAGTGTCTGTCTTGCTCTGCTCAATGCAAAAGATATATTTACTGTACTTGAGTGTCTTCAATTTTGGTTCTAGTTTTGCAAACACAGTACATTTTAATTAAGGCTTGTCACTCGAGATCTAATGAACACATTTACTCTAATGTCTCCATCTTCAGGAGGTGAATTTGACTTAGAAATTGTCTCTGTCACAGAGGGCCTGATAATATCAGTTTAAAGATCTCGTTCTTTCTTTCCTGGGGAAGAGCAGTATGTGTCGTTCACCCAGCTCTTGCTTAGTTTGTGCTTGCCTAAAAGGTTGCAGAATTAGTTTATTGCAATATACAGATAGAGAAAGTCTCTAAAGACAAGTATGTACATTTAGCCCAGACAAGCTTATGTCCCTACATAAGACTGTCCTATTTTTCCACTTCCCCCCCCCTTTTTTTTCTTTGACACAGTTTCAAAGGTGGTTTATTGATTATATTTGGAAAGACTAAGAAAGTCCTCTCCCCACTCATGCTTCTGTTGGCATATGAGAGGACTTTGATCAAACAAACAATGAATTGTCTAATACACACAGTAAAAAATGGAAAAAAATCTCCTATAAGAGCTGGTTTCAACTGACCTTTTACCTGTGCCTATTTCTACTCTGGTGGGTGAGGACTGTGCAGGATGATTGTGTCTCCAATTCATGTTATGATTGCTGTTAAAATTCCTGCTCTTACTGTCAAGTCTAAACCATAACTACTTTTACTGTCATGCAAATGCCATTTTATGTTCTGCTGTTGTGCATGAATGTATCAAAAAGTGAATTTGGAGTCTTCAAGAGAAATGAAGTAAAGCCCTAAGTTTTTGGTTTTCACTGTTGCTGTATTTAAAAGAGAAGTTTTTTCAGCTAGGTAAGTCAAGATTGTGTTATGGTGCTGTCTCCTGGTGTAGTGTTCTAGAGGGAAGGCTTTAGCTCCCAACCTTCTTCTCCAGCCTCTTCTACGTCACTGTGTTCAAAGTGTGCTATACCAGCTTTGTTAGAAAAGGCTGAGGTTTGCATGAAGGAAGAGCCCAGTGCAGTGCTGAGTTAAAAGGGAGATGCTTGAAGGACCCCACAAGACACAGGGCTGCCCAAAAGAGCAGCCACATCCTCATCCTTGGATGTCCTGGTTAGTGACTTATTTGGCAGATAATGTGTGAGTCACCTGTGGTGATCCAATGCAAATATTTGGGAAGTGCTATTCCATCTCCTCGGCATGTGAGGAATAGCATCACAGTGAGGGCAAAGCCCAGATTTTCGAACATGCTTAGGCACTGTGCACTGGTGTCCTCATCCAGGATCCTGCTGGAACTCTGTGACAGCAAGAGTACCAAGGCTGCCTCACCCAAATCATACCACAGGACTCACACATCCTTCCCTCTGGCAGCCCATCCCTGCCACAGGGATGGCAGCAGCAGGCTGGTGACCAGGATGCTCTACCCTCTGGCTGCCACTGCAGAGGGGCAGGGAGTTAAGTGCTGCAAAGGGCCCTGAATGGGCCACGTGTGAGGTGGCAAGTTATGCTGGTGACAAATGTGTGCCACTGATGGGTACATGCTTTTCTGACCTGCTTTAATTTTTCTAGCTGGGCCTTTAATTGCCAGGGAGAGATATAGACAAATGCAATAAAAAAATCCAAACAAATCAGAGCTATAGCAAGGCTCTACAAGGAAATACGTTTTAGAAAGACTTTTTTTTCCTTAATTAATCGGGATTTTGTTGTCAGGCTAAAACAGACTAAAAATAAACAGCTGTATAGTACTTCATTAAGCTGCCTGCTTGGAGTGATTTTCCCATTGATTAGTCTCAGGGCTAATGCTGGTTCATTCCTCATTTCGTTGCTAATTAACATCAGCTCTGCTCCTGACCACTTGACCGCACTCTCTCTATGAACATGTGCTGGTTTGGCAAGTAATAACTGCTCTCTCTCTCTTAAAAGGGAGAGTTAAGGTGCAAAATAGCTGTCAAGAGTAGATCTGTGCCTCTACTGTAAGGACAGCAAACCGTAAAACCGTGTCGGCCTGTAAGAAGGGTAATAAACATAGTTTACAGAGCGCAGGAGTTTGATTGAGGAACTATGTAAATACAGATGATGAGCTCAAGCTGCTCTATGAATTGACAGGCTTGGCTCATCTCCTGTCAGTTGAGTTGATTCAGGCTCTTCTGGGATGCTCGTGGTACAGATTACCTGACCCAGGAGCTTGGGGCTGCTGGGCATCAGCAAGAGGGCAGCTTTGGATGGGCAGCACTTAGTTTCCCAGTTTCCTCAATGTTCTCAGAGTTTGAATAATGAAGTACATTGGCAGTGGGCAGAGAAAGAGCAGGAAACAACACCATGGTTATAGCTTTGTCAGGCCACTTCCATGCAAGAGAAATATAGATGAAAACAGGGGAATTGAAATACTAGAATTGGCATGGATGCCCTCTGAGGAAATATCTAACAACTTTAATGAAATTAGCAGCCTCTGTTCTGGGTGAAAAGGTCAATTTTTCCATAAAATCCAAGTAAACTGGCATTTTGGAAAACATCTACTACTTGGCACAGAATAAATAACGTTATCCCAAAGTCCTGGTTCAATTCCAGATAATAGCTTTTTCTTTTAATTGAATTGGATATTGCATTTCATTTTCAGAAAGTCATTTTTTTCCTACATTTTGAAGCTTTCATATCTCAGAACTAATCAGAAACTCAGCCTTATACAAATCTATCAATCAGAAACAGTCACTGAAGAGAGAGCTTGCCTGAGTGATAATCCTTTTCTACCTACTTTTGAGCAGAATCCTAATTCACTTGTTCATCAATTATATATTTTATATATTTCCGCCATTAATTCAGTGGCTTTAGGGGCTCAGTCTTGCAAACACTTGTGCACGTGAGTAACTTTATTCATAGAAGCAGGTGCTCATGTGAGTAAAATTAACCATGTGAGTTATTTGTAGGATCAAGTTTGCAGTAGGTAGATATCCAGACACAAAGCCATTGCATTCCTAACTTTCCTTCATTGATCCGTAGTAACAAGAAACATTTCTTATTGAAATGAGTAAAATAAAAACCAAACCCTTAAAATATTAGTAACTTTACTAGTTATGGTAAAAAAGAAGTCATTCCTATGTTTAAGAACATAACCACTTTGGGCCAGGAAGCACTGCCTCCTAATTAAGTGTTGCATGGTTGGTTACATCATGTAACCTTCATGGATGGTTCTGGAATTCAGAGCAGAGGCAGAAGTGTAGGAAGTCCCATGTTATTGTCAACTGAGTATATATAGTGCTAAAACCATATTGTGCTGCAGACCTTGTTGGGTTGGGAAATGGAATTTTGATTCCTGTTCCTGATACATGCAGCACCTCTTCTTTCTAAAATGATGCCTATGTTATTTTTAACTTTTCTTATGTTACTTCCATTTCCAGTCCTGGTCAGATGAAAAGAAAAATCCCAGCAAACAAATATTTACATTAATAATACATAAGCCCAAGAAAAATATTTCCTTGAATGTTCTTTAACTGTAAGGAGTCTGGTTTGAAGGAGTGTCTTGGTCTGTAGCTTCCTTGTGGTAGGTTGGGACTTACATTCTTTTGCTTACATTAATTTTTTGCTCTCCTGTGGAGAGGTATCGAGAAATGGTAATACACTTATTCACTGCTGGCGTAAAAGTGACCCCAAAGTTGTTTTCTTTTCTCACACTTCTGTAGTGAAATAAGCATATCCATATATGTACTTTTGCATCCATGCATTAGGAGCAAAGAAAGTTCTTTTGCTAGCAGTGTCCAAGGCACTTGCTGGTGGTCCTGTGTCAAGGGAAGCATTCTGGGCAGCTTCACTGGCTGCATCCTGAGGGGTAACACAGCCCTCAGGACACAGGAGCAAGCTCTGGAGCCCCTTTCCAGGCTTGGAGGGGACTCCAGCAGTGATGGAGTGAAGAGCAGGCAGATGAACAAAGCAGCATGGGCAGGACTGGCTTGGAGGCTGTGCAGGGTGCCCTGGGGTATTGCAGGTTTGGCTAAAGCAGTAAATCTGTGGATAGTTGCTTACCTCTTAACAGAGAATTTAATAATGAAGGTTGGGTATTTTCTGGTTTTGTACTTTGCCTTTTCATTCAAAGAATGCAAAGGGAGGGAACTAAGACAGCTTTAAAAACCCTTATGAGAGTGGCATGCTTGAAATAAGATCTTAGAGAAGGCTAACTTGGATGACAGAGACTTTGTGATCCTCAGCAGTGGGACTATTTAAGATGTAAACCTTTTGATAAAGTTGCCCTTTCTAGCAACTTGTTACCATCACTATTTAAAAAGAAAATTAATCTTTGAGTTTTCAGATTTAAAAGATACTGTAAGGGCCTCCAGTCATATGAACTGTAAGTTGGTGTATTGTATTAAATAAGATTCAGTAGCTTCTTGTGTCACTACAGGCTAGAATTTGCTGAATAAAGTACGATTAATAGTTCTTACAAACCTCTGGATGGACGCCCAAAGGAGAGGAATAATACAGTTGCAGTATTACAAGTCAGCCACATATTAAACATTTTTTTTTCCTTAGGAAAGGATTTCCTGTAGAGGTCCTGAAGAAAAATAAGTTTCATTAGTCGAGCGTCGAGCAGAGATAGAGCAACAGGATTGATTGTAATAAGCCTCTCCTTTTTACTGAAATCCATTACTTTCTGAGCTATTAAGTGATGAAAGGGATTAAGCGAATAAAAAAATATAAGCGGGACTGTATTCGTAAATCTAATAAAGTTGATAACAGTAGAGCATTTTGTGAAATTTGCATGTGAATTTATAACATCCTAATCCATCGGCAGGCAGCATTGCGCTGCAGAGGGAAGGGGGTGCACTGTGCATACAGGATAAAAATGCAAGCACAGAATTTCTGGCCAAGAAGCTTTTTTTTTTTTCCTTGCCTTTTTTTTTTTTTTTCCCCATATGGATATCCATATGTTTTTATCACAGATTCCATACTTTCAGTGCCAGGATCCATATGTTTAGCTTTTTCTCAAATAAAAGACTATAAAGTCATTCTTCATTATCTCTTTCTTCCTAGCTGGTGTTTTTGTAGACATAACCAAATGTGATGCTAGATGGTTGAGGCATACCCAGATAGGCTGCAGTTGGATCTCATCAGAGGTATTTAAAACTAGTACCTAGGGAGTTCAAGGGCTGGATTATCTTCTGAGTATAATGCCCCTTGACAGTGCTTGAACAATGGAGGGGGTGCTATCATCCGATTGCAAAGTCCTGGCAAGGCCTATAAAAGAGAAGATCCTTTGGGGCCAGCAATGAGAATTTTCCTCCTTTTTATTTTGTTTAATTCTCAACCTGTACCTCTGCCTCAGTGCTTCTGCTGAGGGGTGTGTGGTACGGGGAGATGACATGACCGGGCTGTATTTTACTTCTGCCTTTTCTGCTTGCCCAAGGCCTGCAGTTGTAGAATAGCAGCAGAATTTAGAAGTGCTGATATAGGGAATTTGGGCTTGGCGTAAGGATGGTGTGTATCACCATCTCCTTGACACGACCCAGTCTGCTCTGTGCCAAGCAGATATCACTCACTGAGAATTGTGCCTAATAAGGTTTTATTTCTCCTTTTCTTTTTTTTTTCTCTTTTGATGGAAATGTTAATATAATGCTTTTTAAATATGTAAAACACAATTCAGTGTCCATGGTTAGACCTTGGAATAGGTACCAAGTAACCTTCAGTGGTAAAATCTGCATGTTGGCTTTGCAGTCGGATCCCATCTTCAGTTGGATTTTCAGTCCTTCTTTGCTGGGACAGCATGTGGCAGAAAAGCAGCTGTGGTGTGTGCATTTCCATCTCTTGGGAGTTTGATTGCCTGCCAGCAGGCAGACTGTCCTATGGCTGTGGTATTTAATGTGCAGAAGGGGTAAGGAATACCCTGTAATTTTGAATAGAAGAAAATTAGGATAGTCATAATTACAAGCATTACAGTACAGTTTCAAAATAAAGCCATTAGTGTATTTTATTCACAGTTCTGCCTCTAGCCCCTGAAACATATCCCTGAGGTAGGCTTGGAGTTATGCTTTATCCTCTGCATTCCTGACAATAATAAAAATTATTGTGAAAGGTTAATAACCATTGTGCATTGGAGCTGTGGAAGAAGGTGGTAGAAAGAAGAGGTGACTTCCTTCTCAGAATAAACCAAGCAGTAGCATCTTGGCTTTAGAGAGGAGACAATCAGTGTGCTAAGAACCCTACTACAGCAGCTACATTTTGGCTGGAGTCATTATATTAATTTTCAGGCTAGCCTGACTCTCATCAGAGACAAAAGTGGAACTTACTGCTGATATCATTCAAAGCAGACATGACTCCTTAGAGAAACTGTAGAAAAATTTAACCTTTCTTCTGAGATTTTCTTGTGGAAATATGATCCATTTGAGGTTGGCTTTGGCGTGCATTTCTATAGGACTAACCCATCATTTTTCAGTGCTGCCTTTCCTTCCCAGGATTGTGGTTGCTCTGGTGAGATTGGTGGTAGGTTTGTAGGGAGTGGCCTCATGGATCTTGATTGGCAGTGCAGAGAGCCACTGTTCTCCTTTCAGAAACAATTCTCTTGTAAAATTGCTGTGCTTTTTTTTTTTTTTCCACTTCACCCAGCGTTTGAATGCCAGATTGAGCTAATTTTAAGATTCCTCAGGGCAGTGGCACTGCATTCCTTCCACTCCGCTATTCCTTACCACATTACCTCACTGCATCAGCACTCGTATCTCCTGCTGATGGCATCCAGTTTCCATTCCATTCACAGCAGCCAAGGATCATATCTCTGATCCACTTAGAAACACAATGATCTCTACCCCTGAGAATGCAAACGCTTTCTCAGTCAAATCTATTGATCTTCAGGACTCTATTTCTGACTTTCCATTCACTCACTCAATGTTTGGGATGCTGCATATTCATTCTGGGCAAAGAGTTAACTTGGCTACTAGGAACTCAGTGAAAAGCACTTCTGCAGAAATCAAAGATAGACATGATCTCTTATATATTATTATGTCTGTACAAATACTGTACTTCTTAACTGGACAAAACAAAAACCTCCCAGCTGGCACAGTGACAATGACAAACCTGCTCTTGCCATCATATTCTTATCCCAAGCCAACTCACTGAACATGCTGATGTTGAGATGGGCAAGCACGTGCTGAGTTCTGCAAGGGAGGAGGTAAACACAAAGAGTCTCCAGGGTAGAGAGGGATTTGCAGTCTAAAAGGAAAAGATGAGACCAACAAGCAAGAACATGTAGTACAAAGAAGGACCTAGTTTGACAAACAAGCAAAATGAGTGAAAGCACCTTAAAGAAAAACATTTTTCAGAAGAGCATTGCTGTCAGGAAACTTAGCCTTCAGGGCTTGACTCTGGGCTCTCTCAGAACTATGGTTATAAAGAAAAGCAGGGATTTGTGGGGTGAGTATTTCAGCATCTCCTTTCAGATTATGTACTGAAACAGGCCTCTCCTGAAGGCGTGCCCAGTGTGTGCTTCAGATGGTCCTCAGGAAGGCCACTTCTTCCTTCACCAAGGAAGAAGGTGTGCTGTGTTCTCAGCACAGGCTAGAGAACAAATTTACTGCAAATTTACCTAACTTTGGCTTTGTTGGTGTTCAGGTGTTCACTAGCACCCCTGAATAGGATTTTGCTTCTTAAAAGATGGTATTTTTAAGGATTTTCAGGTATTGCTCACCATTGACCTTGAACCCATGTTTAAAAGAAATCTAGGCACAATGATGTTGAGTGAGCTATGCCTGAGTTAATTTAATTATCTAGACCTTAGACAATTTTGAAAATATTACCTGTAATTCATATCTTCTGGGTTCCAGCTGAGTGCCCTGTTTTCTCTACTTGTACATGACAAATGAATTCACTTTTTCTATGTGTTTGGGTTTTTTTTTTTGGTGTTTTTTTTGTTTTTTGTTTTTTTTTTTTTTTTTTTTTTTTTTTGTTGTTGTTTTGTTTTTTGGTTTTTTTTTTTTTTGTGTGTGGTTTTGGTTTTTTTTTTGTGGTGGTGATTTGTTTTGTTTTGTTTTTTTTAAATACAAATATTAGGTTACTGCTTGGTCTAAGAAGACTTCCATTATTCAACACTTACATTGCAGGGGCACAGCAGCTGACCTGGTTTGGTCTAGATTGTGTCACTCTAGCTACAGCGGTTTCCCACAACTCATGGTGCTCAGTCTCAAAACTGACACCATATAGCTAAGTCAGGCAGGAATGGAAAGGGTCCCAGGTGAAATAATTATGGGGTTGATTATTGTGATTATGTATAATTATAACCTTTCTTAGTATATCAGTAAGAGTACTTGAGGTATGAGGGAATTTGACATGTGAAGGAGTGTTAAATTTTAACATGGAAACTTACTCTGAACTTAGGTATTGGTTCCTGATGTGCAGGATTAGTACAGAGTTGGTAGTGAACTGCCTTACTTCACTTTCTCCTTTACCCACAAAAGTTTTCTCCTCTTCTCTTGTGAGCTTTGCCTACAAAGTTGGATAATAACTAATGCACTTCCTTGTAGCTTGCCCATGTAGTAATTTCCTCTCCAACTGTTCAGCATGTTTGTCAGTATACCTGAATTTCAGCTGAGGGAGAGGCAGGAAATTTTTATTTTTCCTAATCAAAAAATGCAGGAATAATAGTATAAAAATATGAACACTGAAATTAATATGTAAGGTGATATAATATCCTTGTCTGGACATTTCATTGCCTTTACAGGAAGATTTTTGTTTGATGTTCTAAAACTCCAGGGACATAACAGTACATGGATGATCTGTCCCTGCTTACAGACATGAATTAGGTCTGCATGCATACGACACACAAGGGAAAGCTTCCTCTCTCTTCATCTTTCCAGCAGGTACAAACCATTGATTGTCTTTGATTCCTGCAGAAACTGGGGGAGTGGGCAGGCATTTAGTAGGAAAAGCTGAGAGCTGCTTGCCCAAGGCTTTGATAAATCTAGTCCTCTTGACCCTAAATCTGGTACCTTAGCTGCCTCCTCCTAGCCAAATGATACAGATTGCAATTCTTTGGCATGAAATAAGAAAGACTAATTGCTTTGAAGATTTTATTACTTTGTTTTTCAGTCCTTTGTCCTAGTACATAGTTTGCTAAATGCTTTTCCCTCTGGAAGAAAAGAATGTTGAACTCATTTCCATCTCCATCCCTTATCTCCACCTGCATGTCTCTGCATGAAGTACTCGTAGGTCTTGCTAGAAAAGAGTGCCTTCACTAGAAGGTTATGGGCTCACCAACAAAAACACTTCTGTACCAGTTTGGGCAGTAGATTTAGATTTCAAGTCTCCCTTTTCTTACCCTTTCCCAGTTCCAAATAAGGAACTTCAGAGGGCAAACGTGCCACTGCTGGTAGACATGTAACTACTGTTGTATTGTGGGATTTTGGGTTGTTTTTTTTTTTTTGCCAGCTACTTGACATTGTTTTACAGCTGGACTGTGCAGCTATTTCCAAAAGGCTCAGCTAATTCTGTTGTCCTTTTTTATCAAGGAAATTCTTGAGAAACCACAATAAAGCAGCTGTAACCCTGGCAATGCTTACAACTGTGGCCAAAAATAGAAATCAGTGCTTCATGCGTTTTCTTAATGAGGGTATAGGGGTTTTTTTCAGTGTGGTCCTTGACACCTCGCCAAGTTAGGGCTTGGCTCTAAATGTTTAGTGCAAGCTTTATAAATAGGCCTGGATAGAGGGGGTATTTCTTTTCCCAGTGTCTTGCTCCCTCTCAGGTCTGGGGCTGCTGGGGGCAGCTGTGCTCTCGGGGTATAGCTGAGTGTCTGCAATGGGCCCTTCAGGCCACAGTTGCCAAATGCTTTGCAGGAGGTGCCGATCACCTTGGGTTCCTCTTTGCTCGGAGGGGGAAGCTCAGCATCTTGCAGAATTAGGTCTGTAAGCTGTTGTTATTAATAACTGCCTTCATGGTCGTTTTGCTTACAGACAGGATTTATTTGGCTTTTGACTATCAGTGAAAGTGTCCCTATAACTGGATTTTTATGCTCTCTCTGTGCAAATAGAAAACCATGGTTTGTTTGCCAACCCAAATAAGAATTTACAAATGTGGGGTTTTTTTTCCTGTGGCAAATAACATGGCTAGTAAATGGGTATGACATGGCTGGATGCAGGGATTTCACAATGTTCTCACAGGTAGAAGAGAGAAAGATGAGAAAAGATGAATTAAAACTTGGGGAAAGTTCAGTCAACAAACTAAGAAGTGCAGACATACTGATTTATAAAGAGACTATAACTTTTAAACATGTACTTTCAATCTGAAGGACCGCAGTAGGGATTTAAAATATGACTATTTAATTTTTAAAAATTACATAAATTAAGTGAACAGCCCATTAATGGGATGCCATCAGGATCACATGGCCAATTCAGTTCAAGTTATATTATCTTGCTGGCTGGATTTGAATAAGAATTAAGAAATTACTATTCAAAGTAGTATGGGACATTGATCCTCATTCACAATGAAATTCGTCACCATAACTACCTGGAATTCCACTGCTTTCACAGAGGTATTCCACTGAATCTTCTTTATGGAGCAGCTAGAAGGGAATTGTATTAGTCAGTGGAAAAAAGCCGCTAATTAGTTGTTTGGCCTTCACGTTAAGTCCTGTCTTACATCCTGCTGCCAATCCCCAAACTCTTTGCATCTAATGAATGGGAACCCGGATCCAACAGACACCGAGCTCCTCCAGCTGGTCCATCCCTTGGCTAAAGGCCCACCTCGGGGGCTACTTACCTGCCCCAGCGAGATTACCTTGCCTCTTATTCACAACTGGTGCTTCATATTTGAACTTGGCAAATTGAAGCATGTGGTTGAGTTAACCAAGCTGAGGGTTGTCCTCTGTGGATGAATGATTCTCAGTGCAGTATCTTCCAGAGTCTCTGTCAAACTGAATAACCCAAACTCACCATTACATGCAACTGTCTAGTTCTGTTTCACAGTTTTGGAACCCCATTTGGAAACACCTAAAATACTAACTTGGTTCAGTGCTACACTGTGTTTAGAATAGGTAAAGAGTAAAACAAAAAGCTTCTACAAATGGTCAAGCAACTTGTGCTTTAACAAACTTGTACTTTAAACAAACAAAGTCAGTGTTATTAATCTTAACTGCATTATTTAGTTTATAAATATTAATTCTGCTTTTTTCTTGACTTCACTGCAGTGCATTTCAAGTCTAATTTCTGTGATAATTAAAATAGGAATATGAGAATCTTTGCAAGACTTTTTTTCTTGCTCCAGTTTAATTCCATTGACTTGTTGCTAATTTACACTGGCATAAATGCGAGACTACTGGGCTCAGCAGTTCAGCACATTGAGATCAAAACCTTTTAAAACCTTTCACTGACAGAGAACACTTGAAATGGCAGATGCTGAATATTTGCATTGTTAATGGCTTTAAAAATGTGATAGTTGTATATAAATACTAAAAGATAAGTTATACATCCACACATCAACTGAAATTAGCATTCTGAAATGTGCAGTCCACCAAAAGAATGGCCGTAGGTGGTCATGAATATTTGTGTTGCTCACTCTTACCTGAAGATTCATAGTCTGGAACCTGCATCTGATGCAACACAGATGTGTTCCCTAGGAAGGATTTCAAGTCTTTTCTGCACCTGGGCTCTCCTAAGGTCATAAATTATGATCATAGGTGCTTTTCCCCCATTTTGCTTGTAATGAGTTGGTACCAACGATCCATTTGAAATAATCACAAACAAAACATGAAGAGTGTCTGTGTAATGAAGTTAAGCAATCTACCACTCACTGATGGTTACCTACATTTGTAGGTAAAAAATAAAACCACACTATTTTTTTCTGGTTTTTTTGTTGTTTTTTTTTTTTTTTTTTTTTACCATTCTGTAGCATTCTTGCATAGCTCTTCACTCCCAGCATCTTACTGGAAACATAATGGGAAAGGGACTTCTTATAGGTTTTACAGCTGTGGCTAAAAGCAGAAGAGCCTAAGAAGAAAAACTAGGCTAGTAAGATTTGAAGTCACATTTGTAGTCCCAGTTGAATGAAAGACACTTGTGGAGAAGCAGCTGGTGATGATCTGAATTTGACCAAAATTCTAAGCATTTGATTTAGCTCATGTACTGATACTGGTCTCAAGTACCCTTTTTTTCAAACAGAATATTGAACTTAATTTTAGAATATTACTTGGTATCAGTTTTTTAATTTTGACATTACATTCCAAGTCAGCATCAGATAGTAGATGAGGATGTCAGTGGGACTGTGCTCTGCTTTCTTCAGATGATAGGGAGAGGGGAAATTTGTACACACACATTGAAAAATGTAAAAATTCAGTTTCCTGGTGTACCATAAACTACAACTGAAGACATAAGAAACAAACATTACTTATCTCTTTTGAAATCACTTGAGGTGTAAACATGAGCTTGAGTGTTACTTGATGAGGGTCTGCAGTACAGTGAATTTCCAAATCTCATGCTTGCCACACACTGGTGTTGTTATATGACTTCTGTGATGGGATGCTGATTTGGAAAACCAGGTGAAAATTCTCAGGAAAGAAGCAAATCTAGAATCATAATGTGGGATCTCACTATGACCACAAGATACAAATATTTTCTGTGTAAAAGTTAAGTGAAAAAACGTAAATGCCCCATGATTTGGTCATCTGAAAGCAGCCTGAATTGGTTTTTTTTAGGTTTTGCTTAAGGATGTCCAAGTATTATTGTGTGCAGTGTGGTAGTAACTAGAGGCTTCTGTCCCTTTGTTCTAAGCAAAAAGCTGGTATGTATCAAAATGAGTTTCTACCAAATTGTGACTTAGCTGAGACTGATTTTTCAAAGGAGGTTTTTTTGAAATGCCTATAGTTTGCTGCTCTGTTGTTTCTTTAAAGAATTCAGTTTTCTCTGGAATTTGAATGGTCTTGACCTGTCTATGGAGTTTTGCTTATCTGGCCAAAGAAAAGAAACTCTGGGTTTTGTGTGGCTAATGGCAATTAACCAGCAAAATTTGGAACTCATTTGTTGCCGGGTCAACAAAATCCATTTTACTTTAAAAATAAAAACACCTAAAACTAAAGTAGTTAAAAAAAAAACACCCAAAAAGGGGACAAATTACTTATGGCAGGTGTGTGTTGAGGGATTATACAAACAAGTTGTTTAAAAGCTGGCTGGCAAGCCATCTACCTATGCATCAGACCATTTTTAATGGTATTCTCCTTGCCAGCCTCTCATTTTAGCTTTGCCTGTCTGAGGAAAATGAGCCTATATGACACCAGGATGGAAAACTTGCATTGTCCCCCAGTTTACAAGTTTTCTGTTGCTTATGCATCAAGGGAATATTTGCCCTCAAAATGAGTACTTAAGCAAGTTGTGTGCTTTGGGTGTTTTTGTTTTGCTTTTGTGGTTTGTGGGGGTTTTTTAAATTCCTTTGAAAACACAGAGGCACAATTTACGTGCAAGACTCATGTTCGTACAATGGCCATTTGATCAGAGATCCTATTGCAGTGCTGTTCTTTGAAAAATGTATTGTAAGTGGCTCTGTTTTTTTGTTTTTCATTTACTGCCAACCTGTGTTGGATCACATAGCTCTGGAGAAAAAAAAAAGTATCTTTTAATTCAGACTTTGCTTGGCATTTAAACCTCTTGTGTTTTGACTTTCAGTTTTAGGCAGTCCTTAGACATGTGCTTAGGCTGAGCTTGGTCAGGTGGATGCACAAGGCTGTGCTCATCTTTAAGGCTTCTCAGCACAAGCTGAAGCAAGTGTTGCCTAAACTCATGGCGCTCTCTTGCAATGGTTTTGGCTGGGAGGGAATCTGTGCCAAGCAGGTACTTGACCCTCCTTCCCAACCTACATCTCATTTGCTATGGGAGCTATAGAAGATTTGCTGCTGGGTCCCACTTTGCTGCCCAGCGAAGAACTTGGCAGGGCTCACTGGTGGTGGGGTGTCACTGCAGGGGGAAGGAAGGACCTGCAGTGAAAGAGAGATGGTGCCTTTCCTCTACTGGGGCTGCATTAATGCAGCAGCGTGGCCCCAGCTGTTCTTTTTAAACAGCTTTATTTGTATTTTTTTCCTCCTGTAGAGTAAGCTGACCAGATTTGCAGTTTATAAAACTGGAACAGCCTAGCAGGGGATAGGGTTGTCCATGCACCATCTTCAGGGGATAATAATATCTGTCAGGGAATGGCTGTGATGACAATTGCAGAGAAAGGTGAATTGCTGTGTGCATGTGCCCACGCAGTAAACAGTTCCCTTAAACAGAGAAGAAAGGGGAAGTCTCCCAAACTGGGTGCTGCCTTGTGCTAGAGCTGGAGTGAAGCACTTGCTGAACTCTGGACAATGTGCTCCTGTAAACTCTTCACCTCAGTATTGTTTACAGAGAAGGATAGCTGCAAGAATTGGTTTAAATAAATAAACAGCACTCACAAGGATCCTTTCAAGCTCCAGGTTTGCAGCTAGAAGTAAAATATTGTGGATAACAAAAAGAAATTGCTCTCCTGCGAGCAGTGTTTTTCTTCTTGCACTGTGGATCTCTCTTTGTACCAGGCACCCAAGCGTGATTCCTCCTATTTCTTAATTTCCTCTGTCTCTGCTGGTCCCCCAGAGCTGGGGTTACTTGATGCTGGGGGCACACTTCAGGGGGCTGCCTGTTTGGATGTGGCTTTTCCCAAGGGAGTGGATTAGTGGGGTGAAACGAGGGAGGGCAGAGCTGTGGTACTTAGGGTGTTTGGAGGTTTGTTAATGTAGCTGTTGGATGAGCAGTGACTGCTGTACAAAACCTGCTGCTGGTTTGTACCCTCACCGGGGGTTTTCAAAGAGAAAGATTTTTTTTTTTTTTCCCCCTGTATATTTTTAGGTGATGTATAGGAAAATTAAAAAAAAAAGAAAAAAACCACAATTTGAAACAATCTTTATTCCTTGTGTTCTGTTGAGGCCTTGGGGGCAAAAAAGAGCAAATAGCCCCAAGCCTGCTCAGCTGTTTGAATACAAGTGTGTTTAGAAACCCACAGCTTCAACATAACCCTGTTTACTTGTTGCTCATGGGATGGCTGATGCTCTGTTCCCCTACCTGTTTTGCAGTGTTCCCAGAGGCACTCAAAGTAAAAATTGCAAACATGTGCAGATAGAAAGGAGGGTTGGATTGCCTGGGGAAGACTATAACAGCATGGCTGTCAGTTTTTCACATTTCCTCAGTCTTTAAAATTGTAAATGTGGTCTTGTGTCTTTCTTCTGCAGAAGTGGTGTATACACATGTGCATCATACATATGTGTGTATACTTATGTACTTCTCTGCAGCCACCCAGGCCTGAATACTTGGCTTTCAAAGTGCTTTCCAGTCTCTGAACTGAAGCAGAGATACCCAATAATATTCTTCTGTTTGGTCACTATTAAAGGATACTGTTTGGTCACTATTAAAGGATATCCCTGGTGCTCTTACAAACCAAGCCATCTGGATTTTTCCATCACAACTGATGTTTTAAATAGTCAATACAGAAAAATCTCAGCTGTGGTGTAGCTTGGAGAGTGTCACTAGGAGCTAGATGACAGTAGGTTTTAAACAAGTCTTTGAAAGAAAATGGGAGAGGCACAAGACATTTGAGAGTCAGGAATATATTTTTCTTTTAATATGGTGATAGGACCAAATTTAAATGAGGAAAAACTGGGACTGTAAGTCATGTTTTACAGAAGACATTGAACTGATAAAAGCAGGAGGAAGATTGTATTTGTTAAAAGCCTCTGGTATCTTGAAAGTGATATGCATCATTTCATTTCTCAGCTTTCACTCTTGTCTAAACAATTTAAAGACAAAAACTAGACCATCTATTTTGTGTATACATGTGGTTATCAATTTAGCCATACACATCAGAGTGCACACCTATATATACCCCATAAGGCTGCTTTTAGAATGTTTCTCAGTGATTTTTTCCCCCTCAACTCATGGATTTCAGTGTTTTACCCCCTACTTAAAAAAAAACAAAACCCAAGAGATTAAGAAGGACCCATTATTTTGACATCAAATGCAAGCCCTAAACCGTTGCTAGGATACAGGATGTGGCACTATAATATTGCTGTGGTGTAGGGTTATATTGTCTTAAGTGTGGGGAGCAGGCCATATTATAAATCTGACTGAGTTGATAGAAGAGATAACAATTGCTGCTCTTACTCTGTAATTAAAAGGAAGGGAATGTGTACAGAACAATTTGGTCATATACTCCTTTTTTATTTGGACAGTAAGTGAAGCACTATCAATAAGCAATTTCATTACAGTCTGTATGGGTTTTGTCTACTTTCATTTTCTATCTGCATTAATTTAGAGTAACTCTTTGGGTTTATTATTGACTGAAATCAGTGCAGGCAATGCTAAAATTCGGCTTTGATGTCAGACCTGTTAATTTTCTTGCTTTAGTTTTCTTTTGTGAACAAATTAATAGAAACTTAGCTTCTGATTTCAGCAGTATTAATTCAGGTCTGCTTTCTTACACTTGCAGTGGGGCTCAAATAAGCTGCAAAGTTGACGAAATAAAATGTTTTTCTTGTAGACTTGATGGGGTTGTATAATTGTTTGGGATGTCACATCTAAATTGGCTCAGACCTAGTGTGTAAGTGAGCCAAATCTAGTATCTGTATGACCATACAAAAGAGAAGCGGATGTTTTTATTACTTGTAATTTGTTTTGTCTTTTTAAGCTGGGGAAAAAAAAAACCAAAAAAAAAAAACCAACCAAACCACAAACATAGAAAATGCCCCCTCAGACCTCTCCAAATGCATTCTCCAAATGCAGCAAAACAGAGATTCCTTTCTTTTATTGTGTCTTTTAAGTGCAAGTGAGTTGTGTTGAGGAATGGCAGTGGTTGATATGCAGCCCCTGCATGCAGTTGGCACTCGCAGAGCAGCTGGCTCATGCAGAGTGAAAGCCTGCACTCTGCTGTAGAGCTGGAGTCTCTATCACTGAGGAGAAATAAAGACCTCTGCCTACATGGGTGGCACTCGGGGCAGGTGCAGGTGTAATGTGAACACAGCCACCTCCTGGACAGGTTGTCCACTAAGTGCATAGTGTGCCAGATAAGCACAGCAGCCTCCTCACCTATGAAAAGTAGGGATTTTGGTAGGCGAGGATGCTACCAGTGACTCTTGGCTTCCTCACCACTGGAGACAGATCATAGGCTGTGCTCCATGGGTCTCAACCCAAATGCAAAAAGAGCTTTCAATGTACTTAATGCAAGTGTGTTTGTCCTTATCACAAATGCCAATCTAAGGAACATGACAGCTGGCACCTCAGAAAAACAGAGTTAAGTTGGAGAGGGACGAACTGTAAATGTATTTATTGGGGCCAAAATAATACCTGTTTGGATGGAGCACAACTGTGGGCCAAACTGGTGCTAGGAAAGAGGTTAGTGCCTTCCCAGACAGATAACGTGAGCTTTCCCACTCTTGAAATGGGTGCAGTGAGTGAAGCTGTTGGAAATGGTGAGGCTGCGCTGAGACCACTGGTCAGAGCAGAGGGCAGCACTACCTTAGAGCAGTAGAGCTGCTTCCAGCTGTTTCTCTGTCCTTGCTCCTGTAGCCATTGAGGTGCATCCTCTTTGGGAAGCACAACAGTGTAAGAGGCAAGGACCATGTGCTCCATGCTCCCATAGCCCAACCTGCCTGTTAATGGTTAGGAAGCTGTTTCATAGCCAGCAAATATCCAGCCCACTGACTGATAGAGAGCAGATTAGCAATTATTTTAGGGTTGTTTTAGTCGAACAATTAAATACCTCCATACCTATTTAATCACACCTGTGTAAATATAAAATTGATTCTTGTGAAATCTCTGAAGATGTTAGCTTTGTCTTCCCAGTTTTATGCATAAAGGCATGTAGGTTCACACCTTGGCTAGCTAGACATCTGAAAAATCAGATTTTGGTGTCAGGGGCTTACTAATTCTCGGTTTTCAGGACACTGATTTAGAAGTCCAACTATGAACTTAACCAAAATGAAGTTAGATGTGCAATAATAGAAGTGGAAAACAGTCCACATATTTTGGCTAAAAAGCCTTCTCCAAGGTCAAAAAGAGAACCAGTAGCAGAGCCAGGAATAGAACTGTTATCTCCCAGGCCTTTTTCTTTTGCTTCTGTCCCAAAAGACACTATGAAAGGTACAATATCCATTTGACAAATTGCACAGTTATGTGATGAATTGCATTTTTAATGCACATTTTATGGCCTCTTTTGGCCACTTCCTACTAATCTATCTTTCCTGGGGTATATTCTTAACACTCCACAGCTCTCAGTGGCTATTAGACAACAACACAAAAATGTTCTTCTCTCCCAAATGTAGAATTTACCACAACTTCTCTGGTCTGAAGCAGAGGCCTTGAAATATCCCAGCCTGCTCAGGTGACAGGTTTAAGGCCTGATTGCCTTCAGCCTAAGGGGGTAGGAAGTAAGATGTATATGGCAAAAAGGAGATGGGAATTCCTAGTTTTTCCTTAAAAATACAAATTCCTTCTCCTCCTGCATGTTTATAAGGTCTGGTATTTATTTATACATAGTTTTCTGATTCAGTACTAAATGTAGTCTGGCTTTATTTCATAAGATTTGTATCCTTCAGGCAAAGTGTTGCCTCTCTTTAGTCCTGTCAAATCTGTAGCAATCAGGGAGTTACCAATTGCTTCTTAACTTCATGTATATAACGTTCCACATATATGCACACACTGACCTACCAGGAACATGAATGTTCAGAATACAAAATGGCTATTTACTGTGATTCTAGCTTCTTGGATTTCTTGCAGTAAATGTGAACTCCAGTACTATGGTGCAGGATAAAGTAACTGGACTAGGGCCCAAGTTGCTAGGCTTATACAAAGGAAGTGCTTCTAATCAGGACAGCTGATTTTTTTGAATAAAAACCAAGTGGTTACCTTTATTCTAAATTAACACTGTGAATGCACCTAATTTCCAGCAAACTTGATGACCCTTTTTGCTCTCCATCTTTCTCACTAGAAGACTGGGAGAAAGAAACTTGTTACCACATCAGCTTTATCCTCCTGCCTTTGGCATTTTATATTGTGTTTCTGAAAACATGAACCATGAAAAAAAAAATCATGTTGATTTTTAAATATGATGGACAATATTACTGCATTTCTTGAAATGTGTCCAGAATTGAAACCTGGAGGCAATAGACGTTTGAGAGTGAAATTGGCCCCAGCCAGTTAATAAATTCTAAGCAGAGATGCATAAATCAGTGAGAGTATTTCAAACTTTTTTTTTTTTTTCCAAAGGGTGGGCATGGGAGAGGGAAATGTCTTTGGAGAATTGTTTTCTATCAGTTCAGAAAATAGAGAAAAGAATTCAGCAATACCCAGTGCTGGTTAGCAGATTGTCATTTTTGGGTTTGATGTTCCTGGGTTTAATTGTCTTTCATGTGAACAATGGCAGGAGCTCTCTAGTGTGCCATGCGAGCATGATAAAAGGGGGCTGTTCTTGCATAGCAATGCCTTTTTTTTATTATTAGCGTAAAAAATTAGCAAGCTGGAAGTCGTTAGAAGGAGTTCCATTGGCATTAATTGTAATGCAGCCTGAATTTGTTTGCAGACCAGTGCGGCAAGACAATAGCAGCAGGGAAAAAAGCAGTATTAATAGCCTTTTACTTATTGTATCATTTTAGTGAGCCTTAATAAGGTGTCTGCTGTCAACTGGAATTTATTAAAATAAAAAAAAAGACATGGTAGTTGATGTATTGCAGTAAGTATGGATGAGGGCTCAAGTTGATTAATGTATGAGTTGGCTTTTTAAGGCATTTTAAAAAGGCTTCTTAACTGGGTCTTAAGAGACTGGCACAAGCCCACTGTAAACTACCTCATTGCAGTTGGAAAACAGCCTGACAGCTGCTGATGTCTCCTGTGGCTTTGCTTTTTTTTTCTGATCAGAGAAAACTGAAGTAATATAGTCCTCGTCAATAATTGCAGTGCTTAAAAAATCTTATAAAGGGATTTCTATTCTTCCCTCTGGAGATAACTTTTCAAAGGTTAAATTAGTTTTACTTGTGTGTACTTCAAATATCTCGGCTCCCAATAAGGATCAAGTTTTGTTTTAAATAAACTGCTCGTCTGTGTGTTGTATTGGATTAGCACCTTGCTGAATACCCTCTCTTTCAGCATGGGATGGACACTACAAAGCACTCTTTTTAAGTCTAGCTGGAGTCTCCCAAAAACCTTCAAAATACCGACTCACTTGGGCTAGTTCAGTTCAGAGAGGGGCCCTGTCTTTTGTTTTTCTTTGTGGTGAACACCTGAATTTAGCAGCTTTGCTGTGCCATCTTACTACTCAACTTTAAGTAGCGGAGGGAAATGGGAATTAGAAACCCAGCTATCTTTTTGACTTAAGTGTAATTTCAAGAAGGTGTCAGTCTAAAATATTCTGTGTAGGTGGTTCTCACCCTGCCAAAATGCCAAAGCATGTGTGATAACAGGAAGACCCTAACAAATGAGGAGGCTGGTTTATGTGGATTATGAGGAAACAGTTTTGTGGAAGTATGGCTCATAAAACAGTAGTATATCTGTAACTACACATTGTCCTTTTCCTTTACCTACCTGTCTTGTCCTAGATCAAAGCCCCAAGTATTTGATGCACTGCATGGAGCAGTCACTTGTGCTTACTTTGTGTTGCATTTGTATTTGCCAGGTAGTCTGTGGACATGCAGACAAATGTCTTGTGAAGAACAGAATGAAGGTGTCCCCTATATTCAGTTAATCTGAATTAATATGTTCCATACTTTCAGCTGGGGTCACCATGAGCATAAGGTATAAGGTGAAGTTAGAGTGTCTAGTTCTGTTAAAAATGTCTAGATTTGTGTCCTAAGATAAACTGGCTAGACTAATCAAGGTTCTTCTTTCCATACTGTTGTCTCCATAACTGCTGCAAATGTCATCCAAGTAGATATCAAAGTCAAAGGGAGGGAAACAGACTATTAATTTGTTACAGTGCCATGTTGTCCTTCCTGATAGTTCTGGGCCTTTCCCAGAGGAAGTGCTCATGCTTCATTAAGGATGTAAGCTTTATTAGGATAGACGTCATCAGGTTCAAGAGTTAGGAAAAGTCGCTGCTTGTTAACAAAGGTCGTGGCCTTGGATAATGCAACTGTTCTCCTTACTGAAGGCTGTAAGCCAGTGTGGATGATACTGTTCTCCTTGTATTTTTTTTTTCTTAAAAACATCCTGATCCTGCTTGGAGATCTTGTGTGATACAATTCTCCTTTTCCAAAGGCTAAAAAAGGAGCGCTTGAGTGCTCTGTTTTCAGTAAATTCAATTACTCACCAGAGAGAAAGTCTACCTGAAATTATTTCAGAAATCTGTGTATAACTTACAGTCAATTAATCCACAGCCTGACATACTATAACAAATATTATTTCCTTTAAGATTTCTTCTTCAGGTTTCAAAAAGAAGTGCAGCAACACAGCATATGCACTTGCAAGATTTTTTTTTTTTTTTTTCCTTTCTGGCAGGATTGCTATTAAATGAAATTATTATATGGTTCATATAATTACAAGTTTCAGAATCTTTGTACATTAGAAGTGTGAACTTCTTTCTATGCAGGCTCTCTTCTGCATGAGAGATGGAACAGTGGTGTGATATTTCCAGTAATGGTTTTTCCTGTCACCTTTATTTTATCCAACAACACTTCCTTCTCCAGTAGCTGTTAAGTAAATCCTTTCTTTCTTCCGTTCTCAGCAGCTGAGAAGAAACTTGAATGAATTGATAATGATACAGCATTGTATTAATTGCAGTTCCTGCCCCTTCTTCAGCCCATTGGCCTCTCATGCTTTCCTGTTCCAAGCAACACTCCAGTAGCTCTAATATGGCACTGAGGATAATATTTAAGTATAGACATCTTAGATGTTTAGCCTTCTGGTTACACCACTGTGGCAGATACTGCAGTGGTCCAGCAGATCTCTGTGATTTGTGGATAAAACACCCTACTGTCCCAGTGATTTCTTCATTTAGCCTAACTCACAGTTTACATAATAATTCACTCCAAGGTATGATTCACCTCAAGTAATTTTCTCCTCATCTCCTCCTCACCTTCATTTTTAGGCATGGACTTTTTGAAATCTGTTCCTGAATATACCCAAAGGTTGCAAGCACTTGAAAGCTAAGTGTGGACTCTGATCAAAATTTTACAAATGGTTTCCATTTTATTAAGGAGTCAGATTGAAGACCATTAATAAAATGGAAACTCTGCAGCTTAATCTAACCTTGATATATTTCCAGCCTAATGCATCTGCTTATAGCCCTGTCACCGCTGGAGCTGAGCACTGAGAGCATTGTTGAATACATTTTCATACCTTTGCATTTTTTCCCCCCATCCCAAGATAGACCAATTCTCCACTGTTCCAGGCATCTTTCTTTCTCCCCCTGAGTCCAGCTGTGATTAGAAGAGAACTGCCACCCTTTATTTGATACCCTGTTTGCTGCTAAGTGTATAGTTTGTTTAGTGGAAGAGGAGTGCTACAGAAGGGACATTGAACTTGTGGCAGATTTTGGAGGTGTGCAAGACCAGGTGCAACGTTCCTTAGCTACCTGCACAGAAACTTGTGCTACTGAGCAACTCCGTAGGACAGCCCCTGTCCAAAAAACCAGCAGTGGTGGGGTGACCAAACAGGATTCCACAGGCCTGAGATTCATTTCACAGAGTTCATGTTGCCCACCACCTTTGCCTCTGCTGAATCTTCTGCTTTACTGTGATATTGATGTGGGGCCTTGTGTGCGCTGGTGGCTTTGCTTCCTCCCACCCAAAAATTCAGCTTTCCCAGTTGATGTACAGAGGTGACCTCAACTTCTTAGGCTACAGGTCAGCTGCAAAACTGAATGAGTGGGTTTATCACTGAATTGTGAGTTATCCCTGAGTGATAACTACCATACAACTACAAAATATTGATTCAGTGTTTGGGGGTGATGGCAAATTTGCTTGCATTTGCAGTTTTTGAGGTGTGTGCCTGAAAAAGCCCCATTTCCTTTTTTGCTCAGGTACCATTTCAAAGCCTGGTGTAAAGTCCTTTCAGTGGCACCAAAAGAGGACTCGTCTCTCACTGCATCAGAGCACAAATCTCAGATTCCCTCTTCTGAAAGTGGCCTCTAGTTATTACACGAGTAAAATAGAGATGCTCTCTGCCAGACGTACACAGAGACTAGGTGTCTGTGCTGACACATCAATACAAAGAACTGTTATCAGAGGAAAATTTCTCCTTCTAAACCAGGGCTTACACTAATATGAACAGACATATAAAGGCCCCAGTGGGTGACCTTTCTTCACACAAGAATATGTCTGCTCAGGGATTTCTTAGTTCATGTTAATTGATTGCCTGATGGGATTGATTAACTAATTGATTCACTGTGGTTTGTGATTTAACACAAAGATTGGCCTAGGGTAATCTTCAAAAGTTTTCAATGTGGAAAAGATATTTGGGAAAATCTGGCAGTGGCAATGAGTCTGAGCACAACTCTGGTATCCTGTGTTGGGTGAACCCCATTGCTGAGGGTGTAATACTTGGCATGAGGGATGCTGTATGGGCAGGGTTTAGAGCAAAGCAAGCAGAGGAGAGGAGTGAATTTACAGCATCTTTGTTAAACTCTATTCATTTCATATGCTCTCACTTCAAATGCATGTTAATAATTCCAGTGGGTGAGATACCCATCCTCTATCTTACCCTTTTGCAGGCAGAGCAAGAGGGAATACTGACAGGGTGTGTGCTTAACACCATTGTCCTTTCCCCTCTTTCTGCAAGAGTGGGCTCCTAAGCATTATTCTCCGTGTGCTTCTGCTCCCCCCTCACCACCTTGTGTAGATACTCACAGAGTTTTTACCATGGAGGTGCAGGGAGAAGCAGGAAAGTCCTCTCAGGAGAGCAGCCTTGCAGCAGAGACTACCCCTGGTGCTGTGGTTCATGGGTGCCTCTGCCTCCTGGTGAAAAATGCCCTTTAGTGTGAGGCACCAGAACCAAAATTCAGATCTGTATAATTTTAAAAGCACGGTCCAAGCGCCTGGTGGCTGCAGTTGGAATGGTATTCCTCTTGCTTATATAAACTTGTTTCAAAGAAATCGTGCTGTAGACACACAGTGAGGGCGCAATAGACTTTCTGTTCATGCTCTGGGTATTCTTGGTGTTTGGGAGACTTGGGGAAAAAAAAATATATATATTTCCTATTAACCTGTTTTGAAAATAGTCTTCTCATATCAAAGTGTGTTTAAAAAGCAGATTGCATTTGATAGCAGTAGCTAAAATGCAGTAAGAAGCAGCCTTTTGATCTGTTGCAAATAAACTCTTCTGCAGATAAATACGTTACAAGTGTATTTTTGTTCATTTGCTATCAAATTTAATAACAACCAGTGGAATTGAGTTCAACCAAAATGGGTTCATATCAGACTTTGAATACATACTTTTAAATATTAAAAGATAATGATTTGTATGGCATTGTTATATAATGCATTTCTTGTCTTCTCTTGTGTGCATGTGACAAATTCCAGTCGATAAGCCCAGGACTCTGGAGTCAGTTGTCTGGCTAGTTATTAAGATTAAGATAAGTGCTGAGAAGGGAAAGATACAGCACATTGTACTGCCCTGCTGGGACGGGGCCACCTCGGATTCCAAGTGTAAGCAATGCATTAATTCTCCCTGGCTTATTTCAAACCCGAGGTGTACACTGTAAATATTTGGGAAATATGATGGAAAGAGTGTGGAAAGACTTTTCTTTTTTTTTTATCCATTAAATGTTATTACTACAAAGTGAACCTTACCTCCCCCTTGGGTCCTAATTATTATGCATCTGTAAAAATCCAAGACTAATTTTTGTTAATTACTTATGAAAAGTAACTTTTTTCTCCTTACCCAAGCCGTAAAAAAGCAGACAGACAT
Source organism: Vidua macroura (assembly GCF_024509145.1). Lineage (NCBI taxonomy): Eukaryota > Metazoa > Chordata > Aves > Passeriformes > Viduidae > Vidua > Vidua macroura. The sequence continues at coordinate 24,301,741 of NC_071573.1, forward strand.
TTGGACAGCGTTACCACGAGTCACTTCATGCTGAATATGCCACAACAATAACAGCATAATTAATGCTCACACAGCAGAGCTCAATTAGGGTTTGGGGAGGAGAAGGGGGGGGCAATAGAACTGGAAGGTTTGAACTGAAGAATGCTGAAGCTAATGCAGAGTTTCCTTATGACTTCAGTAAGCTTTGAATCGGCTCCAAGATGAATGCTAGTGAGATCAGGGATTTCTGAGCATGTTGGAGCTGTTATTGCTGGTTTCTCTGCAGGAGAGCCCACAGGATATCACTGTGCCTCTGCCAAAGGGGAGAGGGAGAAAGTTTTCTGTTATTCCAAAATATATTAATGAGATATTAAAAACAAGACAAATTTCCTGAAGTTCAGTTGTTATTTCTCACAAACTTAAATACGAGCTTTTCTACAAATTGGTAGTCAATGCGTTCAAGGCAGTAAAGTTTAACTTGTCTGTAAGATTGCTGGGGGGAGTGACAGAAAGCAGTAATTGAGAAAGCGTATTGAAGCTGTGTACAATGTAATGTAGACCACTGGGTAGCAATTAATTTTTGCTAATGAATTTAAAACTAGATGTATGGAAGTTGTTATATGAAATGTATATGCTGCTAAACAGCTAACTAGTCCTTGGGGTCTGCATTGTCATTATCTGTATGTAAATCATTTCAGCCAGCACCATCTAATGAGTCAAAAACTGCTCTGAAATTGTAACTGAGATTTGCAAGACACTTTTTGAAAAACCTTATGCCCTGCTTCAATGTGTAAGCAAAGGAAGCATGTCTGTCCTCTGATTAATTGTATCTTATGTGGAGACAGTTTATAGGTTTTATTGTGTTTCAGAGGGGTTATTTCTAAACTCTAGGAATATCCCGTGTTAATGGAGATGGGAAATTAAGGAACATTCAAAACCATTTAAGAGAAAGAAGGAGCACAGCTGAAAGGTCCCCAGTGACCCCTCCTAAATCTTATAGTTCTTATGTGGTGGGAAATAGATTTAAAAATAAAACGAATTAGTTAACTGCGAAAGATTATCTGACTAAACCATGCAAACTGTTTTTCCTGAGCATCAGAAAGTTCTGTTACTGAATTAGACGCTGTCTCTTTCCTTCATATGCTTGTTAAATCATTGTGCTTCCTTAGCTCCCATAAGGTATATGCTACGATTTCCTCTTAACCCACAATGAAGATAAATAGCTCCTGTATCTTTGCTGTTTGCAGTTATCTTAAGCAAAACCAAAATTAAAGCAGAATCACTGCAGCATCACAGTCTCTTTACAGAATCTTGAGTATAAGAAAATGCATTGGAATACCTCAGAAAGGATATGTAATACATGAGAACTAAAATATGCATGTGTGTATATATATTTATAACTAATCACTAATAAGACCTCAAAAAAAAAAAAGTAATTAAAACAATATCTGAGCCTGATGTGCTGTAACCAGATAAATGAAATGTACAGAGCAGACTGAAATATTTGGAATACCACACTCTGTTTCTCACCTCTTTTTTCGCAGCGTGGGCATTATATCATGGTTGTGTACATTCCAGTTAGCTGCAAGTGAGAAATCACCGCTGAGGTCGCTGAAATGTCAGTGCCACAGACATCGAGGACAAAAATGGATGGAGTTCCCCGTTAAAACTCTAATTATCAAAGCTCGGATGATCCAAGAGGAAAATGCGCGTGTCCTATATGCTCTGTACTGCGGTCTAACAGAGACGCTGCCTGGCTGAAAAGCCATACAAACAAACCTGTGCCATAACCTATTTCAGATTTTAGAACACTGAGTGAATTTAGTCTCTGGCACACAAATACAGCTTTATGCTATATAGTCTCTGAATACTCTTGAAAGCAGCTACGTGGTTTTTAAGCTCTTCAGCTGAACCGTGTATGGTCTGAAATACCCAGGTAGTTAGCATTCCTGCCAGTTTGATATGATGGAGACCTTTACTTGAACTGACCTCAGAAGGAATAGAAGACTAATTGAGGCAGCCCTAGTTCTAGCTCTCTAGAGGTGCAAAACTGCAAATGGTATCTGGTGCATGCATAAAAAGGTTTACATAGTGGAAAAAGGGATATAGGAAGGAAAAGACAGACTTTTCTGTCTCCATGTCTCAGCAGCCTATTTCCCCTTCCCCCTGAAGCTTCAAGAAAAAAAAAAATCCCATTTTAATGTCATAGCATGGTAAAATAATAAGCAAAATAAAAGATAAAAAAAAGTGTACCCAAACAATTCCAGAAGGTGAAATTAGGACACTACTTGGGTGCCTCAGGGCTGTAATTAAAGCTATCTGGACAAAAAAGAGATATTCTGCCTCAGATTTATGCTCTGAGAATAAGAAGAAAAAGGCTGAAAGTGAAACACAGCAGAAGAAATCTGTAATTCCAATGTATTCAACTCTCCCATCAGAAGAAATGGCATTAATTCAGGTACCCAATTACTGTAATGTGGTTCAGAGCACCTCAATAGGTGTTTCAATCTCAAGCCAGGACTAACATTTGTAATCCTTTAAATGCACTTAAGAAATTGATGTTACAGCCCCACAATCTGTTAGGGGCCTTGCTTCCTGGCTGATTGCAAAGTATCCCACCATTAATTGGATCATCAGAATGTGATCCGCGTTCTGGTCCCCGGATTATGTAAGACTGACTTTGCTCTGACGCGCTGAACCAGAGGCTTCTTTTGCTGGATATTTTGACCCTTAATGTAGATAAGTGGTATTTTTCATCAATCTTAGCTTGCATTAAAAAAGGGAAATGTCAGTTCAATGTGGGGCGTTTAACTTAATTCAACATCTTTTAATTTAATACCTTGGAAAAGTTAGTCCGTCTCCGACCTGCTGGAGACTTCTGCTGATGGAATGGTTTGTGGAGCAGGGCTGGAGGCACGTCATTCCTGCTCCATAACACGGTCAGGTGTCAAAACTCTGTGTGCTTCATCCTTGATGAAAGGGAAAAGTAGAAAAAACCCAAAACCCAAAAAACCCCAAACCAAAACAACAACAACACTCCCCCTCACCCCCCAAAATGGTAACCTGGCCATGCTTTATTGGTAATGAGTTTCCTCAGCTCCTTTGGACTGTTCCCTAATGACTGCTCTACATGCCTGAGGAAGAAGAGGCCAAAAAAAAAAAAAAATTCAGTTTTTACTACCCTGTTTTTTTTCCTTGAGCTTCAGATTTTCTTGATTTTTTTTTTTTTTAACTTTTTTATTTTTTGAATCAGAGTGCTTTGATTAATAGGCTCAATATTCTTAACGTGCTTTAGTGCTGCAATAAAGGCTGGTCTGAAAATCCTCTACATAGGCGAAACCTAAAATCATGTTGAAAATATGGGACATTTTTTTCTGATAGAAGGAGGCTTTATGTAAAAAGAAAAATATTAGCAGAATAGGAACAGGACATGTTGTAACACTTTTTTTTTCCCTTCTTTTTTTTCAAGTACTGCATCATAAAAGCCCTCCTAGTGCTTCTTTCCCTGATATTGAGTGTGTTTATCCCAGTGGTACAGACAGAAGTTCAAAGGCAACTACAAGGTTGCCTTTTTTTTTTTTTTTTCCAATGAAAATAGTAAGTTTTTTCAGTTTTCTGAGCATTGCAACAGGCATCAATGGATCTGAGTCTTACCGCGGCTTTGGTAAAACCATTATGGGGATGGTGTCTTTTGGGCTTGTGATTGTTAAGAGTGAAGATGTTGAGGTCAAGAGAAAAACATCAGGTATCATGACCAGGGCTTGATGTTTCTCATGGAACTGATGCTTAATAATTTTGGGTATGGCAACGATTTCAGTAAAGTTAGTGCTCACTACCTACATAATTATATGTATAAATATATGTATATATATATGTGAGTGTGTTAACAGTCACGGGTGGAATCTGACATTTTTGGTGTCTCAGAGAAAGAGCAACCTTTTTTCATCTGTGTCACACAGAGGCAGAAGCTCATGGAGATCATTTGCAGCCAAAGCTGTTTGACTTAGGCCTCCATTCTTTTGTTTTCCGTCAAGATCTCGGTCTCATTTTTCCAACTCTCCCCTGTCCCACTTCTTTTGCAAGGCATTCACATTTAGTGCCATACTGTGGGCAAGTAGTGCTGAGGCACAGAAATGGTGAGGAGGTGGTTGGATTTCATGTTTCACTGTCATCTTCTAGGCTGTGGAGACTTTTTCTGAGAGGTCTTTAGAACTTTAGAGGTTGAGGAAAAGAATTTTTTTTGAGGCAACACATTTGTGAGAAGTGTTTGATCCCAAGGAGAAGCAGATGGAAGAGTGTGGCTCTTGAATTTCCTCCACTGTCCTGCTGGCCAGGACCAGTTCAAAGTCTGCTATGTAGGGAAAAAAAAGGTAAAAAATTTTGAGGCAGTTTAAATGTGAGGTTTGGGTCAGTCTTGTTAGACATCTCATCCGTATGGTTTTTGCAGTCACTTAGGATGACACCCTGTGTGTTTTCTTTGCATGGCAGAGAACATAGCTCTCCTTCCACACTGCCTAGGTTTTGTAGATTGGCAGAATACCTAGACTAGCCTTCTTACTGGCTTCAGAGACAGTAAACAGAGATATGTGAAAAGCCTTTTGGTGGGAGATATTTTTGTGGTCTTAAACACAGACAGGAAGAGGGTTGGTTTGGCATTCAGAGTGAGATGAGTTGTTAACGTTAATTGTGAATTGAGCAGGAGATGGTTTCTGGTGCTGCTTTGGGGATTTGGGTCCCTGTTGCTGTTACTCATACAAGGTATGTGTCTCATACATAAATGCCTGACCTTGCTTGCTTTTTCCCCTCTCTTTTTTTTTTTTTTCCTCTCTCCTTTTTTCCTGATATGAACTGAATAGGTAGGCAGATAGGTCCAGTTCTGGTCAGCCTAATTGGTGCTAGAGGTGATATGGTGCTACACCAGGACAGGGTCACCTTTAGGTTTAGGCTCCTGGCTGGAACACAAGAAACACGTGTGCTCCTAGCAGTTCTCTGGCTGGTCCCTTTGAACCGCAATGTGTGTTGCTCATGGTGGTCTTCTCTCATTACACTTGTACAGTTCCTGGATGTCACCTGGAACAATAGATACCCCTGAACTGTAAATAAGAGCCCTGTATAGAGATTCCTATAAGCAGGTGATCTGCTGCTTTTTTATATTTGAAAAAGATAATATTCTTCTATCAAGCATGTTTCATGTTACAGTGTTTGAATCTATGTTCTCCTTTAGAACTGCCCTCATGGAAGAAGAATGTGAGTTCCTCCTGCAATGTTATATTGTTGCTACACTAACATGTGAAGAGAAGTCTGAAGATATATATACTTTAATTTATTATCCATGAGGGAATTACACTGTTTAAATATTTTAATGGGCAGTATTGAATATTTGGCCGTGTTCGGTCCTGGCATACATGGAATCACCTTTCCTGAAGTGAGTGAAGCTCTTTCTACTTCTGCCAGACCTAAGTTTAGGTTGGAGACTTCCAGTCTCATAACTCAGCTTGTTCAACACCAATACAAAGCTCTTTTATGAGAAGAGAAATATAAAACAATATACGCAAGTCTATAATTACTTTGGCCACAGAACAAACATATTGTTTCTTCCTGCTTGGAAGGGCCTAACCTTCTGCAGGGAGAATAGGATCTGTGATACCTCTGGTATTGATAGCATTCCTACAGCAACTGTGTTTCCCAGCAAGCTTTGTACTAGCATAAGATGCTTCTGGTTTATTGTGTTATGTGGAGGGGAAAGGAAACTGTTTGTAGCTTGTGTCAATTCCTTCCTGGGCAATTGATTTTAAGCAGTGCATCTCAGGGTGTTTTGCTGTATGGAGTTGCACTGGAAGTGTGTCACTTCCAATCTGTTTAATTGGAGTCTTGAGTGACACTTCTTTGCTGCCTTATCCACAGATAGAAAGATGATATACATTTTAGCTTTAAGTACACTACAAGGTTGGAAAGTAAAGTTGAGTTTGCTCTGAAGCAGATATATTGGCTTCCCATGCTTTGAAGACAAATGGAGGCTCATCCATCGCTGCTACACGAGTATGCTGGTGCTGTTTCAGGTTGCTTTGGGTTAGGATTTCAGTTTGCCCTTCCTTCTTAATGGGGTCCCTTGGTGGAGAATGCCATCCAAGTGCAGGATGGATGAGGTGCCCTAAGGACCTGTATCACACTTGCCTTTTAAGCAGTTCCTTGCTGAACTGTGAACTGGACTTTTCTTGGAGTGCTGTTTGAGGATATGAATTCAACTTTGAGACAAAAAAACGAAACAAACACCACATACACTAGCATATGTCAGCCTGAAAGCACACAGTGTTTGGTGGCAGTATTCATATGCATCTAAAATTATTTTCTTGTAATGCCTTCAGTATTTCCCCAGGGCTCCTTTCTTTGTTCCGACTCCCTGTGGAAGAGGCTGAGAAAAATGGCTGGTGTGTTCACTCCGGCCACTGTCAGCACCAGGCTCGCAGCGGAATTAATTCTGTTCTCCCTAATGACCATCAGTTACCTCATTGCCAGGGAAGGGCCCCCTCAGTCTGCAAGATCACAATAATGAAGTTTGGTTATGCAGGAAAACATGGTGCAAAGGCTGGAGGGTTTCTGCTTGCCTGTGTGGCTGGGTGACACAGGTTTCTCGGTTGGGTGATACTTACCTGTCCCCAGGGTGGGCTATCTAGGAACAGCTGGCATGCCTGATGCTTGGCGTGTTACTGTTTTTGGATTTTCTTTGAAAACTTAGCCACGTGTTTCCTTCATGTTATGGGGGAAAAAGATTTAAAAGAAGGCGGCAGGATGAAACAAACCCATGTGCTATATCCATTGTGATCGTGTGCTCCCCTGGGGTTCTTGGTTCCCTGAATATGTTTGTGAGACCAAGTGGGTTTCTGTACATACAGAATGTTTCTTTGCATTGGGATGTGATGTGTGCTTTTTTGAGGTTGGACTTCTCTTTAAATTGAGAGTTCTCCTTTCACACAGGTCCACCTGCATGCAATGCAAAAATTTTTCAAGGCAATGATACTTAATTTCAGCAAATCCAGACCATCTTACACAGTGGTGCAAAACTCATTTTCTGTTTCTATTTCCCAGACTGGCTATGAACTTTACCTATGCAGTTAGTTGGATGCTGTTGGCAAAAATGTAGGAGAAAAATGTCCTAGAAGGGAGCAGTAATCAGCAGATTCTGCTGTGTTGTGAGCAATAGCTCACATGTACTAGGGTGTGAAGCTGAGCACATCCCTTTTAAATGGTTGGTTTTGGTTTTAGTGTTGAGCCCAGCTGTTCCTTGAAACACTCTGTACAGTACAGTAATTTAGAGTGTAATGATCTTGTATAAGGAGGCAGATGTGAATCACAGGTGAACTACTTCTGAATGATGGCAAGGGTGTGAGCACTCCCCCTGCCCTTGTCTTTCCCCTCCCAGTCTCTCAGTCTCGTAGATTCATTTTCTTGTCTCCCAGATATATTTTCTCATCTCCCACTGCTTTTTTGCAGCACAGGTGAGCATGTTCCAGTATGAGTCTGATGAGCCTGCTATGTGCTGGTTGATCTGGTTCTTATGGTTGATTTTAATGTCTTTTTTCACTTTGCATACCCTAAGAAACCCATACTGCCTCAAGTAGCTTTGAATATACCAATAATTGTATGTCATAGTGAGAAGCAAAACAGAGAACATGTCTTCACCCAAGATTTGGAAGTGGTAGGAAATGACCTCTTACCCTTCTTTTGCTTTTTAGATCTTTAAGCCCTAAGCCACCCTAAATCTACTGTCCCTATAAAAAGCTGCGTTTTAAAAGGCTTTAGGAGGCTTGCTGACCTTGCAACCTACTTTGTAAGGAGTCTGCACCCACAGCTATTAAACAAAATTAATTTCAGCACTTTTAAATTGTTAATCTTGCAAAAGACAACTTGCTTGCTCTCCAGTGATCCCACAGGTCATCATTCTGTGAGCTGCAAGCAATCACCAGGGTTCATGGCTCTCAACATCGTAAGAATGCTTATGGTCTCCCAATTGCCTTACAAAATTAATTCCTCTGCCCTCCATGTTTCCTCCCCAGCAGCTCTTTGAGATCTGAGCTCTTTGTGAGGTGGTTGTGTGTAGCAGCTATTCATGAGTAGCCATGCCACAGATTATTCCCATTTTGAAGTTGTTCTGTCCTATCTCAGTTGCTTCTCAACTCATGGGAATGAACTTGGGGCAGCAGGACATGAATTCAGGTAGGAAATGACAGGTTTTGTCTTTGGGGTTTTAGGGTTCCTATTGAAAGGGTGATGTCTCTTAAGTTAAATTTCCCCATATCTACAGGGCAGATGCCTTACCAGGTATTAATTTGTTTAGGATCTTCTTAAGTGTATTTGTTCTTCCTGGCCATGAAACTTGGAAATGTTGCCTTTTTTCCTCCAGGTTGGATACGTGTGAATGCACTGGGGGTGGGGGAGAAAGTCCATGTCCATGCTGTATCTGCTATTATCATGCCTGGTTGTCCCTGCTCCTTCCACTTCTTTTGTCTCTGCCACTCAAGCCTATTTCAGCTATCCTCCGACTCTCATTTGGGATAATAGCCTCTCTTTTTACTGTTGTCTTGTCATGTTTGATTCGGCAGCACAAGGGTTTTAAATTAGCCAAAACGTTTGCATGCTGGGCTTACTCCGCTGCCACTACCAGTTGTAGAGCCACTAAACCACTTGATGCTGAAATTGATGATTGCTCGGAAGGAATAAGAAATTGTTGGTGGCTACCGGGAAGATTCATTCACGCCGAGCCCCTTTTAAGAAACCTGGGGGGGAGGGAAAGAGAGATTTCCTTCAGTTTCCTGCTGCCTGGCTGGTGGTTGCATTGTGCTTGTGCCAGGTTCCCGCTGAGTGATTACAGCCTTGCTAGGCTGCGTAGTTCCTGTGATTTCAACATAAAAACAGAAGAAGAAAAATATAGAGGGAAAGGAAAGGGGGGAGGGATGGAGCTCCAAAGACTTGTACTTCAATTCAGTAACATAGAATTGTGATGTTCTAACTCACTGCCCACCTTTTTGTTGTTGTTGTTGTCTAATTTATTCCCCCTGGCTGAAAGTTTAGAAGTTGTTAGAAGTTTTACTCTGTAGAAAAACTACTGTATTGGCCTGCCTTTGTTGGTGATACTAAACCACAGCTGGGCTGTAAGCAGTTTTTAATATTCTCTGGATTAAAAATGATCCATCAGCAATGGGATCAGGGATCACCGAGAAACTATACAAACCACCTAATAATACCCCCACAAGCCCCCCTAAATGCCTTTCACTTGTTTACATTCATGTTTAAAGACATGAGGGGACAGAAGTTAGAAGGGAAAAGAAGATGACAGTGCTTAAAAAGCCGTAAAAAGAGAAAATAATGTTGGGTTAAATGTGAACAACTAGGCTTGCATGATGGATATAATTAAATTTCAGAACTACATACAATCACATATGCAAAGTGAAAGAATCTTTTATTTCTATTGAGTGGATTTCTGTTTGAAGAGGGAGTATTTTGTTATTTTAGTTTATTTTTCATATTCACCAGTAACTCCTGGGTTCTAGTGATGACAGGTAGTCGAAAGGCCAGTAAGAGATCCATGTAAAATGGCTCAGGGTTTCCAAGTCCAAAGACCAATGCTATCTATCAAAAAATAGTAGTAATTGTTAATTTAAAACAAAACAACCATCCAGACCCTCTATTAGCCATATATGCAAGCTCCCAGACAGTTAGAAACATGGCTTCAGATATATAATTCATTACACAGTGTCGCAAGTAAGACCCTAAATAAACACGTGGGAATATGATTGCATAGCATACAAGCCAAGAAAGATGTTCTCATAGTATCTAATGTTGCCAACATTATTGTTACTAATATTCTAGCACTTTTTTCCTGATTACTAAGCCATGTGTTCTCTTGCAAAATGCAACCTTTTTCTGCCAAAAGGAAGAAAAAAAATCTCGTAAATTTGAAGGTGTTGGCATTCAACTTTTTTCTCTTGCATGTAAATAAATCGTGAAGAAATCATACAAAATGACTCAAGCTCTGAAAATACAGATCTAACTAAGAGGCCAAATCTCTGGGGCCTAGGAGTGGTGTGCTGTTGTGCAAGCCCAGCTCTAAGGGCTTCTGTCCATGCCAATTAGCAGTAGATTGGAAAGCCAGGTGACCATGATGGGTTTAGTCCTGTTATCTAACTGCTGCACTGTTCAGAATTGCTGATTTCCCTGCAAAATCATGACAGATGTATTACAGGAAAATATATTGGCTGAGTAGCTAGTGAGAGAGTTAATGCAAGGGATAATAAGTAGCTAAGGCTACGTCCTCCAGCAGACTTTGATGTGGTTTGATAATATATGGGACGGGTCAATCTGCCCTATTAGCAAATGTAGCCAGTTTATGCTCTACATACAAACTAGGGATTTGATAAAGCACTAAATTAGTTTTCACAAGGTATTAGATGTTAGATACTTAATGGGATCATCATGCTTTTGCTACACTTGGTTAGGATGTGTTCTGTAAGAGAAGCATGCGGCAGCATGACATTTCACCAGGAAAGGAAGCATGTCTTGTGACTGAATCACGAGTCTGGGAATTAGAACGTCCAGGCATTGCTTGGCTTCTGAATTACTGTCTCCCTGACTTGCAGAAATGTTTCTCTTTTCACATCTGCAGAATGGGACTGCATTCTTCCCTTTCCTCTTGGCCTCTTTGCAAAGCCATCACTGCTTTTAAAATTTTTTTTTCATCCTTGGGAGCAAGTAATCATAAATCTGTGACACTTCAGTCATATGAAACTAATCCTGTCCCAGTCAGTAGGTGCTGGGAAAGTCCCTAGACTTGATATCAGAGAATTTACAGGTTCAAGCAAATCTAGCTAAGAAACTTCCGTAAATTGTGAAAGGAGAAGCTGAGAGTTTAGATGTACTACTGCATTCTGCATTTCCTCTGTGCCAGTGGTCAACTAGTAATTTAAAATGTAACTAAGACCAATAGTTTAGTGAAGCTAATAACATTTTTATAGTCTAAAATCCATTGGCAAGATATGTCATGTGGGTACGAATCTGCATACCTGTACCCATTCTAGCAGTGGGAAGTGTGGGTGAAGAAGTCAGCCTTCCTGAGGCTGCACAGAACCTTCAGAAAACTATGCTTTAAAACCCGTTATGTACTTTGTTTCTCAGATGGATCTAATTTTTTGCTAACATTATTTTACCCTCTGTTTACAGACAATGTTCTTAAATACATTTGGAATGCATCATTTTACTTTCTCTAACATCTCACTGCATATGCAAGTAACTGATCCTGAATGACCGCTGCCAGGATTTGCACTTTGAGCGCTAGGGAGACATTCTTGCCTTTTTGTGAAAATGCAGCAAGAGTGTCATGTATAAAATGATCCTGTTTGAAAGGATAGAAGCTGTATCCCAATATAGATCACAGTGAAAAATGACTCAAAATTACATGACAGCTTCTCCCCCATTTACTTTCCTCCCCTCCCTTTCTCAGCCTGTTTCACGGTTGGGCTGTGGTAAAGAAACCCATTGTGTATTGTGACATTTTAGTTTACTGTTACTAATAATGCCTTTGCATCTTTCATTAGTGTGTTATTTATAGGATTGCAAAAGGGCACTGGTACCATTTGGCCTCTGAGGTGGTACTGCCACTGTCCCAAGGACTGAGATAATTTTGAAGGGGATGGGTTGCACCCTGGCCTTGGCAGTGGGCTTGCCTAGCTCCAGCAGAAGCCTTGGGTTAAAATCCTGTGGCTCAAAACCCACTGAGGCCAGTCTGGACTTCAGATGCTTTTATAAACCAGAAGACTTTGCCTCATAACTCCTGCTAAGCCTGCACCTGATGAGCTACTTGGAGCTGGAGGGCTGTGTTTTCCCTAATAAATTCCTTTTTTTGAACCCACTTGTTAGTCAAGCGTTGTGCACACTAACTACAGCGAGGGCCCTGGGCATAAATTACTCTCACGTGGCACTGTCTCCGAGCAGCCCCCCAGTTATGGATTACTTTGTTCTCGACTTGACAGGAACATAATTAGAACTGTTGATGAAATCTACCAAATTGTTCCTCCGTGGCCTCAATGGTCAGGAAATTTGGCTGAGTCGTATTTGTCACCGACGTAAAGGCTCTAAACACTTCATATTAACTATGTTATTAATGTGCCCTCTAATCTGTCCGTGAATTGGTAACACTTGGAGGGAGCTTGTGCTCTAATAGCACCTTGTGATGAATTCATTGTAATGCTGTTCAAAAGTTTCTGGAGGGTGGGGAAAAAAGAAAGAAACCTTAATAAAAAGTGCATATTTCTAGGTTGTTTCTTTTTTCTGTATATGCATTCTTCTGTTATACAGTTTTGTTTTGTTTTGCTTAACTGGAGATTCATTTAGGCTTTACATTGACAGACCGTTTTCTGTTCTATAGGATTTGCTGACATTTGGGCTGTTTCATTGCCAGAGGAGGCTTTGTGTGTCCCAAAGGAAGTGAGTGATCTGGCCATAACAAATCCTGCCAAAATATTTTAACACCGTTACGATTTTCTAATGCAATGCGTAGTGAATGTGACTAGAAAAGGATGGTGAGTCCATGAAGGGGGTTCGCTCCCTCTCCTCTGCGATTTGTCTGGTGGAACGAGCACGCCGCAGCTGCCGGGGGGTGGGAGACCACAGCTAGCAGTGGGAGGGGTGTTTGCCTCCTGAAGTGTGTCCCTTCAGGTGCAGCAAGGGCTCAGGCTTAATCTTTAAACCAACCTTTCAAATTTTGCTCCTGCTCTTGAACTTTGTAGAGTCCCAGGGTCATCAGAGACAGTGTTTTGGTGATGTTAAAAAAATGTGTTTTGGCTGATGTAAGTGTTTAGTAAGTTTAAAAGGGAAACGTGTTAGACACTTACGGATGCAAGAAGGGTTAGTGGCTGAAGGTCCTAGAAGCTGACAGACTCTTACCTTCAAAATGAAGGGTTGTCTTGTACTTCAGAATAGTTTTGAGGAGCATTACGGTGGCTCTTAACTATATAAGCAACTCTACTTAAAATGCTAGAACACAAAATTAAGTTCTCACATCTAGTGTTCAGGGGATGAAGACAATTCAGACAACTTAATGTTTAGCTTAGAGCTATAGGTATGGGAAAGCTAAAATTTATATTCCCAAGCTATTCTCTAGAGCAGCAAGTAAATTAACTGCTGTTTTTATAATACCTTGGTGATTTGTTTCTATTAAATTTAATACCATCCACTCCTCTCTCTCCCCCCCCCCCATCCCCCCAAAAAACCCAACCCAAATATAACTAAAGTTAGTCTTTGGTGCGTAATTTAAAACCCAAAACCAGTAAGCAATTTGAAATGTGCTGACTGCAGAATATCAGCCATCATCACGTGTCCAACATGCACCACGTTGGATTACTCTGGCAATTGGCTTCTGCGCCAATGTAAAATTAGTCAATTTTACATTTATATACTTAAAAAATGTAGTTGTGTGCACCAGGAAGTTTTACTGAAGGTAGAAAAGCTACAGAGAAATAGAAAAGTTGAGCAAGCCCACAGCTTTTGCTCAGGTGGGCATAAGTAAAGTCTGGCCTTTTTCTGTTGATGGTCTTTCCCACTTGGATGTTTCTCTGTTTGTCTTTGAATACCAGATAGAATTGCAAGTTCTCACACTCATCTCTTGAGCCCTTGTTCAGGTTTTCAGTGCTCACACAAACATTCTGTTCCCTGTGGCCACCATATATGGCATTTCCCATGTCCCAGGGGCAATGATGCTGTCACCAACAGGAGGGAAGTGTTAGCCTGGGAGTTAGGACTTGCTTTCAGATTTTATTTTAGGATCTTAATATTCGTAAATGAAATGGGATTCTTAACTCTGCATTTTTCTCATGCAAATCATTCTATTTCTAGTAATGAGCAATTTGAGTATATTTTTTTAATATTGTAGTTGCCATCTCAGGAAATCAGGATCAGAATTCAGGTTGCTCAAATTAGGTGTTAGTGCATACAGATATTCTGTTGATGAATTTATTATTAGAATGTAGTAGTACTTTCCCTGGGTCTGTTTCTTTTCACTGCTTTTGTCTCTTTTTCTCTCTCAGGTCATCTTGTCTAAGTTTATTCTTCTATTCTTTAATTTCATTTCACCATTTAATTAATTTCTACCAAAGCCATGGGCTCTTTAAGGACTTTCTAAATTATTAGATATTGTTACTTATTTGCAGTGAGTTCAAAACTGAGTTGCATTTTCTTTTGTCAGAGTCTAGTTTTATCACTTTCTAAAATGGGACATTATTTGGGACATTCTTTCCCAAAAGCATTCTTTATGCTGTCCTGGCTGTACTTCATCTGTTTTTATAATATGCATTTGCTACTAAAATTTTTCTATAAGTGAATGAGTGTTGTGTTATCCTTAATAACACAGGGATATAAATGTCATTCATTTTCTGGGTTTGAGGTTATTTTTTGGTTGTTTTTTTTAAAGTTTGTAGTGGAAATTTCATGATATGCATTCTGTACATACAAATCTAATTTGTCACTCAGTAGAACCAAATGCATGAGGAGCAGAGCTTAATCCTGATTTTATTGGTTTAATAATAGGAAGTAAAACTACTTTTGTAGAAACCAAGGCACTTGCTCAAGGCAGGGAGGTCAGGAATGGGATTCTAATATCAGAATTGGGTCCTGGAATATAAATTTGGTAAAACTGTATGCTCTCACAGTATCAGCTGTGGAGAGCATATGCTAGGAGATGCTTGTGTTCAAAATCAGGTTGCATAGTTAATCATTCTAAGAAATAGACTTATCACTTCATAAACTCTAGCAAAGACTGTTTTCTTTTCCAAACATTTAAATTACTGAGCCGTTTTATACATTAAAACCCAATTATGACTTGCATGGTATTTCAAAGAGTTTTCAAAGCTGTTTTTTTTAGGAACTGTGCATAGTCTGAAGCTTTAGCACTGAGTGGGTCATATTTTCAACTATATCAACGGTAGGGTTTTTTCTTCCAAGATACTGTTTCCAGAATGTTCATAACCAGACTGATCAGTACAAATCCCAAGCAGCCAGTTCTGGAACATGCTGCATGTCCCCTAAAACTAGCAAACTAAAATCTCAGTGTGGCCATTGAGCTCCAGAATATAGCTTAAAAATACTTTATTTCCTTTTTCTAAGATGGTGAAGACCAGGTTAAAGTAAGGGGTTTTTCTGCCACCTCTTATCTGCCACATTATGCAGACTGTGTGCAAAACACATTCAGAGAGAAATAAAAATCAAGATATGTTGCAGGATTTTAGGGGATGAGATTTAGCTGCTACTGATCAGAAATACTTGTTTTAAACACCACCTTCTTGTTTCTAGGGGTCAACTTAGTACTTGAGCTATACATCAGTTTAAAAAAAAACCCCAAACCATCCAAAGCTCCAGAATAATCTTTTGTCTTACTCATTTGGGTGCTGGTTTGTCAGCAGAGAAGTGTATTCATGTGAACCAGATCACGCTGATTTGGTCAGGAAATGACCACTGTGGTTCTGTATAATGCAGTAGCTAGGAGGAGGTGTGTTATAAGTGTGAAGATATAAAAAATGCACGTGACACTGGCACCATGATGAGACTACTTACCAAAGGCACCCTAGTCCTGAGCATAGAAAGTTATTCCCAGACCTTCTGGGAATTAGTATGATGGTGTTTGGTAAATGTTATATTCCTAAATCAAGGCTTAGCTACCATGAATATCAGGGGAAACGAAGTTTATAAGATGAAGTAATCCTACTTTAAGGGCCTAACAAGAGAGAGAATAAGTTTTCAAAATCAGGAAGCTGCTTTATAAAGACTATTTTGGACCCAGGATCCTTGTATAGGAAGAAGCAAAGCTGTTGGCTTTAACAAAAAGAACTCAAAGGGGACTAGGCTGTTCCTCACCCTACTCATTCTGTATCTTAGAGCAGAGCTGGAGTTGAGATGGGAGCCTGGTGCTTCTCTTCATGAAGAGATTGTATGAATGAAAGGTTGCAAAGATACTAGAATTTACTAAGTCAAGTCATACTTGTCAATGACTTCTCTTGCTAGATATTTAAAGTTCAAGTGCTTGTTTGCTTTAGTTAAGTGCTCTGAAGTGCTTTTAAAAGTGTTGGCCCATTTATATAAACAAAATGAGAAACTCTATTGATAGTCTTCCCAGTCAGAGTGTGTTACCCAATATTTGAATATCCTTCCTTAAGTCCCAAAAAGATTTACACTAGCAACTTCTAAAACACGTGAGGTTTTGTTAATGGAGCATTGTGTTATTTTATCATAGACATTGCCAGAAATGCAGTTTCTTGGTTGCACACAACCGTGAGGAGGAAGTAGAGGGCAGTCAGTAGCTCAGAAACTTATTTATCCAGAACTTAAGTGTGACTTGAGAGGAAGAATAAGCTGGAGGCCTGATTTCCTCTTGGAACATTTGCAGTAGGGAATTAATACTTACATCTTTCCCACAGTTTTCCCCCTCTCCTGCTTAGCTGTGCTAACTCAGGAATCTCTTTTTAGTGCTCAGAGTCAGGCAACCAAATTTAAACACATTCTCAAACCATGGTAAAATCCTGTTTGCACACATATGGCCACTCACAGAAAGAAAGGAAACTACCAACTCTGCTAGTGAAGGTGATTATGTGCTTCCCCACAGTAATCCCTACCTGGAAGTGCTGTAGTGCTTCCTTACTAGTTGTTCTCTTCAAAACACTGCTCTTCTGGAGTGATGTCCTTTAACCTAATGATACTGTTTGATACTCAAAGCCAAAGAATGTCATAAGATTATATATTAAAATTTAGCCTCTTTCTGTGGATAAAGAATTAAGCATTATTTGGAGGGATCATGGGGGAGACCTTATGCAGTAAGATCAGGGCAGTTATCTCTAGAAAAAGTAAAATGAATACCATCATCAGCTATCTTCCAAAATGCAATGTAGTGTGAGCAATAGAGAGTGCTATCTTAAAAATAAAACTGCATCCTTCTATAAAAAAAAAAAAAAAGCAACAATCAGCCTGTCCTAATAATTTTAATCTGCATGTGCACTCTTTTTTCCTACCTTAGGTACTGTTGGCGAGATAAAGGGGGTGTCGTAAGGAGGTGAATTTAGAGCTGTTGCTAATTTAAACTGCATTTAATAAAACACAAGTTTGAGATATCTTACAAATCAGTGAATGTGGCATAGTTTGAAGATTGCTTTTGTCAAGTTTGATTAGCTCAAAGAGAAACCTTTTCTAAATATTGGTTGAGAGATTAATCAGACAATGTAAGACCTTGAATTATTCCTCTTCACAGGAAAACAACATAATGTATTATCTCATTTGAAGACTGGAAAAATGTAACTTTTGAGGATTTAAAATTTGTGTTTTAAATATTCTACTCAAGGCAAAACTTTCAGGATGTTCCTTTTTTAAACTGACTTGTAATTTTTCCATATTATGCTTCACTTTCTACAGCATATTCCCATATTACAAGCTGATAGTACCAACATCATTACATTGAAGGATGTTCTCATTATTGACTCCATTCTCAATTAATTATAAGTTTGTCATGTTTTAATGAGTAGGATTAAACTTCCATATTCCAAATATGTCTTGCATTGCTTGCTTAGAAGCTTTCTAAAGAATGTGGCTGATCAACTTCTCTGAATCTTTACAAGGAAACAAAATATTCTTTGTGCACATTAAAAAGTGTTTGCTGTATTTACAAACACTTGCAGAAAAGGTTTAATAGCTCTCTGCTTTGGAACAAAGTATAGAATTTGGGCAAAAGCTGTGCTGCTCTTTTAGCCTTCCCTGTCACAAAAACTGTTGTTGTCTTCACTAAAATAGAAACTCATATAGATCTCTATGTCCTGTAAAATAAAGGATGGCAAAAGGGAGAGTAGAACTGATGTATTACAGGCATACCCTAATTTTCACTGGATGATATGTATTTCCCTTTAGTAAATCCCAGCTTCCTTCTGTGGCCTTTTTTCTCCCCCCAAAATGAGAAGGTACTTTGTACTTTTACTTAATTGCCCTGTCTTACAAAAACGTGGCACATTTGCATCGAAGCTGCTGCCACCTGTGCTTTTCAGATTCGGTCCAGTGCAGCTCTGCAGGGCGTCTATCAGGCTTTCACTCCTAACTTCACTGTGCATTGTTAGATCCTGTTTGCTAACATAGATCCTGGTCATATTTTCTAGCAGAAGTTTTATGTTCATTTGTCTTTTATTTCCTTGCACAACTTCACACTTTTCTCATTAGTACAGATCAAATAATTTCTAAGAGTGCTTCTTCTTTTGCTTATTTGCCTGCAAAACATACACACAGAATGGATGTATTCTAGCCCTCTTGTGGGTTCACTTCTGTTGATTTCAGTATGCTTAGGGCTTTTTTTTCCCCCAGTATATCAGTAATAATTAGGTACCTCTAAACAATAAGCACCAGTAAGTTTGGAGTCTGTGTTAATGTAGATAGGTGTCATAGTAAGGGCAGGTAAGCAGATTCCTCAGCAAAAAGATAGTTAATGAAAGATGTTTTTACATTGCTTGTTTAGCTGGTGTTGAATTAAAGGTAACCTTGCAATGTGAATAGCAATGTCAACTGATATCACAGTCTGGCTAATAACACACGAGCGTGATTTCAAGAGGGCTGGACCAGCATGGCCCACACCAGGTAGGAACCCAAAGTCCTGGAAAATGCTCGGCCAGCAATCCACACCCCAGGCCATTTCTCATGAGACCTGTTACTACAAATAGCCTGTGGCTACATTTGGATTTTCAGGTTTCGACAGGATGTGGCTGCTCTCTCTCACTTACCAGATGGCTTTTCATGTACCATCACCTGTCCTGCTTTGCCTTACTAACAGAGTTGTGACAAGAGCTGCCTGGTGGTTGTGAAAGCTGCTTTCTGCATGTGGCCATCATAATTATCACATGTGGACACCTTTATTTAGCAACTCCACACATACATTACTGGTGCGAATGTCTTATGTTTGGGTACGTTCATTTTATATCATTTATACAATGAGTGTGGGGTGGTGATATTTCACAGCATAATCAGAGAGTTAAACTGTGCAAAACCTGCTTGATTTAAGGATCAGGCTTTGCATGTCTGTATGACAGGGGATGAATTTCTTCATACTCTCCTGTTTGGAGGAACATCCATGGCTCAGTAGTGCATTTGCACTGGTTGAAAGTAATTTGGTAATCCCAAACATGTCAATGGAAGTTTTCTACTCCACTTTCCCGTCTCCCGTCCTCAAGCACATTTTGTGCAAGGACCATCCTTATCATCAGCATCTGTCTTTTGAGTGATGATTTACTTGTCTCTAGGTCCCTGTCCCTTTATACAATATCAGATCTGAAATTACGTCTGTCTGAGATCTTGGCATGATCTCAAAGAATTAATACTGATTTCAAAAATTTATTGCCAGGAACTACATGTAATATTGCTTTAAATTAACCAGTCATTATTCAGAATCACGTAGGAAAGAGTTAAAAATACTAAACAAGAAAAAAATCCCTTTTCCAGGCAACTGGACTCCTTCCTTTCAACACAGCTGTTGCAGGAGGTTTCAGTAGTATGAATAAATGTATTTCTTTTAACACTTTTGTTGTTTAAAATGCTATTGTTTCATCTGAGGTGTGAGGAGATGTGCTAACCTTGTCAATGTGGGTGCAGTAGAGCAGAAATGATAACTGTATATACTTTTTTTTTTATAAATATACAGAGAGAGTGTGTGTGTGTGAGAGAGAGAGAGACAACTTATTTAAATCCTGAATACAGTCAGACCTCATATGCATTGTTAAAAAAAAAGCCCTAAAGAATTGCATATGGATTAGGGGGATGAATATTCTATTATTTCAGTCTGTTCTGCTGATCTTCTTATTGTGACTTTGTGCTTCAGAAATCTGCCAGGAATTTGGCTTTGCTGTACTAGACAGTAATTTTAAATGTGTATCAAGCACTTGATAGTGTATGATTTGCGTGCTGTTGCATTCCCATTCCCTAAATTTTCCACCAATTTATTACTTTTTTCATACTGTTTTAATATTTCAGGATGATGAATATATACAGCATCATTAAAAGTAAATAAAAAATGCATGAAATTAAAAAATGGAATATTAGATGTTTCTTTGCTGTAATCCCTAGGTCCAATAGGAATGAAATGTCTCTGTTCTGTCAAGTAATCCCTAAACATGATTAGGGACCTTGTAGTTTCCACATAGCCCACATAATATTTGTATCATATAAGCCTATTTATGTAAGGTTTGAGTAAAAGTTGTTATTAGAAGACCTATAAACCTATTCTACAATTCAAAAAGATATGCTTGCCTCTTAATCTCTGTACTTTTATTATTTTGCTGGAGATGGCAATACATCTTTAATTCATATTTCAGAATTCTCTTGCATCTTTTGGGTACTTATATCGTGCATTAACAATCCCAATGAAATGTATTTTTAAGACAGAGGACCGAGTTCAACAGTTCATCTACTCATGCAGCTTCTCCTTAAAACCTCATTGGAAGGGATGTGCACCTCTTTCTAGGTCTCTCCTTCAACATCTGGGTTTAATCTGACCTGGGGGTCTGGAGATGGAGAGATGGTTTTTCTCATTTTGGGGAAGGGAAGGTGGAAGGAGGGAGGGGATTAATTTTCTCTGTTTAAATCCTGTGATAATATATTTTCAGTGATGGAGGTGCTTCTGGCAGCTCCACAGAAAGTTAGAAATCAGCTTTTGATTTGATGAGCCTATAGCAGAGTTTTAGGGAGAAATAGCTAGGAAGAAGGAAAATGGGGAAAAGCGTTGAATGACAAAAGATTAAGACAAGAGAGACAATGGGCTTTTCCAGCTGTTTCTTGTGACACAGTTGTGTTGCAGCTACAACAACCCAACACTTCCTATTCCCTGGCTCAGCTTCTTTCCTGGGCAGCAGAAATGCTCACAGTCCCATTTCATGTGTTGTTAGGCTGAATTCATTAATGTGCATAGGCATTCCAGTTCCATGGTAGCACAAGGAAGATCAATAAATAAATAAGAATAGTAACTTATATACTTCTATGGTTTGAGTAGGCTTTCACAAAGAAAATATTTTTAAATGATACTAGGGGTCAGCTGTGGCAATTCCATATTTCCCATAAGAAAATTTGAGATTATATTAATCTTGGGCTATCTACTCAGAAAAACCCTGTGGAAATAGACCTGTATTGCTTTCCATACTGCACTGAATTTTACTTTTATTTCATTTTCAGCAGTTAGGGTGGCATTTGAGCAATAGCCCTATTCTTGTATTTATGAACTAAGAGAAGCAAAACTGCTCACTGCTGAGCCCAGGGATCCTCTTCCAGGAAAACTGAGATCAATAACTGTTATCAAGTCTTCATTTATATAGGGAGTGTTAAATGACCACAAAGTTCTGACATTCTTCAGTTAATAGGTTATGCTTAAAACCAGGCTATCTACCCCCTGCCCCCCACACCAAGCTACTGCAGTCAGAAATTTTGATCTTTGGTATAATTTTAAACAGTCACTTTCAGTTGTTACAATTCCTTTTTAGCTGGAGAGACTGTATTACAGCAGTACCAATAAGTTAGAGGTGAACAATGGTTTCCCTCACCAACCTCCTCCTTCCTGCAAGTGTAGTAGAAGGTGGGAATGAGATGATACTTGAGGCTCATTTTGTCATCCAAAGCAGGGATTTATAATTATTATTGCAGTTACTTTTGGGTTTTGGTAAACAGCAAAAGGGAAGTACACACCCCAACCAGAACAGAACAACCCCTGAAAACTGAAAAGCTTTGCATGCAGATGTGTTTTCAGTTGCCTTTGTTCCCTCAGTTTAAGTGGAAAAGAGGGATTTGGGAAAGCCAGAGCTTAATTTAACAAAATAATATTATGCTTTCGATCCTTAAAATGAATGAATTATTTGGATACTTAGCAGTATAATGTCTTTGAATAATGCTGGTACTTAAGTTGGAAAAAATGATATTGTCAGTGTGCTGTGTTTTCCTCTTATGATGTTTTTACCAATTTGGCATTTATGGGAAGCAATATCATTGTTGAGAAGTTTCCAAATTGCTTTTTATAGAAATCCGCAGAAATTAAATCTCCTTCTTGTTATGAAAATGAAGTGATGTCTTGAGACACTGGTATATTAGCACAAATCTGTGGAGACAATAAGCCAAATTCTGCTTGCAGTTATTGTGTGACCACTTTTAATAGCTTCAGGAAGGTGTGTTAGGTGTAAGCTGTTGTAGGGCATTGTAAATAAGCATCTGCTTAACTACAGCATGTGAGCAGCAGTAAGAGGCAGTGTAACATCCCCTCAGACCGTGTGGCTCAGGACATATTGGAAAGAAACACAAAAAATGGGTTGGAAGTGAGACCATGGGCAGTCCAAACAAGCCACTGTTTAGAGGGGTGCAGTGCAGAATTATTTTAACTCAGAGCCATAATGGGTCTTCCTAGCTGAATTTAAACCATATAAAAGTGCTCTATGTGATATGTTTAAATTCATTGACAGAATTAAGGCAGGACCAAGGCAAGTGCATGATTGATTTTCACAAATACAATCAAATCTAAGAGATGGAGATGCATGATGGCTCAAATTTTAAGACCTGATTTACCTACATCAGATATTTAATGGGATGCTTAATTTGATTGCTTCACCAAAAACTACTCACAGTAGTAAAGCCACTGACTAAATGTCTGCGCAATCAAGGGATCCGTGTGCATCTACATCTTGATTTCCATGTACAAATAACCAGCAATTAATGGTTCAGAATTACTGCAGGGAGCAGTTTAAGGTTCAAAATGGCAACTCTAGGGTTTGGGGGGGTCCTTTAGCATTCTTTCACGATGCTTTTTGGGAGTATAGACAGGCATGTGCAAGTCCATGTATACAGATTTGTAACTTGGGTTGCAGAAAGCTCTTCATGGCTATGGCTAGAAGCCGTCTCTCTTCAGCAAGGTTGGCTGCTTTTAATAATGAGATTTAGGCTCCTAATATTAAACCCAACATATTAGTCTACTCCTGTGTAGCCTAAGTGTGTCCCATTACGTGGGTTTGCTAATAAAAAATCAGGGAAGATCTTTGAATAGAGGGATGACAGCTCTTATATGTATTTTGTAGCAATTACAAGGCACTGTATACTTTCTTCTTGGGATTTAACACATTTCTGAGTGAAAAGTCAGCAGTCACTATTGTGACCCTTTTTTTCTTTTTGTTAATTTGTCTCATTGTAATGTGTATGAAGTACATTAGACTATCAGACCAAGAGTGTCAGAAATACTGATACATCCTCATTATTTTTACTGTAGTATTTCTATAGTAGTGAATCATCAATTACATTTAGTCTTTTTATTTCCCACAGCACAGCTACAACAATTGAAATTAAGGGTGTTATGCTCACAGTCCTTTTCAGCACTCATTCGAGTTTGGGCAAACTTTGGCTGTTTTCTCACAGTAACCTTTACAATGCAACTGATAAACATTAGTTTTGTTTTAATGACTCCCAAATAATGTCATATTTAAATGAAATGCAGTTTGCCTCAGCAGGGTTCTTTGAATTTATGAGCATTTTTGTCCCATATCCTACAATAATGTGACAAATATTTGCATTTTTACTGTTTTCTTGAACACTTTTAAACACCCATTTTTAGGAGACTTCAGATTGCTTTTGAACATATTTGAATGCATTTTTAGCTATCACCAAGCTTAAAATAGGAACCCCTTTTTCAGCTTATCTTTATTAAACACCTGTAAAAATCAGTGGTATTTCTGTTTTCTTATAAAGCTTTCTTCCTTTAACAAATGCCAGAAATGCTGCACTGTTTGTTCCAGTATGGGCTTCTTTTCTTGGTGGTAATGGGCAATAAATGGTCTGGTAATGTCTCTTCCATACACACAGGCATTTACCTGCCTGAATATCATAAATAGAAACTTAAAATTGTAGTGAAATGCATTTAATCTTTAACTATAATTAATTAATATTAGAAATGCTAGGCAGCTTTTAAAAGATATCCAGAATTAAGTCTTAGAAATTGATCATTCTGCACAAATGATCATGCTTACAATAAATCTCTGATTTGAAGAGCAGGTGGCCAGGCATGGCAGTGGCCAATTATTTATATTTTCGTATTGAATATTCACTTCAATTTTATTAAAACCATGGGTTTATTTGTCAGGGGAGGGATTTTTGTGGCGTTTGGGGTGTGTCTGTTGTTTGGAGTTTGCTCAGACAGGTACTTCAGAAGAAATTTTATTATTCACCATCTTTATAATGTAAGTGTGGAGTTAGCAGGTTAATCTTGCTGTTCTTGGAGGCAGTTTCACAGAGTTCTTCATGGCTTGGCTGGGTTAAGTTTTCTGTTTTCATATGGTTTTTTTTAAAGAATGTATATTGGCTGCTTATTTTTAAAGTAATGTTTTCATGTGTTGGATCAAATTAAAAAGAAATCAATCACATTAATTCATGTATCTCCATACAATCATACTAAGAACTCACTAACATTCACAGAAGTCAGTGGGAAGGTTTCTGTATTGTTCTTCTCCTGCAAAAACAACTTCTGTGTACAGTTTTTAGTCAAAACTACCAGCCAAATAACCTGTACAGAATTTTGTAAGTGAAAGCAAATAATTTAAAGTAAGAATGTGGTTACTCACCAGTCTGCATTTGAGCACTGTGTTAGATGTTGGTTAAAATTAGACTTCCTTAATGGACTAGTGAGGGAAGGTGGGAGTGAAAACAAGAAAAAGATGACAGAAGTAAATATGCTCATAAATACAGAAACGGCGTGTTTGCTTTTGTGGCCTTTGATCAAGCCCAGGAGTTTACTTTCAAAGGACGTTGCGGGATGCTTGGGAAAGGAACAACCACCCGGCGTAATTGGAAAGGGGGAAGGTCTGCAGCACGGCGGCTGCTGCTGCTCCTGCCTCTCTGATAAGATTGTAAGAGTTGCCAATATCAGTATTCAGCCTTGTAGCATGTCAGGGCGCTTTCATGTGAACTGAAGTGAACTGTCTGTACGCGCTCCCTCCCGTGCTCCTTCCCAGCACTTGGTGCCGCATTGAAGTCAGGGGAGAGGAAAAAAAGATTTGAGGATTGCCCAATTTGTTCTGACATAAAGAGATGTTTAGCTCTGTGAAAGGTGGTGGAGGCAGAGTGCCTGACTGACATTTCAACAGGCTGTCTGCTGGGATTGCTCACTTCATGTCCCTTCATATTCCTGCTGTGTCCTGCGCGAGTGCTCTTGTCTAATCTTCACAGCGAGAGAACCAAGAGTCCCCTGGGCTTCGGTGCTCAATACCTTGTTAGATGGGGCGTACGATGCCACAGCTCCTTCTTTCGTGCTCGCTTTTGCTCTAATGTTTCAGGCTTCTTTCAAGTCCAATTATTTTATTTTTTTAAAGTGATTTGCTAAAATAACTGTTTGTATCTCCTAATTGCCTTGGTCTTCTTTCGGCAATGCTAGATTTGGGTGATAAAAATACATGGAGGGGAAGAGAATAAAAAATCCCATTAAGTCAAAGCTTTAAGCATCATTCTGTGTTTTTGTTTTTAAATTAGGGTGCATTGATCTCCTTTGGCTGGTTTAGAAAACAGACAATAGAGAATACTTGTTGAACAAGCAGTGGGAGGTATAACATATTGATAATAAAGCTGAGACAGTGCTTGATCAGGAATGGTGAACTCCATACCAGAGGCTGCAGGGAAGTTTAGTTGTTGAGGGTCTGTGTGCTTTTACAATTCCAAACATGTGATGCATTCTGGCATGCTACATCCTGTTAGATCACATCGAGGCAGCCCATGGAGCCAAATAACGCTAAGAACATGAATTAATGGGAGCTAATGCTCACCTCTTATTCCAGGACCATTAGCAAGTACCTTGTTAGCCACAGTTCCTATCTGGATTCAATCCTCCTAAAGCAGAGATGATATTAAAGATATATGTATTATGTTTTGGACAGACAGATATGTCATTTTTCATTAGCTTTCTCAAAATTAATGTATGTAGTTTAATCCTTGTTAAGCCATTACAATTATTCACATACTGCACTCATGGTCTTCCTTTACATCTTTTTAAAGGCGCTTCTTTTCCTCAAGTGTATTATTGCTGGTAGCAAAAAGCAGAATGGTAACATACTCTTTGCTTCCTGCAGATCTGGGATCCCCATACTGTGAACCCAAAAACACATTGCATGGATTCCATTGTGCACATGGCTGCCACTGCTCCACTTTGCCCTCAGTTTCAAGTTCTGGTAAACATGTCTTCATCTCCCTCTCATCTGGAGGTGCAGTCGTGTGTCTCACCAGGCTAGAGTTTTCTAATGCAAACCCCTATTCCCAGATACACCTTCCAAACTTTCATGTGTAAAGCTGCACCCTTGTTCCTTCTTCAGTGCAAGGACAGCTACAAAAACCAGTGACTGTGAGTAGCTGCATAGTTTCCCTCAGCCAGTGGCATATCTAGTCTCATATTCTGTTTGCTAGGAACCAGCAACAACTTCTTTTCTTGCAACAGACTGAACAGGTGGATATTAAAACTAACTTCTTATCCTTTCTGTAGCACCTACAGCCCAGAAGAACTGAACTTACATCAGTCAACTGTCACGATTTGAGGGTGTTGTATAGGTGCTGTAGAGGTCTCAGCAGGCTATTCAGAAGACAAAATTCCAGACCTTTGAAATTAAAATTACCAGGGAATTACCCAGTGAGCCTTCTGCGGTAGGTACAGTCCAGGTGATATCAGGAGGTTTTAAAAAGGGTTATGAAGGGGTTTGATGGATCTCAGACACACCAGAAAAGGCTCTCACAAAACACAAGGATTATTTAGAAAAGGGGGATACCAAGGAGATAGTGCCAGCTGTGCTCATCTTAGTTGGTGAGGTATCCTGAACTCCTGTGGGTATTTCAGGGTGGAGAAGTATACTGGCAAAACGTCTTCATCCTTCAGGCTGTGGTCCAACAGTTTATGGTATAAGTCTAATTTAAACATGTGAGCAATTACTCAGGAGATGTGTGGGGACAGGTTGTGTGTAGTGTTACATACATTTAGTGCTTTACTGTGTTGAATGCTGAGCAAGAGCTGTGTGCTCCCAGCAGGAAGGAAGCCAGTGCACGCGAGATGTTCACAGGTGCAGACAGACAAATGCCTGTTAGTGTGTGTGTGCTTACAGGCTTGCTTCCTTCCTATTTGCTTTTGTGTGCACGTATCATTATGTAATATTTCACCTATATCATTAATTTAATAGTTTTATGAAATTTGTACTTGCCTGTGCAAGCATAACAGGGAAGCCCATGCTGTTAATTGAGGTTGATTGTTTTCAAACCGCTGATTACAGAACTTACCATCAATTTAACAGAAGTTGTGTTTATTTAAAAATTGACTTAAAAGACAGTAAATGACTTGATGACTCATTAAATCAATTTAAAAATTGACTTAAAGTGCAGTAAGTGACTCATTATGTTAAGCTATAGGAAGACACCCAATAAAAAGAAGAAAAAAGAAACCTGGCAGGAAGTTGTAGGTTCATATCCTGATTTATTTTTGTTCAGAATAAAATGTTTTGATTACCAAAAGTGGATGCAAGGACATCTACCT
Source organism: Vidua macroura (assembly GCF_024509145.1). Taxonomy (NCBI): domain Eukaryota; kingdom Metazoa; phylum Chordata; class Aves; order Passeriformes; family Viduidae; genus Vidua; species Vidua macroura. Next base: position 24,329,297 of record NC_071573.1, read on the forward strand.
GACTATTATGAAATACTCAGGTAGTAAAAGTACTGCCATTAAGCAAGGGGCCAAGTGTCCCTGAAATGCTTCCCTGATTTTTATATCAGTAAATGAAGTTTACAATAATGCTTTGGTTGGGAGATGCTGAGTTGCATACCAGGATACTTTTAAGTTACTAATGTTGAGTAACTGTTCTATATGTCTCAGATTTTTTTGAACATAATGTCTATATGTTAAACAGTTTTCTATGGTATTTAAAAATTGACATTTCAATGAGTGTAATAGCATAATGAAATGTAAACTGAAAACAGGAATGAGTTAATTAGACTAATGATCCCTTGACTCCTTTATTAGCCAGCTCTTTAGAAATTGGGATTAGCTTTGTTTTCTCTGCTGAATAAAGACAGGAAGGATGATGTTGATTCTAGTAAATGACAGCACCAGAAGAAATTAGTGTTTTCCTGTTCGTTATAGGTTTCATCATCTGAGATAGAAATTTAGCCTTCCTGCATGCATCCCTTATTTCATTACACTTTGAGTTTCACTTGGATTGAAAGAAAAATAAGGAAAAGAATTTAGGAATGCCTTCTGATTTCATATCAGGATTTTAAGGGTGATCCACTCTATGTGATTTCTGGACTTGAAACTTTACAACTCTTTGAGCAAACCTGGAGTAGAATGAATTTGAATTTAAATGAAGTCTTCAGAAAAGGCTGGCTTGACAACTTTTTGATCTGGTTTTGTACACTTAATTTGTCCTGTCTATGAGAGAGTGATTTGCACGTCTCTATTGCTTTTAAGGACTATCAAGAAGCATGAGAATTATCTCTATAGTGGTTCAAACCAAGCATGCACAGAGAAACAAAATCTTTTTTGCAACAAATAGGAGGATTCGTAAGTCTTCAGCTGCTAGCGAAACAACATATTTAAAACTTCTAGCAATTCCAGACCTTGCTCTCGGGACTTGCTCAGGCCAAGCAAAACCTTAAATAAAGTGCTGAATTATAGGCAGGAAAAAGAAAACCAGAACATAAATTGGTAGGAATTAGCTATGATTCACTAAGCTAATTTCTGCCCTCCGTTTCCCTTGTGTGATGGTGCGTGGAGTGGCGCTGGGATGAGGGAGGGCGGAGTGGGAGCTGCTGACAGCCAGCTTTTAAGTTTAGATTCTTTCTGGTAGATCTTTATCCTGCAAAATAATGAGCTCCTCAGCTTCCTCTGAAACCTATAGGTATAGAGGGCACCCAGCGCCGTGCAGGATCAGATCTTTAACGAATGCCTGAGGAATACAAAATTTGTCACACAAATGAGGCGACAGAGAGGAGGTGGCAGCAGCTGAGTTATGAAGCTTTTTACTTACAGGCAGGGTTTGTTTGCTATCCTGCACGCCCTTGTTAAGCCTTCTGTGAGCACCACACTAAAGCAGAAGTAATAATGCCACTTGTTTATAGTCCAGTGATTTCAGCTTTCTGGAGGATGCTTTTGGAGAGGGGTGGTGGGATGGCAGTCAGCATACTCAGGTGTCACTGCTCCTCTCCTCCTTTATGGAAAGGAGCATCTGGAGCCCATCACATGCCTGTTAGTTGTTCCCTAGCTGCTGCTCGGTGGCTTTTTGGTGTGAGGCTCACTGGGTGCTTGATTTTGGCCTGTCCTGGGCAGGGGGTGCAGCCTGTGCATCGTGCGCGGCAGAGCCGAGCGCTGCTCGCAGTCCATCGCTGTGCCTGACCTTGCGGCTCGCTATTAATTTGAAGTAGAGGAATTAAAATTTTCCATTCTTTTGCATTGTCATGCCTCATGTTGATAAGCACAAAGAAATGTAAATAAAAAAGACCTATTTCACAACCCTAGCTACAACCTTTTTGTTTTATGACAAAAGACAGTTAATTAGCATACTAGCAGTAAGCAGCCTTCCCAAACTCGTGCTAATTATGTATTCTGTTGACCGTGACTCCAGTCATAAGGTAATTGGCTTGCAGCAACATGACATTTCAAATCATCTCTTGAAATTACATCAAAAAGCCAGCCTGTTTTGTTTTGATAGGGGAACAATCAATTTGATAAGTGGTAACACAGCTCATTGTTTCACATTAATTAGACTAATTGCAGCATGTTAGCCTCTGAAATAGACAGAACTTGGAGAAGACAAAGGCTGTGGCCTTTAGCATGCAGTGCATGTGGTGGTTCCACTTGCTTGCACATACTGTAGGCAGAAAACAGAGTTGTTAGGATTCAGCCTTGCGGGAGACTGGGTGTTAACAGTGGTTTGATGTGTTATGCTTAATCCACTGGCTTTCAATTATAAGATCCACGTTCAAAAAATCCCAGAGAGAGGAAGGGGGGAAGAAAAAAAAAAAGCCATTTCAATACTAATCACCAAAAAGTTTTTGGTGATCTTCTGTTTTGTGTCTCCTGAAAGACAGAGCAGAGATCTGGCCACAAGATCTCTTCTACGTTGTGGCACTGAGGGATATGACTTAGTGGTGGACTTGGTACTGCTGGGTTTGTGGTTGGACACGATCTTCCAGACTACATGATGCTATGATTCTATGTTTATGGACTAAAAGACTTCTCTTTGAGGAGCCTTTACTTTTGTTCTTGCTTTTCCTGCCTGTTCCCACTAATGTTTTATTTCTTAGGATACCTCAGTTGGGCTATTTTTATTTTCACTTTTATATTTACTTAAGAATAATGTATGGGGGAAAAAAAATAATGCATAGTGGATGGATTACTGAAAACAGATAGTAGAGATGCATAACCCACCCACGCATTTCTAATTTAGAGCATCTTTGCCTGCTGTTGAGATTACCAATTGTACTTAGCTCTGTGATGATTTTTGTGATCATCTGTAGATTGACATGACCAAATGAATTTTGCTTGTGACCTAATTGAAATATAAACCAAAGTTTTAAGAGATGAAAAGTTTAAGGGGTTATCTCAGTCCACAGGTTAGACTACATTTCTGTCCACAGCCTGGTACAGTGGTTCTTGCACATCAAACCCAACATCAGGCCGCTGGATATGTAAAAATATTTTCTTTGACCAGTACATTGCTAGTATGTTTAGTAAACAGGGTAATAGCAGCTTTTCAAAGACTGAAAAGCATCAGAGACTGGATTCTAAAACTGTGTGTGTACTGATGAAATCATATGCATGAGACCAGGTCTGCCTTTTCTATTACAGTTCTGTAGTCCACCTTGTACCATCGGAGTATTTTACCTTCTGTAGTTACCTCCATTCAACAAAATCTTTCATCACTTGAAAAAAAAAAGGTAGGTTAAAAACAAACAAAAAAGAGAGAGAGGTTAGGGGGCAATTCTTAATCATTGAATTGCTTACATGAAAGCTGTAGTTCTTCAGTTGCTCTCTGTGGAAGGGAAGTTTTTGGTTTTTTGTTTTTTTTTTTGAAGTGAGGTGAGGAAATTTAGGCATGTCTGGGTACAGACTTCACTTACACATTTTTGCTTCTGTTAATCCTCCTCACACACATGCCCCAGTCATTGACTGGTTAGACAGTAAAACCTCTGGGGCAGAGATTTTGATAAAGTCACCAAGAGTCTGTGTTTGTAGAAGTGTAATTTCATTTAAATCAAAGACTTTGTTCTAACAGCAGAACATTCTATTTGCTCATGGAAGCTCTATTTTATTAGTTTTGCTTATGCTTTATGTTGGCCCCTTAGCAAGTGGTCATAAACTCTGTTTTAGATCCAGCTATCAGTGACTTCATACTACTGATTTATTTCTATCATTTACCGGCAAGAATATATTTTTTTAAAATGTAATCTAAGCAAATCATGCCTCTCAGTCTCCTCTCTCCTGTGCCTCCTTTTACTTTGCTCCTTCTTCAACATTTAAACCACCTTTTGTTGAGCTTAAAATTATGCC